>NC_143012.1:140262452-140877452 GCF_055824585.1 Amblyomma mixtum | reverse complement strand
AAAAAAGCTAGATCAAGTTGTTTATGGCCCCGTGACTCGGGGCCTGTCTTTTTTTGACCGATCCAGGGAGCTCCGCCGACCATCCGACGTGGACGGTGAGGGGCTGCCCGGGGTCGTGTCCATCGCCTCTGCAGAGGCACTGGACGACCGTGCAGGAGGCACATTGATTTTTGAGTTAGACCTCGACCTGTGGGAAGAGGTCTTTGGGCCCGCCGATCCGGGGGTCTGCGTCCCCTCCTTTGGGGTAGGCGGAGTAGCGTGAGCTACTCCACCAGACGGCGCGGATGGCCCCGCCCCAGGCTCACTACGTGTGACCTGGACAGGTGCCGAAGCCTGGTGTGGTGCGCCGCGCCCACGCACCACATCAGCGAAGTTTGTTTTTGCAGTGAAGGAGAATTTGTTTGTTTGAGAGTATTGCCTTCTTGCTTCTTTGAAAGAAATGTTTTGCGTAGTCTTGAGAGTAATGATTTCTTTTTCTTTCTTCCAGGACGGACAAGCCCTGGAGTAGGCAGCATGGTCGCCTTCACAATTTGCACACCGTGGGTTAGCAACACATTCTTCGGATTGGTGGTCCTTCGAAGAGCATTTTGCGCACGTTTTGCGGCCGCGACAACTCTGTGAGCCGTGGCCAAATCTCTGGCAGTTGAAACATCTGCGTGGGTTAGGAATATACGGTCTTACATTTATTTTCAGGTAGCCTACTTCAATGGATTCGGGTAATGTGCTCATGTTGAATGTCAAGATCAGGTGTTTGGTGTCCACTTCTTTGCCATCCTTCCGGATTTTGATCCGGTGGACATCTATAACTTCTTGGTCAGTAAGTCCTTCGAGCATTTCCTTTTCAGAAAGGTGGACAAAATCTATTTCAGAAATGACGCCTCGTACAGTATTCAGAGACCGATGTGGGGTCACAGAGACAGGGATGTCCCCAATGGATACAATTGTTGCAACTTTTGAGTGTTGTGTGCTGTCGCGCAGTTCAAGAAGTAAGTCGCCACTGGCCATTTTTGACACCTTGTAGCCAAGGCCTAAGGCATCTGTCAAGCGTTTTGAGACTTGGAATGGGGATATTATCCTTGCTTGCGTTTCTTCTGCTTTGCTATGGATGACGTGAAATTTTGGAAATGATACTTTTCTTTTTTGAAAAAAGTCGTCTGCTTCGGTCCGCCCTCTCTTGAGAGAGCGATCAAGTTTTGAAAGGGGGGGAGCCATAAAAAATTGAGGTTTTTCGGTCATGGTGCCAGCCACCCACCATGGAGCCCAACAGGGGGACGCGACAGGAACTTGAAAGCAAGTCCTGCCCACGCCAGCTGTACACCTTAACTATAACCTAATATGACTCAACTCAGGGTAGTTGGTCACACACGGTTAACCCTCGCCGCCAGGAAAAGGAGGAAAAAACGAAGAAGAGAGGAGGAGACAGGAGAGTTGTAAGAAAGAGATAGTATAAAGTGAAAGATAGAGGGGAGGATAGGAAAAGGCGACTGCTGATTTCCCCCGGTCGGGTCAGGCCGGAGGTGCCGTCTACAGGAAGCTGGGGCCAAAGTGGTGTGTTGCCTCCGCCGAGGGGCCTTAAGGGTCCAAACGCTCGGCATCGGCTCAACCACCAGGATCCCCTTTTCCCTGGACACGGCGATGCCACGCACGGCTAAGCGCGGACGCTCGGGTCCGTGGTGACGCATTGTTCACCATCATCCCCCTGCGGGGATGTCCCTGCGGATGCTCGGGTTAACCCCGTGGTGTCGCCACTCACCAACGTCTGCATGCTGCAGACGCCTCCCTGCGGGGAGCAGATGATTGGTTTGAGGTTCTGGTATGGTATTTTCTCAATGTCTGCTGTATGCCGGTGAGCGGCTCACACTGCGAGCCGATAAGCTGCCAAATTTCCAGGTATCCTACGGTGTCCTGGAATCCGGCACTATAATTTTAGGCTTTGATTTGTGAGCAGTCATGAGGTTTTTGAACAGGGAATTCATCGCTGGGTTCTTACGCTGTTTCTCTGAGCATATGGTAGTTACCACATATAAGGAGTCTATAAATTTCTCCGTCATTTTCACGACGTTCGTGCCGTTCCTTCACATATTCATATAGTACAGTAATCTTACAAAGATTATACGAATACAGATATCCCGGCCTCTGTTAACACAAGACATGCCATCGTCAAAACACATTGACGGCATCTGCAATAAGGCCCCTAAAACACTAGGATACTTACCTCGCACCTTGCGCGCCGCTCCTCAACAAACCAAGCTTTTAACATATAGAACACTCATTCGCCCCATCCTCCAATATGCTTGCGTTCGTTGGAACCCCTATAAGCAGTGTGAGATAATTCAACTGGAATCTGCAAAAGAAGGCCGCGCGTTTTGTTTTTGTTTTTTTTTTGCAGGAGATGTGACATGGATTTTTCGCCATCTACTTTTCTTTTCCAACTAGACCTCACTACTCTTGCCGCACGTCGTGTTGAATTCCTGTAAACCATGTACACTTCAGTCAATTCACCTCGTTTTTCTTCGCAACATAATTATCTGACACTTTCAAAACCTTCGTCTACAAGGTGCCGCCAAGTCCTAAACATTTCGCCCTTTTATGTCCCCACTAACTACATTTAGTACAGCTTTTTCCCTCATACCATGGATATTTCGAATTCCATAAAGGCAACATGCGTTAATTACATTAATTACAAGAATTATTAATTAATAGCCTCTTCCTAACGTTGCATGAATGCTCTTTACTTTCTGTTGTTCTTTGTATTGTTATTTTGTATTCACCCCACACCTAGAACAGCCTCGCTAGAGGCTGCAGTATGTACAGATAAGTAAATAAGCTCCCTATTACGCAAGGCGCGGTTTCAACGAGGCGTAAGCCTCTGAAAATGGGGCGAAAGTCAACACTAGCACCGACGATGGGCTCTAAAACGATGACGATTAAAATCGCGGGTGTTCATTGCACATTCCAGTAAAGGAATGGTATTATGCAGCTGACCGAGGCCCGAGGGTTGTGTGCTTATACTTCATGCACGCAGCTGCTAGTGTCGGCGCGCAGGAAAGTTTGCACTGCCAGAGCAGTTGATCAACACATATATGTGCACTCGGTGCAAAACAACCACACGTTCCCTGCCAGATAAATTTGCGTCCACTCGAAAACAAAATATACATGATAATGCGTGATGCCTGAGAGGATGCATAAATGTGTGCATTAAAACGATAGTGGCAGAGGGTTCGACTTTGCACCCCACTTCGCAGTGCCGATTTTTGCCATCACCTACCGAGCCGGAGTACCCGGGTTTGAACCCGACCATGGCTGCCGCTTTTCGATGGAGGCGAAACACAAGAGGCGCCCGTGTGCTGTGTGATGTCAGTGCACGTCAAAGATCCCCAGGTGGTCGAGATTATTCCGGAGACCTGCTCTAGGGCACCTCTTTCTCTCTTTCTTCTTTCACTCCCACCTTCCTCCCTTCCCTTACGGCGCGGTTCAGGTGTCCGCCGAGATATGTGAGGCAGATACTGCGCCTTTTCCTTTCCTCAAAAACCAATTTACCAGTACCAGACATCAAGAGAAGTTGAGGTCGCGATAGGCACATGGCGTCACTTATTGAGGGTATGGTATACACTCTTCGTCAGAAGTTTGGAGCCCAGGCGGTTTGCCCGTACAGTTAGTGAAAAGATGTGCAGTGGAAGCAGCGCTGCGACTGAAGCTTGCCTTTTTGAAGTTCCACGCGCAAGATTCATGAGAGCTATAGCGGTATTAAAAAATTCAGGGGGCATTTTGGCTCTCTAAAGGGCTGCAAGGCGAAAGCGTTTCCTGGCGCACTGTTTATTTTAATTTTTCATATTTTTTATTTTTTAATTTCTTCTTTATTTCTTTTATTTATGACACCCGCGCATTCACTAGATGCGCCTTTATTCATGCTCAAACCCTTAGCCTTCGTGGCGGAGTGGTAGCGTCTCCAGTTCAAATGCCAAAGGCCCCAGGGTTCGATTTCCAGGCTCGACACAGTTTCTTTTTAAATAGTGACGCCGAAACGCAGACAGATTTGCTAACATTCCTTGGTCACGACAGTATGAGGCATTGAAGGCTTTCGCCTTAAAAGTACGCATAGCAAACGACGCACCAACTCGACGAGCTCGAGCGAACAAATATGGAAACCGGCAGCTGTGGGCGCCATGTTGCCAGACCAGCAAGCAGTTTCCATCTATTAGCCCAAAGAAAAATCAGCATCGAAAGCTGGCGTGTTACCTGCACCAGCGCCTTATCCCACACTGCGTGGAATGCTTGGCATACCGCGCTGTCTTATCAACCAGAGCGACAGGTGTCGCCTGCAACGGCGCAAACCTCTTCAAACGGCGCGTCATTGATAACGGAGCCCTTCAGGGCTAAAATCACCATTAGCATCCATGTTTGCTTGTAAACGATAAAATTGTGCACAGGATAGTAAGGCAGGGTGTCTCGCGAACATACGCGTGCTACCAGAAACATTTACTCATTCATAGGAGGAGGAGGAAGATCAGGAGGAGAGGCGGGGAGGTTAACCGGTAGATGAGAGCAGTTTGCTACCCTGCACTGGGGGAAAGAGATGGGGGCACATAAAGGTGAGAGAGGAGACGGGGAGCTGAAAAAAAATTTTAAGGCGAGAAGGCTTACGCAAAGTCACAGCCTGTCGTGTAGGCCCGACACTCGCAACAACCGCAAGAGGGCCTGGCAGATCCTCACAGCCGTTGATCTCCGCGGCCAGTGTCCCAGAGTCGGGAACTCCGTTAGCGGGCGTGAAGCGGTGGGTTCCAGCACAAGGCGCAGAGAATGTCTTTCAGAACTGCACGCTCGTGCTTATTCATATCGCCACGCGTCTTTGTACCGTGTGTTTCCTCACTCCGTTCAAAGCCGGTGGCACTCGTTTTAGTGCGAAGGCATTCATAGGATCATCACAGTTGAGTAAAAATCTTGCGTCTATATTGCTCGTTGCAATAGCAACCGTCTCTCCAAGCGGCAAGGATTTGGCCCGATGATGAAGTTTGCCGGGATAGCGTGGCAGCAACTGGCAAAGGACAGGGTTAATTGGAGAGACATGGGAGAGGCCTTTGCCCTGCAGTGAGCGCAGTCAGGATGATAATGACTCTCGAAATTTTACCTTCGCCGATTTGGACCAAGATCGATATCTAACCATAATTTACCGTGCCCGACACAATGGCAAACTCCAGATTTCATCCTGCTAATTTCCGAATATTTGCTCTAGGACTAGAAAAAGTAGTTCACAGCTTTCAGATTTGCGCCATCCGGTTGCTATGGTTTCACTTGTGGCCTATCCATTTACGTCACCGCGCTTTCGCACGTCACATATAGGTTTAAAAGGCAACTGCATCGGTTCTAGAAATCGACGAGCTTAGAGGGGTCGAGTGTGTGAATCTTGCAGGTAAAGCATGCAAAGTACTTTTGGGCGAACATTTGAATTCGTGCCGTAATCGCCGATTAAAATCACGACGGTCTTCAAGCTGCACCGCAGCGCACAGCATCAAGAGAGGGGGGTCTCGTGATGACGTCATCGAAGACACCGGCTCATTTCCAAAGCATAAACGCTTGCTTGCAAAAAACTAACGCAACTGAAGGCAAAACCTGCCGAGCGTTATTTGGCGGCATCCAAGGAGGCATGGCAGCGTGCGGTTGACAGCAGCGGTAATTTGAAACCTCAACTTCCGTGACGTCACACGCAGCTTCCCCGCACTCCTACATTGCTTTGAGGAGAAGCCTAAAAATCAATCGTCGATTAAGTCACTATCTTAAATGCTAGCGAAAAAACACGTGGCACCCTATACCTACAGCCTCTATAGATATGAATCCTAGAATATCGCGGAATTCTCAAAAAGTGGTGCCTTTGCTTTTAAGGGGAGTTAACTCCGGCTTATTTTCTATGAGACTGCGCAAGAATGTCTATATCGTAAGCATAAGGATGGGGTGACTTCACAATACGTCATGTTCACTGCATACCTACACCAGTTTACATGTCTAGAACATTGAAAAAGCTGGGAAAATTTTTACTGTTGCTGACATTCTTGCCCGTCGGAGAGCAACAGACCGATCCCCTCGATCCTTCTGCGCATGCGTCGCTTTTCCGGAAGTTGCCCCGTCGCCATGTTAGTTGTAGCCAACTTTTCAACTGCACCACCGCACGTTGAGCACTGCGCACAAACTTTTCGGACAGGTCTCCGACTTCACGACCGAGAAAAATTTGTCATGTGATTTGTTTGTTGTTTATTGGGTTTTATGGCACATAGGCAACTGAGGCCATCATGCGCCAAGCTCAGGGTACGAGGGAATGGTCCTGTGCAGAATTTTATAGAAATATTAAAACAATCGCCAGTGTAGAGAGCCTATAACATTGGTATGTGTTATCTAGTGACGACAGAGGAAAAAAATTTACGAATGGCTAATGATAAAAGCTTTAACAAGGCCAGGTAGGCTCCGCGGACATCCTTGGCTGTGCAAGGACGTTGAGCCTCCCAACCAACCAAATAAAATCTTCAGTCTCTTTCTCAGGAATGCCAAGGTGGCTGAAGTGTATCTTAAAGTAAAGTGAGGCAGTGGATCAAAATTTCGAGTCTGTTGAGCAGACCTGCTTCTCTTAAATATCAAGCACGCAAGCTGTGTTAACAATTTGTCATGTGAGTATAGTGAGAAATTGCAGTGCCAGTTCCTTGCAGTGTGCAAGGCGAACGTTGTAAAACGTTTGCTGCTCTTGAATTTATGTTCTTACCGGCCAATTAAGCGTTGTTGAATCTTGGTTCAGCACGAAAGACGAACACAAAGAAAGGAAACGACACACACGGAGCGCTGAACCAAGATTCAACTATGTCCCACCAACTAGCCCAGCACGAAGTTTTGTCAATTAAGCGTTGAGTATCATCTTGGTTCGTGTTTTGTATGAAGCAAAGGCATTGAGGAGTATTAGCTTACTACAGATGCGCTTTTTATGCGAAAGCACTATTACGACGGGTAGACGTCGAACAAGATCTGTGCGATGCTTCTCACTTTGTGGCTAAAAACTTGCGATGTTTGTGGGTTTGTGCCAAGTGGGTTTGTGTCTTCTCTCCTACTCTGGTCCTCGTTTCTGGCGCTTACTTCATCATAAACAAATATTCCTGCTCCTGCTATTATAACCCGCGGGGGCGCGAACAGATCACCTTCGCTGGCCAGTGCTGGAGAGCGCTAGATAATCAGCGCAGCAGCCGAACACGCTTCATGTTAAACCGCAGCACTGTTTCGCGCTGTGCATTGCTCATCGCCGTCTTACTCAGCTTCAATCTGCGGCGCAAACAGAGAATTCTCTGTGCCTTCGCGCCGCAGATGAAAGTTGAACCTCTCTCTTCATCTTCGTCGCTGGTATTCATTCTGCTTTGGTTTGGTTTAATGGGGTTTAACGTCCCAAAGAGACTCAGGCTATGAGGGACGCCATAGTGAAGGGCTCCGGAAATTTCGAGCACCTGGGGTCCTTTAACGTGCACTGACATCGCATACTCCACGGGCCTCTAGAATTTCGCCTCCATCGAAATTCAGCCGTGGCGGCCGGGATCGAACCCGCGTCTTTCGAGTCAGCAGCCGAGCGCCGTAACCACTGAGCCACCACGGCGGGGCCATTCTGCTTCAACATGTTTATTGAATTTAGGCAGAAATTCTCTCATTGTTTTATCATTTTCTTGTGACGCGAGATGCCACCAGACTTAAATCTGGTTATCGCAGCCCCACGCAACTGCTTCCATTTTGTACCAGATCATTCAAATTTGCTACCCGCCACTACTCTTCCAACCAGTTATCTGCATCTTCTCCGGCGGTGCCGTTGAGAATGGGTGGCGTTCGGAGATTCTGGAGCATAAACGGAGCCTACGTTGATGCCGTGGTCATCGTCGATGTGGAGCCTTCCTTCGAGGTTCTAGTACGCTCCAGTAAAGTCCATGTTCCGGTTGGAGCTATTAGAAGCGGCGGGTGCTTCGCACGCTATCTTCAGTCGGAGCGGCTTTTGTGGCTTTGGCGGTGTTAGCTTTACGGTTTGCTCCTTGGGAACAGCTTGGGCTGCTTCGGAGGACTCAAGGAGTGAGAAAGCGAGGGATATCCCTCACCCAGCACATCCACCGGTTGTCAAATAATGATGCCGGTAGTAAGAAAAGCGGCGAAAAGGCTTCCAAGAGAAACTCGTTATTGGGCTCGCCTGTGCCCATAAAAAACTGACTCAGTAGCAGCGTGGCAACAAGCGTGCTCGCGGCCGTCGAACTCGGCCGCGCTGAATTTAACGCTGGCAAGGAACCATCGATATAAGCTGCGAAAGCAACTACGGCAATCTGAAAAAAGTGGAAGCAGTTGTACTTGGCTGCGATCCCTCGAGATAAGTCTGGCCGCACCTCGTGAAACACGCGATTGATAAAACCGAGGGCCGACGCTATCGAGCATGAACAAACAGTACAAAAATATTTCGCAATATCGCCACCCCTGGGATCTGGGAATAATAAGTTCTCAACGCCCCAGTGAATTTAATGCAAGCAACAGACTGGCCACTGACCACTTCGTTTCAGAGAGCGCAGTATATTGTGTTTGCTCTGATCACTGCTTTTGTGCGTTCGCTGCGACGTTATTCATGACTGAGAGTACAAAAGCGTAGTCCCGCTGAAATCTCACGTACTGTGAATGGGAGTGTCAGAACTCTGTTCAGGATTGCCTGACCTATCCCAGATCTGTTAGTGATTACTGTTCAAGCAACACTTGTACAATAACGCGCGAATTCAAAGCAAGCACGTGTGGCTGTCAAAAAATCACTTCCCACCCCTTCAAGCTGCGAAACGCGTCCGCAACAAACACGGGCATGCTTGCTGAAAAATCAGCATGCACCCGTTGAAGCTCGAAAGCTTCATGACTGAATGCTAACAGTGCACATTATTTGAACAGTGCTGCGGAACCAATCCTTTTCACATCCTCGGTCGTAATCGAGTATCGTTCGTCCGGTAGTCCGTTCGTTCGTCCGAGTATCGTACGTCGCAAAGCAACTCAGTCTATGAGGGACGCCTTAGTGAAGGGCTCCGGAAATTTTGACCACCTGGCGTGAATTAACCTGTACTGACATCACGCAGTACACGGGCCTCTAGAAATTCGCCTATATCGAAATTCGACCAGCGCGGCCGAGATCGAAACCGCGTTTTTCGGGTCAGCAGCGGAGCGCCATAAGCATTGAGCCACCGCGGCGGCTGTTCGTCTGTTTAAATCTATACGTACATTGCATACAAACAGAACGAGTGTTGCGCCCAGCACATTCGCCGCCACCCAGTTTCGCAGCCTTCGGTACATTACTCCATCAAACTCGAGGAACTAAAGGAATTGTAAAAGTTATCCCCGTAGTGAGTGCCACGCTCTCCTGGTTAAGAAGAATGGCGAGCTGGCCTAGTCGGCATGGATGGATATTGCAGGCGAACCAGAGCACAAGACGGGACAAAGAAAATGAGCGGCACACACAGCGCTGACAGCGTTGCGTGTCGCTCTTTTCCTTCGTCCCATCTTGTGCACTGGTTTTTATTCTCTACGGGTTAAGTCTTTTTTCTTCATGTCACTACCCAGGAGTACAGACGTAAGACGAGTTTGAACTTGCACCGCCGTAACCAGGGTCTACAGAAAAGAAGCAAACGACGAGAGCAGTAGTATTTTCATTGTAGTGTCAGCCTCAGCCATATGCGGCACTCTGTTCAAGATGGTGCTTGCCGCAGTAGCATTGCTTCGACCACTCTTGTCCTCAAGACAGGAAAGCTAGAAGGTGTATGCAAAACCGCTAGCCAGATATAAATGTTGCCGCCACAGCCGTGAGCGAAGAAAAGCAGTCTTACCTTTCAAGTAGATTCTGCCAAGGGTTGGAATTCCAAACCACACCATGCGCTGCGCTGTACGGCACGGAATTGTTCGAGCGAAGCCCGTCGCTGAAAATACGGCGGTGTGGCACAGCGCAAGATAAGCGGACGACTAAGCAGGCTTGGCTAGCCTTGGCTTTGAGACTGCGCACAAGGTTTGCTTCCGGTTGTGGTTCCTGTCTTCATGTTATTTCAGGAAGCCTTCACGATAAAAGTCGCAGGTCTCTGGAAAAGCAAAGCTACGCTGTTCGCCGTTACCGCATTATTTGACAAATCCGAATAATAAGTGTCACACTGGAATATGAATGCTAAGTGCGTCGGTCTCAAATACCGACGTAGGACGCGACGTATCGGCTCAAATGAAATAGCAGCAGGAATACTCTGATGCAATGCCGCACGCGCTTACTTATATAAAAAATACAATATATACAGTTTTAATGCATTTACGAGCCGTCATTAGGGGAAGTGAAAACGACCGCTTGTGGCCTCGAAACGAGCATCAAGTCATCAAAAGGCTGCAGCACACACGTATACAGTTTTTAAGCATGAAATTATTTTAGCTCCCGTTGTCGGCAGTGCGGTGACGTCACGCCGAGACCAAGAGCCAACATCCGGGCACTGAATTCCACTCATCCGGGCACTGAAACGAGAGCATCCGGGCATCGTACGAGATTTAACGAGACTCATACGTGATCTGTTAGGGGCTTTGAGAGAGGGCCGCTTAGAGCAAGAGCGGAGCTCCAGGGCGAGAAGGGCTTTGGGCGTAAAAACTGCTTCCGCGCCGTCCCCAAGGATGGCGCCGCGGTCCCACGCTCACGCATGTAAAAGACCGGCCCCTGGGCCTTCAGCTCATAACGTTTCCCCCTTTGTCAGGCAGATGTATACACGCTCGCGGAGTATTCGAACGCGCTGCATATACATTCTTGTCAGGCCGCGTCTCGTCGTGTCCGCGTACGCTGCTGTATCGTCCTGCATTTCAATGCCGCCACCGTCACAGCTGCTTAAGCCGAGCAATGGAGCCTGATGAAAGGAGAGGTAGGAAGCGTCTTGCGGGAAGCGGTCGCTTTGCGAGTGATACGCCACAGCAGAATACTGCTCGCCCCTGCCGACAACGCCATGATTATGCGGCCGCTCCCGAAGGCGACAAGGCCGCCACGGTTCGCGGCTACCTACCTAACGCACTATTGCAGGCAATTGCTCCGACGCAACAGGAAGAGTGTGGTGTGGTGTGGTGTGGTGTGGTGTGGTGTGGTGTGGTGTGGTGTGGTGTGGTGTGGTGTGGTGTGTTGAACACTAGACCCATTTCAAGATTTTGACTAGTACCATCTATACAAGTATACAACAGCTGTATCCTACCCGTACTCACCTATGGGGCAGAAACGTGGAGGCTAACAAAGAGGGTTCAGCTTAAGTTAAGAACAACGCAGCGAGCTATGGAAAGGAAAATGATAGGTGTAACGTTAAGAGATCGGAAGAGGGCGGAGTGGGTTAGGGAACAAACGCGGGTTAATGACATCTTAGTTGAAATCAAGAGGAAGAAATGGGCTTGGGCAGGGCATGTAATGCGAAGGCAAGATAACCGCTGGTCCTTAAGGGTAACGGAGTGGATTCCAAGAGAAAGCAAACGTAGCAGGGGACGGCAGAAAGTTGGTGGGCGGATGAGATTAAGAAGTTTGCGGGGATACAGTGGCGGCAACTGACAAAGGACAGGGTTAATTGGAGAGACATGGGAGAGGCCTTTGCTCTGCAGTGGGTGCAGTCAGGCTGATGATGATGATCTACAACCAATGTGTTATGCCCGTAAACATTTCATGCTTACTGTACTCTCTGTTACGGGAGAGGCAGAGATTTTTTTTATTGAGGCTTGCCCGAGAGGGCGATCATTTTTTGTCTGCCTACGTACTGCGTACAGCATGCACCATGCCCGCTTTGCATCACTAAATTGTAAACTCAGAGCTCCATCGTATTGGCTGTTCTGGTAAAGGTCATTTTAAGGCATCGAAGGGCTCAAGCTTGGATGCCAGCTCAAACAGACGTAAACGGGTTTTTAATGCCGAAATATTAACAGTCCCATTCCATAACGACAAAACTTAGCCGCCGCGGTGGCTGAGTGGTTATCGTGCTCGGCTGCTGACCCGAAAGACGCGAGTTCGATCGCCCGTCGAATTTCGATGAAGGCGAAATTCTAGAGGTCCGCTTACTGCGCGATGTCAGTGCACGTTAAAGAACCCCAGGTGGTCGAAAATTCCGCAGCCCTTCACTACGGCGTCTCTTATTTCCTGAGTCGTTTTGGGATGTTAAACCGTTATAAACCAAACCTAAAGAAAGGCATCACGAGAAAAGCCGGCGCCGTTTGTCTGTGTGAGTATGCGCGAGAGTGCGTGTGTGTCTGTGTATCAACTCGCACATGGTACAAAACATCCCAGCGATGGCTAGAAGAAAACGGTGCCGCCATCAAAAGGCAGTATGACGTACACAGCAAGCTGAACGCCGCCACTTCAGACAATCTTATACATCTCGTTTGTCTATATGCAGGGCGTTTCACCTAAGATTTTACCTAATTTGTAAAAATAGGCCTCTTTAGTTACGAATTTTTCGCCAGAGCATTGTCAGCGGTATAGCATATCAGGATACAGATAAGACGTCCTAACTAGCGGGCTGGTTAATTGATATTTAGTCGATAACTCTTGAATTATTACTGTTAGGCTCCTTCATTATTGAGGGGCGTCTAGCCCGCGGTAAATTTATTCATTTACATACCTACAGCGCCCTTGCGCGCATTAGTGTAGGGGGAAAGAAAAAAACAATATGAGTGCACAGATGATATAATACAAAATTCAGCAGCAAATTGAAAAGCATGAAACAAGCAGTGAAAAATAAAACGATACGTATACACATAGTTGTCTTTATAGTTGCATCACTTAAACACACTGTATCATGGTAAGTGGAAACACAGGTATGAGAAGTTAAATGTCCACATTAGTTTTTAGAATTTCGAAAACGCGGTTCCCCTCGGCGCTGTGACCCAACGGAGGCGGCAGTAGCTCTCAGAAGGATGTACTGACCGCATACCAGGAAGTTACGCAAGCCTACCGTCTGGCCCGCAAACAATATCCTGCCCGCCACAAAACCCTAACTAAAACCCAAGAAAACACCTGGCGCCGCTTACAGACAAATACGTACCCTCATCCCACAAGTTACTCGCACATTTACCCAGACAAGTACACGGGTACATGTAAATTCTGCCCTCAGCCAGCCAACCTCACGCATATGATGTGGGGTTGCTCAAATCTTCCCAAACGACAGAGCAACATTGAAAATATGGAGCAGCGGGAGGCACTGATGCGCAGCTCAAATCCAGCCGTCCAAGTGGCGGCATGCAAGTGGGCTGCGGAGGCTGCTGGGGCTCAAGGGCTCCCGTCTTCCTGATCCCATCACCCTTCCCTTTTAATTTTGCGCACAAATAAAGTCTTAAACCACAACAACAACAGATTTTGCCTTTTTTCGGCGAATTACGTGCTCTTGAGGAATTGCTTTGCCTGCAGGCTTCTCGAAAGCGCAAATATTTTGGCACGATGTAGCCAAAGTTTGATGGGCCACAGAGACGAGGGCAACCACCTTTTTGAAGTTCTAAAAATTGATATGGATATTACTTACGGTGGGCTACACACCTTTCAATAATTAATGATCCTAACAGCAATCGTTGAAAATTGGCAGTGGCTTAGCTCAGCTAGGCCAGGATATACGTAGCGAAAGCAGTTTCGTCTGGTGACATTTCGGTCGCGACACGCCGTCGTTGTCGTTCAGCAGCTTGGCGGCGTCCCTTCGCGAGACGTTCCTGTCGTTCTTCGGGCGCCTCAGTGCCCGCTTACTCTTTCTCGCCCCGTAATCACGCGGCGCATAAGCTGTGCGCGGTCCGCCACCTGCGCCATCTGCTGGGCCAGCGCCGTACATTGCGAGAAGGGTTTTCAGTCGGTGCCGCATGAAGGCGCTTCTACAACACGCCAAGCATGGAGGAAGAAAAACTATTTAACAAGTGAATCAAATTTCGTTACGGAAAAATATATCTTCTTTCGCAGCTAATCTGCCTGGAAACTCGGCGCCTTGTGACAAGTTCGTTACATTCTCACAACGGGCGCTGCATACTTCAATGGAATCTGTTTGCCCGGATGCATTACATTTCATTACTTTGCAAACAAACAGGATTACTTATTTCGAGCTATATGTTCATATTCGCCAAAGAGTGTCATTCAAACAGCTTCCCGGTCGCCGCGAAGTCAAGTGAGAGAAGTTTAAGAGGATGAAATGTAATGTTGCGCATTAATTATAACTCCGCCCCAAGCAAACATTGCTCTGGAATGCAAGCATTTCACATTCCTTGCCTCGCATATTTTAGAGTTCTGTTGGTTAACAGCCGTCTCACCTGACCAGTGATTCCCAATATTTTTCTCCGCTCTCTTGCCCGAGGAAAGCGAAATGGCCGCTGCCCTTTTCTAGATTTATCAGAACACCTGGAAAAACAAATTCCCTCATAGCTTCATTGTGCGGTAGCCTCAGTACACATCCAAGCTTCTGCACCATGCTGTGAGACGTCGCGTGTTTTGTAGAGACTAGCACGTGGGCCGATGACGTAGGCCTCGAAAGCTGTAATCGTCCTGCAGTTAATTGCGCCAAGGGCAGGCGAGGATTAAAAGTGGCCAGGCCATATTCAAATTTGCCGAGTGCTTCCTACAGCACCCGACGACAAAGACGTTTCCCATTAAGGTACCCTATTATTTAGGCGCGCTCTCGCTGGTAAGCGAGAATGTGAGCTGCCTACAAGCATTTTGGTCAATTTCTTTATCTTTATGTCACGAAGGTATTCAATCACCCCGTCCCTCTACTTCTTTTCGCCAGCTCACTGCGAAATCCTGGCGGCGTAACTACATTCTATGCGCCAGTAAGCAAAGAAATCGCGACTGCATCCGTGACGACAATGAAAGGAGCTTTATTTTCTCCACTACAAAGAAAAAAGGCCCATTTCGTTGGCGTCACGCAGCCTCATCAGTAAAATTCGTCACGCGTGTTTCTGGACAGGCGTTTCATAGAGTTTGCGTTCTTTTTTTTCCCCATCTTGATGAGAGCTGTGGCGATGCGAGCTTGTCTGCTCTGTTGACTCGTTCGTGTCTTTCTGCGCGCTTTACGTCAAACGCGGTTTTCCAATTAGCCCGGACCGATACCTTAATGAGAGATGCATTGCCTTGTGAGGCGTACCGTTTCGTGCGCTGGTATGATTAGGGTGCCTCGATGCCAGCGCCGCCGTTCAGGGTGGAGACGACATTTTGCTGGAGTGGAGAGGGCGCGCTGCGACCGAAGCTGCCTGCCGCCATCTTACCAGAGGCAAAAAGCGCGCTTGGCGCCCTCTCGTGCCGCTGTTTTCCGGAGTTGTTTTGCAGATTCCACCTGCTGATTCCAACAAAAACATTCAGTTTGTCTTAGATGCGTGTCACATGATAAAGCTTGTGCGGAACTCGTTGCCAACTGTAAGCCACCTTATTGACATGGAAGGAAATCACGTGAAGTGGGCCTATATAGTGGCATTGGAGGCATTACAACGTGGCGAAGGGTTGCGGCTTGGAAACAAGCTCACAAAAGTGCACGTCTAATGGGAAAAACAAAAAACGAAAGTACGATATGCAGTACAAGCCCCGAGTGCTTGAGTTGCTGACGCCTTGGATTTCTGCGAACAAGTGCTCAAACTGCCACAGTTGAAGGATGCCAGTGCAACATGTAAGTTCATTAGGCTTTTTGATCACTTGTTCGACATCATGAACTCTCAAAATCCATTTGCATGATCATACAAGGCACCTCTTCGGAAGGAGAATGAAGGCTGCTGGAAGCTATTCTTTTCCAAGGCTCGTACCTACATGCATGGGCTAAGAGATCCGGCAGGACGTCCAGTTATACAGGGACTGAAGAAAACTGGGTTTGTTGGATTTTTGGTGTGCATGACCAGCACATAAAAACTGAAAAAACGGAAAGTTTGTTCAACGATAGCATGTGAACAGTGCATCGCAGCCCTGCATTCGGGTGAGCTGCCAGCTTTAATTAGGCAAAAGAGCCGAGGTGGACTTATTTCACCGGCGCAAGACGTTGTTAGTCTTTGTGAAGCAGTTGAAAAGTGGCTTCGACGGCTACAGGCAGAATATTGTTACAGGTTCTATTTACAAATACTATTTACAAGGCAGATCGAGAAGAGCCTGGGGCGCCGGCGGCAGGATACTGGACTTTCTCTTCTTCTTCCAGCCGCCGCACATCTTCTTTGTTCCTCAGAGCCCATGCGCAGCACGTGACATTTCCCCGTTCGCAGACGAAGCCCTCTGGGCCAGTGAATCAATCGGGATCCCGAGAGTGGAATGGCTTCAGCCGTGCGACATGCACGACCTGGGTTGTCCTTGAGCGGCGTCCTTGCGTTGATTGGGGAGAGACGACATAGTTGAGGTCATTGAGGCGAGCAACAACGATGAACGGGCCTGTGTAGTGGGATAGCAGCTTTTCTGATAAACCACGCTTGCGTAGGGGCGTCCACAACCATACAACGTCACCGGGCAGGTAGGAGACATCCTTGCGCCGGCGGTCATAACGCTGCTTAGAGCGATGCTGTGATGCCAAGGTGCGTATCCGGGCAATCCGACGGGCTTCTTCAGCGCGACATAGAGTGTTGGCAATAGAAGGCTCGGTGTCGAGAGAGAAAGGTAAGATGCTGTCGAGGGAGCTTCGAGGCGGACGGGCATAAAGGAGGAAGAATGGGCTGTAGTCAGTTATTTCATGCCTCGACGTGTTATAGGCGTAAGTAGTGAAGGGAAGCACGTCGTCCCAGTTCTTATGGCGGGAATCGACATACATGGCCAGCATGGTCGTGAGTGTCCGATTGGTACGTTCAACCAGTCCATTCGTCTGGGGGTGGTACGGCGTCGAGTGGCGAAAATGGCATGAACTAAGACGCAGAAGCTCTTCCACAACGTCTGCCGTAAACTGGCGACCGCGGTCACTGATAACAACGCGAGGAGGTCCATGCCGGAGGATGACAGCACGAAGAAGGAAGAGCGAGACCTCAGCAGCGGTGGCGCAAGGTAGGGCGGCGGTCTCACAGTAACGGGTGAGGTGATCAACGCACACTATAATCCAGCGGTTACCGTTGGACGAGCGGGGAAACGGGCCGAGCAGATCGAGTCCAACTTGTTCATATGGCGTGCTTGGAGGTGGCACAGGATGCAGGCGTCCAGGCGAAGAAGTCGTGGGAAGCTTGAACCGCTGACACTGCACGCAGGTGGCCACGTAGCGCTGAACCATATGACGCATTTTTGGCCAGTAAAAACGTTCTTTGATGCGGTTAAGGGTCCTGGCAAACCCCAAGTGCCCAGCCGTGACGTCATCGTGCATTGCCTGCAGAACAGAGGAGTACAGAGTAGCCGGAACGACGAGGAGAAAGCGCGCACCTCCAGGCGAGTAATTCGTTCTATAGAGTAAACCGTCGCGAATGCAGAAAGGGCTTGCGGATGTCGGGTCACGGGCTTCGGCAAAAAGCGGCGCCAAGTGCTGATCCTTGCGTTGTTCCGTCTGGAAAGTGCCAAGATCTGGAAACCCTTGGGAAACGGCAGCGAGATAGTCGTCGAAGTTTTCATCATCGGAAGTAGTAACCGTGAGCGGCAGCCGCGAGAGGCAATCTGCGTCGGCGTGTTGGCGGCCACTTTTGTAAGACACTTTGAAGTTAAACTCTTGGAGGCGTAACGCCCAGCGGGCCAACCGACCGCAGGGGTCGCGTAGATTGACCAGCCAGCACAGAGAATGGTGGTCTGTGACGACTGTAAAAGCACGTCCATAAAGGTACGAACGAAACCGTTGTACGCCGAAAACAACGGCGAGACACTCTTGCTCTGTTACAGTGTAATTGCGTTCCGTCTTGCTGAGGGTGCGACTTGCATAAGCGACAACGTGTTGATTGCCCTCATGGCGTTGGATAAGCACAGCACCCACGCCGATGCCGCTGGCGTCAGTGTGGAGTTCAGTCGGTGCTGTCGGGCAGAAATGACGTAATATTGGCCGCGAGGTGAGGAGAAACTTGAGCTGCCGAAACGCGGAGTCGCATTCGGGAGTCCAGTGGAAAGGGGTGTCTTTCTGCAGGAGACTTGTAAGCGGGTAGGCTAAATCAGAAAACTTGGGAACGAAACGCCGAAAATATGAGCAAAGTCCTAGGAAACTCCTGAGCTCTTTCACTGATTTGGGTTCATTGACACTGCTTACAGCTTCAACCTTCTGCGGGTCGGGTCTGACGCCATCCTTGTCAACGAGATGACCAAGCACAGTAATTTGGCGTTCACCGAAGCGACACTTCTTCGAGTTCAGCACGAGGCCCGCTCTCTCTATGCAGTCTAGGACGATGGCTAAGCGGCTGTTATGTTCGGCGAAGGTCCTACCAAAAATAACAACATCGTCCAGATAACACATGCAAACTTGCCACTTCAGGCCACGTAAAAGCGTATCCATAAATCGTTCAAAAGTGGCAGGAGCGTTGCAAGGCCGAAAGGCATAACATTAAATTCATACAACCCGTCAGGTGTCACGAATGCTGTCTTCTCTTGTGAGAAGCCATAATACGCTGATTCTACCATTAGAAAACACTGCTCGCCACGTCTAGCCAAGAGCCACGCAGGATGTGTCAAAAAGCCTTTACAAATCTAATGCAACAATGCATGCAAATTAAGAAGGAAAAATGGCTTCAGCTACAAATGGAAAGAGATGCCTCACACATTCACAAGTACACATCATACAGGAAAAGTAAATGAAACAAAGCCCTGCTTTCAATATGTGCATGTTGTGGCATGACTGGGCGTACAACTCTTGCACAGGATCACCAGTAAGAAAAAAATAATATTAACGAAGAGGGGTGAAATACAGCCAACAGGCCACATTATATATACACAAATACATTGCGACAGACGAAGGTGAGCTAATCATCGTCGCCAGGAGCGAGCTTCACTATCTTCCTCCTCTTTGTCATCCACCAGCAGAAGGTCTTCCTCCAGGCCCAGGTTTGACTCCTCATCGGCAGCCAGGTCATCCTGAGCCAGATTTGAGGCTGATGCAGAGTCACTGGTGGAGGCTGTTCGAGAAGGTTCCTTGAACCAAGCCCATTGTAGTGGCCTGTTCTTGAACTCGTTGTATTTGCTCCGTTGTATTTGCTCACCCGCTTGTAATTGGTGAGCCAATCATCCACGTATTCGCCAGCCTTCCCGGAAAACGTCCGCGGCTCACGGTAGTGCTGCCAAGCGGGCGTTGCTGCGCCGGTCGGACGTGCGTCGGCTTCCTTGGGCATTTGCACGGGCAACGGTGGCAATCCGGCGATTCTGCGGCTGCAGCGGTTGCGAGAGGGGTCCGTGGTGATCGACCCAGCACCTCCACCACACTGTTACAGGTTCTATTTACAAATACTATTTACAAGGCAGATCGAGAAGAGCCTGGGGCGCCGGCGGCAGGATACTGGACTTTCTCTTCTTCTTCCAGCCGCCGCACGTCTTCTTTGTTCCTCAGAGCCCATGCGCAGCACGTGACAATATGATACAATTAAAATGGTGACGATAAGACTGAAACACCTCATCCTTGAAGTCCTGGGAACCTCCACAGAGAAAAAGTGGTTTCAGAAACTGGAGGACCACGTCCTTGACCTTGACCCAGTTGACAACCATATTTATAGTTTGTGCAAAAAAATCGCTGAAGAATATGTGAAAGTGAAAATACATCACATGACAAAAGAACGAAACAATGAACTGATCAGAAACAAAGTGAGACCCACTTTTGTCGAGGGTGATTATTTTCAATCACCAGTAGGCTATTTGTCATGATGTTTTTGACCGCGTGTAAGATTTTTCCTTAATATCTGCGCAGTTGAGCTGTCCTCTGCACATCTGTTGGCTGCTGATTGATTGAAAATAAACGTCGATTGAAAATAAACGTCTAAAACTTGAACCGCGCATGCTGATTCCTTTCGAAATGCGAGCAGCTGCATCAGCAAAGCGAAAAGGCATGAGCGCGGCAGCACTACGCTTATCTCCATAAAATTTGTGCCTTAAACTGGCTTTTACATGCCAGTTGGCTGCTAGTTGATGGAAACGAAACGTTTATAACTGGAATCGCTGGTATTCGCTGCTCCGCAAATGCAAGCAACTTCATCCGCAGCGCGGAAAAGCACGAGAGACGCAGCGCTAAGCTTTTTTCCTTAATATCTGAGCTGGCAAACTGCCTTCTACATGCCAGTTTGCCGCTGGTTGACGAAAACTGGACGTTTACAACTAGCGAAGTGAAGTGAAGAAACTTTATTTCCGCCAGAAGAAGACCCGTACCCCTCCGGGTCCGCACGCAGGCGTCCGGGGAGGGGCAGCGTCGCAGCTGGAAGGCTAGCAACGATATAGTCGCGCAGCTTCTGCTGCTAGGCGGGTAGCGTATCGTTGTATGCTAAGTTCGACAGTTCTGAGTATGGTCTCCCATTCCTCTGCATTATTAATTCTGACATATCCTGGGGCACTGGGGCATCTCCATAATATGTGTTCGAGTGTAGCGCTATGCCCGCAGAACTCGCACACCTCTGCATCCTCCCTCGTGTCACTCCTGTCCAGCTCCTCCAGAGCGGGGATGCGAAGTTTCTAGCTTGGAGTCTTCTCCAGTCATAGGCCTCAGCCGAGCTAAGCCCAGTAAAAAAAAAAACCATTGGAACCAATTGGATTTCCAACTGGTTCCAAATGGTTCCAATTGGTCTAGTTGAGTTTCCAGCTGGTTCCAATTGGAATGGTGTTCCAATTGGATGGTCCAGTTGGACTATCCAATGGGACCATGGTCCAATTGGACTATCTAATTGGACCATTTGGGTTTCCAATTGGTGGGCCCAATTGGTCTTACCCATTACATCCAATTGGACCGCCCACTGGCACCCAATTTTTCCAATTAAAGTTTTCATTTTTGACAAACAAGGTAGAACCAGTATGGTTCCTACAATAAGAGCTATCAGCAGCTTAACCTACTAAATTGTACTCATCATCTGCACCACCACTGCAGCTGAAATTAAATTAAATAACTGCGCTCAGTGGGCAAGCGCCACTGGCCCCAGCATGAGAGCCTCACAAATGGGGTATATAAGTTGGAGCAGAAGTGCATTCTCTAGATCTACATATTGAGCTAATATATGCTGTTAGTGTCTGAATGTTGCTTGCGTGTGATGTACTTGTGCCTGTTGACTTTGATTTCCATAAAAACATGTTAATCTCAATTCCGTAGAACAATGTTAATTGGCACTAGGCATGACATCTCCCTGCAGTCCTCATAAATGAGTTTTCCTTTTGCATATTATAGGTTGGTTTATGGGGTTTAACGTCCCAAAGCGACTAAGGCTATGAGAGACGCCGTAGTGGAGGGCTCCGGAAATTTCGACCACCTGGGGTTCTTTAACGTGCACTGACATCGCACAGTACACGGACCTCGAATTTCTCCTCAAAAGAAATTCAACCGCCGCGGCCGGGGTCGAACCCGCGTCTTTCGGGACAGCAGCCGAGCACCATAGCCACTGAGCCACCGCGGCGGCTTTTGCATATTATATGTTCAGTTGTAGAAATATTTGTCCAAGATTCTAGAGCATATTATTCACAAACATTTAGCTACCTCTCTCAATGAACATAACATATTTTGTGAATATTTTCTGGGTGAAATAACTGCCTGGCCTAATGGGTCCAATTGGCTAGTCCAGTTGAATCCAATGGGTCAGGTGTCCAAAAACACCACTGGAACCAACTGGTTCCAATTGGGAAATCCAATTGGAACCAATGGGAATGTCCACTTGGTTCCATTTGGAATGTCCAATTGGTTCCAACGGTTTCTTTTTTTTGACTGGGAGCGATCTATCCGGAGGAGAATAGATCATTTTGTTCTTTTTCTTATTGTCTGTGATGCTATTAAAGGTATTGGTTTCCTCTTTAGTGCTGAATTCGTATGAGGTGTAGAACCACTCGTTTGCGTTGCTTTGTAAACGCAAAAAAGCTTGGCTGCGCTATGCTTTTCCCCTTAATATTTCCGTAGTTAAACTGCCTTCTTCACGCCAGTTGGCTGCTAGTTGATGGAAAATAAACGTTCACAACTAGAGCCACACGTTTTCGTTGATTTCTGAATGCTAGCAACTTCATGAGTAGCGCGAAAAACTAGAAGCACGGCTGCGATCCGCTGCTTTTTGCCTCTGCAGGCTGCGCTATGCCTTTCTCCTTAATACTTCTGCAGTTGAACTGCCTTCATCACGGCAGTTTGGTGCTGGTTGATGGGAAATAAGCGCTTACAACTAGAACCACTTGTTTTCACTGCTTTCTGAATGAGCGCAACTTCATCAGCAGCGCGAAAAAGCAGAAGCGCGGCCAGGCGCGGCTGCGCGCTACGCTCCTTTTTGCCTCTGGTAAGATGGCCGCCGCCCGTTCGGCGCGGCTTCACCCTTGCCCATAGGCGCGTATAGGTGGCTTCCACTCCAGCAAGTTTTATATATCCTCCTTGAGACGACATCGCGGGCGCCGCCATATTGAATCACACGGGATCAGCTGCGCTAGTGTGTGTAACGGCGCCACTCTTACTCTCGGCGGGCGTGAGAGCGCTTTTGACTAGAACAGTCTTTTTCATCAACATCGCACTGCGTATCTTTTCACTCATAATAGCCGTTTTAACATCTGAGGGTCGAAGACGTAATTGCATGACTTAATTTTACAGCCCCAGGTGGTCGAGGTTGAACATTTACTGTTCCGTCTGTTGGTATGAAAAACGCGCTAATATTTTAAAGATCTGTTGCCGGGAAGGTGCTGCTGCTCCATGCGGATAGAAGAAATTGCTGCCTCTTTTTTTTCCACGATATTTTAGATTCTAATTCCCACGTTCTGTTAACGCCCGCGTGTCGTCAGCCGCCCGAGCGCTGCGGCTGGTTGCGCTATCGTCGCGCGTGCTGTTTCCGTTTCTTCTGCTCGCAAACACTGGTGTCTGTCTGCTTTCTAATCCTTCAAAGGGTAAGTTCGAGTTGCTCACCCATTTATTGCTCACAAGGGCGCAATTACATCTGCTTATGGGGCGGGCGCTGGTGTATACAAATGATGCCGCCGTATACCGACGTTGCCACTGCTCCTGCGTTTTCTTTCTCGAGACCGAAGAAAACGAATCGCCCCTCGTTGGCGATAGCATAAAGGATTACTGGAAGTTTCTCACTCGTTTCATTTTTATGAGGGGCGCACAACCACCGAATGTTCTTGCGTGCGCTCGCATGCACACTTCGCTTGCGCCATGGACATACGCACCGGTTGCTTTCCTGCGATTCCTCATTTTGTGAGACACAATTCTACACATTTTTTTTCATATTTATTTTATTCAAGCCAATCTGTATTCATTAATAAACCATGCATGTTAACCTGCTCAAAAAGGGTGGATTTTAGTCATTAAGAAACTGCAGTAATACTGAAAATTTTAAACTCGAAATCGAATTAATCGACATTGAAAAGTCACGCTTTCGACCACAGAGGGTTCTGCTAAAAAAAAACGCGTGTTTTAACGTTGGCTATCCGTGTATTTTCTATTCTGTCTACAAAATTGTGTGCTGATGGGTTAGGCTGTTCGAAAAATAGCTCCTACCTAAAAGTTAATCTTTATTACTTATGAAGACCAATATGTCACATAGCTTTCCAGCCTACCCTCTTACAGAGGGCACAGAGAACAAAGCAAAAGAAAATGCAAATTATTCATTTAACGCCAACTGTAATTGCAGGTCATTAAAAGACACGAACTACAATATAAGTAAGCAAGACATCGGGACAGAAAATTGGGGCATGTATCGTGAGGTGTAACCTTAAAGGAAAACATAAAAGCAAGGCATGAAAAAAGGTTCAAGCCACGAAATAAGTCAACAAGACTTAGGGCGAAAATGTTGTGCACAGTGTGGTGTAACCTTCGCCGCAAACATGAAAACAAAGTATGAAAAAAAAAGATGCAAACCACGAAATAGCAGACAGAGACAGAGTGGTAAAAAAGCACAGTGGGGTGTAACATTTAAAAAAAATGTACTCTAGCGCTGATCCCGCTTTACTTGAGCTTCACATTTTTTCCTTCGCACGGAGTCTCGGGGGAAGCGAAAACAGCGTAGGCCTCTTCGCGTTGATCCGGCGCACATTGGCACACAACAACCCGTCATGCTGCCTCGGTGGACTTGACAAGCTCCTCAGTCATGTGGCAGAGCACTGTCAAACAAATAAAGCCACCAGCGATCGTCCGCAGCCACTGGGCCTCGAAAAACGGAAGCTCAGATGCTTGCACCAAGCAACTGAGACCAGCCCGACCGACCGCTGTGATTCAAAATGGCGCCGCAGAGAGAGAGAAGCGGCGTTGAAGCGGTCAAAGGATGGCACCACCGCTCCAGAATATGAAGCGCCACCTGCGGCCGAACCGGTCGGTAGCCGTCTGCTCCACTATTTCAACAATGGCAGCGTAAAGCCTTAGCTGCGTGCTTTTTTGCAGTTCCAAGTTGATTGAAAATGTGGAAGAGTTTTTTAAAGGCAGCAGCGTGAAACTTGGCAAACAACTGTTTAACGCGCAGCATGTTTACGGCGTCAGAGAAGAGCTTTCTAGTGTCATGGGGCCGTCAGACATCAGACGAAAATTCGTGGCGGTAATAAAGAGGATCGATTACGACGTGCGGCCTGAGGTAAGCGCCTTGGTTTTAGCTAACACATTCGCACGTGCCTGAGCTCTTAATATGGTTATTTAGCATTCGGGAGGCGAGAGGAAGATCGTGAGGGCTGGTGCAAGCACGATGCGGCTCTGGCTGCTTACGTAAACCACCATCACCGTACGGCCGCGTTTCGGTGGAGGCGAAACGCAAGAGGCGCCCGTGTGCTGTGCGATGTCAGTGCACGTTAAATTCCGCAGACCTCCACTGCGGCACCTCTTTCTCTCTCTCTTCTTTCACTCCCTCCTTTATCCCTCCTCTTACAGCGCGGTTCAGGTGTCCGCCGATATATGTGAGACAGATACTGCGCCATTTCCTTTCCTCAAAAACCAAACCAATACGACGTGCACGCACCTGCCATGGATGGATGGAAACAACTTTATTACCCAAAAAAATCTTCCAGGGTGGTCCCCTACTCGTCCAGGAGTCCACGGGCTTGTGCTTCTCGTAAAGCCCGATCCGCCAGCCATTTCTGGCCGGCGGGCTGAGCGGTCCGTAAAGGAGCCTCCCAGGAAGAATGAGTGGGATTGGGGATGGGAGGTACTGCCTTTGGGGAAGGACATTCCCAAAGGTAGTGGAAAAGTGTGGATCTCGGAACGCCACAGGTGGTACAATCAGGAGGAAAGGTGGGGTGAAAGCATGAGAGACGGTGGGGGGAAATAAAGCAGCCTGTCTGTAATTGTAGCCATGTGGAGCTGGATGAGGGCGAGAAGGTACTGTGGGATGGTGGCACTGTCACGCGGCTGAGTTTGTAGAATGGTGTGATTTGATTATATGCAGAGAGGACCGATGGGGCCTCTTTCGCAGAGTTGGGTGCCTGATCATTCGGGGTCCGGGAGGAGAGTTCTCGGGCCAGCGCATGAACGCGCTCATTACCGGGGATCGAGGCATGCCCAGGGACCGACGTCAGAGTAACCGTTCGGTCGAGAGAGGTGACTGTGGCAAGAATAAGATCTGTTGCCGGCGTCGCCACGCCCTTTAGGTAGTGGCGGTACGCGGCTTGGGAATCTGTGCAAATCTCGGTTAAGTTTTTGACAATGGTGGAGTGGGCCAGAGCAAGTGCGATGGCGGCTCCTTCCGCTTCTGCAGGCGAATTAGTCCGGATAGTGGCGGCGGCCCCCACTGTGCCGTCTTCATAGGCTGCGTCTGCCGTGAAATATCCTGATTTCGAATTTTCTGCCGCGTCGACATAAAGGATATCGGAGCGGTTGCTGTATGTTTTCGTGTAATAACTCGCTCGTGCCTGCCGCGTACCCTGATGGAGACTAGCGCTCATATTGCGCGGTAGGGGCTTCTGATATATATGATCCTGAGTGCGCAGAGAAATCATGTAAGGTGTAGGACTTTTTGGGGTGGGAATGGGTGGATTGAGACGTAGCTGTCGCCGTAGGCGTTGTCCTGTTTCTGTGCGACTCAGGCGGAGTAAAGTTCCACAGGTTCTTCCGTCTTCCTTGCACCAGGGGTGCTCCGCCAGAGATGGTTTGTTCCAACTGGAAGACTGAAGCTTCTTTCTTCGCACCAGGGGTGCCCCGTCAGAGACGGTCTCTCGATGAGTCGAGACGCAGGGATAAAAAAGGCAATAACTGGAGATTTATATACAAATATGTACAATAGATACAAGTTAAGGCACTAGACACATTAAGCAGCAAAAAGGACAAACCAAACAACAAAAAGGTGGATCTGGCTAATACTAGGGGAGGCCCCTACTCGGCGTTGCCGAAGATGCGTTGCATCTCACCTTAGCCCAGAACCCCGCTTCCAGCTCCGGGGCCCGGTTTTAAAGCCCTAAAGGCCCGGCCCACATTTCGTAGCTTCCAATCATGTTGTGCTCTCAACATGATTGGTTCTTCAAGGGCATGGCCAGCCCTCCGGCTTCAAAAAGGTAAAACCACCACAAAATAAAAACAAACACAAATAGACATTCGTGCCAGCACGTGCGCGAATCGGTACCGCGGGGCGGGGTGGACACCCGTACTTCTTGGGGCGTTCGCAAGCGGCCGCGTTCCAAATAGGAGACGCTTCGCTTTGAGCGCTCCCAGCCGCGTTCCGATGACCCCGCGTACACTGCCGATTCCTTACAGGCGGACTAATTGGTTGGTGCGTTTAGCCTCCATTAATTCGATCACTGTACTGTGGGTACCAGTGGCCAGGAGACGTTTCATGCTAACCGTCCGTGGAAGACGTAGGGCGGAGGTGACAGCCGTTCGTATTAGGATATCTGCCTGTTGTGTTTGCCGCTGAGTGAGTATGTGGTATGAGAGGCGGTATAAAATGCGGCTAATGATTAGTGCATTTGTCATATTGAGGGTCTCGCGTTCAGACAGCCCATGATTTCGTGCTGCCACCCGCCTGATAAGTGCAGCAACCTGTTTGGTCTGTCTTTGCAAAAGCTGAAGGGTGGCGGTTGCATCGAGTGTGTTGCTAATGAGAAGGCCGAGAATCTTCACCTGGGGCACAATGGGCACTGGATTCCCGTACATGAGCAGTTCAATCTGGGGGTCACTGGGCAGGGGCTTCAGCTGCAGGAGTTCCGATTTATTTGGAGAGCAACGGAGTCCTGTGTTTGCTAAATGAGTGGTGGTGATGTCTATGGTAGATTATTTTATTATTTTTATTTATTAATACTGCAATCCCAGGAAGGGATTTTCGCAGGGTGAGCATACAGAATATAGGTAAGTACAAATATTAAGAAAAAAAAGTACAAAGGCCACAAATTAATAATAAGCAACAAAAACACAACAGCAAAATTGAAAGGCTCAATGACGTAACACAGCAAAAAAGTACAATAAGGTTTGGGGCATATAAATACACTACTATCAAGTCATCAGTGAACATGGTCAACAGGAAATTAATTAAATGAAGAAAGAGCACCAAAACGATCACAATATTAAAATCAGGTCATAAAAAATGGGAAACGGGAATGCATGACAGAGGACATTATTGTGTACTGAGGTTGCCGATGAATGATGTTACAGATAGCTGTAGGACTTCGTCGTTAGTAAGTTGATTCCACTCCGTTACTGTTCGCGGAAAAAAATAATATTTAAAGCAGTTATTACGCTGGGTGAAAGGGGTGATTGTAAGATTGTGACGTTGTCTTGTAGAATAACCTGAAGAGAAGGATATTAGTCCATCAATGTTAATTTTAAAATGACCTTTGACCAATTGGTATAAGAACTTTAGTCGAGCAACGCGATTCCTTTCGGTTATAGATATTAAAGCAGCCCTGTTTAAGAGGTCACTTACTGATGTGCGTCCATAGCTATTGTAAGCAAAACGTACTGCTTTCTTTTGTATTTTTTCAATTTTATTTACGTTTGTTTTGGTGAATGAATCCCAGATTATTGCCGCATAATCTAGTATTGGAAGGACAATCGATTTATACGCTAGAAGCCGAACTCGGGGTGTGGAAAGTCTCAATGCACGCCTAAGAAAGAAAAGTTTACGGTTTGCATTATTTACAGTTTGATCAATGTGTTTAGTCCAGTCAAGGTTGTTAGTAATCCATAGCCCTAGATATTTGTAGTGTGAGACTTCGGAAAGAATGTTGTTATCAAATGAATATTGGAACATCAGTGGACTTTTCTTGTAAGTGATTCTCATATACACGGTTTTTTGAAAGTTGATAGGCATCTGCCATGCATCACACCAGGCATTAATTTTCTGAAAAGCCTCATTAAGTTTTACCTGATCTGACATGTTTTTAATTTCGGAGTATAGCACACAATCATCCGCATATAGTTTAATATTAACAGGAATGTCTTTCACGATGTCGTTAATGTAAATGATAAACAAGAGTGGCCCAAGCACTGAGCCCTGAGGGACGCCAGAGTCAACAAAAACAGTTTGAGAGGAATGTTCCCCAAAAGAGACATATTGCTGACGGTTACTCAAATATGCTGAAATCCAATTAATGATTTTGTTATTTTTGAGTGTGCCATTAATTTTGGAAAGCAGTTTTTTGTGAGAGACATTATCAAATGCTTTGGCGAAATCCATAAAAATGGCATCTGTTTGGCTACTATTGTTAATAGCATTCGCAAAATCGTGTATAGTCTGAACTAATTGGGTACAAGTAGAATAACCTTTCCGGAATCCGTGTTGGAAATTTGTAATAAAATTGTGTTGTTCAAGAAAATGGGAAATGCGGGTGTGTATTATGTGTTCCATAATTTTGCAAACTGTCGATGTTAATGAAATCGGTCGGTAATTATTAATGTACTGTTTGTTTCCATTTTTATGAATTGGTTGGACTGTGGCTGTCCTCCAGTCGCCCGGAACCTGTCCTTCGTTTAGAGACCTAGAAAAAATTATAAACAAATACTTGGACACCCATTCTGCATACCTCGTTAGGAATGCATTGGGTATTTTATCAGGCCCAAGGGATTTTTTTACGTTAAGATTCAAAAGAATTTTAGTTATACCCTGTTCACTGATGACAAGATCAGGCATCGGAGGTAAGCATGTTTCGAACACAGGTTGTATGCCATTATCCTTAGTAAAAACGGATTTGAAGTATTCGTTAAAGGCGGTTGATATTACCTTTCCGTCATGTGTTAATGTGCCATTGATTTCAAATGCATGAGAATCCCTAGATACTGGTGAGATTGTACGCCAAAATTTTTCAGGTGAGCTAGTTATAAAATTAGGCAACAAATCGCCAAAATAATTTTCTTTATCAAGTGCTACCTGTCCTCGTAGTTGACTTGACAGAGCGGAAATTTTATCCAGCAGGCCTTCAGGTTGGAAAACTGCTTGCCTTTTCTTTTTCAACTTCTTTAATTTTCTACGCATTTGTATTGAAGTGCGGGAAATCCAGGGATTGTCACGTTTTGTCTTTTTAACAATGCTTGGCACAAAACGGTTAATACACATCATAACCAGATCCTTAAAAGAAATCCACAGATCGTCTACATTTGCGGTAGACTTCGAAAAACTATCAAAATAAAAGGATAAGGTATCTATTATTGATGTGTCATCAGCGCGTGAGAAGTTAGGAAAACATGACTGCTTTGGATGCCTGTCAATAGCGGCATCAGATAAGGTAAGGAACACGGCCTGGTGATCGGAGATTCCTGGGATTATTTCGCATTTTGTTTTAGTACTAATAGATCCGCTTACGAAGAAAAGGTCCAGTATAGATTTAGCGCTATCGTGTACCCTGGTGTACTCGTCAACAAGTTGGGATAAATCAAATGCAAATGCTATGTCCAACATGGCATCACCTGTTTTGTCGTTATGGTTTTTGAGGGACATCGTGCGCCAGTCAATATTAGGCAGATTAAAGTCGCCAGCTAGAATTATCCGATCGCCAGGTTTTAAATATGTGTTCATGTAAGTTTTCAAATCATTTAAAACCGATATGGAAGAAGAAGGGGGCCTGTACAATACACCTATAATGTACCTGATTGTACCACAATATGTTTTACTGAAAATGCACTCTACATTAGGCACATCAGGCATCCTTAAAACTCGTAATGATTTCTTGTATATCATACAGACGCCGGCACCTTTTCCAGTACGGTCTTTCCGGAGTACATTGTAACCAGTAGGCACGAATTCACTGTCGAAAATTGCATCATGTAACCATGTTTCGGTTAGCACAGCAATGTCTGAATCGTTAGTAAAAAGGAGCCCTTCAAGCTCGGTTACTTTATTGATTACACTTCTGCAGTTAATGTTTAAGATTTTCAAGGATATAGGATCATGCTTTTTCTGTCAGTTATTTTTCTTATTGACCAATCTGACACGCTCTCCTTTCTGGGCATCCCAAGCAAACATAACACTATCAATGCTAATTTTATCAAAGACCAGCTTTACCTTAGCGCCATTTGCTTTTTCTTCCGCTGCGCTGTCCCACAAAAGTTTACGTAAGTCACGCACGCGCTTTGAGAAGTCTTCCGAGATAGAGTACGACGATCCTTTTAGTTTGTAGGCTGCTTGTAAAATGGATGCCTTTTCCCGATAGTCAAGAAATTTTATGATAACCGGTCTAGATTTGTCACTGGATTTACGCCCAAGCCTATGAAGTCTTTCTATACCTGTAGGTGTTATACCTATCTTCTCTTTTATTATGTCGTCTTTCACTCTTCAAGCGTCTCGTTTTCTGACTCTTCTAAACCGTAAATTATAAGATTATTGCGACGGCTTCTGTTTTCTAAGTCGTCCACCTTATTCATCAGAAAGGACAACTGGCTGTCAAAATCTGCTATTGTTTTTTCTATTTCGCTTACTTGTTTTGTCAGCGTGCCTAGTTTGGACAACTGTTGTTCAATGCTATCTATTCTGTTGTTTAGTGTAACCATTTGCTCTTTTATTTCGTTCTGACCGTCGATAATTCCTTCAATAGTTCCTTGCACTTTCTTTCGGCCGTCTAGCAGTTCCGACAGCAATTGCTTCTCAGTTGGTCCCGGGTTTGTCTCAATATCGCCCGAAAGAAGTAGGTTAGTAGGCAATAAAGCAATGTGCGCCAGAATACATTTGAAACACTGTGGGCAGGGCAGCAGCAACAGAAACCGGTTGTCACTACGATAACAGTACATGGAAACGTTTTTACTAACCTGTAGAGCAAGACAAAAATGGTTGCTGAGCATGTTGCCGATACTGCTGCTGGCCTGCCCACTGAAGAAAGTCGATGTTGCTCGCTCTTTTAAAGGGGCTTGCTGAGCCATGTGATGTGACGTCACAGTTGTCGAGATGAAGCGATGCGCTGTCAGTTGCGGAACGGAAAGCAATGTAATCGCCGGGCACCTGGCACGAGCCAGATTTTCCGATGCCGGTTCACTGAACACATCCACGTCGATTGCCCTTGATGCGTAGGCGCTGGGCCACCATTCATTCCCGCGATGCGAGGGCTCGTTGACCAGGTCAAACGACGTAGCCACTGGGTCGCAGCCACGCGGTGGAACTGGTCCGCACAGAAGGGCCGCCAAAATCTGTAGAGCAAGACAAAAATGGTTGCTGAGCATGTTGCCGATACTGCTGCTGGCCTGCCCACTGAAGAAAGTCGATGTTGCTCGCTCTTTTAAAGGGGCTTGCTGAGCCATGTGATGTGACGTCACAGTTGTCGAGATGAAGCGATGCGCTGTCAGTTGCGGAACGGAAAGCAATGTAATCGCTTGTAATTGCAATGTAATTGCAGGATATCCTGGGCTGTTCCAAGAAATCCTCCGGTTGTCCAGAGGGTTATATCATCTACGTATATGGCTGTGTGGAGCCCTGTGATAGCAGCAAGGGCCTTTGCCAGTGGCGCCAGGGCAATGTTAAAAAGTAAAGGTGACAAAACCGCCCCTTGTGGGGTACCACGGTTAGGCAAGGGGAAAGGCTGGGAGGCAATATCCCCAAGGTGGAGTTCTGCCGTGCGTCCCTGAAGGAAGGCCCGAATATATTGCCATATGCGGGTGCCGCATCCCGTGGTGGCTAATGTCGTGAGGATATGGTCATGGCTTATTGTGTCGAAAGCCTTATGAATATCCAGGGCCAGTATGGCTCGCGTACTGGCTGTAGGGCGCTTGGTGCAAAAGAGGGACTCTAAGGGCAAGAAGTACGTCTTTCGCCGAGATGTTTGGGCGGAAGCCGCATTGAACGTTGGAGAGAAAGCCTGTTGTATCTAGAAACGGTTGCAGACGATTGAGAATGACATGCTCGAAAAGCTTGCCGACACAGCTCGTTAAGGAGATGGGGCGCAAATTTTGAAAGGTAAGGGGTTTGCCCGGTTTGGGTATAAATCGTATGCTGGCATGGGTCCAGGCTGATGGGAGCGTCCCAGCTTGCCAGTGGTTATGAAAGAGCTCCGTGAGTTACTGGAGGCAGACTTCGTCCAGATTGAGTAGTGCCTTGTACGTTATGCCATCCGGCCCCGGCGCTGTAGAGCGGCGAATACTAAAGAGTGCTCGGCGGACTTCGTTAAGGTGATGTCGGCATCAAGTTCTGGGTTAGGTGGAAGTAGATTGGGTGGATCTGCTGACTGAAAGGGTGTGGGTATTTAAGTGTCCCGTAGTTCGCCAATTACGTCGATGCCCTTTTGGAGCTCTAGTTGTATTAGACGTTGTGTGTTTACTTGTGTCTGAGATTTAGTGGTTGTTGGATCTAAGAGAGCGCGTAGGAGGGACCACGCGCGTTTTGTGCTTAACGTACCCTTGAGATCGTTACAAAAGGGTGCCCAGTTTGCGCGGGCTAGCGTGTTCGCGTATTCTTCTGCCTCGCGAGTGAGAGCGGCTATGCGGAGTCTCAATTTGCGATTGTGTCGCTGGTGACGCCAGCGCTTGAGAAGTCCCTGTCGGGCGTCCCATAGATGAGCCAGATGCGGATCAACCTGCGGTGCCTTAGGGGTATTTTTAAAGCTTTTGCTGTTCGCCTGGATGGCCTTCACGAGACGGTCTGTCCAGTCAGTGACAGTACGCGGTTCTGTAGAATCAGCTGCCAAGTATGAGCGCAATTTGTCCCAGTCAGTAAGAAGCTGCGAACGAGGGTTGAAAATCTTGGAATCATAAGCAATAATAGTGGAGACTGGAAAGTGGTCACTTCCAAGGCTGTCTTGGAGCACCGTGTGAGACTTAACGATTATGTTCGGTGTGGCCTATGTGAGATCGGGTGTGGTGTCGCGGGTGACACTTGTGTCAATGCGAGTGGGTACGGTGGGGTTTGTGACCAGGCTAAGGTTGTAATCAGCCATTGCGGTAAAAATTACGTTACCTTTGGGTGTATCCGAGTTGTATCCCCAGTGCGTGTGACATGCATTAAAATCACCCACCACAAGGAGCTTTGACGAACGAAAGGAGCCCAGGATGCCCGGAATAACTCTGCCTTTATCTTTAGGATTGCTGTATATGTTGAAAATAGTGAGGCTATATGTGCGTCCCGGTGAGCTCAGCTCTATTGCGGTATATTGAGTGCCCTTGCTGTCGGGCGTGTTTGTCGGTGTGCGGTCTAGCACCGGCATGGATGCGAGTGTCAGGATTGCCGTACGTGGTGTAAGGGCTGCCGTGTGATGACCGCGGATATGAATGCGATTTGTTTCCGTCTCTTGCAGAGCAATGAAATGGGGGGGGGGGGGGGGGGGGTTTGGGGAGTTTGCGATGTATGCGGCTAGTTGTGTTTGTTTTCGGCGTATGCTGCGACAGTTCCATTGCCATATAATTGCTTCTGTTGGTGTAGTAGATTGGCGTCGCCGCCGACCTTTTCGCGTGCTATTGCTCTGCGCCATGTTGCTGGTCTGGAGATACTGGATGAGGACAGGCAGCGGGTTGAACTGCGCGCTGCTTGCCTTAGTGTTCCCGGAGACTGTGATGGGGTCCGATTGATTAGATTGGGCGAGACTGATAAAGCGAGCCTGTTACTTAAGCCGCCATGTTTTATTCTCTCATAGTGGCCAACAGAGTGCCAACATTCGGCTAGATGCCGATTACAAACACTACACTACCCTCCTTGGGGAAAGTTAAATGGATGTGCACACACTGTCACAGTTCACTGTAGAGAGGTCTCTCACTGGCAAACAGTCACAAAGTCAGGTCTCAAAGTCAGAGAGATGACGTGGAGGTCTTCTGTTTCTCTGTGGATAGCGCCGTGTTGGAGAAGTCTGGTGCAATGCAGGTGGTGTAGGCGGGTGAAATATAGGAGGTGCAGGCTGGTTCACTACAGGTGGTGGATATATGATGTCATCGCAGTGGAGCGGTGTTGTGGCTGATGCTTGTTTGAGGCCGGAGACATCTTTGAAAAACTTGAGTTTCATTCATTCATTCATTCATTCATTTTATTTCCTTAGAAAAGGAGGAGTATAGGAGTATAGGAGTTGCACGTTATTACTCTGTTTCCTCTCGATGCCTTGATTTGTGATCCATGAATGCTTACAATGTATAAGGGTCTGGATCATAGTATGGCGTGAACTTGTCGCGTCTCTCTTGCTTGCACAAGACTCGTTGGCCGATACAGAAGCGATGTGGATGAGTATGTCTTCGTGCGTCAGCATGATGTTTGTTGTATGCCTTTTTCTAGAGCACGGTTGTTTTCAACCTTGTTAACTCTTCGTTGTGCGAAGGAGCTTCAGTGTAGCACGGCAGAAGATTCCTCATTGGTATGCCAAACAGCAGTTCATATGGTGATCTTCTTGTTGTAAGCTGTTTGGAAGATCTGTATGACATCAGGAAAGTGTCAAGCTCTACTTTCCAATCTGTGTTCTCAAGCTGACTTGCGTGAACATGCTTTTTCAATGTTCTCATGAACCGTTCTGCTTCACCATTAGCTTGAGGCCACAAAGGTGTGATCCGGTGATGTCGAAATCCTAACTCTTTCGAGAGTGCAGCAAACTCTCTGCCTTGGAATGGTAGTCCATTGTAAATTTCTACCTGTGCAGGGATTCCGAACTGGCAAAACACTCGTCGCAGCAAGGGAAGCACATTGTTCGCACTTGTGGAATGTGTGACTTGTACTACTGGGTATCGCGAGAAGTCATCTATTACCACCATAGCGTACTTTCCATCTGGAAACGGACCACAAAAGTCAACCGAAACTTCCTCCCAGGGACCATTGGATGGTTCAGTGATGGCAAGTGGTTCTCGCCTTGCTTGGGGAACGACTGCTTGACATGGTAGGCAGCTTTTAATCAAAGTGTGCACTAGTTTATCCATGCCTGGAAACCAAACTTTTTCTCTCAGCATCTGTTTTGTTTTGACGATCCCTTGATGACCTTTGTGGGCGAGCAGCACTGCTTGCTTCTGCAGGCTAGTGGGAAGAACTAGGCGCGTTCCTCGAAGGACAATACCCTCAGGTGTTGTTGTTAGTTCATTCTTTATGGATGCAAATTGCTTCAGTTCAACTGAGGCCCAGCTGCTAGGTGTCGGGTGCTGGATAGCACTGACAAGTAAATGTAGTTACTGGTCTGCTTTAGTTGCTTCAGCCACTTCTTGAACTGAGAAGGCATTTGGTATGCTGAGGCACTGGATGAAGTTAACATACTCGTTGGGTACTTTGTCGATGCGGGCATGTATTTTCATCTCAGGAACCGGGTGCCTGGAAAGGTAATCGGAAGGGTTGCTATTTCCTGCGGTGTGCTGCACATCAAACTTGTACTGGTGAATGCGTAGAGCGAGGCGCTCAATGCGGGCAGATGGTGATGATCTTGGGTTTCCCAGTATGCTCACTAAAGGCTTGTGATCAGTCAGCAAAAGAAAGTGAATTCCACAAAGATAAAGGCGAAAGTGTTCCATTGCACATACAGCTGCGAGCATTTCACGTTCTATTTGGGAGTAGCGGCTTTCAACAGGTGTGAGCGCTCTACTTGCATAGGCTATCATTGCAATGTGTTCACCAACACGTTGTGTGAGGATAGCACCCAGTCCATGTGGACTTGCATCTACTACCAGTTCTGTCGGCTTGGATGGGTCAAAGTAAGCAAGGGTGGATGCATCTGACATGGCTTGCTTTAAGCTCTGAAAAGCATTCTGCTGTCGTTCTGTCCACTCCCATGCAACATTCTTCAATGTCAGTTCACGTAATGGCTGTGTGAGATCGGCTAGATTTCTCAGGAATCTGCCCGAATAGTTGATCATGCCTAGCAGGCTCTTCACTTCTTGCGGCGACTCTGGTATCTTGATTTGTAGCAAGGCTGCTATCTTCTTGGGATCAGGACGAACGCCGTCAGCTGAGAAAATAAGTCCAAAGAAGTTCAGTTCTCGTTCATGAAAGTGACACTCTTTCTCGTTGAGTGTCAGTCCAGCTTCTTGGAGTCGCTGCAGAACTGCTTTCAATGAGGCATCATGCTCTGGTTTTGTTTGTCCAAAAACAAGGATGTCGTCACTAACATTCAGGACATTGGGGATGCCATTGAGCACTTGGCGGATGGTGTTTTGAACGATTTCAGCCGCACTGCTGATGCCAAAGTTGAGACGTTTGTAGCGAAATAAGCCAACATGTGTTGAGAAAGTTGTGAGCTGCCTTGAAGAAGTGTCGAGTTCCAACTGATGATATCCATTCTTCAGGTCAAGGTTGGAGAATACTGTTGCTCCATTCAAGGCAACAATGATGTCATCCACTGTCGGACACAAATGTCGTTCACGTTGAATGGCAATGTTCACAACACGCATGTCAATGCAGATTCGAATTTCATCAGGCTGGTGTGGTTTCGGCACAATAACCACAGGGGACACCCATGGTGTAGGTCCGATGGCTGGCTCTATGATGTCTTCTGACGGGAGGCGTTCAAGTTCTTTTTCTGTGGCATCACGTAAGGCAAACGGAATACGCCTGTGTGGTTGTGCAACAGGTGGGACTGTGTCGTTCACAAAAAGGTGGATGTGCTGATTTTTGAGTTTTCCAACTCCACTAAACAATTTGGGGAATGCTTCCACGATTGACTTGTCACCTGGATTGCCAGAAACTTGGTACGTGATCTGGACAAGCCCCCGGTTGGTTGCTGCTGTGAAGCTTAGGAGTGGTGCACAGTTTCCTGGAATGACAAAAATGTCGTCTTCAATGCACTTATCTTTGTATCGCATTGTAACAGAGATTTTGCCCGAAAGTTGAAGTGGAGACGTTGATTTGTATGGGAACAGTCTGATGAATGTTTCTTGGAGATTCACATTTAGGCGACAGCTCTTGAAGTCATTTTCGCCAACAATTGACACTGTAGCACCTGTGTCGATTATGAAAGTGACTGGCATATGGTTGACAGTGACAATAGCCTTTGGAGATGAACTTGCTTGAGGGGAAGTCATGGCAACAAAAACATACTCGTCGCTGCTTGGACTGGTGTCACAGGTAGCTTTCAAGCTCTCTAGTATGTGAACTCTTCTTACTGCAGGCTAACTGTGGGTTTGAGTCATTGTCATAGTCCACTGCATGTACTGTTCTCCTGGTTGAGCGACAGAACCGTGCAAAATGACCCACCTTGTTACTTGCCTTGCAAGTCTTGCCCCATGCAGCACAACTGGATTGACCACCTTGGTGAGGCCACTTGCCGCCACAGTTGCGACAATCTGCTGACGAGACACGAGGTCGTTGCGGTGTGTAGGCCTGCCGTGGCATCTGTCGTTCATTTCTTCGGTGTTGGCCATGGTGTTGTCCTTCCTTGTGCACTGTGAACATCGTCGCGTTGTTATCGACGTGCTTTTCGATTTCGGACACATCCCGTTCGACATCCTCGAGCATTCTTCCTAGCTTAAGTAAGTCCGGTAACGTGAGGGAATGAAGCATGGCATACTTTCGGAGGCGAGACGACGTTGTGGCGAGAATGATTTGGGTCTTGACTTCAGAGTCGACGTTTCCGAAGTTAAAGTGGCGAGAAAGCTGCCGGAGGCGCGCGTAGACGGCGTCCAGTGACTCACCAGCGTTTTGCTGAGATTGTCGAAATTTGTAGATAGCAAATGTTGAGTTCACTCGCGGCGCAAAATATGTATTCAGTTTCGCTCGAGCGGCATCGTATTCCGGCGTCGATGTACTCTGCGTGGTTTGGGTCGTGCTTGTAGCCGTTGCACCTTGCGCACCATAGTCGGGGAGCGAGCAACATATGTCGTAGACTTCTTCACCGACGTAGTGCAGGAGGAGTGCCTTCTTGCGGCGTGCATCTGCCGAGATCTCGCAAGCTAGAAGAAAGTTTTCGAACCTTTCTATCCACTTCGTCCATTCGTGACCAATATTGTTGTCGTCGGTAGCGCGAAGGTCAAACCTCGGGAAGGCAGGGAGCACATGTGCCAAGGCTACGATTGCCGGTAGCCGCTTGTTGCTGATGGGTAATTGGACGGACTGACTCTTGATGTAGCGGTACTCACATGAGATAAAAGAGCACTTCTGACACCATCTTAGTGTTCCCAAAGACTGTGATGGGGTCCGATTGATTAGATTGGGCGAGACTGATAAAGCGAGCCTGTTACTTAAGCCGCCATGTTTTATTCTCTCATAGTGGCCAATAGAGTGCCAACATTCGGCTAGATGCCGATTACAAACGCTACACTTGCGAGGCAGTTCCTGATGAAGTACAAGTTCTAAACGCTTGTTGATGCCGGCTTCATGTTTTTCCAAGCGTGTGTTAATTGTAGCTTCTATCCTGTTAGTCATGGTCTGTATCAACTGTGCCTGGGCTAGTATGAGCTGTTGCTGCATCGCTCCGAGTTGTTCAGCAGCTATAGTGTTGATTATGCTAGTGATTTCTGAGCGAAATTCAGCGGAACGTATGTACTGCCTTACCGCCTCTTAAGGTGTAATGGGGAGGTCAGTGGTTGGATAAGAGGTAGGAGTGGAGGCTGCTTAGGCGGACAACTCACCCTTTTCAGCAGGGCCGGCTCCTTTCTCGGGTGTAGCGTTCCGGAGGGACTGCGTCTCCAGGGTCTCCTGGATGTGGGCTGCGCAATCACTGGCTTTCGATGTACAGGCCCGTGGCTGGGTGGCGTCTGTCTTGGTACCACTGGGCCCCCGAAGAGGTTGAAGTTGTGCGAAATCGCTTTCCAAATTCTTATGTCCGGCGTTCACGGAGTCCTCTGTGTGCTTTTCCGTGTGGGTTTTCCTACCTTGTTTGTCCGATGGTTCTGGGCTCTCGGTCTCCATGGCCTGCTCCAAAGGTGTCTGAGCAGCCGCGGTGGCCACCGGGTTTTCCTTCCTCAGTGGTGCGAGGGGTGGCCATTGTTCTGTGTTTCGGTTCCAAGGTTTCTTTGGATGGACGGTCAGTGCCTTGTTTGGACCGTTGTTCTGATTCCCTTTCGTGGGCAGTGTTGTGCTGCTGCAATATCCTTGCGGTTCTCCCGGCCGGTCGACTTGGGTTTGGTTCAATTTGGGCCGGTGCTCATTCCTGGGTCGATGTTCAGTCTTGTGCTCGTGCTCAGTCTTGTTCTTCTGCGCCGTCTTTTGCTTCTGCTCAGTCCGTTGGTTCTTCTGCCCATCTAGAAGAGTGCGCTGTGCAGCATTATCTCCATAAGGATGGCGTGGGTTTGCGGCTTCATCAGCTTTGCTTGTCTTTTCCTCTCTTTTGGTGTAATTTTGGTGTAGTTTGGTGTAGTGTTGCCGGACAGTTCGTGTCAATGGTGGAGTGGTTCGATGTGTCGCAGACGATGCAGTACTTTTTGCAATCGACATGTCCTGGTGGAGGATTGCGTACTCCGCAATTGTAGCACCTTTTTTCCTGCGGGGTGGGGCAAATGTCAGCATGGTGTCCTGTTTTCAGGCAGCACCCGCAAACCTGCATGACTGGTCGGAAGGGTTTGCACCTGTATTCTATGCCGCTGAGGTAGACAAACCGTGGTACTACTTTGCCTTCAAAGGTATATAGGCATGCCGCCTTTGTGCCGAAAGGCCTTGCTTGAATGATGTTTATTTGTTGGGGATATGTTTCCGTGCAGTTTAGTAATTCCTCTTCTGATGGTATCGATAAGGCGCCAGTTATGATACCTTTACATGAGTTGTCTGGTCAGGCTGCACAAGCGCTCATTGAATATTCTTTTCCTCCTAGATTGATTGCCTGGATGTTGCATATCTGTTCAGTGAGGTACGGATCCGTGGTGCTCAGAATAGCGATGTCTTGCTCTTGCTTGATCCTGACCCTGGCCTCGTGGGTTAATTGGCGGCTGAGCTTGAATTGCAAAGCAGCAAGAAGTGACCTACCGGAGTTGTTATGCAGCGTCACCCCTCCACGTAGACGTATTACCACCTTGTAGTCATCATGCGGCAGCCTCGGCAATTTGATGGGGCGTGCGGGTCGTGATCTTTCCGCAGGTGTGTGTGCTTCTGCCTCCGTTACAGGTTTGAATCGTTTTTTGCGTGCGTCCATCATCCTGAACCATGGCCTTCGGGTAGGCATCAGTCATGTCTCGTGTCGTCCAGTTAGAATGCGATTTGGAGTACGGTTCCTCCTGAGGCGTCCCGTGCGGTAGGCTCCCCTCCATTGGGACCTGCCATGTGCATGGAACAAATAAGCCGGCATCCCGCCCAACGCTCTACACGAAGAAATTGGTCAAGGACCTCTCTCTAAGTAAGAGTGATTGAATTTTCCCACCACAATAATGAAATTTAACACGTTTTCAATAACTGTCACCTAAGACGGCCTCTGGCATCGCCCGTACTGCAGCCACTGGACTCGGCCGTCGTTCACGAGCAGTTTCCGGGCCTGAGCTGCACATTCAGGCATGTTCTTGATCATGAAACTGTCACGATCAAAGAGCAAGGAACGACACCCTCAGATGCTAGTGAGACAACAGGCCCCTCATACGCTCACCTGATCAAGAGGATTTTAAAAAAACGAGCGACAGCGGTTCAGTGCGTTTGTAGTAGTGTCTGTGTCACCCCTAAAGCTGAAAAAGCGCGACATGATGTCAGCACTGTCCACCGAAGAAAATACCCTTTATGAGAAGTTTGTGTGGAAAAATCTTGACGAAATAGTCGTTTGCTTTAGTAACCAAATGTCATGCAGCTGTGAACAAGTTTGTTAGTGCTTTACACTTCAGATGCGACGTCACTGTCACGAAATTTGCAGCGGAGGCATGCAATGAACGAAGTCGTGAAGATATTTTTTTCTTATAAGCAGCATGCACCGCTATAAAACTGAAACGTGGAAACTTGATATGGGAGTCGCCTTGAAAATTTATACAGACAACAAGCCATGCGTGCATATACATACATGCTGCCTTTGCGGTAGCAGGACGATTCCTGCGAGTAATTTTCCAGTTTTTTCGCGACAATGCAGGTTACTCTCACTACGCGTACATCGTTAGGCGACTCGCATATGTGCCCTTAGCCTTTTTTTCGCCTTTGATAGTGGGTGTACAGCATGTCACAGCAGCCATGAGGACACTGACTTTCGGTAGCGCCATTCGTCGCGCTCACGGCGACTGGCATGCAGACGCTCAGGTGGCTGACAGCTTGCCGCCACCGCAAGCACGGGCGCATTCACAGGCACCGCTGGCTTTGTCGCTGGTGCATTACAGCTTTCAGGGCTTTAAAGCTGCATTACTCTTGAGCATGGCCTTCTTTCGCTCACAGTGTCATGTGCGAACTGAAGGGATGAGGGCGCGCGAGCGGCGCCTCTCCTCCCCGCCAATTCTCGTGCGGGTAGCTAGGTTTCGGGAAGTGAGTTGCAAACTCGAGTCGCGAATTAACACTTCATTTCGCTCGATGGTCGTCGCGAGTCGACCAGAACAACTCTCATCGTATTCGCTTCTCGTCAGAGTGAAGGCGATTTAACACGCCATTGGTGAATGTCAGCCTATCAATATCACACGACGGCGCAACAGAAATTCGAGAATTCTGTAGCAAAACACAATTACCATCGACAGCAATCTGTAATACGACGAGTGCCTCGACAGGTATCTGTCGCAATATAGAACCCATGGCAGGTATCTGCCGCGAGACAGAACCCACGACAGGCTGTTGTGTCGCGCGGCAGATCTCACGATAGACACTTTTGTCGCACTTTTGTCGCGTCGCGCGACTGAACCCGCGACAGGCAACTCTGTCGTGCCCCTGTCGAATATCAGAACGCAAGACAAGAAAGCTTGTCTCGCGACACAAAATTTTGTCGCGCGACAGATGCGCGACAGAAAATCCTGTCGTGCTTTTTGATCGGGATCTCATTTCTTTTACCTGTGAAACCCTCCGCCGGTCAGATAATGCAAAAAATTATTATTTGGGAGACTGACATCAACAGCTGTATGATGTAGACGCATGCGAGGCAAGGTCAGTGACCGCCTCAATGTCTCTGCGGCTGACGCTAGGGTCATTTTCCAAAGTTCGTTCACTGCATTTAAAATTAGTAATAATCGGTCATAGTATTATTAACGTTTGCCAATCTTATTTTCTTATCACCGTTTATACTTTAAAAAGTTTAGTGTGTTAGAAACGCCGACGGTTTGTACTACGGGCCTTCTACAGGAAGCTAATTGAAGTTGATACGAAAAACATGCTTCCTTGTCAGTGTTTCAGCTTCATTTTGAAATGCACATTTTTAATAACACCAAAATTGAAGGATATTATCTGACACTTTCTTTGATTTTAAACCATTTTTGCCACCCCTACGAGCTGCACAGAAAACAAGCTACTTGAAGCTAGATGTTGTTTGCTTTTTCTATATTAGCATTTTTCCCTTCCCGACATAGCCCGGATGGAACAGCATGGATGCATACAGCAGCAGCAAGAATTTGCAGTACTCATTTTGTGGACAGTTGCAAAAGTAATGTACAGGATAATCCATCGTATGTTCCAAGTATTTTTCCGTCACAGTAAAGGAAGAAAGCGCCAAAACAAGAAGTCACACAAAGGTATGAGTAGCAATTGAACTAAGCATTTAATTTCCAATTGCTTTCAGTAAGTGTTTCAGGCTATGGTGCATGCATACTGAGAGAAGCAGTGGCTTATTATAACATCATACAGTGTTCATGGCAGAATATGCCGTTTGTTATATAAATGCCTGCATAAATATGCGCAGCTATAACAGTTCATTGTGTCTTATTGCATTCATTTTCCAATACAGGTGGCAGAGGCGTTTAAATCAGGTCATTTCATCAGATGGAAAGTGTAACATAGCAGCACTTGCCTGAAACTATGTCAGGTGCAGTGTCTACATCAGCGGCACTGGCAACTGACGATGCAAACAGCAGTGAAGAGGATTATGAGCGCAAAATGGACTGTGATGACTTCTTTGAAGATGGTGGGGTACGGCATCGTACGGTGGTACGGCATCGGTCATGTCGCTCAAACATGTGTGGATTACCTTGCAGATGCTGCCGCTTGTGATTGCCTATCAAGGAATGAGCTACAGACTACCCGCCTTGCCTAAATCATCGTTCATCGTGCAAAGTGACGTCACCGAGGAAAGCTTTTGGAAACAACCCGCCAGGGGCACGTCGTCTGAAACTGGGCTTATAAAGGCGTCCCTGCATGGCTCCGTCTTCAGTGGGAGCGGCGGTACGGCATCGGTCATGTCGCTCAAACATGTGTGGATTACCTTGCAGGTTGGATATTATACTTCTGTATCACATTTTCGCACAAGTGATCCTTTTCTTGTAGTACTGCCGCTCCCAGTGAACGTTTTTGAAATGCTCAGTGTGGTATTGTCGCATCTTTCTCATCTTTCTCTTTTGCTATCCGGGGACATCGAAACCAATCCGGGGCCAACAACAGAGGAGTTATTGCAGCAAATCCTGGATAAGCAGACGGATATGGAAGCTAGACTAAGTGGAATTGAAAAAAAACTGGAATCCTTTTCTGAGCTACGCGTTAAGCTAACTACTCTTGAAGGTACTGTTCAACACCTATACCGCACAGTCGACCAGCAACAACAAAGACTAATTGAATTGGAAGATAGAGCGCGTAGAAATAATCTGATAGTTTATGGTGTTCCGGAGGGAAATACGGAAACAAGACAGGATATTGAACATAAAGTGTTGAAAGGAATATTCTCTGACACTCTTGGTGTTACTGTTTCTTCGGTGGAGCGAATTGACAGGATTGGTCATAAGAAAAAAGATGAACACTGGCCCGTAATTATGAGGCTATATGACTATAATGAAAAAGCAGCTATATTTAAACAATGTAGCAAACTGAAAGGGTCCGGCTATAGTGTCTCTGACGACTACTCTCGCGAAACGTCACAAAAAAGGTCATTGCTTTGGCGTTCGGCAAAAAATGATAAGCGCGATGGTGCGAAGATTAAGCTGGTCCATGATAAACTTTTTATCGATGGTACCGCTTACACGTGGGATTCGCGGACTGGCATGTGTGTCCGGCTCACGAACAACCAAGACGGTAAATCGCCCAGCCTTGAATGACGGGGGAAGGGCGAGCCGAGAATGCTGTACGCAAAATCCCGAAGGGAAGTACGTTGCATCACGGTTTTAAATGTGAATTCTCGCAGTTTACTGAACACAATCGTTAACTTCAACTGGCTTATTGAAACGCACCACCCTTCCATTATTTGTGTGACAGAAACATGGCTCAACAACTCAATCTTGGACGAAGAATTTGTTCCGCCTGGTTATTGCGTCTTACGAAAAGACAGATCGTCAAGTCGCGGAGGCGGTGTGGACTTATTTCTTAAAGTAGCATCAACTTTTCCTCGCTACCCGATGTTCCAGAGACTGAGTCCGTCTGGTGAAAAATTCATACTTCCTTCTCGACGTTGGTTATAGGTGTTATTTATCGTCCTCCAAATGCTGATTACAATGTGTTTCCAGCTCTGAATTATTATATTGCAACCCATAGATTACATAACCACAAAATGGTTTTGTGTGGTGACTTCAATTTGCCTTACATAAATTGGGCCTCACTTGTGTCGACTGGTCGCGACAAGGCACAATGTGACTCGCTCATCGACATAGCCGTATCTTTCGATTTGTCACAAGTAGTCCAATCTCCTACGCGTGGTGACTCTATACTCGATCTTGTGCTTTTGAACGAGCAGTTGTTACAGTGTGGGTTCAAATGCGAGGTCACTGATGGCCTTTCCGATCACAAAGCAGTCGTTCTTAATTTGAACATCGCACCTGAACCCAAAAGACCTGAATACAAGATGGTTACTAACTTCTCTCGTGCCGATGATAACATGATACTTGGCTCTTTGGCGTCAAATTTTGATGAATTTTTCTTTAGTAGTGATCAATGCAATGTTGATACGTTGGTCGAACAATTTTATAAAGTTGTGCATGACTGTCTGTGTAAGTTCGCCCCAAGAAATGTGTCAAGAGAAACCCCACGCATATATGGTACAACAAGGAAATCATCCAACTTATACGCCGCATAAAGAGGCTTCGCAACCGGTGTAAATCACGGCATAAAAGTGATGCTGGGCTTCTTGTTTCCTTGAAAACGACTCTGCGAACTAAAATGCACGACGATAAGAAATTTTATTATGAGAACACGCTATCAACATTTATGAAATCCAACCCATCCAAATTCTGGAAAACAATTACTCCGTCCGGTCGCTGTTCTTCATCATTTGTTTTTAATGATAAACCACGTTCTAACCCTTCAGTTTTCTCCGAAGCTTTTAACAATTACTTTAGATCGGTATTTGAGAGTGACAATGGCACTACACCAACATTTAGTTTAGTCACTGAATTACCGTCCTTCCCGAAGTTGGATATAACATACAAAGGAGTTCTTAATCTACTGTTACAAATTGACACCACGAAAAGCGCTGGAGCCGATGGTATACCCAATATGTTTCTAAAAAAGTATCCTGAGTGGTGTGCCCGCTACCTGACTGTGATTTTCCAAAAGTCCCTCCTATCCGAAACCGTTCCACAAGTCTGGAAAATAGCTAATGTAGTACCAGTATTTAAGTCCGGTAATAAACAATGCCTCTCCAATTATAGACCAATTTCCTTATTGTGTACTTGTTGCAAGGTATTAGAGCACATTATTCATAAACATATTGTGTCGTACTTGTCTAACAACAATCTTCTCTGTAATAATCAGCATGGTTTCCGGGCTGGGTTCTCCACACTCACGCAGTTAATTGAATTCTCACACGACATTGCATCATGCTTAAATAACCGCGGTCAGATAGACGCCATTTTTATCGACTACTCCAAAGCATTCGATTTGGTTTCTCATAGTAAACTCATTACTAAACTTGGCGCTTTTCTCAAAGGAACTCACGGCGTTCCACTACTAGGCTTGATCAAGGACTATTTACGGTTAAGATCCCAGTTTGTCACCTTCAATCACTCTCAATCAGCGTCTGTCTCTAACATCTGGCGTCCCGCAGGGATCAGTTCTAGGGCCACTTCTATTCCTCATCTACATTAATGACGTCGTCCAGATAACTGCTAACACACCTGTTAAAATTCGTTAATATGCAGATGGCTGCGTTCTGTATTCAAACATAAATAATGCATGCGACCAGCTAATTTTAAATAATGTGTTTTCTTCATTCTGTGCTTGGAGCAACACATGGCAGATGAAGATAAATTTCAGCAAAACTGTGTCGATGACATTCACTAACAAGAAGAATCCTTTGCGCTTTTCGTACACTAACAGCACTCATCAACTAACGCACGTAAACGAGTTCAAGTACCTAGGAGTAACCTTTTGTTCTAACTTAAATTTGTCAAAACACGTCGATTTAACTTGCTCCAAGGCACTGAAGAAACTCGGATTTTTAAAACGTACCTTAAAGGATTCGACTAAAAACTGTAAGTTGACGACGTACAAATCTCTGGTAAGGCCTGTGCTTGAATACGCCTCGGCAGTCTGGTCACCGCACTTCGCTAAAGACATCACTAAACTAGAAAATGTGCAGAATAAAGCAATAAGATTTATATATAAACGTTATGACCGCCAGTTCTCTCCCGCAGCTCATGCCCGCACCTTATCACTTGACACACTTCAACACAGACGCGTATGTGATCGCCTTATCACTCTTCACAAGATCATCAACAAATGCATTTATGTTGACGCCCCGCTTTTCTTTTCTTTCGCCAGTTCTTCAGCACGTGTCACTCGCCGTACTAACCCGCTTAACATTGTGCCGTTTATGCCGTTTTTGGACTGTTTCAAATATTCATTTTTTCCTTCGACAGTCGAGCTATGGAATAATTTGGATATTACATTACGTCAGATGTCTGTTGACCGCTTTGCGCAAGAATTGTCTAATCATGTATTTTCTTATTAATAGCACACTTTTGTTTACGTAAAATGTCCGATTCACACTTGTTTATGCACTTTCCTACTGTTTTATCTGTTTTCCATCCTCTGTACCACTCCTGCAATGTCCCAACTGGGATAGCAGTATTTGTAATTAAATAAATAATAAAATAAAGAAGTGAAATTGGTTAGCGGCAGCCTTATTCTACTGATCTTTTACCAATAAAGAAAACTGACGCTGTAAGCACCTAGTATTTTTTTCAATGTCCAGATGTAAACAACCTAAATACCTTTGAGTTGTCACTGTGATGTTTGCTCTACCTAGCTTTAGTTTCAAAACACTTTGCATACCAAAAGCATCTGTTCCCAAACAATCTTCAACTACTGGGAGCCTGAGCATCTTGCTGCCAATGGCGAATTGTGTGGAAGCATCCACTCAAGTCACTCATATCGAGCAGATTAATAAGGTATAACTCTCATTGAGCTTTTCATCTGTTTTGTTTGCCTGTTCTGCTTTTAACTCTATTAAAACTGGTGTTTATTTAATGCTGGGAATGGCGGATATGTGTTACTGCTGCTGAAAGTTTCCCGTTTTTTGTTTTTTTTCACTTGCAATGCTTATGCGCACTCAAACCTATAAAGGTCACTTGCACGGATGGAATTTGGCGGAGAAGATGTGGCTTTCAAAGTTTCACGTCACTGCAAGAAAATCAGGAAGCACTGCAAGATCTTTGCGGTGTTACATTGCCAATGTTAAAGGTGCACTGAAGAGGAATGTGAACTTGGCTTTTTGCCGCGGGAACTCGATTTACACGTTCCGAGCTTTTAGAAACTTCGATTTATTGCCCTGTGTGGCCGATTTCCGTAATTAAATCGAATTAACGTCCGGCTCCCGCCTTTCTTTTTGGATTCTCCCCCGTACGGTGGGCGGAGTCGACCAACGCGTGGAGTGCCTTTCACCCAGTCACGTGGCGGCTTGCCGCTCTGCCATTGGCGGAGTAATACGTAGTAGTCCGTAGTAGCAAATAGTCCGCGCGTACTTTTATTTCTGCGGGCTTATTTTGCGGCTATATTATCTGCGAATGAAACTATTTATTCATGGAAACCTAAAAAACAAAATAAAGCGAGAGCAAAGCCTCCACGGAGCTGGCTGAAAGGCACTTCACGCGTTGGTCGACTCCGTCCACCGTACGGGGAGAATTCAAAAAATAAAGGCGGAAACCGGACGTTAATTCGATTTAATTAGGGAAATCGGCCACACAGGGCAATAAGTCGCAGTTTCTAAGAATGCTGGGAACGTGTAGATCGAGTTCCCGCGGCAAAAAGACAAGTTCAGAATCCTCTTCAGTGCACCTTTAAGTCTTTTGTTGAACTTGCTACCTACTTCAAGGTACAGAAGCACAGATTCCACACGTGAGGACAAATTGTGTGTGGTTGTTGTCTAGACTTCGTCTTGGGCTAACATACAGCGCCTTGGCAGTTACATCTGGAGTAGGTGAAAGGACTGCATCATCTATTTTCAAGAACACTTGATATTCTAAGTGCGGTGCTGCAGGAATGAATGTATGTGCCATCAAGAGGCGTTATCAGGATGTCTATGCCACCTGCATTTAAAGTCAACCACCCAAACTGTAGTTTTATCATAGACTGCTCTGAAATCCGGACGGAGATGCCATCAAACCCAGAATGCCAGTATGCTTCATACTCTAATTACAAGGGAGGCTACACTGTAAAGTTCCTTGTAGGCATTATTCCAGATGTATTAATTGCACTTGTGTCAAAAGTGTATGGAGGGCGACAGACAGATTCCTTCATCACTCAGGACTCCGGATTTTTGGAGCTAGTTAAACCTGGGGATCTGGTGTTAAGTGACAAAGGATTCCCTACCATTTGGACAGGTGTAGAAGGAAAAGGTGCAGCTCTGCACATTCCTCCATTTAATTCTGCGGGAGGTCAGCTGTCTGCAGAGGACATGGACAAGACTTACAAGATTGCATCAGTACGCATTCATGTCGAACGAGCGAATCAGCGGGTAAAAATTTACAAAATCCTGTCCAACAGAGTGCCCCTCAGATTGGTCCCCCAGATGAGCAAAGTAATTTTTGCATGTGCTGCTTTGGTGAACAGGCAGCCACCTATAATAAAAAAGTAACCTTCCCGGCTTTAGCATTTTTCAACGATTCACTGTACAAAAGACTGCAACATTGAGAAAAATTGTTGGAATGTTTTGCTGAAACTTGCCCTCTTGGGGCCTGACAACACCGGCACTTTGACCATGAAATGGGCAGATACATATCAAAACTCCCAAGCCATTCATGGCTCTTACTGTAGCTGTAAAATTTAGTTAGCCTTTGTTTCGTAGCACATTAGTAAGCACAACCAAAACATGCCGAGCACAAGCAGCAACCTTTGGAGATACACTTACCATAATACTGGCCACAGCAGGTGCATTCGTTACAATGCAACCAAGATTTAATAAAAGTATGATCTGTATTTCACTGGCAAAAAATGCAAGATGCATGATCCCATCATAAAACTCAATTACCTATGTCTCTTAAGATGCTTGTAAAAGCGCATTACTTAAAGTGATGTACCTCCACCTCGAGTTGACCGCGCGAATAACAGGTATATATTAATGAGAATGAAAGGAACCACATGTGCTACTATGCAAAAGTCCGCCTGCAAGCTCGTCACGCATGTAGTAATAAAACAGCAAAATTGAAAATTTTTCAGAAATGGACTCGATATATTTTTTCGGCTCAACCTGTTTAGCTACTTTCACGTGAAATAACATTCACAGACCAGTCCCCGCTGAACAAAATGCAAATAGATTTTTATTTAGGCATGGCCCATTTTTCGCAAATAGTGAAAACAAATTTGTTAATCATTCTCAGCCTGATGGTAAAGAAAATAAAAAATGAAAATTTGTCTTGAGGATAGGAAATGATGGCAGTAACTGTCTCAAATATCTCGGTGGACACCCGGAACGGCACCGTAACGGGAAGAGACAAAGGAGGGAATGAAAGAATAAAGGAGCAAAAGAGGTGCGGTAGTCGAGGTAACACACGCAAATATACAGATACATATATACACAAATATTGACACTATACAACATGTGTACTCAGTATCTAACAATAGATTCAAAAGAGGGATAAAAGAGTAAGAACATTACACATTTTTTCAGCCAAGAAGCAAAAAAACACACTTAAATATGAAAACAACGCTGGAATAAGAACTAAAATTAAGAAAGCTCCATCTTTGGACTAACTTCTCAAAGGAACAACCCATTTCTAACAACTCTTATGATTACCGACTGATTAGGCAAATATACATATAGCAGGGCTTTCTGCAAGTTTAATACATACAATGACGCTTGTATCTGCGCGTAATATTGGTGTGTCTTCTTGAGTGTGATGATGTCGGCGATGAATATGAGATAGGGGAGGTGTCAAATACGGTCTTCGTAATTTATGAATGGTGTATTTCTAAATTTAAATCTGCATTTAATTTCAATTACAACAGTTTCTCCGCCCATCAGGACTGCAGCCGAGCCAGGGTTGCTGCGGCAGCACCACAAGTCCAGTCTGAAAAACCCGAGATAGCAAAGGTGATTTTTTTTTTAATTTACAGTGAGCACACTGACTGCATGTACTGCAAAAGAAGGAAAATATTCACCTGGAAAACGCGTTTCAAGTTTTCCTTCCAAGCTCTGCCGGGCTTCAGCTTCTGTCTTCGTGCCTGTCAAATAGCAAATACGCATGTATTAAAACTTTCATCTCGGAATTAAGTTCTGCATCGTAATTTCAATTCTTTTTAGCAATTACTCGTTATGTGAGGAAACCAACCATAAGGCATTGCTGCATTTGCGTAGGATATAGATTTTGACAGCGGCTCTGCGGCCCTTTGGAGCCTTTCATCGCCTTTTTTTTTGTGGCCACTGCATGTGCTCTCAAACTGCTCAGCCGGGTCCCCTTCCTCATGCCATCTGTGAAATGTAAGACATATTAGCCGTGGAGAGCGCCTAACCGGACATGAGATAAGCTCGATTTATTACAGTCCACAATACCGTGCACAGTTCGACTGGCCCTGTGTACGAATAGCCAGGTCTGCAACTTTTCCATGGATCGGTATCAGGACTTTGTATTTCTGTGCCTCATCGGCACTGAGTTCTGACAAAGAGTTACTCGGCTGCGTGGTTTCATCTTCTAGGATAACGAGATGGTGATAGATTGGCCTCGACGCCATTGATGACAAAAGTTCTTCTAAGAGCTCTTTTTCGACAGAATTTAAAGCACTCTCAACTATATCGTCGAAGATTTCTTTGCAGATTAATTCATTGGCATGTAATGTTGAGAGCTTCACCACTTCTTTCAATGGACAAACTTCGGAATAGTTCAGCAGGATGGTGCGAGAAGCAGGCTTCAGATCCAGGGAACTGGCCTTTTGACCTGCTTTCAAAGCAAGAAATATAAAATGAGATTACTGACTGTGCATGCAAATTAAAGGCAAGCTAATAAATGTACTATCATAATGAGGCTTGTCTGTCTGAGAAACATTTACGGACAGAACTATATAAATTGGCTAATAAAAAAAACTAATTGAAAGGGACTGGCTCTGCTCACTTACTCGGCAGCAGTTTCACCAGATCTGCCGAACGCTCCAGCCTCTTGCTCCTCGGTTTTCTCCATTCCAGTGGCTGGTTTGTGCAGGACTGCTCCTCATGGTTATTTATAAATAGGCACACAGCAGCAGCATGCTTGCAGTGTCCTTGAATTCCAGCCTTGCAAGTGCATTTGCCGCTGCTTATTATAAGTTGTAGCTTTTGAGGGCAGGACCACGAAAGCTGAAAAAAATATTTATTTATTTATTTATTACGGATACCTCAAGGGCCCTCGGGTGAGGGCTTTCCATGAGGGGTAGGCAAGCAACCTGGTGTTAATAAAATTAGTAATAAGATTAATAAGTTAATATGATTTCTTTAGATTTCGCCAAGGCATTCGATCGCGTCCCTCACCAGCGTCTCTTTTCCAAACTCTCAGCTCTGTCACTTGACCCGCTTGTCTTATCCTGGATCCACTGTTTCTTAACCAACCGCTTGCAATTCACCGTCATCGCCAGTCATGCATCTCATACTACTAGAGTAATCTCCGGGGTTCCTCAAGGATCGGTTCTTGCTCCATTACTCTTTTTAATCTTCATCAACGATTTGCCATCTGGTATTTTATCATCTGTCCGTCTCTTTGCGGACGACTGCGTCATTTATCGCCGCATCAACAATAGCAGTGATCAGGAATTATTACAGGATGACCTAAGCCGAATTCAGAAGTGGTGTTCCGACTGGCTAATGCAGCTCAACGTTTCTAAATGTAAGTTCATGCACATCTCACGTAAACGTTCGATTCTTCATTTTTCGTACTCCCTGAACTCCATAGCGCTGTCTGAAACTAATTCATACCGGTACCTCGGCATCGAGATAACAACCAACCTAACCTGGGCTAATCACATCACGAAACTATGTGCTAGTGCCTCCAGATCACTCGGATTTATCAGGAGATCACTTTCCATGTCCACCGCAGCCACCAGACAACTAGCATATGAAACGTACATTCGGACTAAACTAGAATACGCCTCAACAGTATGGAATCCTCACCAAGCCTACTTGATAGATTCACTCGAAGCCAGCCAGAATCGTGCAGCACGCTTCATCACTTCACAGTATAAATCTCAGCTCAGCATCACCGCGTTGAAATCATCTCTCGGCATCAAGTCGCAGCCTTGATGCCGACTCGGCCTTTCGCAGGAAAACTTCAATTCTTTGTCTTTTTCACAAACTGTTTTTTAACTTTCCAGCACTTCGAGAAAACCTTCTACGAGCTCCGGTACGATCATCTCGTCGTTTATTTAACTCCTTAAGCATACAGCGTTTGCACGGCTCCACCAATTCTTTCAATAAATCTTTCCTTCCCAGTGCGATAGAAAGCTGGAATAACCTCCCCGAACACATTGTCATTGAGACTAATCCTTCCAGATTCAGACAGCTCCTAATCGACCATCTCAACGACAAATAATTTTTCCCTGCACCCTATGCCAGCTTCCAAGCCTTGCAAACTGACCAGCCTGTTCTACTTCCAAAGTTGTAATCTGTTTTTGTTTATATTTCTGCTACACTCTGTCATGACTGGATTATTTAAATTTGTTACTTCTGTCTTTTTTTCGTCTTGTTCTACTTTTTATTCTATTCTATATTTTATATTTTTTATATTTTTCTGTATTTCTATATTCCTTCTATATTTATATTCATGTATGACTGCTGAACACCCCTGTACCACCTCCCCCCCCTTATGCAATGTCCCTAACGGGACCCTTAAGGGTTAATAAATGATGATGATGATGGTGATGATTGTTTCGATAGCATCATTTATACAGGCACATTTATTTCCCGAAATTTTACACAGAAACGTAACATTTAATGGACGAGGAATTACTATAGTAATTCAAGGATCAATGTTCATGTGCATGAATGGAATTTCTAAAAAAAGCAGTTAAAAGTAAAAATATTTGTTTGCGCATGAATGAGCATTTAAGACCGACGGCTCTGCCAATAAATTGTTTTGGGGATACGTGTGATCACTAATCGGCATTAAAATAAATATACCAACCGTTTATCTCAGTGGTAGTGATTAACCAAACTAGAGCATTTTTTTCTATTAACCATAAATGAGCAGCTAATAGGTGAATTTCATGCGTGTTTTAATTTTTTCTTCACCCTCACGCATCTCCTAAGGGTACTTTATTTTATGTTCAAATAAATATTATGATTATTCAGCGAAAAACAACAAAACTTGCACGCACCGAACTGCTCAGCCATCTAAAAAAATTATTTTGCGAAAATAACCATGCGAAAAATAAAAGTCACTTAATTCGAATTCAACGTCGTAAGTGATCTTCTCAGTCACTTGCGATACACATTTAATCGTTACGCTGACGGCGTTTTGTCCAACAGTTTGCTCTACGGAGTGCACATGACGAACAAGCAGTTCTTTTTTCAAGTTTGCGCTTCGGAAAAAAATGCCGCTGTCAACTATTTCTTTAAACCCACATCTTAGGGTATACATTTTCGTAATCCTCTGAAGCCCGGGAGCTTTGCTTGCCCACCAGCACGTGCAAAACTGGTTTCTTTCAAGAGCAAGCGCGGTGCTCGCCTAGCTACTCAACGGGAGGGGTGACCAACCTGCCCGGTCAATCATGAGGAGGCGGGCGTAGAGGGCCCTTTTCACTAGCGTTTGCAGCACCCCCCCCCCCCCCCCCCCTGCGAAGATGCGGTCCCCTGTTTTCGAAACTGGAGGCAACGGTTCCGCGGAAGCCAGGGAGGTGGTGGTGGTGGTGAAAACATTTATTAAGAATGAACAGGAGGTATGTTTGGATCAGCCCGTAAGGGACCGATCCTTACAAACACTAGGTGGAGGTCCCTATTATGGGACCCCAGTGGCGGTGGCCGCCGCCCGGGCGCGCCCGACTAAGGATTGTTGGGCCTGTAAGTCGTGGCAGCCGAGCAGGGTCGCCTCCCAGTCCTCCCGGGTTAGGTTGGGGATGGGGGGAATAGCGGGGTTGGAGGGGCAGGCCCATACCATGTGATAGGTGGCAGAAGACACTGCACTAAAGTGTGGGCAGCTGCCGCTAAAGGAGGGGTCAAAATGTTTTAGCGCTGCCGGGCACAGCAATGTATTGGTGAGAAGACGGAGAAGGAGCCGCTCATCCGCCTTCTTCAGGCCTTTACATGGGCTAGGGTAAAGGCGATGACAATTTTCATAATATGTTGTAATATATTTAAATATATACCGGATTAAAGCCGGGTTTCTGATCGGGTGGGGAGGAGAAAACAGCCCGGTGAGAGAGCGCGCGGGCGGCTGAGTCTGCTGCCTCGTTTCCTGCCAACCCCTGATGAGCAGGGGCCCATATAAGGTAACGGTGTGCGGGGTCCGTATCCCGTATGCAATTTTGGTAGATTCGATAGGCTAGGAAGGGAGTGCAGCCTTGTTCGACGTTCCAACAGGCCCCTCGCGAGTCGGTGATTATGTATTTTGAATCGGAATGTGAGGCCACGAGAGCAAACGCTACCTCTTCTGCTTCGTGTGACATGTTTGCTGGAAGAGGCCGCACGTGGAGGGCACGTCTCCACAGTTCTGGGATGCGAAACCTGTCTTCCGTTGGAGGGGTGTGTTGGATATGGAGTCAAAATTATTAAGCGTGCCCTTGACCTCCCCATCGCTACTTCAAACAGCCGGCTTATGGCTCTTGGGGTGGTGAATACTTTCCGGGAGCTCCGGGAGGCGCACCTTACAAACCAGTACACGCGCTTGTCGCTCACGGAGCCGGGTCGCCGCCTTCTTGCCCGGGAGGCGGCCCACGTTGCTCTGACTCTCCTTTTTTAGTTTAGCTTGGCAGGGAAAATGGGATTCAAACGAAGTGGTTATCAGAGGCTGATTTTGCGAGGTTACTTTGTGAATCGGTCGTTTTTAATGATTTTTTCTTCAAGTTTTGAAAATAAAAATAAACGTGTCAGTTAGATTTGCCCTGGATAAGGACACTTAGCAACTCGTCAAACGTCTTAGCAATTCAGCAAACGTCGTCTCATCGTATCATCCATCTACATGTCACCACCATTCAGAGGGAAACTCAACCGTCTGCATGATTCTTTTGCGAAATGAGTAGTAGAGAAAGTATGACCAATAGGTTTCAGTCATGTGTCACAGCTGTCACAGCAGGATTGCAACAGACTGTTTGGAAGAGAAATATGCCATTACTGCGTAGAATTCTGCACATATGGTCCAGTAATAAGACGAAGGTATCCCAAAGCTTCTTGAAAAAGCGGGTGTTAACTGCGCAGAATTAGTTATATTTGTCAAGTCTTCCTCCGCGCTGCTCGCATACCCGAGAAAATTAGGGCCCTGTGAACAGTCCTTTTGTTCGAACAACAAAAGCAGCATAATTCTACTGAATTTGGTGACAATGACGCTCTAAATCACAACTACGAAGGAACACCAAATAACCGCTGTCATTTTTCAGTGCAGGCAGTAACTGGGGAACATAGCAGTCCGTCATTACTTTTCGGTTGTCGTGCGGTTAGAGCGACTGCACCATGCATAATACACACTCAAAAGTGCCAGAATATTATAGCTACGAGCGAAACAACTATGTACTGTGTATTTCCATTTCAGCCGCATTATTCTAGTCGCCACGCAACCGCATACAAAGCACGCCACATGCATAGCGCACTGCACGCCACCAGTCCGTGGGACCCAACATGCCGCTGCGAGGGGGAAACGGCGCCGCGGGGACCACTGGTACAAAGGGTGTCCTCACCCGGAAAGCGGAGGCTTAATGCACCCTAACGCCAAGCTAGCACGGAAGAAATTCGGCACTCGCTTGATTGCCACATCGGTAACAAACAGGTTCATAATTACTTATGTAGGCCTTAATACCTATCACGAAGATATGTTTTTAAGAACTATGTATTCAATAGAAGCTTCTTTATTCAGCTTCAAACGTCAAAGTGTCGTGGTAGAGTCCCTGTCTCGCATGTCGACGGCCCGGGCTCGATTTCAACCTAGACGTCAATTTTCATTTCTTATTCTTTCCTTCTCATTGACAGTCCGAGCGTCGCCATGGTACTGGTTGAATTGGTAACGGCGCGTGCGCAATAGTGGCCTTTGGCAGGCACCGCGAAATGCGCTTCTGCTATCCTAGTGTAGCTTTCACTACAAAAGTTCATTCCATATTAGTTAACCAGCCTACTAGTAAGAACGTTGTAGGTGCATGCAGATGTACTACATTGCTCACAATGTTATGCCGAAAAAGTTCTCTTCTAATTGAAGAAGCCTATTTATAAACTTGCCATATAGCGCTAAACAGACACGGACACTGGGAGACAAACAGGAGGGGCGCTAACTTACAACTGAAGTTTTATTGCATGCTTGCTTCCCTGTGTGTTTAGCGCTATGTGGCAAGTGAACCGTCACCAACTCGTCCAAGCTTCCGTTCTGGCTATTTATAAAGATTATGCAAAGTCTTAGGTGAAGCACCCTGTATATATTGTAAGATTGATGCTTGCTGGGCTAGTTGGTTAAACATGATTTCAGTGGCAGGGCAGGGACGGGGTAGGTCACAAGAGTAAAGAGCGCTGACCTCCAACTGTTTATTTCACCAAACGTGGCACGTATATGTACGAGGTCTGTTAGAAAAGTATCCGACTTTATTTTTTTTTGCGAACACCTGTTGGATATGAAACAAGCGCGCTTACAGCAGCCGACCTTGAACCCTCGTGCGCATGCACGAATTTTTTCCCGCCTGCCGATAGCGTCAGTCGCAGGGAAGCAGCGTTTGAGTGAGGCAGTGCGCAGTGCTCTCGTCGGTTTTTTGTTGCAAGGAAAATGGCGGAGCGAGAGGAGCAGCGCTACTACCTCAAATTTTGCCAGAAACTTGGCGATAGCCAAGTGGAAACCATTTCAAATGTTCACACGGCTTTCGGCCGCACATCTGTGGAGAGAGAGCCACGCTCCGGTCGGCCATCAACATGCCGAAATGACCAGGTAATTGCCGAAGTGAACGCTGTGGTGATGCGGGACTGCTGTGTGACTATCCGAGAAATTGCGGAAGAGGTGGACATCAGCAATTTTTCTGCACATTCCATTATCACCGAAGATTTGGCCATGGAGAGAGTTGCGGCGAAATTCGTGCCGAAGCTGCTGACGGTGGAGAAAAAGAAGCTTCATGTTGAAGTCTCACAGGAGATGCTGGATTCCACAAACAGTTACCCTGACTTCACCGACGCCGTAATCACTAGTGACGAGTCTTGGGTGTACGGGTACGACCCGGAAACCAAATCCCAGTCGTCACAGAGGACGCATTCCACGTCACCAAGACCAAAGAAGGCCCGCCAAGTGCGCAGCAATGTCAAAGTAATGCTGACTGCTGTTTAGACTCCCTCTGTGTGGCACACCACGAGTACGCACCCCACAGGATCAAAGAATGACTAAAGAGTACTACAGGGATGTCCTCCATCGCCTACGTGGTGCTGTGCGGCGCAAGAGACCGGAATTGAGGTCAACAAGAAATTGGCGCATCCCTCGCGGCACTGCACCTGCACATTCCTCGCATTTGATTCAGACTTTTCTGGCGAAAAACCAGACTACTGTAGTTCAACAGGCTCCTTACTCTCCTGATATGTCCCCCTACGACTTCTGGCTGTTTCCTAAAATCAAGAGGCCATTGAAAGGAGCGCGATTTCAGAAAGAAAGGACATTATGGCTGCAACGACAGCAGAGCTAAATTCCATTCCGAAAAGGGCCTTCTCGGAATACTTCCAACAATGGCAGCACCGCTGGGAGATGTATATGGAGTCCCAAGGAGACTACTTTGAAGGTGATTAGGTTTCTAACGCTCCAGTTATGCCAGTTTTTTTTTCTTCGGCCAAAGGTTGGATACTTTTCTAACAGACCTCGTATACATCAGCAAGAGTGAAATCCGAGAAAAGGGGAAATAGCAAAGAAGCATGGGAAAGAAGCAGGAAATAGCATGGGTGTACTCTTCCATGAAAATCTACGGTGGACGCATCACGTAAGTCATATTAAACGTAGCATAGCACAATTAATTGGTATGCTCATTAAAGATCGCACGCTCTTACCTTTAAAACTTAAACGTCAGTTATACTTTTCTACTATTCACTCTAGATTACACTATTGTCTACTTATCTGGGGGGCGTCACTTCTAGGGCTAACCTGGAAACTCTATTCCGAATGCAGAAAAAGTGTCTTCGTATTATTCATAACCTTATTCATAACATACCTCTGAGTACTTTCACCAGGACAGTATTTTGAGTGTCACTAAAATCTATATAAACAAAAGTTATCCGAAAAAGCATTTTTAGAATTCATAAGTAATCGTGAGAACTTTTTTTCTATATATACTAATACCACAACTAACTACACCTTAAGAGCTAGGAACTTTATTAAGGCTAAAACTACAACAAACTACGGCAATCAGCTTTTACAGTGGCAGATTCCTAACTTACTTAATAATGAGCACGCTTTAGTTGATATCATGCAAGATTCCTCAACCATTTCTATATTCAGAAAGAAATCAAGACTGTATTTTTCCAACAATTCACTATTGTTTTTTTGTAATTTATTTTCTGTTTTTTTTTTCGATTGACATACAATTTCATGCGTTGCGAGACTTTTTATTCCCACTTTGCTTTTGGCCTTCCTGTATCTTCATTTCTTCAGTTGCATTATTTATACCTATTAAGTTGCATTGATTTATTGTATGTATAATTGTGTTTATCGTATATATAAGTATGTATATGTATGTATTATGTGTATCTATGTATACATTTTTTCTGTGCACTGTTGTCTGCTGTGCTCGTGGCGCCAGGGGCCTTGTCAGGCGGGTATAGTCTCGCCTTTCGCTCCGGCGCCATGACAATCTTGTATTGTCAGAATTTAATAAACTTCAAAAATCAAACTTCAAACTTCAAGAAAACAACACTCGTCATGATGTCACAGCATAGCGACAGGAATCTAATTCCAACCATCTAAAAATCTGAGTGCCTGCTGCGTCAAAACGACCGATGGCATACTCACACACTTACCGCCCGCACGCGCAATCTTCACCGCCTCGATTATTTCCCTAACTCTCTGGTCCTTATGGTTACTATCAATCGTGCATTGGTTAAATGCTGTCATGCATGGCTTTTTGCGACGCTGAAGTCCACAGTTTTTACAGCAGTTTCGACAGTGCAGGCTAAGCTGACCACGGTTTCCTTCATTTACGTCGTTATTGTGTACTCTCAGTCTTGTGTTAACACATCGGCCTGTCTGTCCGATGCTCCTGGTGCTACGCTGTGACATCATGACGAGTGTTGTTTTCCGCTTTGCTCTTTCCCATTTTCTCAGATTTCACCCTTGCTGGTGTATAAAATACGTGGCACGTTTGGTGAAATGAAGAGTTGGAAGTCAGAGCTCTTTACTCTTGTGACCTATTCACCTATTCCTATTCTATTCTGACGTATTGTTGTGACATTCCACATGGTATATGCAGTGGGTTGGCCGTTAGGCTTGCGCCAAGCACACTTTAGAATTTCCAAAGTGTCTTCGGTAATTTTTGAGTTAGACTATGTGTGCATTTTGCGTACTTTTCGTGCTCCTGGAGGACGATATCATGCGTTAAACCTTCACATGAGCTTTGTAGCTGCTCTCTGAGCCATCCTAATACTTTTTGTTTTGCATCTTCGTTCTATTTTCCTGAAATCCATCACACACGCACGCGCGTTAGGAGCTGCAAGCGCGTATTGTTTGCTCGTGTCGTCAAGAGGCTCTTGTTCACTTGTTTTGCGACATGCTGTATGCGCGCTTACCTGAAAGCATCGCAGGTGAACCACTCGTATACTGGAGCAGCTATAGCGTTTGTTGTGAACATTTTTGCGAAGGCTTTCGTCTATCTGCCTATCCGCAGTGAGTTGGGCTACTATGTGCGAACTTCGCCGCAAGCAGTAGCGGCGAGCATACCCCCGAAGCGGAGTTCTGTAATGTACCTACGCTAAGTTGACAGTACGGTCTTCAAATCGACTCAGTATCATGACCGAGCGCGCAGGGCGTTGCTTCGGCGTCGTGGTGGCCATGGCTTGGGTCGTCTGCTAGCAGATGACCGCGTCCTGGTACGGTAACCAAGAGGGAGCCCGCCTCTGGCGGAGAGTCCGCAAGCAGCCTCTGGCAAGAATGTCATGTGACCATGACGCTGTTTCCTGTCAGAGGGGAAGCAGAGACCCGTCAGCAAGTAGTCCGGGACTGGAAAAACAAATGCACCCAATGACTGTTCCGTCATGATTTTGCCATGAGCGGCATGTCTTGGAGCGTCTTTTTTTTTTTCTTCTGCTGATATTCACATAGTTTATCGTGGCTTCTCCAATGTCCGCTCAGGAAATAAGGACTAGTAGTGAACAGTCCTCGCTTTGTTTTAGTGCCGTCATTTTGTTCATTGTAATTTGCGCATATACCCTCGCACATGTAAGAACGAATAATACGCACAAAATACTCAAAAGGACACGATGCTGGTTCAGTCGATTTGTTCTATGCAATGGATGACGAATGCAAATACGCGAAATGAACATGTTGCAAATTGGCCAGGTAGTATTGCTTGCTCAGCACGTCGAGCGCGACAGGAGGAATCTTTATTTGCCTCAGTAGAAAGAATTTCATCTAGTTGGTTTGACAACAAAAAAAAATGCAAGGTTCAAAAATAAACGCGGTTCAGAAGCGCATGTAACTGCCGTCTACGCGACTGGCTTCTTCCATGCGCCGGGGCCGAGAATCGTACTCAGACTGAACAGATTTGCGGTCTTGCTTAATGCGGTCCCACTCCCTGCAACGGTAAGCCACAACTCTTCGGCATGTGCTGCACCCTGGTTCATGCGTGCCAAGTTGGTTTTAAGAACACCCCATACATTTTCAATAATGTTGAAGTCCACGCCCTTTGGCACCCATTGCAGCGGTCGAACTCCTCGCTTTTCTAGTAAATCTTGGACGACTTTAGCTTTGTAGACGGGGCTGTGGCCCTGCTGGAGCCAGTAACCGCCATCTTTAAAGGGCCCGTCCAGGGCGAAAGGGATGAGGTAGATGTCCAGGACATCGCAGTTGGACGCTGCGTAAAACTTACGGGAAGCTGCGCAAGTGGGCCCAGTCCATCTCTGTTTACGGCTCCCCAAACACTCACAACTGTGAGACCATTGCTGAGCACATTGTGGAAGTAGCAGGGTTGACACCTGCGTGCATGGATAAAACTAAAAATTATCGTTAGAGGACAAGTGCTGTCCGCAATTCATTTTGTTAACGTGAAAACGTGATCCCTAGCTTCCAGTGAAAGTTATATGTCTCTTGAACGAATTCCGAAGCGCTCACTCGAGCATTACACAGAGAATTACCCGCCCGCGCTGAAAATTACTGTCAATTGCAAAGCATCATATCATTAAAAGAATACGGCTAATTCTTACCTGCAGTTGTAGGGCTGCCATACACGGCGCTTTTGATCCCATCTTGCGGTTATATATTACCAGCATTACATAAAAGATTTCTCTGCGCTTGCTAATCCTGTAACTGGCGCCCTTCGAAAATCGGGACCCAAGGTGACATGGGACTCGAAAAAAAGAGAACGCATTTCAAATAGTGAAACGAACCTTGAGCGAGAAACCACTCTTAATGGCACCAGACTTTTCAAAAGGTTTTATAACGCAAGGAGACGCGAGTGATCATGGTAGGAGGCTCTGCCATGGCAAGAGGGTGGCAATGAACCACCAGTTTGTACCGCAAGTTGGCTTGACGAGAAGCGGCGTACAGTATATCTCTAAAAGAATGCGTCTGCCTCGTGTGAGTCGTTCGTAAGCTAACCTTGCAATGTCGCCGGTTCCAAGGGTGTCGTGGATCCAGACCGACCGCTGCCCGGTGACCCGGTTAAAAAACATGTCTGAAAGTAGCCGGCTGCTAAGATGGAGCATGACATTGCAGCAGCACAATCTTGTTAAACGCGTTAACAATGAGCACTAAGTTGTACATTCTAAGCGCAGCCGCCTTCAACGACCTTCTTGTGAGTTTCGTTCAGTTGTAATTCATTATTTCGAGAACAGCTATTTGTGTTCGTCGACAGTTTGGGCCAAATTCATAGTCCTCATTTACAGCCTCAGTTGAATGTTCTCTGATCCAAGTTATTTAAGTAAAAACAATTTTTTGTTATTTTCCTCATTGTGTTTATTTGTCTTTACACACTGGTTGTGTCCGCACCTTAGAGTTCTGGTATCCCAAATGTCTATCTTTCTGAAGCGAGTAAACATTTGACAGAACGGTTACCAGTGTGTAACGCGAGATACAGCGACAGCTGTAAGGGTATCGACATTTTACGACATGTTGGGTTACTGGATGTGAGAGCGACTTTCTATTTATTAGGTTATAGGGTGCTTTCTTTATTTACCCCACATACGCGCTCTTCCACCGCAGATCTTCTCTCCAGTCCGCCGCTCTATGTGCGCGGCGCCACCGTGTTTCACAGCAGAAGCCGCTTTATTCCTCCGTTCCCGCCATACTCCCCTTCTTCCTTTCAGGGTAACCACCCTTCCATAACCACCTGCTTTTGCGCAATTCTACTCTGTCACCATATCCTTCCTTCCACGGTAACCCTCCTCCTTCCCGATTAACTACCTTCAGGGCTAACAGGGACATTAAAAGATTGGAGCTGGCTGTGATGAGCCGCTTGAACGGCGACGACGGTTGGGAAAGAAGTATGTAATGAATCAGTACTCGGAAAGGAATTAATCAGCAACGACTTGCCAAGAGTAGGCATTTGTAAGTAAATCAGGAGAAGGCAAGCTTATGTAAATCCATCTTGAAGCGTACGGAGTTACGTAGGTTGATAAAGAGTCGTGATTATTAATAACAACAAGGGTATTAGAGGCCGCAAAAGCTTCAACATGAGTTCTTCTAGAGTAAGTGATATTTCCGCCCCATAAAATGTTTTTTTTTCATTAAAATCACCGCAAATGATAACTTTATCACTGGCTGAAGTCCTTATACAAATGGTAAGCAAAGACAGAGATGTTTCGATATCCGCACGGGGCGGTACATATACTGCTATAAAAAGGAATTGGTCAGTCAATGTAGAACATAAGACAGAAACGACTTCCGGATAAATAAAAGTGGGAAATATATCAAAGGTAGGATTATGTAGCAGTAAGACATCCCGGGGGGTTTTAGGAGAACAGATTTTGTGAAAAGTGGAGTGAATTCTTAACAATTCAATATTGCCCGTAATATATGGATCGCCAACAGTGGTTATTGTGATGTTGTTATCCTGATTATATTTAACCATCAGGGAAGTTGCGCAACGGGTGTGATCCAAATTGACTTGGAGAAAATTAATGTGATCGAGCAGAGGATGTGATCCAGCAGAGCACGCGGGATTACTTGAGTGCTAAGAGCCACAATGAGTGTGGGCGCGGATCCTATCGGCGCGACCACGCAAAAGTGAAGACCCATGCCCCACAGGATGACCGGACGGACGACCGGTGGCAGCGCAAGAGACGCGCTGCCTTCGTTTTGCTGCTTACGCGCCTTCAGAGCTTGGCCATACTGAGCACAGTTGGTGCAGAGCGGCACATGCAGTTCTTCGCGGACATCGACTGAAGTCCCGAGGGACACGCGACGTGCCGCGCATACATGGGCGAAGGCAAGAGGGTCCACCTCGAGGACGTGGACGAACTGTCCGGATCTTTGGGGAGAAGAGAGCCTGACCTTGCAGGAGGATGGGTCCAGATGAAGATTAGGGTTCTGGCTGTTAAGTCCCATGACGAGGCGTTGCGGCCGCACGTCGGGGTCGACCAGCCAGTCGAATGTGCCGGTCCATCTGCCGGGGGACACGGACGTTGATCGAGTTTCTTGTGGCCTCGATCCGGTTAATGTCGGCCTTGAGGCAGTCCAGACCCGCACGGTCCCTGGAGGCAACCGTGAGTGCACCAGGGCAGGCCGGAGGGCAACAGCTCCGATGCCATCGACCACGGGGTCGATGACGGACGGACGGACGGACGGATGGATTCTATGTGCAATTCTGATATGTCTTTGTGCAATTATGTTTTGTTCGTATGTGTCTGTATTTTTGTATTTTTGGACAGACGGACGGACGGACGGACGGACGGACGGGTGGGTGGGTGGGTGGGTGGGTGGATGGATGGATGGATGGATGGATGGATGGATGGATGGATGGATGGATGGATGGATGGATGGATGGATGGATGGATGGATGGATGGATGGATGGATGGATGGATGGATGGATGGATGGATGGACTGTATTTGTATGTGTATTTGTCTGTATGTGTCTGTATTTTTGTATTTTTGGACGGACGGACGGACGGACGGACGGGCGGGCGGGCGGGCGGGCGGGTGGGTGGGTGGGTGGGTGGGTGGGTGGGTGGGTGGGTGGGTGGGTGGGTGGGTGGGTGGGTGGATGGATGGATGGATGGATGGATGGATGGATGGATGGATGGATGGGTGGGTGGGTGGGTGGGTGGGTGGGTGGGTGGGTGGGTGGGTGGGTGGGTGGGTGGATGGATGGATGGATGGATGGATGGATGGATGGATGGATGGATGGATGGATGGATGGATGGATGGATGGATGGATGGGAGCGCCCCCTTTGACACGGGGTGGTGGCAATTGCCACCATGCTCAGCTTTTCTTTCTTTACTATTTTGTTGCTTACTGTGTTGGCAATTCTCAATAAGATTCGTCATCATCTTTACCTACGGTTTCCTACAATTCTAATCTTATGCCACATCTCTGCTTTTCAGCCACCAATCCTCCAATCGATTTTTGCTAACTTCTACTGCAGATCTATTTACATGACCATTGTTATCTTTAAACCCTAGGGCCTCAGGAAGAGTGACTGTGCCTGCATCGACATTCGGATGGATAACATCACATTTGATTATGAGGTGTTCAATTGTTTCCACAGATCTACCACACACTGCACATGTGTCATCATCTTCGTTGAATTTCTTTTTGTATCTGCGCGTTCTAAGACACCCTGACCTAGCTTCAAAAAGTAGGGCACTGCCTCTTGAGTTATCATAGAAAAATTCTTTCCTGATCTGCCTTTTCCAGTATCGATATAGTTCTACACTATGTTTCTTTTCCATTGAATTCATTCAATTTTTAACTTCCGCGTTTTTAACCTGTCGTTTAATGCTCTTTCTTTCTCCGTCCTCATGACCTGCATACTTACTGGTTAGTTTTCTAGTTCTTTTCCGCCACTGTGAGTCAACACTCTTTCTGTATAAATATTTAAATACCTTAGCTGCCCACCTGTAATCGTCCAATTTCCTCAGGCGTTCTTCATATAGTATTTTACTCTTAGCTTCCCGTGCTTTGAACGATGCCCAGCCCATATCCCCTTGTACCTTGTACTGCCTCGTTTGTGGTTTTGCCGTGGGCACCTAGTGCTAATCTTCCAACAGCTTGTTCAGCTTGATCAATGCCGCCACCTTGCGGCCGACGTCCGACGAGGCCGCGACAGAAGTTAATAACAGCTGATACATCAGGCGCTGATATGTGGTATCACCCAAGAGACCAGCGTTCACTCAGCCAATTCGTGAGCCACCCCAGGAGATAGGTGTATAAAACGGTGGTGGAACCCAGAGGCCTCCGGGGTGGCGTGATGGAGATGAAAGGTGGCTATATAAGGTGGTATATAAGGGCTTATATACCGCGGCACAGAGCGCTGTCGCGGGCACTTCTTCCTAGCTTGTCATAGACGTTGGCCCAGCTCTGCTGGCGCGCGCCAGTAACTTTGTTAGATGGAATAAAGGAATTCCGTCGACGAACTTTGCTGGAGCTTCGTGGTTCTTGCTTGCACGGAAGAACACCACATAATGGCGACGAGGATCAACGCATCTACAGCGGGAACTGGAGCTAAGTTGGTATTGTTTTCCTCACTTCGGAACTGAGACTACTGTGAAATGGCCTTGCAGCTGGGACAAATGGAGCCTTTCGACGACTCGACCAGTGACTAGACGTCGTACGACGAGCGACTTTCCTCGTACCTGAGGGCGAACAAGGTTCCAGCCGACCTTCAAGTCGACGTTTTCGTGAGTCTCATCGGTCCGAAAACCTACCAACTTTTAAAGTCCTTGACTGCTCCCGATACACCTACTTCGAAGTCGCTAAGCGCGTTAAGAGAAGTTTTAAGCACACATCTGTCTCCGAAGCCATCCGTAATTGCCGAGAGAGCGAAGTTTTATCGAGCAACGCAGCGTGAAACGCAAACGATAGCCCAGTTTGTAGAAGAGATACGCAGGCTGGCTCAAACCTGCGATTTCGGTTCTTTTCTCGACGATGCGCTTCGTGACAAGTTTGTTTGTGGCATGCGGCGAATTGACATTCAAAGACAGCTGTTCGTCGAAGACAAGCATTTAACGTTTCAGAAGGCAGTTGACCACGCATTGGCCTCGGAAGCCGCAATGAACAATGCAGCGACAGCTCATGACTTATCAGACAGTGCTGAACAAGTTCACCGAATGCATGGTGGAAAGGAAGAAAACAGGCACGCTAGCAGTCGCGAAAAGCCCCCTTCATGCTATCGTTGTGGTTCTGTCAAGCATGACGCACAAGCATGTCCGCACTTAAGAGCTACTTGCTTCGAATGTAAACGCAGAGGACACATACGCAAGATGTGCAAAAGAAGGACAGAATCGAAAGAACGGAAGCAGTGCATGCGCGCTCTTGAGTGCAACGCCCAGCCCGACTTAACAGAGCTGAACAGTGTCGGCATGTCTCGGACACCGCCCATAATGGTAGAAGTTAATGTGGAAGGAACTACCTTACAAATGGAGCTTGACACTGGAGCAGCAGTATCGGTCATGTCGCATCGTCAGGCCAAAGTGTACTTTCCCGGCATACGTTTGCAGCGAACAAAGGTGCAACTGAAGACGTACACAGGGGAAACTATGAAACCTAGTGGCGTAATAGATGTGCTCGTACGCCACAACAACCAAGAGGCTTTACTGCCGCTGTATATTCTACCGCAAAACGGGACACCACTTTTTGGTCGCAACTGGCTACAGCATATCAGGCTGGATTGGGCAGGCTTCCAACGCCTTTGCAAGGTGTCCGCTATGTCAGGCAGTCCGCCGGCAGCATTAGAAACTCTGCTACGAAAAAACGAAGACCTATTCAAGTACGAGCTAGGAGCCATACAGGGAGAGCAGGCAAGCCTCCGGTTCAAGGATGGCCAAGTGCCCCGTTTTTTGAAGGCACGGAGAGTACCTTTCGCTCTTGTAGAAGCGGTAGAGGCTGAACTACAAAAGCTCGAGAAGTTGGGAATCATTTCTCGCGTCGCCAGTAGCAAGTATGCTACGCCAATTGTTCCCGTAGCGAAGCGCGATGGGTCAATTAGAATTTGTGGCGATTACAAACTCACGCTGAACCCGATTTTAGATGTGGAGACTTACCCGCGTCCAAAGTTGGATGAACTTTTGTCAGCGTTGGCAGGAGGTCAAAAGTTATCCAAAATCGATCTGAATAGGGCTTATCAGCAAGTAGAGATGGACGAAGAGTCGAAAGCCTACCTGACTTTGAATACGCACAAAGGCTTGTATGTGCTTAATCGTTTGCCTTTCGGCATAGCCTCAGCACCCGCGACCTTTCAGAAGATCATGGACAACGTCCTGAAGGGTCTTGACGGAGTTACTTGCTACATCGATGACATAATGGTCACCGGTAGGACGGAAGAGGAGCATCTGAAGAATTTGGAGGCGGTCCTGAAACGGTTGTCAGAGAGAGGCATCAGAATAAAGAAGGGAAAAGTGCGAATTTTTCAAAGACAAGCTGCAGTACTTGGGCCATGTCATTAGCAGGCACGGAGTAGAACCAGCTACTGACAAGCTAGAAGCTATCGCAAAGGCTCCTCGTCCTACGGATAAGCAACAGTTGCGTTCATTGTTGGGCTTGATAACTACGGCAAGTTTGTTCCCAACCTATCAAGCGTTGTTTTCCCTCTCAACAGATTGCTACGGCTGGATGTCCCCTGGGCCTGGAATGATGAGTGCGAAGCAGCGTTCTCGGACATCAAGAAGCTGCTTTCACAACCACCGGTTCTTACGCACTACGACCCCAGTGCACCGCTGCAGTTGTCGTGTGATGCATCGGCATACGGTATCTATGGGAGCTGCCATCTCTCATGTGCAGCCAAACGGTGAATGCCATCCGGTGGCGTACGCATCGCGTACACTATCTTCAGCAGAGGTAAATTATAGTCAGTTGGAAAAACAGGCACTTGCTCTAGTTTTTGGCGTCAAGCGCTTCCACTACTACCTTTTTGTGCGTTCGTTTGTTCTTGTTACGGACTACAAGCCCTTGCAGACAAGACGGGAATCCCAACCATTGCCGCAGCTAGACTACAACAGTGGACTGTACTTCTGTCTGCCTACAATTTTAGCTTGAAGTATAAACCGTCGTCTCAAAACGCCGACGCAGATTGCTTATCTCGTTTGCCTTTGCCGAGTGACAGCGAAGAACGCTCGGATGAGCAATTTTATCTCCTACGCATGCAGTCCCTGCCAATTGACTATCGTGAGGTGGCACGTGAAACGAGCCGAGATTCGCTTCTGAGACAAGTCAGGCAGCACGTAATGAACGGTTGGCCTGAGCGCGTCGTGAGTGAAGAAATGAAGCCATTCTTTCACAGGCGCTGTGAACTTTCTGTGCAACTAGGATGCCTCATTCTTGGAATGCGTGTTGTTATTCCTCAAAAATACCAGCCTCAAATGCTCGAAGAATTGCACCAGGGACACCCTGGCATTGTTAGAATGAAAGAACTAGCACGCAGCTACGTGTGGTGGCCAGGAATCGATCGTGACATTGAAGCTCATGTGCGTTCGTGCAATCCGTGTCTAACGCAGCGCACAATGCCTTGCCCTGCTCCTTTGCACCCGTGGGCATGGCCAACCAGACCATGGGAACGTCTGCACATCGATTTTGCAGGACCTTGCAAGGATGCCATGTTCTTGGTTGTGGTCGACGCTTACTCGAAGTGGCCGGAGGTGTGCCAAATGCGTGACACGTCCGCAGAAAGCACTGTAAACCGGCTGCACGAAATCTTCTGCAGGTTTGGTTACCCCGAAGTGGTGGTGTCCGATGCCCACAATTGATTTCGGCTGCTTTTTCAAATTACCTTAAAAGCATTGGCACGCGGCATGTGCGCACATCAGCCTACCATCCCAGCAGTAATGGACAAGCTGAACGATCTGTCCAAACCTTGAAAGCGGCATTACGTAAAAGTACCGCCGCAAACTTAAGCACAACGTTGGGGGAGTTTTTGTTGTCTTACAGGAACACTCCACACACGACCACGGGCGAGGCGCCGGCCACTCTTTTGCTACGGCGCCAGCTGCGCACCCGACTGGACGCAGTCAAGCCATCGCTGCAGCGGAATGTTGCGACAAGACAGTTCGCCCAGACAGTGCGTCGCAAGCAGCGTACACGTGCATTTGCTGTGGGTGATAGTGTTCTGGTGCGAAATTTCAGACGCGGTGAAAAGTGGTTACCTGCGACTGTAGTGGCAAGAACTGGACCTGTATCGTACAGACTGCGAGTGGAAACCACTCGAGGTGTGTTTGTTTGGAACCGTCACCAGAACCACATCATTCAGGCTATGAGCATGGACTCGAGTTCTGCGCCTGAACAGCATGACTCCGAGGAGCCGCATCCAGCGACGACGGCGGTGCAGCAAGCCACGACAGAGCGCCGTTATCCTGAGAGGCACCGATGCCCTCCAGACCGCGATGTGCCATGAACTATGTTTTCGTGTTTCATTTCCATGTACCCGAATGAAAATAAGAACGGGGGAGTGTAGTGGCTGTGCGCCTACTGATAACACGCGCGCTACTGGAACACGCCCCTCTGATAAGGGCTTATATACCGCGGCACCGAGCGCTGTCGCGGGCACTTCTTCCTAGCTTGTCATAGACGTCGGCCCAGCTCTGCTGGCGCTCGCCAGTAACTTTGTTAGATGGAATAAAGGAATTCCGTCGACGAACTTTGCTGCAGCTTCGTGGTTCTTGCTTGCACGGAGGAACACGACAGATGGCTCCGACATCCCGTGGGCGTGAAGCAGCGTCAGGCACAAGGTCGCCTGAGGGCGGTAGGTTACTGGGGTCGGCCATCTCAGGCCGGAATCACCACTGTCAGGAATCACAATGTCGCAGCGGAGCGCCTGGATAAAATTGGCTGTGACTTGCTCAGCTATGTCTGGATATGCAAGCGAGAGCTTTATTTGCCGCGTTGCCGTTCCATTTCTTCGCTAAATCCCTCGCATGATTGGCAATGTCAGCCGGATGATCAGACTCGGCCCGCCGCCTGCGAGAAGACGTCGACTCCAGCCGCCTTGTTTTGTCCATGGCAAGAAACTGGCAGCGAGAGCGGAGCCTTCGCCTTTTTAAGCGAACGGAGTCATGTGGCTAGTCACGTGACCACAGCTGGCAGGACGACGGTAGGCGCAGCGGCGGGCGCGCGGCTGCAGCTGCGGCGAACCACGTGGTTAATCACGTGACAGACCCCCCCCCTCCCCCACGCACACATACACACCGCTCCTCCGTTTGAAGGTTAAAGCGGCCTCCCGGTGACCTTGGCTCCTGCTATACCAGTAAAGCTTTCGCTTTAAAATAGAACCAGCGCGGCATGCATTCGGAATTGAACTGCCGGTGTCGTGCTTGCGCACACAGTACACGCCGGTCATCTTTATTTTCGTCTTTGAGCGCTGCATGGTCTCTGCGCCTCTGCGGTGCGGCGTTGGTGGGCATTACAAGGTATTCGTACTTTGCGATGTGTTGTGGCAGAGAATTCAGAGCGACCTCATACATGCATAGTTTGTAGCAGCAGCTCTAGGTCACGCATCACATTGTGGCCACTGGCCCGCCCACACACGCTCGATCCCACCGCTTTGCTCCACATCGGTTCCAGATGGCCCGCAACGACTTCGAGCACATGCTTGAGCTCGGCATTATGCGACCCTCTTCTAGACGATGGGCGTCACCTATACACATGGTGGGCCGCCGCGGTGGCTCAGTGGCTATGGTGCTCGGCTGCTGACCCAAAAGACGCGGGTTCGATCCCGGCCGCGGCGGCTAGAATTTCTTTGGAGGAGAAATTCTTGAGGCCCGTGTACTGTGCGATGTCAGTGCACGTTAAAGAACCCCAGGTGGTCGAAATTTCCGGAGCCCTCCACTACGGCGTCTCTCATAGCCTGAGTCGCTTTGGGACGTTAAACCCCATAAACCAAACCAACCAACCATACACATGGTGCCGAAGAAATCCCCAGAGGACTGGCGGCCCTCGGGTGACTGCCGCGCCCTCAACAATCAGTCCCGCACCGCTATCCCCTACCACATCGCGGAATTCGCAGCATCGCTGCGTGGCACCACTTACTGAAGGGAAAGCTTCACTACGCCAACTATCAGCCAAGGTCAACCTGTCCGGCCGCTTGACCTTCAAAAATGTGGTGGGACCTTGACCTGATTAAGTGTAGGTCTTCACCTTTCCTTGGTGTTCACCAAAAAGTATACTGCGCCTTCCTTTCCCCAATACGGATTGAAGTAGGCTTAGAAAATTCTTGATTGGCCTTGACTTTCGATGGAAGAGGACGGTTACCCGAACGGTCGACGCGGTGGCCGAGGAAGCCGAGGTCCAACTTGACGAAGTCACATTGAGCTCTGTTCATGATGAGGTCGTATTCAGAGAGACGATGGAAAAGCTTCCGGAGGTGTTGGAACTGCTGCTAAGCATCGCCGCTGAAGACGAGGAGACCATCGCTGTAAGCCATGCAGAAGGTTAGATCCCGAATCACGGTGTCCACAAAGCGTTTAAATGTTTTTCCAGAGTTACGGAGGCCAACGGGCATGCGAATGTATTCGAAGAGGCCGAAGGGTGTCATGACGAAAGTTTTGGGTACATCGAGTGGTTCTACGGAAATTTGGTCGTAGGCCTTAGCAGAAGAATGTGCCGAAGTTTCAGTTCCGTGCTATTATTACACGATGTCACCAGTTAATAAGTTAATAATTATATTTATTAACGATGCGCCGCTCGTTGGTGCGCACACTCCAGGCAGTGGCGGTCCCAGAGCGTGGTTTTAGGGGGGGGGGGGGGGGGGGGGGGGGCCGGGGGAGAGGGGGGTGCAGATTTTCGTATATCAACAAAGAAAATAACAGAAACAACGATTTTTTATTTTTCTTACACAATAAATATTGCGCGCTTTGTTGTTGAAAAATAACTGGCGAACGATATAGATGTTATACCATTACTCATTCTTTGAATGTTAACGTGTACGCGAGGAATATTCATTTCGATACCATGGGAAACAAGCCGACGGCTGAGATATCCCGCCACAGCATGTCCACGAAGGTCAAAGCACCTGGCCCGACATTTCACCAGTGGGATTAGTGGCCTTCATTACTCAGTTCTGGGAAGTGGCTTTGTTCCGCCCTCAGTACACTCCTTCAAGGCGGCTGGTCGGCGCTCCTTGTCAAGGCAAAAAGGGGTGATCCCCTCGCTGGTGTCGCTGTGTCCCATGGTGGGATAAAGACATGAATGGGTGGCGCTTTGCCGCCCCGACGAGGTTGCTGGCCACCGCAACCGCAGGTGAATGGCACCGCCTTCGTCGCCGCGCCGGAGGCATGGCAAGACAACGGTGGGGGCACGGCAGGACCACGATACCTCGACAATCACTACGAATTGTGCTCGTATAACTACCAACGTGTAGAACGTGGAATTGAGTGAAATAAGACAGCCGCGCTAACACGGTGAACGTACAAAGTAGGGGACTACTTGATGCATCACGGAGGAAAAAGCTTTCTAGTTCTACGTCAAAAATTACATTTCGCGCTATGAGAGCCCGAAAACGGACGTCCGTGAAAATGTGCAAAGGCGTTTGGGGGGGGAGCCCCCCCCCCCCCCCCCCCCCCCTAGGACCGCCACTGACTCCAGGAGACCCCTAGAGTGAGTGCAACAGTTTCGGTTCCAAAGAAAATGCCCTCGACTTGCGTGTCACGCTCAGCCGGAACCCACCTGCCAGTGGTGACAGAAGGGGTTGGCCGTTTGGTGCTCCGTTTTTGCCGATTCAAGCCAGAGAAAGGGTCGGAGTCAGAGTTAACAAGCAAAACAAACTTTATTCGTAAGAGACGATGCAGAGAAATTCGCACTAATACACAAGGTTCTGGAAAGCCATGGAAAATATGCAACTAATAAGGCTCTATTACAAACAGAGGTTGAACAACAATTAACAAAGCACGAGAGAGTCAGAACAAATAAAAGCCAAATTATTTACTTCCTCGCAGATGTGTGGGTTTGCCGAACAGCGGGTTGACACAGGAGCCCAATGGTAGCCCTTGATGACTCACTGCAACATTAGCTAGCTTCTCGAAGCGACGAGACCTCAACTTATAGGGTGTATGCACTGAAGGCGGCGGCGCGGTGCATTGTGGGTGAGCGGTCATATTGTAGTAGTCCTTAGCAGACGCCCGCTGCAGTCGCCGCAGCCGCTACAGCAACATGCTGTGCCGATGCGTGCACGAACGCGATAACTGCTCGCAAATGACGCGTTGCAAGTAGCCTTACCGTTTGCAAAAGAGGACGACTCCTGTTCGTGGAGATTATGCAGCGACGCTATCAGAATATGATAGGCGACGTTATGAGAAGATAACAAAAGCAATCGGTATGGACCCTTTCACGCTACAGCGGGCAAGCGACTGCGTCCAGCACATAGGCTTGCGGCCGTGAGTGGATGCTTCGGACGCCCACGAATTCCTGGTTTGAGGACATGCTTTCTGTTACCACGTGCCAAAGCAGGTGAGCACATACTCGTAGCATTTACAGCGCAAGTGTCCTCTCTCCCTCCCGCCGAGGCGTGCATCTTTTTTGGTCAGGTGCGGCGGAAACGTCTGGAACCTTGTAGGGGCTTCTCCGCCGGTGAGTCACCAACGCCTCCGAGGGGTGAGGAGAGGATGAAGCCAAGTGCGCGCAAGGCTACACACTCTCAACGCTGTAGTGGGGAAGACTGCTCCAGTGAGTGAGTGAAAAACCTTTATTGTCCAACAGAATGAGACTACCTCATCCAGACCTCCCCAGTCCTATACCCTCAGTTGAGGGAGGAAGATCAGGAGAGATCCGGCCGCATGGGGTAGTCGCGTCAGATGCTGTCCAGGATCTCTTGTATCCCGGCGGCCTCTTCAGCCAGTCGGACGGCGGTGAGCTGGAGCTCAGGGTCCGAAATCCGGAGCATGGTCTCCCAGGCGTCTCTACTATTAATGTTGTTTGCCCTGCCTGGCGATTGGCTACACTCCCATATCATGTGGTCGAGGGACCCTCTCGCTCCGCACTTCTTGCATTTATCGTCCTCTATTTCTGGAATTATATCCCAACAAACACAAAACCTCCTCAAAATCTCCCAAAAATAACCCATCGGGACATTTCTAATCTCCCCAGGAGGTGCTCATTTTTCCCGAACACATCCAAAAAATGTCCCCACAACTAGCCATGTCCAAAAAGTTGTGCGTTCCATGGAAAGCCCCAAAAAGTAAATGTTCGATTTCTCGGCTCTGGTTCAATAAAATTACTCCTCCTTTTCCATGCAGCCTGCACTTATCCGTTTACGTGAAATGTTTTAGCACTTCACACACAGAGGAAATATGAATTCAAAAAGTCACCCCATTTTGCCCATATAAGAACAAATAGCAGCACCACACAGAAGTCATTACAGTTTACTAGCTGTACTTTTAGCACGACTTGTAGCCTGTCGTCCATACCGCCGACAGCACCATACACCACCACAATCAAAATGCAAGTCAAAGAAAAACAATACAGGCGAATTGAAAGTCCATGCCGAACAAGACTTCCGTTCAATGGCGCAAATTTGGATGAATACAAACAGCAGACGCAAACGTATGCACCTTTTAATACACAATTTGTACATAGCACTTCGGCGCCATGCATATAATGGTGGCCACTTTTTTTCTGTAGCTCTGAGAAATCTACAAAATGGAGCAAGTAAAACAGAACACGGGCTGGAAGTTGACAAGTTATCTAAGGGCTACAAAAGCAGATATGCACACGCAAAAGCAAACGTATGTAAAGAGCAACTTGGATGACAAAAGAAAAGGCGAGATGGGCGTACGTTGCAGAGGGGGTTTCTTCAAGTTGAAACCCCTTCTCGCTTAGAGACTCGGAGCAAGTTTCAGCGACATGTTATCAAAACAGAAAAAAAATAGTTCTACTTGGAGAAAATAAAAAAAAGTGCGAAATAGGGCCTGCAGTATGTTTAAATAAATCAATAAAATAAACCAACATACCTTGACGACGTTGCCTACGGAAACCCAGGGATGAAATAGAAGGCTGCAACAGCTGAAACCATGAATTAAACGCAGCCTTCTGTCCTGCGCCTTCTCACAGCACAGCGAACGCTCAAACATACGCCTTGCACCCTCGTAACGATCCTGGGAGTTTTATTTTCTTGTGACTAAGTGTGGGGATCAGACTGCTTGAAGCAAGGCGGGAGGGGGGACGTCTTAAGGCTGGTGCAGTGGCGCGCTGCATCCATGGTGCGGCAGACAGCACATGCGGCACAGTCCGGCGTGGGAGTCGAGATCAAGGCACGATTAATCCAGTGCGGTAAAGTCAATATAGCCACGCGAACACTGCACAAACTGTGCCGCTGCGACAGGATGGCTGGGCGGTGGCGATGTATGTAGAGCAGGCTAATCCATGGGCACTCGCAGAAAGAGTGTGATGGGTCTCCGAAGGTCCTTCCCGTCTATGACTGTTGTAGAGGGCCACGCTGCCACCACCAACGCGCTGCAGTCGTCGGAGGCGCTGAGGAATGCAGGGTGCGTGTGAGGAGTCGCCTATTAATTGCCACGAACTCCGCCACCGAGAACGCCGCCTCGGACAGCGGCATCAGTAGGGCCGTGAAGCTGCGCAAAGGTCTTGCGATGCGCCGCCGCTGCATCAGTTCCAAAAGGAATGGTATGGGCACGCCGAGGTCCGCGGGAAAACTCCGTGAATCGTTGGCGTAGTGATGAGAGCAAGAACTGCCGCGCGCTGGGGCTTGTGCTCGAACGGCTGGGGCAGCGCGAATAAGAGCGCGCAAAATGGCTTCCGTCCAGCGAGGAAGCCGGGCGAGCGACGGGAGGCCATTACTGCACTTCTGCTAGACAGCGGCGCAGCTAGGAGCGCCTACAGCCGGAGATGCCTGCAGGGGCCACCACACAATGTTGAAGTTGGACGGCAGCAGGGAAAACGCTAGAAGACGGGAAAGCTGTTGACCGCCGCTTCCGGCGGCGCGATGAAAAGCAGACCGCCGTCGCCTGCCTGCAGCATGGAGCCGGCGGCCCACGTGCGAGAAACGCATGCGCCGAGAGAGATGCGGGGTTAACCGCTTCCTTCGGCTGATCGAATGAAACTGCCGTTTCATCTCTCAAAACGACGAGTGCAAAGAGCAAAACCTTCTCTCCCCGCAGCTTGTGGCGCGAAGGAGAGAGAAAAGAGAGCGCGAGCAGTCGATTTGGATTTGTTGTTCAAAATAATTGGTCCCGAAAACGTTATGCCCAGTTACATTTCTGGGACCAAAATGCATTAACTCGTTTTTGTTGCTGCTCAACACTCCAGAAAAAAAAACGTTTCTAGACCTTTAGTGGGAGCACCGCCTTTTTGCTTGTGTTTCTATGTCGTGCCTCTATGGTCTGGAAACGTTTGATAAACGTTGTACTGGGACTGGAACATTCCATCCTTTTTTGGAGTTTGTGAGGAGGTTTTGTGTTTGTTGGGATGTTTGCATAGAATTGGGTGTGGGTAGACATCTGTTTGCAGACGCCTCCACGCCACCGGCTGTTGATTGTTGAGTGTTATGCTAGGCGGGGGATAGTACCTGCGGTGTTGTCTGTAATATTCTGTAACTTCCTGACAGGAGATTAGTCGCCCTTCTCTCCCGTGATCTGCGAGCGGTGGCCCGTCTTGTGCAGCTCGGTGGTAGAGATCTCGAACCACCTCGTGGGCCGCCTCGTTGCCACGGACAGATTCGTGCGCGGGGGTCCACATTATATTCATTGTTCTATTCAATGTCGTAGTAGAACTTTTTGACGGGTTAGTTGGTACATTGTCTTGAAAGAATGTCGTACGCGAAAAAAGGACGAAACAGGAAGGAAAAACACAGAACAGGAAAGAGGCGCTTGTCTGTCGCTTGTCTTAAAATTTTGGCAGCAAGGGCAGAGACTCTCCCTCTACTAAAATTTTGGACTGCAGCTTTTCTGTCGCTTATGACGTATTTAGCTTTGGAACCGACGCAAGCTAGTGCTATTGCGACCTCCTCCGCCGCGTCAGTGTTTGTCCCTAGGATAGTTGCGGCCGTGATGGGGCTACCCGCTCCGTTCACTACCGCGACGGTCGTGTACTGACTATGTCTATCGCCCGCTGCGTCTACGTAGGCGACCTCCTCCTGAGGCTTGTCACCGTAGATGCGTTCTATCACCTCTGCCCGTTTTTGTCTTCTTTCCTTGTTTATTTCTGGGTGCATGTTCTTGGGTAAGGGGGGAATCCTTAGATTGCTCCTAATCTCCATGTCGATATCCTCCCTCTGTCTAGCTCCCCTGCCTGTTGTGAGTCCGACTTTGGCTAGTCTGGCTGTTCCCGCATGTTTGGTTTATTGGTTTGGTTTATTGGATTTTAACGTCCCAAAGCGACTGAGGCTATTAGAGACGCCGTAGTGAAGGGCTCCGGAAATTTCGACCACCTGGGGTTCTTTAACGTGCACTGACATCGCACAGTACACGGGCCTCTAGAATTTCGCCTTCATCGAAATTCAGCCACCGCGGCCGGGATCGAACCCGCGTCTTTCGGGTCAGCAGCCGAGCGCCGTAACCACTGAGCCACCGCGGCGGGGCCCGCATGTGTTATGCTGAGTCTCTCTAGCTGTGATGTATGGACTGCATCTGCAAGCTCTGGTGATAGGAGTTTTTCCGAGTGCACATGGGCAGGCCTAGAGCTTTCTTGACGCACTTCCTTATGAGAGCGTCGATTTTGCTCCACTCTGCTGCTTTGAGATTTAGGTGCGGCGTGGCGTAGCTGACTCCACTTATTAGGTTTTTTCTTTAATACCGCCTCTTTTGCTCGAGACACGTTTGATGAGATTGAGGGTCTGCATCACGTGGCTCTCAAGCTTTTTGATGGTTATCAGGTTTTTTTCCATTTGACTGTATATAAAGGCCTAGGATTCTGATTGTGCCCACTTTGGGTACCTCCTTTCCTCCTACAGAAATCTGAATTTCCGAGGGTGGTTTGTTCCGGTTTTCCGGTTTCAGGTATCGTAAATATTGTGTTTAAGATAGTGTATGACGATCTGGCATAGCTGATATTGCCTAACATATGAAAGATGGCGCCTGGTAGCTGGTTACGCTGGAGAAATGGATAGGGTGGTTTCACGTAAGATCGAAGGAAACGTGGCTGCTTGATCACTTACATATATTTATTTCAATTTTTTATATATTGTTGCCGGATGACTGGAAAGAATAGATCTTAAATTGGCCGGATTTTTTTCTAAGCACCCGAAATTAACAATGGCGAAAGGGTGTAGTGCCGCGCTCACGTAGTCTGCTGTTTTGGCCAACTTTGAATTTTTATTTATTTTCTATGCCTTCAGTCGCCGAAGCATTATAGAGGGGATTGGGTTTACAACAGCGCGAATTTTAGCAAACAAACGCAATACGGTACAAAATTTGCGAGCAGTGAACTAGCATGCAATACAAACATTAGCAAAGCTGATCATAGCGTAATGAAAGTAGTTCGAATTTTCGACCAATGAACTATATATAGGACTCCATGTAAACATGACCAAAACTTACCATGGCAAAAAATAAGAATAAAACGGGCTACTTGTGAAGAAAACTAAATTAAATCACGAAACAAAAATGCAGACAATGATTGGCGAAAAATAAAATCTCTTATTTACATAGTGTCTACGGGAATGTGGTTCTAGTAATTTAACGTACGTGGCATGATCGAATAAAAAAAAGTTTTTGTGTGGCAGTGACTCACGTGGACTGTGTTGGCCGAAGGGACGAACGATATACGTTGGCGCTGATATAGTGGCTCTCGGGACGAGTTTGTCTATTTTACTTTGCTGCGCGATTTTTTTTTCGCTCCATTGTAGTTCGCCGTTCCTGTCGTGAAGCATGCGGCTGGAAACAGCGACATCGCTCTCGGCAACTACTCGCCGCTCGTGTGAGTGTGCTAGTAATTTCGGGAGAGGGGGGCTAACCCCCCCCCCCCCCTCCCCCGCAATCGGTGGCTATGATCAGTAGGCCGCCCGACGCGCTTCTTGCGGTGGACCAGGACCTCCAAATCGCCTCACGGTGGATGCACAACACAGATTTGTACGTGCAGAGCACAAAACCACGAAATTGAAATGAGGGGCTCCGCTCACAAAGACAGGCCAGTGGCCACTAATCAACACCCCTTTCCCTACCCCTCACTACCCTTTTCCATACTCTTGGTCGTTGCGCTTTCCTTAAAAAATAAATTAATTCATACATTCATTACTCTCCCTCGACATTCAGGCAAAGTACGTCCCGCCATTCACTTACAAAACGGTTGGAGAGAGGGGCATTTTACCGCGAAGGAGCAAAAGTTTTTCCCCGCTTTCTTCCATCGAACTTTTTCGCTCGAAGGTTCAGGCAACTCTCTGAAAGTGCTTGGCCTCAAACTTTTTCGCTGCCGCGCGTAACATGTCACACCCTCGAGAAAGCTACAAGCATCGATTCTACCCTCACGCAGGTTTTAAACTCGGCGCCTAATCACGTCGTCAGTGGCAAAGAAACCTGCACTTGCGGACAAAACGCCTGAAGTCAAAATAACGCTTTTATTTTTATGCAGTTATTTTTATCAACATATATTCATACATATTGTGTAAAACAAAATAGAACTTAAACTGTCTCTAAATTGCGAAGAAAGAGGTCGCCGCTTACTGCACAACTTCTGGTAGTGTTTGTTTTTGAACGCCACTGCTTGCCCTTCAGAAACTTGTTCTTATATCTCGTCATGCATCTCATCAACATCCGATGCTGCGATGGCGGACCTCTTCGCCCGGTATCGCGAGTTCGTGAAAGCGAATCCCGCTCTAGCCGCCGAACTCGAGACGGTGCTTCGGTGGATCTCCTATTTCACTGCAGGTTAGCCGTTTACTCTTGATTTTTCGTCCTGAAGCGCTGTCATGGCGACCTGGCTCACGTAGCGCAAACTTTGATGTCAGGGCCGTGTGTGATTGCGGTTCCGTTTTCGCAGTTGGTCGGTGCGCAAGCCTCAAATCTCCTCGATTTCAGTGCGCTCATCTGGGCGAGTCCAGCTGAAGTCTCTGAGCTGTCGCGTAGCGCTAATAATTTATGGCGCAGGCGGTCGCCGCAGCAGCCACGTACCATTTTTTCCCGTTAACCTCAAGCTCGATCCGACGCGTTTGATTTTGCGGGCACGTCTCTGCATTAGCGTAGCGTCGAAATTCCCAGGTCAATGCCTCGGCTGGTCGTCAAAATGCACCGGCAGCACCCTACGAGGTGCTTACAGGCGCTGCAGGAAAACTGCCTCAGTCGACTCCACCTTGGTTTTCCTTCCGTGTTCGCGTGTTTTCGCTGCGCGGCGTTTATTGTAGTTGCGCAATGTTAGAAGAACAATGCGCTGAAAACTTTTTCCGCTAATTTGCGGGAATGTTCGCCTTCGGCCGACTTTTCGCGCACATCGTAAGTGCGCAGAGACCCTCGGCAGTCTCGCTTGTTTGAGCTTCTGCGCTGATTTGGAGAGCTGATCACTCGTCTGGATGAACGAATGTATGTACGCGATTGATTCGACCTATTACATCTTCGCGCATAACACCTTTCGACTTTCCACCGTCGCTTGAAAGGCTGTTCGGACTCCAGGAATAAAGCTTGTAATTGAAAAAAAAAAAAAAAAAGTCAACGCCGTCGCATTCTGTCGTGCGTAATCGCCGTTTTTGAGTGCCTCATTTCGAAAAAGAACAACGCCGTGCGGCAAACCGGAGGCCGTTCTGCGCAATTCTAAATGTTTTCAAAAGTGCTGGTTGTGGTGGCCAGAATAGCCTTTTTGCTAATCGACCATATATTGAAATTATTATTATTGTCATTATCTTCCTAAAATGTCATTGTGCACCATCAGAGTTGTGTGTTCAGTTTAACTTTGCTGCTCTGAAGAGTGTGTATGCCTCAAAATTTTGTGGCCTGTAAGTGATAAGTCACCTCGCAGGTTACTAATGAATGCTGCAGATTGTGCATGGCATGATCACAGGCCATATCGTTCATATTTCTCAAAGTGACATTTTTTCAAAGGTGAATGATCTGAATACTTAAATTCGTACATTGGCTGCAAGCATGTGCTTGCTGAGTAAGCTCCTTCATTCATCTACAAATATTCTTAGTGTACTAGTGCTACTTCCCTTGATAAAATGGCCTTCTTGAATGCATTTACAGCCATTTCATTTTCCACAACAATTGGTTCCGTGATGTTTTCGCTCGGCTGTCCATATTCTTGGGCCAGAAAGAATGAGGAGTAAGTTCCTGATGCCCCAAGCAAGCATTTTTATATCTTAATCAGTTAAACATGTTTAGTATTGCTTTTAGCTCACATGGCTCAGTGACTCGTTTGAATTTCAGGGTTTAAAGTTGACTTTGCTTTTTGTTTTTCAAATGGGCAGAGATTTGTAGTTATTACTTTTCTGGTAGTCTTTGTCAAAAGTAACCAGGCTGCATGGTTTGCTTTAAGCTTGTATACTGGAGCCCTTGTGGATTTATTAGAGATCAAAAGGTGTTGGAAGGTAAGAAGACCCCCAGTCCTTACTTTTAACAACCATTTTAGCTTCAGGGAAGCTCTAAGGGCTCCACTGTACGAGCTAGAAGCAAACCATGCAGCCTGGTTACTTTTGACAAAGACTGTACATAGCTTCGAAAAAGTGTATCACTTAATTCTGTTTCTGCAGGTCGTTTTGGGAAGTCTGCTGTCGTTGCTGAGTTCCTTTATTCGTCATCGAGTTTGCTGACTCTTCTCAATGACCTCATCTTGCGACAGGCAGCCAATGTCCCGGTGCACATGGTGAGAATGGCAACATTTTCTTGGGGTCTTGAGGGTGGGGAACGGGTGGTATTAGCTGCTTATGCAAACAGCATGGCCATTTCGCATCAAGGCTCTCCCTAAATATTTGTTATGCTTCTGTCAGTGTTGTCTTCAACAGGACACCAAAGCTTCCTTCTTGATTGCGACCACAGTAAAGCTAGTAGTTATTAGGTGAAGTGTTTGGGTGCAGTGGGCTTGTTACCTAATGTTCCCAAGAATATAGAGCACATGTCGTGTATTCATTCAGTGCTCACCAGTGTCTGTAAGCTTCCCTGCGACAGGCGCAATTTTTTCTTGCTTAATTACTGGAAGACGAACTCACCTGATCTGTCACTGGTGTCTTGGTGGAAACAAACAGCGCGCACAAATAGGTGACATTTTTAGGCAGAGTTCATTTAAGGGCTGCTCCCTGAGGTTTCTTGTCCTGCAGATTTTAAACAGACATTTTCAAGGTGCCTACACTTTGAGCCTTCGTAATAAGTAGAAACAGTACACCTAGGTGATCACAACAGGGGCCTCTTGGAAGTACTACCAGCAACGAATGAAACGCGAACAAAAAAACTGAGGAAGCAACAAAACTACATTCACATATTAGTTTCTAGAGAGCAAATACAAGCGAGGTCGATTAACACTTCTGTAGAAGAGTCTTTGCGCTTTTGAAGTGACATCACTCTCTGCTAGTACAGAGCTTCCTGAGAATTTGTTACTTTTCTGTGCGAGGCGGAGTTGTTTTGTTCGCGTTTCATTTCTTGCTGACAGTACATTCTTATGACTATCTGGACTCAAGTTATACCAAAGCAGTGACTACTGCTTGCAATTCTGTGCCGACATCTGTATGCAGCAGAAAACACCTGTTAAGATTTTATTATTTGGTTACTGTTGATTAGGTTTACTAGGCAGCACACTGAAAAATTTCCAGTCACTTACAAGGGAAGGCCTTGCACCTATACTCGTTTCTTACATAGCAGGCAACGCTGCGGAAGTTACTGAAGTAGTGCGTCCGCGAAGCCATATTACTCCGCCATGTATCATTTATTCTTCTCGAAAGTTTGGGCAGTGTTTGGACAAACACAAAGAGCGGTATAAAACGATGTGGTAGCATTGGAAACACTGCTGAAGCTGTCAGGTGCTCAGTGTTCGGGCTCTCTGGCCATAATGAGATTAAGAAGTTTGCGGCAATACGGTGGCCTCAGCTGGCAAAGAAGGACAGGGTTAACTGGAGAGACATGGGAGAGGCCCTCACCCTGCAGTGGGCGCAGTCAGGCTGACGATGATGATGATGATGATCTGTTTGCGTCTTGCAGGACCGGGCCGTGGAGCGGCTCCAGTCGTGCCTGGCTGTGGTCGAGTATGTCGAGGTGTTTGCGGAGCTGGCTGCCCTCCACCTGCGGGGTGACCTGGCCCGATGGGTGGCCGTCGCCATTGTGCAGACACTCAAGTGAGGGCAACGCAAGCCATTCATTGCTCAGGAGCACCAGACCACACACACTGCCTTATTTTCTGAGATCCAAGATACTTCGTGTAGAAGACATTGTTTTACTTCACACTGCTGTGTATGTTTACAGAGAAATAGAACTGAATCTGAATTCTTTCAATACAGCTTTCATTAAACATGACCCACACTCCCTCAGACATACACAATATGTCACTCCTTGCATTAAAACTAATTGCAGTATTCAGATGACCTCGTACGCTGTTTCGGTCTTTATAAATAAACTCCCATTCATTTACTCCTTCTTGGAAAAAACAGCGCTAAACGAAAGGACAACGAAAAAGAGTACAACAGGACCGGCGCTGACTATCAGCGCCGGTCCTGTTGTACTCTTTTTCATTGTCCTTTCGTTTAGCGCTGTTTTTTCCAAGAAACATGTACCAACTAGCTCAACTCTCCGTTTTATTGATATTTATACCTTGTCTCAGGATTTCGAAACTCCTCGTTCATTTAAAAGTGTTATTAAACTTTACCTTCTTTCAATTGTTCGTATTTAACACGGTTTTCTTATCTCCCTATTTGCTCGACACGTTATGTTTAGGCAGCTGAATTTTGATGGAGGTGAAATGCTTGAGGCCCGTGTGCTGTTGCGATGTCAGTTCATGTTGAAGAAACCCAGGTGGTGGAAATTTCCGGAGCCCTCCACTACGGAGTCCCTCATAGCCTGAGTCGCTTTGGGACGTTGAACCCCAATAAACGAAACCAAACCGTTATGTTTGAGTCCTTGTCTGCTGTGCAGTGTTTCATGCTTCAGTGGATGCATTCATTTTATATTTTGTGTTGATGCAAGTTTCTCTTTAAACATTGCCCCACAGTGTTGCTGCTGCAAACGTATATCTTATGTTTTCTTTTTCTTTTCTTGCCTGGGGCCCGGGCCCCGTCAGGCAGAATATATCTGCCTTTAGCCCCGGGCTCCAGGATTTTCGATAATCCGAAATAAAATTCAATTCAATTCAATGCATGAGGCTTGGCAGTGGCGTGTTGCTGATGTGCAGTTATTGAAGCCACCATAGGACGTGGCCAGTCCATTTTGGTAAATTTCCTAATCTAGGAGCTCAACCAAAGCTTGAGGAGGGCTCCGGAATTAAAACAGCGAAAATCTTGAAAAAAATTTGACTTTAGAAAACACCAGGTTTGGCGTCTGTTAAGTCTTTTCAGTTATATAGCCCCGGAAATTTTCTCCTAAAAACAGCCCAGAAGTGACTTAAAAATGTTTTTGTGACCGTAGGTAGCACAAAAATGGCTGAAATTTCCTTGAAAATGCCAGTTTTCTCGGAATTGTTTTTTGACCCAACTGCCGTGCTTGCAGAAAGCGTACCACGACAGTGGCTTGACGGATTTCCGTGCTGTTGTTGCATTGTGATCCTCGATAAATTTTTTATGCTGTGACATTCCTGTATTTCTGAATTACTTTCTCAGTTTTATCACTCGGTCACTAATTTGACATGACTATGATAACTTTATTATGTAAACGTGGATACAACATTCTGTATAGAAAAAACTCGGGCTGCTAAATATGTTCGGAGAATGTCACTGGATTCCTTTAGGTGAAATTTAAGACTCGCTGCAGGGTCCTACCTGTCTTGTTGTCACACCAGGTTTTCTGCAGGTTTGGTTTAGCTAGGGAGCATATAAAAATTTATGATGTTAAAACTACTTGAGGTATTTTAGTGGAAATTTGTATTTAAGCATTTAATGGACTTCCAAATGAGCATACCGAATTGAATTGCTTTACGCCGAAAAATTTCACGTTCGGTCCCCGCATCTCTCTTTAACCATGTGGACTTGCATCGTCATCAGCCTGACTACGCCCACTGTAGGACAAAGGCCTCTCCCATGTCTCTCCAATTAACCCTGTCCTTTGCCAGCTGCGGCCATCGTATCCCCGCAAACCCCTTAATCTCGTCCACCCACCTAACCTTCTGCCGCCCCCTGCTACGTTTGCCTTCTCTTGGAATCCACTCCGTTACCCTTAAGGACCAGTGGTTATCTTGCCTTCGCATTACATGCCCTGCCCAAGCCCATTTCTTCCTCTTGATTTCAACTAGGATGTCATTAACCTGCGTTTGTTCCCTCACCCACTCCGCCCTCTTCCAATCTCCTCACGTTACACCCATCATTTTTGTTTCCATTTCTCGCTGCATTGTTTTTAATAAGAGGGGACGAGGTTCTTAAAACTGATCTTTTTATTTGTGGCTAGAATCTCATGGAATTTTGCACACAGATGCGTTTTTCTCTTCTGATTTCAGAAATGTAATCACAGTTGAGCTGATAGTCATACATCAAAAGTTATCTTAAATTCTAGTGTGTAATTAGGTAATTTCTTATGCAGCTTTAATGAACTTTCTCATTGCATTTTGTTTCTTTTAATTACATGAATTGATAGCCAGTGAATTCCCATACCCGAAGACATTCTTACTTTTTTCGTTTAGGCCATATATAGATAGCAGTTTACAATTAGCTTAACGAGCTACAGTGTCAAATACTGCGACCTTTTGCTCTCGACATAGTATATCACAATGACATGCCTTTAGAGAAAATTGAAGAATGTCATTGGGTATGGGAACTCTCTGGCTATCAATTCATGTAAACAAAAGAAACAAAATCTAATGAGATAGTTCATTAAACCTGCATAAGAAATTGCCTAATTACATTCTACACTCTGTAAGATCTAAGACCACCAGCTCAGTTACGATTACCTATTTGGAATCAGAAGAGAAAAATTGATCTGAGTGCAAAATTTCATGAGATTGTAGCCATAAATAAAAAATGTTAGTTTTAAGACCCTCGTCCCCCCTTAAGCTGAACCGTCTTAATGGAATCAATTCATTCATGGAGGTGGCTGCCAAGCAAGCTTTGCTCTCATTGGTGGAATGGCCCGCTCAGTGTCGACTGCCAACCAGGAGCTAATTATTTCCAGGAATCGCTCGTTATGGTGGACAGCAGTCACTACATTGTGTCCAGGAGCTGGCGGTCATTTCAATCATTAGAGAAAAGCAAATCAATTGGGTTCACACGTGGTGCACCACAAATGTTGGGGAAGCATTGCATGGAACACTTTTCTTTTCCTCATCCTTGCTTGCGTCACCTGTGGGATGCAGTCGAATGGCGCATCAGCTGGCACAGGCATTCTCTTTATAGGGCTTTCTTTGAGAAGAATTCAGATTTGGGTCCCTGTTCTTGTCAGACTGGTGCTTACGCACTGCAAGTATACCAGTGTGTGCAACCAGGGTGCCAGGCTGACAGATATTCCAGTTGGGATGGTTTTAGAATTTCAGGCCTTTTTTTCCTGGGTTTCATTTTTATATCTCACAAAACTGCTGCAGTAGTTTCCTTCGTCTTTAGTCCATATGAAAGGGAGCAAAACTTCTTTGATGTGTTGAGTACGATCGCCTCTTTGCAAAAAACAAAAAACCCGAGGACCCAAAGACCCACTTCTTGAATGTGCGCACCAAATGCGAGGCTGTAGAGGCTGCTGTGAAAATGTGCACAGCCCACTAAGCTGGGGCACTACTGAGACAAAGAGCTGCCACCATTGTGTATGTGGAGTTTCATTGAAATAAGACTGATTTAAGTACGTAATACTGCTTATGTGCGGTGCTGTGCGTCATGGCTGGGGTGTGACGCATCTCAGAGGTCCCAGCAGATCCGTCAGTCTGACACAACATGACCGTTGCACACTCAGGTGATGGCTCTATCTATCGACATGACCCTAAAGTTTGGCATCTCCTTGTTTTATTTGTATCAGCAAATACGAATAGTGCCCTGCCCTGTTCAACGTTTGAGTGCTTTGTGCGTTGCTTTTGAATGGGTGAACTTACGAGAGTGCACTGCACGTTCATTGCCTGCTTTTCAGGGCCTGCCTGCGGCTGGTGCTGCTGCTGTACCACCGGCAGGGTCTCCAGTGCAGCCCCAGTGTGGCCCCCTTTGACCGGAGGCTGGCCACGTGCGACCCCAGTGCCCCCTCCGCCCAGCCCTGCTACGAGCTGCGCCACAGCGGGCGGACCCTGCGCACCTTGGCAGCTGGTCAGTGCGGGTTTGTTTATCATTGTTACGGCTCCCCCGTTCTACGGAGAATGCGGTGGCGGCGCTGTTGTGAGCGGAAAGGCAGGTGGCCAACCTGCCCACTGGATTGTGATCAAACTGCTTACCATTGCAGGCGGCAGTTAAATTATAGATAGATCTTTATTTCAGACAACAAGGTCTCGGATACAGGGGCAAAAGGCAGATGCACTCTGCCTGACGGGGCCCAAGCACCCGACACAATGCTCAGGACAAGCGGCAAAAGAAGCAAGAGCTTCAATACACTCTCATTACAAAAAACAACACATAATTATACAAGGTAAAAGTAGGAGGAAGGTGCATACTTTTGCAATGACATAATTAAAGTAAATATTTACAAGGCACATCACAACAAGAAAAACACGAGAATTCAAAGAGTTGACGGGAAAACAGGGACATCAAGAATTTTAATCATTCGGGCGAGAAAGGAGGTAAGCTTGAGCATTTCTGTTGAATGACTTTTGGGAAACAGATTTCTGAATAATTTCTATGGCCTGTGTATGTTTATTTAGAAGACTGGGAATTAAATATGAAAGCATTTCGGTTCCATAGTTAGTCCTTACGAGTGGTACTCTGTAACTGACGTGTCTTAATTTATAAGGCGTGTCACTACTAGAGTTTAATTGAACATATTTAGTGGGATGATGTTTGAAATCGTTAAACACATAAGAAAGCAGTTTCAACTCAAATAATTCATTGACTTTTAGAATAGAATGCTTAGAGAAGTACAAACATGTATGATCATTGTATGCAACGTTTTCGACATATCGTATTGCTTTTTTCTGTAATGTTATCAGCCTCGTGAGGTTGATTGGTCGAAATTAATTGAAATTAATTGAAATTGAAATTAATGATTGGTTCCAAGAAGCGGCTCGGGAAGAGCAACCCAGGCCTCGCTAGCACCACCAGTGGCCAAAACAGCCACCAGCCAGGGCAGTGGCACATCCCTCACTCTCTGCACCACGAGTGGTACGAGGACTTCACACAATCTGTGAATGTGAGGTAGAGAATGACCAGTTCCACGTATGCGGGCATGCAGGCAAAATCTATGCGCCAGAGAAGGTGTACTTGCAAGGGAGGGATCTCCAATGCAATGGCATTGTGCTATTAGTGGAAAGTTAAGCATTATGTGATGGTGAGAGAAAGAGCAGTTTTTATTTATTTCTTTATTTTTTATTTGAACATACTGGTAGTCCCTTCTTGGGACTGTTACAGGAGTGGATTTATAGACAACAAAGATGCAAGTTAACAACACCATAGTGCAAAGGCCAGCAATCAGGTTTAAAAGACAAGAAATCAGCATTCATATGCGGACTCACATCGAGTGAGAAACAGAGGACGGCAGATAGCCAACTCTGGCCTTCAAAACATGCGTTCAGACACGTCTCAAAGTATTCCCTAATACAATCATACACTGGGTGCATGATCGAGTGAGCAGAAAACATAAGACCAATACGGACTGTGGATGGTCATCAAGTCTGGCTTGATGACAAGACTGACGAGGCTGCAAGCTCCATGAATTTTTCCAAGGAATGCTGCGCAGTTATAGATTTGTGTCTGCGAATTGATACAAAAAGAGGACTCCAGGCAACCTTAGGCACCAATTGGCACTGTCGTGTCATGCCGTTAAGACGGAGTTTAAGTATCCCATCAAGTTTTTAGGGTGCAGCTCTTAAAGTGCCCGTTTGTTGGTCAAGTGGCGATGCCGTTGCCATTGCCACTATCGGCATAACTGAGCGAACGAAAAAAACCGCTGCTCACTCATACGTAATATGATGGGAGAGAGGTAGAGCATCCGCCTCGCGAGCACGAGGACCAGGGTTCGAATCCCGGTGCCACGCAATTCTCCACTGGGTTTAAAAGTAAAAAATCCGCGTGTCGATGGAATTGCATATCCAGCTCTGGGGTGCGGCCTGATCTCGGTGACCACAACCGACAACGCACTCCCTCACCAGAGCAGGATTGGGCCACCGTGGTGTAGTAAGTACTCAGCCGCAGCCTTCTCTGAACAAACCAATGAAACGTAGCAGGGGGCGGCAGAAAGTTAGGTGGGCGGATGAGATTAGGAAGTTTGCGGGGATAAGGTGGCCGCAACTGGCAAAGGACAGGGTTAATTGGAGAGCCATGGGAGAGGCCTTTGCCCTGCAGTGGGTGTAGTCAGGTTGATGGTGATGATGATGCAGGTAGGCCATTGTGATGAGTGATATGAGCTGTGTTCAGAGGAGAAAGATTGTTTAAATAGGAGCTGGAAAATTTGCATTATGTGGCTCTGTTGTGTTGCAAAAGGTGTCCACAATTTTGTCCGCACGATTATGTCATTATCTGAAGATAAATGTGTGAAAGTGTGATTGTGGCAGATAGTGTGTGATGAAATGCCGTGGGAAAAATTTCGGTGATGTGAAAAAATGCACTTACGCGTCGAAATAGCCATGGACGTTGATATAGTACATGGACATCAGAACAGCCACGGACATCAATATCATATATGGACATCTTTCTTTCGCATTGCTCCCATGCGGGTCGCCGCAGTAGTCTAAAAACAACAATAAAAAGCACAAGTAGAAAACTGGAAAACTAAAAAAAAATGAAAATAATAAAAGGAAAATAATAAAAACCAAAAACAAAAAAGTCTAGAATTTAAACTAGAATCACCAAAAGAATGGAGGGAAAGAAAGAGGAGACGGAAAGGCTCTCGCCCTTTAAGTCTGCTCTTAAGCAGACTTAAAGGCCCCCTGACCACCCTCTGGTCAAAAACACTCTCTACCTCTCTTGGAGCGAGCCTCCTCTCCTTCCGTTCCCTCCTCGAGATTTTTCTCTCCCGCGCCTTGTCTATTAGGCTCCGCAAGGGAAAATCACCCTTCCTCCTCCGATGTTGGCCGGAGGCAGGGTGTCTCGTGGAGTGCGTCACAAGTCTACGTCATGGCCGCACCTTGAATAGAATTCTTTTCTTGCTTTTTGCTTGCTACCCGGTCAATTTGAGGAGGGGGGGGGGGGGGGGGGGGCGGAGCGGCGGGTCTCCCAAAGCCCTCTCTATGTTTCTCTTTGGGTCTCCTCGCGGTGTTTCGTCGCGGTTTTTTTTTCTTTGTCCTTCCTCTCCCCAGTTGCTTGGGTCGTGGACATAGTCGTCCGGCGCGAAGTGTCTTCCGGAAACCTCCACATTCTTTACCGGTGTGTCAGAAACGCCGATGCGTTGGAGCCAGACACGACTCAACTCAGAATCTCCTGGAAATCTGTGCCAGATCGTGGTTCGACTCCTGTCGCTGCGTGCACATCCAACGATGAAACAGCGTCATTGCATTTTCTCCGCACACTAAACGATCGAGAGGCGCAATCGGCTCGACCACCTAAACTTGTTAGCAAACGCATCCTTTCATACATCTGTTTGTCATCCCCAGTAAGCGAGCCACCTTTTCATTTTTTTTAGGCCTCCCCATCGTTTCACGAGCGGAGGGGCGGAAGTCGGTTGTGTTCGAAACACACGGCGAAGTGTGGGCCCGGCAACCGCCCGTTTGCTTTTCTTCATGTGTGTTTGTGTTCTGTGTGTTTGTCTTTTCTCCGCTCCGAAGCTCATGTCATTCAATGGAGTCAAGGCGTACGCAAGATGCACGAAGGATAAGCGGTGTCTGTGCGGAGCGGTCAAGTTGGTGAGCGAGGGAAAGGCTCTGCTGCACTAGTAATTAAAACCTTGTTTTGGGGGGCTTGCATAGAAGAAAAAAAACTGAGAAGGGAGCGCACGCAGAGCGTCTTCGTGACGTGATCACGGCGGGGGGCGAACCAGCTCACTCAGTTTTACTATTTTTTACTTTTTATGGCTAGGGTTCAAGGTTGTCGCCGCACGCTCCCTCCACAGTTTTTTTGTTGTTCCTTCTTGCAGGTTTGTAGGCATGTGCCAAAACAGAAGGCGCTGCGGAAAGTGTTGTGCAGACGACGCAACGCCAAGGCTACGCCCAACCTTCTCCCGTCAGTCAGAACGATGCACCAATGGAGTGCCTTTAGCGAAAGTAACCCCCATGACGTCAAGGGGGTTCAGAGTAGTGGGGCGGGGACGTTTTTGTTGAAGGAAAGAACGAGCGGGCTTTGATTTGAATTTTCGCAGCTTTTCGGGGCACGCATGGCTCTAGTATTTTGCAGAGGTTATCTTCGATGCCTCATCTATGTAGTGGGCTTGTTTTTCAAAAATGTCCGGACCCTGGTCAGTGGCCCTTTAAGTGCAATATAGTACTCGAGAATTCCGCAATATTCCAGGTTTTGAGTGTATGAAGCCTGTACGCAAAGCGTGGCAAGTTTTTTTGTGCTAGCATTTAAAAGGGTTGATGTAATCACAGATTAAATTGTGGGCCTCTCCTCACAGCCTCGGAGCAGTGCGGAGAAGCCTGGCGATGACGTCATGGTTGTTGAGATTTTAAATTTCCGCTGCCTTCACCCACACCCTACTGTGTGTCGTCGGATGCCACCAAACAGCACTGCATGGGCTTTACCTTCGCCGGCATTAGGTTTTCTCCCTTCAAAGCAAGCGTTTCTGTAACGGTCTGAAGTTGGGCTAATTGGTGAGTATTAGCCATGATGAAAAACAGCACAAGAGTTGGGACAAGAAAGAGATAACACGACGTTTCTGGGCTGGAAATGTGCTACCTCCCGCATATGACATCGTCATGTGCCCTTCACCCGGCACTGTGTGCTGCAGGGAAGCCTATCACCACTTCATTTGCCGGTGACATCATCATTTCAGATGCAAGCACAAAAAGGGCTTTGCGTGCTTTACCTGTAGGTTTCACTCATTGAATACTTTTGAGCTGGTCAAATTATAAAACAATTTTACCTTTTGTGTGCTGCAAGGTGGGAAATGCTTGTATTTGGTGCATTATCACGGGAGTACTGTACTCATGATCCCAAGTTTCTGCATTGGAACAGTTGGCATCATACGCAACTTCAGTTGTGCATGCAGTCCTCTGCCTTTGTCATGTGAAAGCACTGCGACATTTTTACGGAAGCTGCAGGACCTTTAGGATAAACGTGCGCAGCGCTAAGGACTATATATATTGTTACGTTATATATTGTTTTTTAGTGATCTTATTCAAGTGACGGTAATCCACACAAAAGCGCCACGAGCCATCTTTCTTCTTGACCAAGACGACGGGCGAAGCCCAAGGACTGTGAGAGGGCTCAATGATGTTCTTCTCCAGCATTTTTGTCACTTCCGCCTGGATTACCTGTCGTTCGGCATGGGAGACCCGGTATGGTCGGCGGCGGATAGGAGGAGCATCGCCGGTGTCGATGCGGTGCGTAACGGTAAGAGCTTGGCCGAGGGCGCTGTTATGGAGGTCGAAGATGTCGGAATAGGACTCGAGAAGCGCACGCAGCTGAGAAGATTGGGCAGGGAGCAAATCGGAGGGCATCATTGCCGTGATCGCGTCAGTCGAAGTGGGATCGTGAGCAGGGTCTGCAGGAGCTGATGCATGGGCAGTGTCCAATGGGGCAACTTGGCAGGAGCCAATAGGTGCGAACGTTGCCACGCATATGCCAGGTGGAAGGACTTGGGCTGAATAGCTGAAATTGATTAACGGAAGTGACACACTGTTTCCCCTGATTGTAGCGACAGTATGGGGCAGTGCAACGTTGCGGTGCAGCAAGACATCTGAAATAGGGGCGACTAAGTAGTCACCATCGGCGACTGATGAGGTAGGACGTAGGGTAACGAATAAGGCGGCTAGGGAGGGCAGAGAAACTTGGTCGGGCGAATACAGTCTGGGAGAAGGCAAGGGTTCAGGATCGATGGCTGGGAGATCGAGGTGTAGGATGCCGTGCGAGCAGTCTATCAGGGCGGAGTGTTCTGATAGGAAATCGAGGCCGAGGATGAGGTCATGAGCACAAGGGGTCAAAACATTGAACTGCACCGGAAGGTCATGGCCAGCAACACTAACGCGTGCAGTGCAGAGTCCGTCAACACTAACTGTTCCGCCGTCCGCGACACGCACTCGAGACCGAGCTGGCGTGAGAACTTTACGTAAACGACGACGAAGTTGTGCACTCATCACAGAGATATGCGCTCCAGTGTCGACAAGCGCACGCACGGGAACACCATCAACACAAACGTCTAGTTGGTTCAAGTGGGAGGTCTGTAGAGGATTTGTGGGCCTGGTCGTGGATGCAGCGTCACCTCCGGGAGCTGCATCAGCTAGTTTTCCAAGTCAGAGCGGTCGTATGAGGCTGCAGCCGAGGATCGAAGGGACTGCGGGGATCGGAAACGACGGCCTCGTGGAGATGGAGAGCGGGAAGAACGACGTGGTCGGGAGCTGGTGAGATCGTTGGCCGAATCTGATTGGTCATGAGGTGGTCGGGGCGGAAAACGGCGGGGAATATCTGAAGGGTTGTCGTAGGAGAGCTCGGTGCGAGGAGTCGGAAACCATCTATTGCGGCAGTGCCGGGAAATGTGGCCGACACAGGAACAATGGAAACATATGGGGCGATCATCAGGCGTGCGCCACTCTGCTGGATTTCGGTAGCGACGAAAGTTCGGAGCCCTGGGACGGTAAGCATTCCTGGTTGGAGGCCGGACGCTAGAGTTCCCGATGGAACAGATGGCAGGTGAGAGATTCAAATTTGCGAGTTCCTCTCGTACGACGGCTTGAATAAGGGACACATCGGGCAAGGGGTGACTGGGGATGGTAGGTTGGAGGGCCGCAGGTGCACAGGCCTCCATTTCGCGGCGAACGATCCGGGTGACTGTGTCGTTGATGTTGAGAGGCGAAGTGGGAGGTGGGCTAGTTGGCGGCTGCTGCGAAACACACGAAGATGTGGCGGCCGTATGGGGAAGTCTTTGAAATTGTGGAAATATGCGCCGGCTCTTTACTTGCTCGAAGAGACGGCACTCCTTAATAAGGGCATCCACGGTATCACTGCCTTTGCAGAGAAGTAAATGAAAAGCGTCGTCCGCGATCCCCTTTAGGATGTGGCCCACCTTTTTCGATTCCGACATGGAGTTGTCAACCTGGTGACATAAGGCAAGGACGTCTTGAATATACGTGATGTAACTTTCACAGGTGGACTGAGCACGCGAGTCAAGATGTTTTTGGGCTGCGAGCTTCGAAGCATCTGGAGGTCCGAAGAGAGCGCGAAGCTTTTCTTTAAAGGTGTCCCAACTCGTTAATTCGTCCTCATGGGTTTCGTACCATTGCCTCGCTGTGCCAGACAAATAGAAAATGACGTTGGCCAGCATGACGGTGGGGTCCCACCTGTTATGGGCGCTGACGCGTTCATACATCAAGATCCATCTGTCGACGTTTTCAGTTGAGGCACCGGAGAATATGTCGGGGTCACGGGGATGAGCCATGACCATGAATGCAGTGGCAGTGGGACTTGGCGAGTCGCCGGGCTGCGTCATTGTAGCGGTCCCGGTGTAGCGACCGCTGCGAAGCTCCGTGATGGAATAGGCCAGAACGAGAGGAAGGGGAAAGTCCTCACCTCCACCAAGATGTTACGTGGCAGGAGGCGTTCACAGCCCGCAGAACACTGGTGCACTCACACTGAACAGAACACAAGCACAGGGCGCACCGGACGTCAAGACACAGGCCACTGCACAGGATTCAGAGCCCGAGCACGCGCCAAGCGCCCTCTCACTTCGTCTGCCTCATCGTCTCTGAGTCGACCCGTAGCAATATTAAAACCTTGTAAATTCAAAATCATTGGGACTGCGAAAAATATTTGAATTAACCGAGCGCATAAAAAAAGGGGGACCTGCAAAAAAGTTTGCTGCTGGAATATTATGCCTTTATTGGGTGAACTTTGCTATTACTTAAAGTAATCAGAGTTGCTGGTAACTGATCAAAATTTTGGTATGGGCTAGTCAGTGGCTCATCCTAAGGAAAGTAATGTACAGCGCAAGAAACAGGGACAGCAGAGAAGACACAAACAACAGGACTGGCGCTGAACTAACGACTGAAATTTTGTTGAAAAACGGCAGAGCTTAAATACAGACAGGCCATCACATTTCCAAGGAGATAGTGACTCGCCATGAGATTGTAATGCCAGCATCAAAACCACTTCAACGGATATCACACAGCCCGATAATCACTGGAATACCTGGGCAGCTGCCTAAAAAACCATGAAAACCGGTGAAAGCAAGTGTGGTTCTTCTGGTTTTTTAAGCAGCTGCACAGGCCTTCCAGTGATTATCGGGCTGTGTGATATCCGTTGGAGTGGTTTTGATGCTGGCATTACAATCTTAAGGCGAGTCATTATCTTTTTAGAAATGTGATTTCCTGTCTGTACAAAGCTCTGCCGTTTTCGATAAAATTTTAGCGATTAGTTCAGCGCCAGTTCTGTTGTTTGTGTCTTCTCTGCTGTCCCTGATTTTTTTGTGCTGTTTATTACTTTCCTTAAAATGCTGGTAACCTAACTTCTTAACCATGGTGCGGCACGGCATACCACACAACAAAATGGTGCCGTCAGGCATGCATGCAGCCAACCCACCGCAGGCACAGATGAACAGCGCCTCTGCTAAACACTGCCCTAACCGCATCCGGGCTGGAAAGGAGTGATGAGCGTTTGCACAACTGCCTTCAGTCCATCCATGCCTTGGCAAAGCACTGAGAGCATGTTGCATTCAAATCGGCATCTCCTGCTGCGTTGCAGTGAAGCACGTCTTCCCCTCTCTGGGCACACGCTTTGGCGGTCTGTGAGCCATACCATGATCTGATTTTTGAGCTGGTAGCACTGGTCCTGAGGTGCTTTGCAGATAAAGCACTCGCGTCGCTGTAGAGTGCCGCCCCGCAGCTCTCAAGGGCCGTTGCTTCACCGAATTTGTGGCCCGTGATCTTCAAATTAAATGGGCTGGTACAGGTCGCCGGTTTCAATTGTCCGGTAAAATTTACATCAGAAATTACAAGAATGCAGAAATTCGTAATATTATCTGGGATTTCAGATTAAGCAAGTTTGGATTATTGAGGTTTTACCGTGTCTATGGCAGAAAACGAAAACACTATCAATGTCGGCACTAAGCTGTACATTTGCTTCACATGCACGTGTATTTCGTTCCACTTCATTGATCACATGCAAGACTGCAAATAGTACAACCAATGTCAATGTCAAAACTGGTCACGTCACCTTCACAACAAAATGTGCTAATCATCCGTATAGGTTTATGAATTCATGATTTTACTCTAAACATAAGCAAGTCATTTAAATATCTATGCGTCTTTTTTACATCGGGCTCACGATGGAAGAAGCAGGTTAATTATATTGCGAATAAGGCAGCATCACGTTTGGGTTTCCTACGGCGGAATTTTAGCCGTTTACTCAGTAACTTAAAAACACAGCTGTATTTCAGTCATGTACGCTCAATACTTTAATATGAATGTGTTTGCTGGGACCCACACACATCTGAGGGTGTAGGAAAATTAGAGAAAATTCAGAATAGGGCTGTTAGATTTGTTCTTGGTAATTATAATCGGCAAGTTAGTATGACGGAAAGCAAACGTAAACTTAATTGGCAAGAGCTGAAATACCGTAGAAGGTACATCAGATTGAAATTTTTCCATGATATTTATTATTCAAAAACTAGCATAAACCGCGAACAATATATCCAGGCACCTCATTATATCTCAAAGCGACTGGATCACTGCTTGAAGGTCAGGGAATTTTCTTGCAAGGGTGACGTCTTGCGTTATTCTTTTTTCGTCAGAACTGTTCGAGAGTGGAACAGTTTGCCATCGAGCATTGTATGTATCACATCTAATGATGCATTTTGCCATGCACTGCAATACTTGTTTTATGCCTCCAATGAAGTCTGTACCCCCCCCCCCCCCCCTGCTGTAATTCCCTGCGGGGCGATGCAGGTAACTAATAAATAAATAATAAATAAATAAATACTGCTGATGCATGTACCCCCCCCCCCCCCCTTTGCTGTAATGCCCTGCGGGGCGATGCAGGTAACTAATAAATAAATACTGCTGATGCAGCAAGCCTGCAAGGAACTGCGTGACAGAGAGAATTGTTTCAAACGTGGATTGTAGCATGTTTCCTGGTCGATGTTCATGTGGCACAGACTGGGCTTCTGGACTGGAGCGTCAAAAACATGATGGCTATAATGAAGTTGAAGTTTATTTTCCATTGCAGTAAGAAATGAGTGACCCGAGACAAAAAGTGAACGTTAATTCACTTGACAGCGCTCGGGCCCCATTACATGACAAAGCAGTGAGGTGTCGGCAATAACATTTGTACCAGACATTGTAGCTCTTACTACGCATAGTTTAGGTTTTTTTTGTGTGTGTGTGTGTGTTGAAGGTAAAGGCACAGTGTGAAATGATAAACATGATGAGTGAATGAAAGCAATTGTGCATAGCAACAAACCCACAAACATACAGAAAGACATAGGAGGAAATACACTGCAGGAAACCAGAAAAAATACATTTGCGAGAGACAGAATGAATGCATTGATTTCTTATTGACATTTTCAATATTATAAGTTTATTTTCTGGTGAAAATAGTTTGGCAGAATGAAGCCTATTCTGCCTCTTATTTTCATTTGTCGATCTGGAAAACTCTTGGCACATTGAGGACTAGATTTTTGACCCCAGCGTAGTGGTTGCTTATGAAAGTGCTGTGATGGGTCGGCAACGCAGCAAGCTGCCCGTGCGGGCTGCAGATTGCCACACCCAGTTTATTATAGTCTTCTGAGTGCACATCACTCACATCACATCACTTTATTTTCCTTAAAGACCCCTTGCGGGGTGTTACGTAAGGGGTGGGTTTTTATGAAGTACAGGTGTTCAATGCAGTCATGAATGTTCCAGGACAGGTGATGGCAGCGATATCGTGGGGAAGGCCGTTCCAGTCAGCTGCTACTCGGCAAAAAAATGAATTAGAGAAAACAGTAGTACGGGCACGTGGGCGCAAAACTTGAAGAAGGTGACTGATGCGATGGGATCTGCGCGGCGGGGGTGCGCAGATCCAGGGCAATTCGGATTCGTCGGTAAAAACGGACGAAAAAGCAGTGTTAAATGCGTTTGCACATTCGGTATCAGTCATTGTAACACCGGCATTGTTAGTGAGGGTGATAGCGCGCGTTTCTTTTGGGTTTATCACTTTCCAGAATTTTTTGGGGTTATCGACTATCATTTTTGGTAGGTCGACTTCGTAGAAGGAGCGCTTAGCTTTTACAATCGCGGCCAAGTACAAGTGTTCAAGTGTGCACAGTAGGACACTGTGGAATTTCAGAATCCCATGAACTGTGCTGAGTTCAGATGCACTCTTGCACCATTGAGCCTGTTCTTACCTCGCAGCATCCAACCATTCTGAGCTGCAACTAGCACAGCATCGGCCACGTCGTTTAGTTGAATGCCACGGCGCAGTCAGCTGGATGTGAACACACATACAGTGTGTTCAAAATTAGACTGATTACTTTTTTTTTAAGGGGGGGACCCTGGTCTTAAAAAAAAAAAATTATTAATGAAGTCACAGTTAAGAAATCTTCACCGAATATGCATTTTTGTGTGCCGACTCTAAACTTGTCATTTAATTTCATGTAAAAACGATTCCTTGAGCACTTATGTAATTCCTATGCATGTTTTTTGTGAAGAGCTTTGAAAAATATTTCTAGCGGGGAAACTCGCTGAAATGTATGCCATTGGGTTCTCTTGACAGTAAGGAATGCAATAAGGGCAAAATTATCATCCTGGCTATCATAGAACTTAAGTTACAGGGTTTTGAAGTTGTTGCTTCAGAAATGAGAAGAAAAGTGTGCATTCCTGTTTCTGAAGTGGCAGCTTCAGTACCCTACAACTCAAGTTCCATGATAGCCAGGACGATAATTTTACGCTTGTTGCACTCCTTGGTATCAAGAGAACCCAATGGAATACATTTCAGTGAGTTTCCCGCAGCAAAATTTCTTCAAAACTCTTTGCAAAATACTCGCATAAATATTGCATAAGTGCTCAAGGAATTGCTTTACATGAAATTAAATGACATATCTAGAATGAGCACACAAAAATGCATGTGCCCTGAAAATTTCATAACTATGACTAGATTAATAAAATTTTCTTTTCAGGACCAGGCTCCCCCCTTAAAGGGTCAGTCTACTCACCGAGATGAGTGTATAAATAATGGCATATTCTGGTAGTTGGCACCCTATAACATCAATAACGAGGGGTCTGCGCCCGGTTTAGGCAGGAATTTATATTTTATTTCGGCGTTAAAAGTCGCGTAAAAAAGCATGGTGGCGACCCCAAACGTTCATTTTGTTCAAGAAAGTGGTAGTCTTTTTTTGTAGCAGCATAAGTGAATATACTACGTACCATTTGTATGCCCCAATGTCAGAGAAACGCACGTTTTGTTCTAGTAAACTGTAGAAGGCGTACCGCTCGCTTTTTCTGTAAATGACATGAATATTTATAGTTACACGTACGCAAATCGCAGGCACATTCCCACTTTTAGTTCAGCGTATGCTAGCAGAGACGCAAAAATAAACTCAGCCTATAGTGGCGCCATCTGGTCATCAGGACGGGAACCATTGCTGTAAACAAACCGACTCTCCACTTAAGCCTAGGAGCGGCAGAATCGTCACTCTAATTATTAAATTAAACCAAATTTATCTCTTATATGTTTTCTTATAGGCGAGATGAGACAAAGCGAAAGACAGGCGCCCCATTTATGGCCAGTGAACGCATTGAAAAAGGCAGCAACAACGAGAATTCAGTCCAAAGCGAGAGGTCCGGCTTCGACGGGCGCCACCATGTTTGTCGCCGCGCGGCGGAAATCCGGATGGTTGCCAGATGAGACTACCATCTCATACAGATATGTTCCCACATTAATAAATTCTATTTTAAAATGTTCTACCGCACTCCTTGGCACCACAGCTGGCTAAACGGTAATTTGAGTAAAGAGCTATCGGTTGCCGCAAAGAAAATATGGTCGATAAAATTCAGTAGACTGACCCTTTGAATGTGAACCGCCGTACGCTAATGCCGCTTTTGCACGTTGGCAATGCGGCCAGGTGGACACTAATTAGGGTAATAATTGTGCTCGTCAATTTAGTATTTAATTAAAATTCATTGTTAACTTTTTGTTGGTTGAAGTTGGCATGCATATTTATATTCCGAACTTAGAGGCAGTTGCTTGTGAGGGCTATTCCATTTTGTACGATTTTACTAGCGCGCCTGTGTCCAGACTTGCGCACGTCTAAAATCTCGTCCCAGTTCGTCTAATTACGCATGTGAGACAGCGGCTCTCGGCCTGAAACACCTCCCTCCTCGTGGGACGCAGCTGTTGCGTATGGCCTTGTAAGAGTGTACAGCGAGTGGCAGTGCGGATGACTTTTCGTTCTGGGCCAGCGTTTTCCTTCTTGGTGATCAAAACCGATGAACCACTGTGCGGTCGGTGAAAAGGGAGAGCTATTTCTTTAAGAGATTGCTTCTACAGCCGGTGGAAAAACGCGCTGCTGCTTTAGATTTGCCAGGCAGTCAAAAGCAGCCAAAAGTAGCCAAACCTCATACATCATCATCGTTATCAGCCTGACTATGCCCTCTGCAGGGCAAAGGCCTCTCCCATATCTCTCCAATTAACCCTGTCCTGTGCCAGCTGCAGCCACCATATCCCCGCAAACTTCTTAATCTCATCCGCCCACCTAACTTTCTGCCACCCCTGCTACGCTTGCCTTCTCTTGGAATCCACTCCGTTACCCTTAAGGACCAGCGGTTATCTTGCCTTCGCATTGCATGCCCTGCCCAAGCCCACTTCTTCCTCTTGATTTCGACTAGGATGTCATTAACCCGTGCTAGTTCCCTTACCCACTCCGACCCGCTTCCGTATCTCTTAACGTTGCACCTATTAAAAGTTAATTAATGAATTTTAATGAAATACTGAATTTAAAGGGACAATTATTGGCCCAATTTGTGTCCACCTGGCCGCATTACCAACGTGCAAAAGCAGCATTAGCTTACTTCGTTTCACTTTTAAAAAGAAAGTCAGTAAAGTCTCATTCTGAACATGCTGTATATCTCAGTTAATATCCTAGTGAAAAGAGAAAAAACTTTTTTTTTGCACTATCTAGGAGCATCTAAAATGTTACTTGGTGACAGCATTGACTGGCATATTCTGAATAAAGTGGGTGTGTGAACAGCTTTACTCAGCAATTTGGAATCGTGTGCACCTCTAGTTTAGAATGCATTTATTCCAGAATTGACCACTAAGGTAGGCCTCAAGCCACGTGCATCTCTGATTGGCATGCATCCCTGAAAAGGACACGTGTGTGAGAAATAATGATGTTTCACATGCCCCCCCCCCCACGGCGGAACAGCACCAAACAAGGCACTCACTTCTGCGGGGGTCACACTCTTCTTAATGCAGAATCCCAGGAACCTAGCACGGTACGTCGCTCTTGCAATGTCGGTCTGGAGCACATGCACATCCCGAAGAACAGACACACAGAGGAAAGGCGAGCCCGATGCATAAGAAATGTACTTCGGTAGAGTTAGTTCTTGGGCTAGTTGCTGTTCTTGACTTAAACTCATAGTTTTTACAGCGCGACGGCACACGGCCAAAGAAAAGAAGCTGGAAGAGAAGATGGACGAACACAGCGCTGCTTCTTTTCCTTGGCCATGTGCCGTTGCGCTGAAAAACTATGAGTTTAAGTCAAGTGTACCAACTAGCCCAAGAACTAACTCTCCTGAAGTACATTTCTTATACATCGGGCTCGACTTTACTCTGTGTGTCTGTTCTTCAGGATGTGCATGTGCTCCAGACCAACATTGCAAGAGCGAGGGCAAGTGAAACGCGTTTGCAAACTCTTAGGGTCTGAACTGTGGAGAAATAATCAGTCTTGTTGAGTCGGAGATTCTGGTAGCTACAGAGCACCTGAAGCAAAGAGCTGAGGTAGTCATTTGCTTGTCATGTGGACAGACGTGTTGATGACCAGTATTTGTCTTGTCCACTATTTCTTGTGATGTCATTGTTTTTTATTTGTGATGGGTAGTGCTTCTTGTGTCCAAATCATCCTCTTTTCCTTCTGTTGGAGTAGTTTCAGCGCCAAACACTTGATGAAAGACTGAGACCATGCAGACATATGTATGGTTGACATGGCTACCATATATCACCGTGCCTTGTGCCAGATTGATCCTCAATAGGGGCTCTAGAAAACACTATAGAGCATGATCGAAGGCATAGTACATGTGCACTACGTAACACTTAGGCATTATCACAGTGATGACTATTCATTGGTGATTGTTTATTTGCGATATTATTAGATAGCAGGCTCCGTGTGTAGATGCCTCACAACAGGCATGCAGCCATGTTCACAGCATTGGTTTTGCATTTTTACTTGTAACCCTACTCTAATCCCTGCAGAGTATGATCCACGCAAGTGCATGCACATAAGGGGCAACACTAGAAGTTGTTGTGTTGCTTGAAATGTGACCAGATTCCCCTTCCGTGGTGGTGCTGGAGTGATGTATGCCACTCTGCTTTGTTTTATTGCCAGAGCAATACTGCACCAGGTCTAACCGCTCGTCGCGTGGTCCGTGGACCCCCCTGCTCCTCGAGGAGCCGCCGTCGTGTCTAACAGATGGTGTGACGTCAGCCTCTCCGTTGCTATGGTGACGCGTGACATCAGCTTGCTCTCTCCACCGCAGCCAGGAGGAGCCGCCGGTCGTGCGCGCGCTCCTCGTGGAGTCTTGCCGTGGAAGTCACCGACAAAGAGTCCATATCTGAATCTAGTTGCTCCACTGCTTCTATTGCTTTCGCAACCAACCAGGTTTAACCAGAGCTAAACCACACCAATTTTTGTTTTTTAAGGCACATTGTCACATCAGGCGATATCGCTGGGTGATGCCTGGTGGAAAGTGTTTTGGTGGCAGTCCTCTATGGGTAGTGCACTTACGACCCTCTCTCTGCAGCACCACCGACATCGAGGAGGCAGTGGCGCCCTCCTGTGGCACTGTCAGGCACCAGTGGCACCGGGAGCCCCAGGCCACTGCGGGGCGCCCAGCTGGCTGCCGAGGTTGCTCACGTGGTGCGACCGCTGGCTCACCGTATCCTTTTCTCAAGCCGACCCACATGGCCGCAGTTTACGGTCCATCCCTGTGGGGCAGGGCATGGCACGTCCCCTTCTCCCAGCACGCAGTGTGTGCAAAAATTCAGGGGGGCCACTTTGCTGACCTAAAGTGCGGTGAGGCGAAAGCTTTAAGCGTGGTATTGCTGCTTGTGTCACTGAAGCGTTGTTAAGATGTTAGGCTTCACCTCTAAGAGTGGAACGTGACAGCATCATGCAACGCTGCCAGGGAGTCCACAGAACTATCATCTGTTTGGATCTACACCTTGTTCATGGGTAAATTGGTTTTTGAGGAAACGAAATGTATCTGTCAGTGGACACCTGAACCTCACTTTAAGGGAAGGGAGGAAGATGGGAGTGAACAAAGACGCCGTATTTGTTCATTACAAACCATTGAGCTGGCATGGCGGAGTGGTTAGCGTGCTCGTCCCACACTCCGGAGACCCTGGTTCGTTTCCCTAACTTGACCGATTTCCTACTCTGATTTATTTATTTATCTGGTCTGACTAGAAAGGTTAATTAGGCTCAGTTATTCATTAATTATCATGCAATTATCATAGAATGCCTTAAATTGCGTTCCGATGTCATTCGAATGCCATTGATTAATAATGATTGGAATATGCCTATATAAGGCACGTAACCGAAACGTGGGCACATCTGCCGACACGGCTACTAACGACAGTATGAGGCATTAAAGGCTTTTTTTGCCTTAATACTGAGTGGTCAGGATGGCACTCGCTGCGTGGCGCCTGTTTCCTGGCAGCAGTGATGAATGTGCAATGAGGGGCCAGTGTGTGACATGACTGAAAACGAGAAACTCTGCTGGCAGATGAGGCTGAGAGGAGAACTACTAGATGGGACTGCACTTATCCTGTCTTCTTTTCCTCTCAGTCTCACCTGCCAGCGCAGCTTTTTGTTTTCATTAATGCTGAGTATTTGTACATACAGTGAAATCGCAGTACAGCGAATCATGCGGGGCCGCCGAGAATGATTCGTTATGGTGAACTAACGTTATATTACCATATCGTAATAGCGAAGGACTTGCGAACTAAAGCTAGTAATTGCACTAGACAATGCAAATACTGTGCCTTCAGGCAGGGCACACACACAGGCTAACAATTTTCAAAAAAAAAAAATGTAACGAGAGCTTTAGAGCTTGCTTTTTGAAGAAATCTGTGATTTTCTTCTGGCAGGTATCGTACAAGCACTCCAGGACGAATCCTGCGAAGTTTTCAGCTTTTGTGCATACATTGGGCATATCAGTGTCCAATGAATGTGAAAATCTTGCCCGATGGAGCCCAGAACCTCTGCACGGGACACATGTTCATCTGCTTTGTCGGCGGGCAGTGAGTCAGCTCCATCATTATACAGTTCATTCTCTCTGATGCGATCTTCAATGCTGGTGACAATTTCTTCTACAGTCAGCTCCACTGTTGTCAGGACTGCATTGTCGGACTCAACGTAGTCATCAAAAGTTGCTGATGGGTCTATGGGGAGCTTGTTAAAGACTTCACTCCACACCTCTCTTGCACTGTCATCGTCAGTGTCTTCACGGTCTTCCAAGCGAAGTGGCGATTTCTGAAGGCCTGCTTTCCTCCAGCAGTGGTGGGTGGCGGAGGCCTCTATGTTCCACCACACCCCCAGTTATCCTTTCTGCATCTTGGTGGACGCCGATTGTTGTCGGAAGTCCAAGCCAAAGGTTGGTCAGCAATCGCTGCACAAAGCACTCTTAAAATCTGTTTTGACACTCTTCATAATCCCCTGATGCAAAGGTTGGAGCAACGAAGTGTTTTCTGGGCCCACTTGTTTGCGTTGTAGTCACACGGTAGCGAAAGGACGTTTTTCATGCACTTTTTTTGCACCCAGTGAATTAGACCTACCCATCAGCTACTTGACAACCTTGCTTCCCACGTTGACAGTGCACGCATGTGCTCAAAGACGTGCTCAAATTTGCAGCAATAAAGCGACGAGGTGTGCGGTGCACCTGATTTGATTTTATTGGGTGTTGATGTGAGGAACTCTTTCCACTCTTGCTGACATAAAAGAAAGTGGGAGAGAGCTGGCATGGTCCACCGCTAGGATGGCTACAGCCGCCAAAGGCCTTTTCTTCTTTCGTTTCCCTACTTCCTTCCCATGAGGCCACAGTGGCAGCAGCACCAACAGAATGCATCGCCAACTTGGCAGCGTGCTTGAGTTATGTATGGCAAGACCAAAAGGATGAGTATATACGGCAAAACCAAAACTGAACGTGGGTGTGTCATCCCCGTCACCCGCAAAGTGCTCAGCACAGTACATGTTGAGGCAGCTCGTGAGCTAGCAGCACAAGCAAGGCACATTACAATCCCACTGACATGTAACACCATTCTTGATGGCGAAGAAAGGGCACAAGTAAAGGACCACTGATTGATCCGCGGTGAGTTTTTGGGGATTCTCAGCATGCTAGTGGAAGATTTTCGGTGTAGCGAAATTGCAGTGTTAAAAAGTAAACCCCGTATTTTACCACCTTCAATAAACTGAAGCGTAGTGCCTCATCAGGGGCCCTTAGGAGTTTAACTTTATGGGCTCCATGAAAAGACATTCCTCTGCAGATCTACTCTTGCCACTCATTTGTTGTTGGGGAGGAGCACCTGCTAGGCTATTTATAAAACTGGCATGCTAAGACTGTGTGAACATGGTGTGCCGCATTTGTGACTGGTTGTCTAGCAGTCGTTCTCTCCTTTTGTTTGTCTAAGAAAATGTTTCGAAATTCAGCACAGTGAAAAACTGGGAGAAGCTGCAAACAGATGCCACTGTATCCTGTCACGTGCTACCCCAAGAATGCAGGGCTTAATCCTGTATGCGGAGCCTGGTTTTCGATACAGACGTGATGCGAAAATGTCCATGCATTTTGTGGTATTGTAAAGAACCCCAGGTGGCCTACATAATTGCAGAGCCCTCTACTGTTGGGTCTCTTTCTTGTACCCCTTTGCGGCTTTTGAAATGTGAAACCTTGCATTATGTTATGCTGTCGCGCTATTATGTTGCATTATAATTCTTCTGCATTACCTAGAGTGATTAAACTCTAGAATGATCTTCCTGACAACATAATCTCTTTCACTGATCCTGGAGAGTATAAAAAACATCTATGTATACATTTATTGCCCTAGTAATGTTCGAAATGTACTTTGCTCTTAACGTTGTTTTCCCATTTACCACTGCTTCTGTTGCCCCTGGTTACCTTTTTTTTCACATGTTCGTGTTTTGCTTTTTTTTCTTCCTACTTCCGTGTTTTATGTTATTTTAACTCCGTTTTGTACCAGTTTCGTGTTCCGTTCATGTATTTTTCTTGTGCTGCGTTCGCTGTACCGTTATTATGGTTTCCTCCTTCCGCATCTTCCTTTTTCGATATGCCCCCCTCACCCAATGCTCTTTGGGGCCTGTGAGGTACAAATAAATAAATAAATAATGCCGTGCTCACCACGGCTGTGCAAGAGCACTGGGCAAAAAGGCAGTGTTTCTGGGGAGACATTCTTGTTCCCCTGCATCTGAGCCCTCTTGCCCAGTTGTGTTTTGCACTGCTTTTCCTCCACCACTGGTGTACACCGGTGCGACTCTAGTGCTGCTCTGACCTTGACTGGTGGGGCTCCAGTGTCGGCTCTGGGCCTGTGTGGCCGCTCCTCCTGGACACCCTGGCTGATGGCAGCTGGACTGGATGTGGCCAGGTAGGCATTCGTTGACATCACCCTGGTGTTTCTGTTCTCGAGTTAGCACTGCTGCTGAGTAGACTCGCAGGGAAGGGTCAAGAATGGCAGTTCAGCTGTATTTTCCCGGTGCTCACCTATGGGGCAGAAACGTGGAGGCTAACGAAGAGGGTTCAGCTTAAGTTAAGAACTACACAGCGAGCTATGGAAAGAAAAATGACAAGTGTAACGTTAAGAGATTGGAAACGGTGGAGTGGGTGAGGGAACAAATGCGGGTTAATGACATCCTGGTCGGAATCAAGAGGAAGAAGTGGGCTTGGGCAGGGCACGTAAAGCGAAGGCAAGATAACCACTGGTTGTTAAAGATAACAGACTGGATTCCACGAGAAGACAAGCGTAGCAAAGTGCAGGCGAAAGCTAGATGGCCGAATGAGATTGAGAGGTTTGTGGGGATAAGGTTTCCTTGGCTGGCACAGGACAGGGTTAATCGGAGACGTGGGAGAGGCCTTTGCCCTGCAGTGGGTGTAGTCAGGCTGATGATGGTGATGAAGTGAAACAGCCATACATTGGCACTTTGTGTAGGAGAATGAATTAACCTCTTAAGGGCCAATTAAATAAAATTATTTTCCAAAATTGCAAAATTTTTTTGCGCCGTGAAATGCTTCAGTAACTTAAAAAGCATAAAAATATGTAAACAGGTTGCAGCAGATAATAATCTTTCACTGGTCATTACTTGCCCCCCTCGTGTAACACTCCATACCTAAGGCCTTTGAAGTGCATTCTGAAGATAAAAAAGAATAAATTCTTGAAATTCCAGAAAGTAAGAGTTGGCTTATGATTGCCGTGCAGTACTCACCTATGGGGCAGAAACGTGGAGGCTAACAAAGAGGGTTCAGCTTAAGTTAAGGACAGCGCAGCGAGCTATGGAAAGGAAAATGATAGGTGTAACGCTAAGAGATCGTAAGCGGGCGGAGTGGGTGAGGGAACCAGCACGCGTTAATGACATCCTAGTTGGGATCAGGAGGAAGAAGTGGGCTTGGGCAGGGCATGTAATGCGAAGGCAAGATAACCGCTGGTCCTTGAGGGTAACGGAGTGGATTCCAAGAGAAGGCAAACGTAGCAGGGGGCGGCAGAAAGTTAGGTGGGCAGATGAGATTAAAGGGATACTGAACCAAACTTTTGGAGCTGCTCTTTTGCATGTAAACAAGAGCTTGACTGCTAAAATTGATAAATATGACAAGCATTTTAGCGAAAAAGGCGGATAACACGCTTTTTTTCGCGATTTATTGACGTATCGTTGCACCTGGTGGCCGCCTGTGGAAGCTGCGACTAGACGTCATAACACCCGCGCGCCCACCGTTCCCGCAGAAGCACGATTGCCATCGCTACTCGCGGCTTTTCCATGTCTGTCGTCTGCTCACGGCATACACAGATATGTCAAAATGTTAATCGATGCTGTCTACATACCATAACCGTATACACGCTTACGTCCGCTAAATGCAGGTACTTTTTCCGGACCTTGTGCCATTTCTAGCATTCTCGCTTTTAAAACAGAAGCGCGACGATGTTCAGACTAGTGGCGCCATCCGGTGGTTAGGAGGGGAAGCATTGTTGTCAACAAACCGACACCCCTTTTAGCCTAAAGGGGGCAGAATCGTCACTATGAATAAAAAATAAAGCAAATTTATTACTCGTAAGTTTTCTTATGTGCAACAGGAGATGAAGCGAAAAACTGGTGGCCCATTTATGGCCAGTGAACGCGCTGAAGAAGCCGGTAACAACGACGCAACCAGTCCGAAGCTACGTTTTATGCATCGAAGGGCGCCGCCATATTTGTTGCCGCGGGAGGGTGCCATGACGTCACGCTTTCCACCTCACGCCGAGCGGGAGGGCTTGGCGTGCGCTCATGAAACATCGAAAATAAAACCATCCGTTGAAAAATATGCACAGTGACGACTAGATTTCGGTGTAATCACATTCCGAGAATCTATATTCAGCCTTTTTGTTCAATTTTCAGATTTTGCTTCAGTATCCCTTTAAGAAGTTTGCGGGAATACGGTGGCCACAACTGGCGAAGGACAGGGTTGACAGGAGAGACATGGGAGAGGCCTTTGCCCTGCAGTGGCCGTAGTCATGATGATGATGAAATGCATGATTGCTTCATAATTGCCTTCAAACTAGATGAGACCACCATCCGTGTGGTAGCGTTCAAAGCACGGCACGGCGCAGGGGGCCTTGTGGCACCACCTGCACCAGATCCCCGTTTCCTTGCGGATGTCTTTGCCATTTGCGTCTCGCTTCATGTAGCACACACCTCACAGCGGTGTGTCGGTTCTTTCTTCTTCGCTGTCGGTGGGATGTGCGACGGAAAGTGGCGCTCACCAAACTGCTTCACATTCAGGGGACGCCCTGGCCACCCTTTGTTCTTGGTTTATTTGAGTACTTGCTGATCGTCTCCTCAACAAGTTGCAGCCATTAAGTACTCCAGATGAGATGCTCTGACTCCTGCTTACTGGTAGAGGATGAATGAATCATAGGTCGCCCCATCCAATAGGTGTTGGAAGGTCTTCTTGTATGAGATCTCTCGCTTCCATGGCACTGAATAGCTGGCCAGCCCTGTCGACAACTCCCACTACATGGTTGTAATGCATGATAACTTGTGGCTTCATGGTTTGGTTGGCCATTTTGTCAGTGAATGGCACCGTTTCAGCACTGTCCACAGTGGATAAAGCCGTTACCAGCTTTTCTTTCACCCACTGTATAGCCAAACACATGCCCCGTTGAAAGGCTTGCATCTCTCCTTTCTTGAGCTTTGCCCTAGCAAAACCAGGAGGAAGATCTTTGCAAGTCACTCGTGTCGTGCCATTGATATCGGCAGATCTCTTTAGCAAGAAGTCAACCAAATCTGGCAGTGTGTAGAAGTTGCCTGTTGTGACGCAATAGCCCTTGTCTAGAAGGGGCTCCGCAAGCTTCAGTACAACTTTCGTCGCCAGTCCGAAAGTTTGTTCACGCTGACGAGCTCTCCAGGTTGGTGCCTTTCCCTGTATGTATTACTGAGTTCCAAATATAGCCACTTTCACTTTCGTCGTCATCGTCATCATCAGCCTGACTACTCCCACTGCAGGGCAAAGGCCTCTCCCATGTCTCTCCAATTAACCCTGTCCTTTGTCAGTTGCCGCCACTGTATCCCCGCAAACTTCTTAATCTCATCCGCCCACCTAACTTTCTGCCTTCCTCTGCTACGTTTGCTTTCTCTTGGAATCCACTCCGTTACCCTTAAGGACCAGCGGTTATCTTGCCTTCGCATTGCATGCCCTGCCCAAGCCCACTTCTTCCTCTTGATTTCAACTAGGATCTCATTAACCCGTGTTTGTTCCCTCACCCACTCCGCCCGCTTCCGAACTCTTAATGTTACACCTATCATTTTCCTTTCCATAGCTCGCTGCGTTGTTCTTAACTTAAGCTGAACCCTCTTTGTCAGCAATAAAATTCCAATACGGAAAGGTGTTCACGTTCACTTTCACACAACAAGAATGACTTGATGCCAAACCTTGCTCTCTTTAGGGGCATGTACTGCTTCAAGCTGAGTCGTCCTTGGAACAGCAACAAGCTCGCGTTGACACTTACATCACGCACAGGCACGTACAGCATGCGGTATTTGTTCAGAAGCTCCTGGTACATGGCCAGATTTCTCGAAGATGAGGTTCAGGGTGTCTTTCCAAGTTCTCAATGGTTGCTTTGTCAACAAAGTGCAACATTTTCATAATGATTTGAAACTGGTTTTTGGCATTACCTAACCAAAGACAGGAGTCTTTTACTCAGCCGGTTTCTGTACGGCGCCCTGCAGCAACAGGAGGCTAAGAGAAGCACGCAATTCTTCTTGCATAACTGGAAACCATTTTCGGAAGCAGGAGTGCTTGGCCAGCTTACTCGAATTCAACAGGTGAGAGGCACACCGGTTTGTCTCCACAACTGTAACACCAAGCAGTTCATCATCAAAGTAAGCCCCAAAGAGCTTGAGTGGTTGGGGAGGAGAACCTACTGTGAGCTTCAGTCCTGGAGAACCCTTGAATTCAAACCGTGGACGTCAAACTGGTTTATTGTTCAGGTCTACCCGGCACCATTCGCGGGAGCTGGCCATCGTGTCATCGCTGCTTTCTACCACTTCAGACTCGCTGTCGATAAGAATGTCATCACTATCTTCTTCACTTGAAGAATAAAACGCAGCGACATCCTCATCACTTGCGCTATCATCCAATGTAGAATGATCTCTCATACCAGAACCGAACACGGACGGTGCCATGTTTGTTAGAAAGAGCGGGAAACGCGAGGCAGGCCTTCCGCCATCTAGTGTGCTAAAAGAAAAGCACAAATGACAGAACCTGTGCCGCCATCTATCTTCCATGCAGTAAAGCACAATTTGAGGAGCTGGGCTTGCCAAAAGTTACTGGAAACATTGTGGAACACCCATGACGACCTTAGCTCGTCATAAGCAAAAGTGCCGATCGCTTGTGATGAGCTGAGGTGGTCGTAAGCCCGGGGCTAAACAGCTTTCACTTTTCTTGCCACGAAAAGATTGTTGTGCACTGCACTCTTTTCTACTTTGGACGACTCTAATGCATGGATTCAAGTGTAACACTGTGGTGCATTATTCGTCGAGTGGCCTGCACGACATTGGTGTCTAACCAATGAACAAATGTTCACTTTGCAGGGCTCCTGTTGCACAGATATGAATCACACCAGTTTCTCACTACAGCTGTATGTGCACTACTGTAACAGTATGTTATTTTAGCAAATAGTGCCTACCTATTCATTGTATCCCTTTCAGGTGCCACTTTTCGTTTTGACTGAAATCAATTATTTTTTCACCTAAGTAGTATATTCAGGGCTCAAGAAAGGGAATTTGTTAGTCTTCGAACGTGAAAGACCAGCCAGTAAATTTTTACAACAATGTGGAGGATTCCATACAGAGTGCCAGATTTGTTAGAAATAGTAACATCGAAATGTTCTCGCGTGTCAGGTAAACACGCTAGGGATCGCGGAATCGCTCCTTGTTTGGAAGATCCACATTACGCTCGAAATTGAGCAAAAACAATCCGCGTTTTCACTCGCGGCAAAATCTGTCTGCACAAAACCGGCGGACGAAGGGCTACCTAGCTCACTCTTATGTGTATTATTTACTGCATTCACTACATGCTACAAAAAAGCAACTTATTTGCAACAAGAAGGGTGCTCAGTTCGACTGAAGTAGTGAAATCACTGTGAAGCGCTCCAGTTTCTCAGAAAAAGCTGTAAGTTTGCCGCTTACACAATTGTGTACAAAGCACCTGAAAGCGGTATACAAGGTTTCTCACACTACAGTAGGCTTCCTCTGAAACAAACTCTCTTAAGACAGATTCTGTGAACAGCTGAACAGTTTGTGTTCTTTTGTATATCTTCCCAGAGACACACTGAAAGATTGTCTGTCTGGTTGACATAAACCATCCGGGTCCAGTTAATGCATACTCTAGATGTGCCACACCAACTGACACCCCACTGCAGCACGTGGCTGCTGGGTTTCCACAACAGTGTTGCATTAGCAGAATGCAACAATAGGAACACTGACATAGAGGACAGGGCTAGAGAATTACTGAACAGTTGTGCAAATAAAGGTGTTGAGGCTTAGCAAGAGCAATGCGGCTGGTCTTGCACACACAATCAGTGGATTTTGGTTTCCTGTACATTATCTTTTAATCTCTTTTGAGCCCTAAAGCAGGGTTTTAGGAGCTTTAGGTGTTGCAAGCATGTTTTGCAAACTTTAGGCGGATGCTTTCGCACATGTCAAATGAACACCTGCCAGAGGAAGGGCTAACCTGAAAGAATTATGCAGCGGTTTCTGAGAAACTTGTGTCAGATTTGGGCAATGGACCTCGTGGAAAATTTTGGTAGCCAGCTTTTACACTTATCATGGTTAATCAAATGAGTGTAGTTTTAGCCGCCGCGGTGGCTCAGTGGTTATGGCGCTCGGCTGCTGACCCGAAAGATGCGGGTTCGATCCTGGCCATGGTGGGCACATTTTGATGGAGGTGAAATTCCAGAGGCCCGTGTGCTGTGCAATGTCAGTGCGCGTTAAAGAACCCCAGGTGGTTGAAAATACCCGGCCACTGCAGTGTCCCTCGTAGCGTGAGTTGCTTTGGTACATTACTCCCGTTATACCAAATCAGTGTGGTGGAGATGTTATGAGAAGGTTTGTGAAGGCCAAATGATGTGTGTCCTAGGTGTGAGCAGGAATTGTGAAATGGATATACTGTGGTTCAGACTGAAAAAAAAAAGATTACAGCCGATTAAGCCTGCTTGGCCAAATGTGAAGTATGTGCGCTAGCACGTCTCATTTCATTTGGCTTTCGGTTCGAGGCCAGGGTTTCAAGGTCAGGCTTCAGGAAAAGATTGGTGAAATCGGTGATTGGGGACGTTAGTCGTAGAACACTAAAATTTAGGATTGCTAATCGTACCTGAAGAGGGCAGTGCGATAGCGGTCTGTTGTGGATCCATTGTGCATGGATGGAAGTTGATGGAAACAGCGATACGCAGTGCACAGACTTGAGAGAGTGGCATTTAAACACTAGGTGTGATAGGTTGTGGTGATCGCTAAGCGCTCTCATGTAGTGGCCGGCGAAACTGATCTGTTCATGTCGCCACAGGTTCGGAACTCAGACGTGGCGCAGTCACGGCCATATTTATTTTATTTCTGCTGGTCTAGCTGGCTTCAGGCACTCAAACAGACAGCGGATATATTTTTTTTTTTCAACATTGGAAGCCTCAGTGCCAGTACACTGAAATGTGTGCTTTCACACTGGGGTCACCCGAAGCACATGGTCAGCCATCTTGTTTGGATCGACTGGGACTTTTGCAAAGGCCTGATTGCAGAATTTGGCATGAGGTCCAGCAAAAGAGGCACAACTGTAGTCGTTGGGTTTTGTGGAAGTTCCCAGTTGGGAAACCAGCTAGTCTGGGGGGCCTTAGCCAAGCTGTTTAATCTTGTAGCAACATGGCATAGTGGGCTAGTTAGTACTGCATCTTATAGGAACGAAACAGCGCAACTAAAACGAAGGACCAGAAAAAGAGATACACGAACATGCACTCATCAGTGCGTGTTTGTGTATCTCTGTTTCTGGTCCTTCGTTTTAGTTGCTGTTTCGTTCCTATAAGATGTTTATCCTTATGAAGGCAAGCACAGCTGTGGAAGTTGGAACCCTGTCATCAAGTATGCGTCGCCTCTTCCAGCCTGCAGGTGTTGTCGCGGACACGCGCCTCGCTCCAGCCCCGGGAGCGGCTGGAACTGAGCCGTCGCCTGCTGCAGCTGACCCTGTACCTGGTGCGGTCGCCCTTCTATGAGCGCCTCTCCCAACGCCGCATTGCCCTCGCCCTGCACGCACTGGGGGACTCGGTGCCCCTGATTGGACTGATCACCCGTGAGTTGGAGGGGGGTGGAGTTAAGGGGTCACAGTGGAACTTCCCTTTCAATCAAGTCTTAAAAGGTGGCAACACATCCACTCGACATTTGCAGTTGTGTGTTCTGGCAAATTGTGCTGGGGATGGCTATTTCTCTTTATGGGTCTCTGTACCATGGGCGGCAGTTGTTGATTTGAAAGCTGGTACTGAAATAATTGAAATCATCGGGGAAAGCAAAATTGATCGGCAAAAGCAAAGAGTCCACGCGTATTTTTATTTCCGTGGGCCTAATTTGCAGAATGGTACGGCAAAACAGCGCTGACGGACGGGACGGAAGAAGAGACAAACACATGCGCTTCCGTCCCGTCCGTCTGCGCTGTTTTGCCGTACCATTCAACATGAACCAACTAGCCCGACTCAGCCCTCTCCTTGAATTCTCTAATTTGCAGCTGTGTAGTCTCTGACTAGACCTATCCATTCACAGAAACCAAAAAGAAAAAAATTAAAGCGAAAGCAAAGTCTCCACGCGACTGCCTGAAAAGCACTCCATGTGTTGGTGGACTCCTCCCACCGTATGCGGGGAATTAACTCTTTCGCTACCGCAGAAAAATGGACGATTTGGAGTGTACGGAAAGAAAAATTTTTTTCACAAGAACTAATACACCCAGCACATATTGCAATGCATGAAATTGTAGCTTATTAGTTACACTTCTGAATGAAACAAACAGAAGAGTTGTGTGTGCGAAAGTAAATGAACATTTATTTGTGAAATTTGCTAGAAATAGAAAAAAAGTATATAGCAAAAACAAAAATTACCGGCTGCACTAAGCCAGAACTTGATTAGAGGAAAACTGGAATATACAAACTGTTGCACATGTTTATAGCTGTCATTATTCACAGTTTCAGCTATGAGAAAAATTTACTGCACTTTCCATGGCCTGTCAAGTCAGGGGTCATGACTGTGGTGCCACTGTGAAGAGCAATCAGGGGTGAAGATGTGAAGCAGAGGTAGACTGACAGGTGCTTCACATAAGGTTTTATCTTTGTTCCTCCCTTGTTCTCTGATAGCCGAGCTTGCAGTTCCTTCTTTTTTTAATTTTTTTCGGTTGGTGTTGAATGGATTATATGGGAGGATTGGGGGCGTGGACTTCATTTCCCTCATCATACCCGAAGATTTCTTGAATGAGCTGCTCCCTGAAAGCCAGCTGATAAAATTTGGCATTTTAGGCAAGCTCTAAAACATCAGAATCAATGAAATAAGTTTTAGCGATGTGGTTCGAAAGCCAGGACACTTTCCAAGTCTTGCCAATAGATGCTGCCGCCACTGAATCATCCGGGTCCGTTACGTGGGAAAAAAAACAAAAACAAAAAAAGTGAAAAACCAATTTTGAGAAATGATTTTTGATGGCAGAGGGCCAGAATAGATTATTCTGGTATTTCAGTAGAGATACAGTCGTGGCAGGTCAACAATTCCAATATATATGATGATTCCAATGAACATCAGCCTCTCCAACAGATTCACGTCTTCCCATGAGCCGTCATGCCGAACTTGCTGAAAATCTTCATCCATGCACACTTATTAGTGTTTCCGCACACGGTGTTTATCATTTCCGCCGTGAAGAGCATAAAAAAAAAGTCGAGAAGTCGAGCTAATCTCCGAGCGGCGCTCCGCAGCGATGTGCCGATATGGACACCTAGCTGTCGTCTTGGTTGAAAAACGCGACGCGACCTTGAGCATTTGGCAAACTGCCTTCGCCATACGTTGTCAAGACCCTGAAGCACAAAAATAAACCACTCTCATCAATTACAAACCGTATGAACCGCAGAAAACTCACAGCGAACGAAAACAGAACTTGATGCAAGTACGCGCTGACGTTCCAGGCTCCTGAGGCGAAGTCTCGCTGTCGAAACCGAAATCCAACGTTTGTACATTGTTGCCCGACTAATAACCGCTGCTTTCATCGCAAACAACGAAACCGAAACCAGCCGACGTACTCGGTGTCAGCTTTCGTTTTCGAGGAGCGCGCGACGACGCGGACTCCATTTTCTCCGGCTGACGCTGCTGCGGCCATTCAAAGTTTTATTTTTCACGGCGCTCCCTCATGTCAAAACACTGAAACCAAGGCTGCAATCGAAAGAGCAGTTGTTGAGCTCGCTAGCTAGATGGCGGAGCACGTACACGACTCTCCAAAATGATCTTTTTTGCGCGGGCGATTTGAATCGATCATATGCGATCGATGGCCTATGGCGCGGTAGCGAAAGAGTTAAAAAGAAAAAGGCAGGAGCCGGACGTTAATTTGATTTAATTAGGGAAATCAGCCGCACAGGGCTATAAGTCGAAGCTTCTATGAATGCACAGAACGTGCAGATTGAGTTCCCGCGGCAAAAAGACGAGTTCGCATTCCTCTTCAGTGCACCTTTAAAGCTCAGTGGCTCTACACCCTGCCATTCTGGCTGGTGTTTGTTCCAGGTCGCTCTGTGGAGGAGACTTTTCGGGGATTTGCAGAGTTTTGCTTCCCTTTTTTTGTCATGCAGGACCACTGGCAGACTACATTCCCGAATGGCAGAACACCTACTGCCACAACTGGGCCTCCTAGGGGTCTCTGCTGCTTCTTAGGGACACCGGGCTGGCTGCCCACACCGCACTGCACCCCCTGAACCGGTACAATGCCTTCCTGGGGTGTTCCACCATGAAGTGGCGCCCCCTCCTTGAGGGTGCTGAGGACTCTGCGCCAACCACATCTTGCCAGGAGGGATCCATGCCACTCCACCCCTCTCGATCTGAATCGGGGTTGGGACCGTCACACTTCCAAGAGGCTCTGCTCTGTTCTTATCACTTCTGCCACGCCCACCTGTATTTTTTCTATCCTGTTGGGCGTTGAACCTCCGGGTATAAATGAATACATCTTGTTGTATTCTTTTTCTCTGTTCTTTTCTCCCAGCGTAAGGCTTGGGACTGTACAGTGGAAAGCTAGGCTCGGTAAAAAAAAAATTATCTGTGGTTTAACTACTGCTGAACTTGGTTAGAGAGCAAAAACTTGTGGCGTATTGGGCAACTAGATGCGACTTGGCGTCTGTAACATTGAGTGCGTTCTGGACAGCTTCACTACGTGCTTACCTAATTGGAACATCTGTAATTTACATGCTCATAATTACCGTATTTTCCGGTGTATAAGACGCACCTGCCATATATGCAAGCTGTCACTGAAAAAGTTCGTATATAAGACGCACCCGTGTATAAGACGCACCCCAGTTTACCCAGTTAGGCTAGTGAGGCTTAATTAAACACGCTTGCGCGACTATCGCAAAATGCACCGTACCTGTGAGCAATTCTTAAGCAACGCTAAGTGATCGAAAAAGGCAACACTCACGCCATACCCGTCCACGTTTTAGCAAAAAAGAAAGAAAAAACGATACAGCTCCCCATATGTCCATAACAACATTTTATTTCTACTTAGAACCTTCGAAGTCTTCATCTTCAGATGCGCTATCAAAAGGTTCACCCATTTCTGGAAGCAACTCGGCTGAAACGTGCACTACGTACACGGAGCAAAAAAAGTTGCAAAGGGTGACTAAAAAAGAACGCCGCCTTGTCTTGACAATGGCGAGAAGCGCGATTGTCACCATCTTTTGGCGCTTCTCATTACTTTTGCATGGGGCCTCCGAAACAGCCGCGCGTTTGTGATCCCGGAAGTCGTCATCCCCGCCGTTTCATGATAAAGATCACCTAGAATGTTGCGCACGGCGGTCCCAGTATCGAAGTATTAACCGTGTTACAACCGCGTTATTGGTAGTGATATTTTTTAGGTGAAAAAAGCTTTGAACATGAACCTGAGTAATCGATGAACTCGAAAAAAAAAAGATGAAAAATTCGCATATAAGACGCACCCTTGTATAGGACGCACCAGCAAGATTTTCGAAAAAAGCCGCATCTTATACATCGGAAAATACGGTAAATTATTTATGAACACCTCAGTCCATAACTCAAAGATATGTTTCTAAGACATCTGTGCATACACCAGACGCGTGCCATCTGCTGGACCATCGCCGTACATTGCGTGTCGGGGTTTCAGTGGGTGCCGATGATGGTGCTACGATTGCACGCCTTGCACGAAGGAAATTCACCAGAAACGTACTTCGCTACTCGCTTAATTGGGATGTCTGTAATTTACACACTCATAATTAAATTATTCATGCACGCCTCAGTACATACCTCGAAGACACTTTTCTCAGACATTTCACTAGACACGCCTTCATTCTCTTCCAAGACTTGGATCAGTCGTGCCGCAGTGGAAGCGTCCCCCTCTCGCATGCCGGAGGCCTGAGTTCGATTCCCCTTTGACACCATAATTTTCTTCTCTTTTATATTGATTGAGGCCGCTTCAATGTCATATCTGTGCCGTAAGATGACCTTCAAGGTTTGTCGCAAGTAGTGGAACTCTTGCTCCAAAAACTTGAGAGTGACACTTAAGCTCCACTTTAAGGATATGACGCGAAAGCGTTAATGGGTTCCTTCAGCGGCCTACGGTCCTCTACGTATCACTTCGCAGACATGGACACTGTTTTTTCACCACCACATAGCACTTCACTTTTCATTCATTCATAGACATGTCATTTTAATGCATATTTTCTTGCTTAAAGTGATGCGTTCGACATTGGAATACGTGGATCACCGCGTGGTGTTCACCTATGGCCGCTAAATAATCTAATTGAATTTCTTCTCCCTGCTGTTTCACTTTCATCAACCAAACGATGGCTGTAACATGCAAATTATTTAGTGATCGTAAGCGAATACCACAGGGTGTTCCATGTGTACCAATGTCTATTGCATGATTTGAAAGAAAAAAATACAAAAGCAAAAGTTTTGAGACTGTAGTTTTTTAAGAGTGCAATGCAAAAGCGTTAGAGGTCCCTCTTGCACAAGTAATACTCTTCTGTTGCTAGGTCCTGCCTACATGCCCATATAAGGAGAATTGGTCATTCTCTACTTTATATCCATAGATTTTGGAGGGAGTAAAAATTCGTTCTTGAGGAAAGAAAATGAAGTAAGTCTTGCACATCTTGGTGGACACCCGCGCTGCGCTGTAAGTGAAGGGATAAGGGAGGGAGTGAAAGAAGAAAGGACTGCCGCAGCAGTGGACGTCTCTGGAACACTTTCGACCACCTGGGGATCTTTAACTTGCGCTGACATCGCACAGCACGCAGGCGCCTTTTGCATTTCACCTCCATCGAAACGCGGCCGCCGCGGTCGGGTTCGCACCCGGGTACTCTGGCTCGGTAGACGAGCACCTTAACCACTGAGCCATCGCGGGGGTCCTCGTACCATTCCTGGCACAGTGGTGCAGCGGTTAAGCGATACGTCACGGGGCCGGCACATGGCTGTTTCAAACACACTGTTGAGGATGAAGGTTCGGGGTCGGGGCTTGACGGAACCACGGTCAAGCCGACGCCCGTTCCCACCTCCAGGACAGGAGTGCCGCTGGGCAAAGGGGTTAAGAGCTGGCGAAAGAAGACTGAATTTATTTACATTGTGATGGGAATGACCAGCAACCGTTCACGCGGTGCGACGAAGAGGTGAACGAAGTGCTGTGCTGGTTCCTGAGTGACTCCTGGGTGTGTGCCTGCCGTGACGCGTCTTTGATCAGCGGCCTCCGACCTGAGCTTCGAAGACGCACCCGTGCACTTGGTGGAGGTGCTTCGATCCCCGTCCCGGTGCTCAACCTGGAACTTAGGAGCGGAATGCTACTTGCACCGCCAACAATGCCAAACACTTCGACGCAGTCATCGCCGGCCATCCCTCCCACCGTCCTCTGTTCCGGAGTCCCACGCCAGCGCGACCCTTCCCAGTTTAGCGGTACGGACGACCAGGACGTCGACGACTGGCTGGCCTCGTACAAGCGCGTCAGCACTTACAATCAATCGGTGGGACGATTACGTCAAGTTGAGCAACGTCCTCGTCTATCTCACAGACTTTGTCAACTTATGGTTTTGTAACCATGAAGCCGACCTTCCCACCTGGTCATCATTCAAGACAAGCTTCGCCGACGTTTTCGGCCGCCCCGCCGTGCGGAAACTCTGCGCCGAGCAACGTCTCCGTGCTCGAGCCCAGCTACCGGCCGAAACATTCACCGGCTGTATTGAAGACGTACGTCGTCGATCTATGTAAGCGCGTCAACCCTTCGATGTCCGAGACTGACAAAGTTAACAACATTCTAAAAGGGATAGCCGATGACGCTTTCCAAATGCTCCTGGCGAAGAATCCCACCTCCGTCAGTGCCATCATCGAGCTAGCTGTGCCAAAGCTTTGACGAGTTGCGCAAGCAACGTGCTTCTACGCGGCAGTCTGCTGCGCCTACCGAGTCTTGCTGGCTTGGCCTTTGGTTCCTCGTCTTCGGACCAATCCCTATTCATGGAGCGCGTCAAAGATTTTATACGCGAGGAAGTCGCCCGCCAGCTTTCTCTTCTCCATCACGTTCCAGACCCTGTGTGCCCTACTGCCGACCTCGCGCCCTCCCTTGCGCCGACTTTCCGCCGTGTTGTTCAGGAGCAGGTCGCTGCAGTCCTGCCATCCAGCCCCCCGCCTCCTCCTGTCGCAGCACCACTCACGTATGCGGAAGCCGACACCGCGCTCGCTTGCCTCTCCTACATACCGCAGCAGCCCTGCCTATTATGCTCCAACCCCGTGTATGCCACTTCCGCCAGCCTCGTTTCCTCGCACACAACGACACCCTACGAACCCTTGGCGCACCGCCGATAATCGGCCCAACTGCTACGCTTGTGGGCTTGGCACGTCGCACGTCTCTGCCGTCAGCGCTTGCCTCGCTCTGCGGATGCTGTGCACCCGTATGGATACGATCACGAGCCGCCCTTGCCCACTGGCTCGTCTATGCCTCGCCCCCAGTATTCTACTCGCCGACCGGAACGCCTCCGAAAGGAAAATTAAATGCCGCAGTTCCGGAGGCAAGAACTGCGTATTTTGCGAACTCGCCAAGTCCTCCGTTTCCTCCCGCTAACGTGATTCAGGCATTTGTCGAAGGTGTCCATGTTATCGCGCTCGTTGACACGGGCGCTGCCGTGTCTGGGATTAGTGACTCTCTTCGCCGCAAAATTCGCAAGGTGATGACGCCCCTGTTTGACTTTTCGCTCCGTACGGCCAGCTCGCAGCGCCACCGTGCAGTGATTGATTGTGCTCGTGCTGAACTCGCGCTATCTCCCGTGTGTAACGTTTCCTTGTGCGACCTGCCTGTGCCCTCCGCTAAACTTCTCGTAGCCGCCGACACCACCATACCTCCCTTCTCTTCTGCCCTCGTCCCGCTCCTACCTGACTCCGCCTTCAGCAGCCCTGTTCTCTTCACACCCACCGCAGCTGCCACCCGCCGTCACCACCTTCTGATTCCTTTCGCCGTTCTCACGATTTCCGATGGTCACTGTGCCATTTATGTCTCCAACCCTTTTGCTTGCCCGTCCTCTCTCCTTTGCGGCGAATGCCTCGGTCGTATCGAAGAACTGGACCCTGCTCTTGCCTACGAGTTCTCCGATCACCATGCCTGTCCCGAGGTTGCTCTCCTGAACATTTGTGCCACCACGCCCAATCCGCTTCCCGTCGACGTCTTCCATCGCGCCATTGCTGTCGACCTTCCGCCCGCTCAACGTGACCAGCTACTGACACTTCTCCAACGCTTCAGCACGTCTTTTGACCTTTGCCAACCTTCTTTGGGCCGTGCGTTTGCCGTCTCTCATGAAATTGACACAGGTACGCACGCCTCCGTGCGCCAGCAACCGTACCGCGTCTCGCCCACAGAGCGCCGCGTCATCCGTGACAGTGTCGACGATATGCTACAACACGGCATCATACAGCCCTCTCGCAGCCCTTGGGCCTCTCCTGTTGTCCTGGTGACAAAAAAAGATGGCTCCATCCGGTTCTGCGTGGACTACCGTCGTCTCAACCAGGTTACTCGCAAGGATGTTTGTCCTCTACCCCGAATCGACGACGCGCTGGATTGCTTGCAGGGAGCGGAGTATTTTTCGTCCTCTGGCTACTGGCAAGTCCCGATGGCTGCCGCTGACAGGCCGAAAACCGCCTTCGTCACCCCCGACGGCCTGTATGAATTCAGTGTCATGCCAATCGGCCTATGCAATGCTCCAGCGACATTCGAGAGAATGATGGATGATATTCTCAGCGGGCTCAAATGGGAAACGTGTCTGTGCTATCTGGATCACATTGTCGTTTTTTCCAAAGATTTTTCTTCTCATTTACTGCGCCTCCAGCGTGTTCTCACGTACCTTACTGCAGCCGGGCTACAACTAAACCTGAAGAAATGTTACTTCCGTGCCACGAAGCTGACGATATTAGGCCATGTCATCTCCAAAGATGGCGTCCTTCCTGACCCTGCCAAACTTCGCGCCGTCGCTGACTTTCCCACGGCTTCTTGCCGGCAGCCCAAACCTCTCATCTTGGTCACCCGCCTGCGATGCAGCATTCAACACTTTACGTCGTCTCCTGGTCTCCCCACCAATACTCCGCCATTTTGATCTCGACTGTCCGACCGAAATTCACACTGACGCGAGCGGTGTGGGCATGGTGTGGGGTTGGGCGCAGTTCGTGCCCAACGGAAGTCTGGGTATCCGGAATATGTTGTCGCTTACGCCAGCCGTGCCCTCACAAAGGCGGAATCTATGTAACGGCATTTGGTTCATCATCATCAGCCTGACTACACCCACTGCAGGGCAAATGCCTCTCCCATGTCTCTCCAATTAACCCTGTCCTTTGTCAAGTGCCGCCACTGTATCCCCGCAAACTTCTTAATCTCATCCGCCCACCTAAATTTCTGCCGTCCCCTGCTACGTTTGCTTTCTCTTGGAATCCACTCCGTTACCCTTAATAAGGACTAGCGGTTATCTTGCCTTCGCATTATACATGCCCTGCCCAAGCCCACTTCTTCCTCTTGATTTCAACTATGATGTCATTAACCCGCGTTTGTTCCCTCACCCACTCCGCCCTCTTCCGATCTCTTAATGTTACACCTATCATTTTCCTTTCCATAGCTCGCTGCGTTGTTCTTAACTTAAGCTGAACCCTCTTTGTTAGCCTCCACGCTTCTGCCCCTTAGGTGAGTACCGGTAGGATACAGCTGTTGTATACTTTTCTCTTTTGGTTAGATTCCTGCAAAGAGTCCATTCTGAAAGCATGAGAATACGCTCAACTATTCTGTCACAGAAAAAGAATGTCTCGCCATCTTTTGGGCAAATGCCAAGTTCCGCCCTTACGTCTACGGCCGGCCGTTCTATGTCGTTACCGACCATCATGCTCTCTGCTGGCTGTCCTCCCTCAAAGATCCCTCTGGCCGACTTGCCCGCTGGGCTTTACGTCTCCAGGAATTTGATATTCACGTCATTTATCGCTCTGGACGCAAGCACGCCGACGCACTTTCCCGATCACCACTCCCTTTATTTTTTATTTATTATTGATACCCTCAGGGCCAAAGGCATTTCAGAGGGGAGTGGTTACAAATTATAGAAAGAGAACAAAAACAAAAATTCAACATACAAGCGTCATGTTCCTGGTTATACAATTCAGTAAAAGAAGTAAGCATAATATGTAAGTGCAAGATAAGAGAACAAACAAAGGAAACTAAAGTAAACAAAGGAAATGGAGAATGATAAGTACATTTGTTGTGAACCTTAGTATACAATGTTAGCTAAATTGTTACGGAAGCGCAGGATGTCTTGAATGCAGGCTGTCGATCCGGGAAGGTGGTTCCAATCTGTTGATGTACGGGGAATGAACGACTGAGAACAAGCTTTAGTTTTGTGCGACGTTATACTGACCTTGTGAACGTGATCTAGCCGTGGAGAGATGAAAGACAGAGGAGATATCAATTCATTGCGTAGATTGGGACAGTTGTAAAAAATTTTATGAAATAAACATAACCGTGAAAATTTTCGACGGGAGGCTAAGGGTGGGAGGTTGAGCGTATTTTTCATGGAGCGGACACTTGCAGTACGATTGAAGTTAAGTAGGATGAAACGGGCGGCGTTATTTTGTACAAGCTCGAGTGCATTAATTGAATTTGCGTAGCTGGGGTCCCAAATTGCAGATGCGTATTCTAGTTTACTACGGACAAGGGTTTTATATAACATGAGTTTTCGGGAGGTAGGGGAATTGGAGAAATTCCGGCGTAGGTAGCCTAGCATGCTGTTAGCGTTGTTAATTATGACGTTAATATGGAGCGACCAATTTAGAAAGGAAGATATATGAACTCCGAGGTAGCGATATGACGTGACGGCCTCCAGTATGGTATTATTTAGACAATATGCACCTGTAGTAGATGATGTGCGGGAGACACGTAAAACTTTGCATTTAGAAGAATTAAGTTGCATTAACCATAAGTTGCACCATGCAGACATAGCAGATAGATCATTCTGCAGAGCGCACACGTCGTTGTGTCGTTAATTTCGCGAAAAATTACGCAGTCATCACCGAATAAGTGTATGTTCGAGGTTACCCAAGAAGGTAGGTCATTAATATAAATAAGAAATAAAAGAGGGCCTAAGACGGATCCCTGTGGCACTCCAGAATGGACGGGGGTTGATGGAGAGGTGGCATTGTTAGCAGTTACGAACTGGGTGCGGTTGCAAAGGAAATATTCGAGCCAGGAAAAAAGCCTCGGATCAAGGTTTAGTTTGCTTAGCTTAAAAAGTAGTAATTTGTGGCATACCTTTTCGAAGGCTTTTGCGAAGTCGAGGAAGACGCAGTCAGCTATTGAGCGGCGATCAAGGATGAGATTAAGTTTATGCGTAAATGATGCTGAGTTTCGCAAGACAGTCGCTTACGAAAACCGTGCTGCATGTCTGTAAAAAATGAATTTGACTCCAGGAAGTTCGCGATACCTGTGTATAATATGTGCTCCAATATTTTACATGGAATACTTGTCAAAAATATGGGACGGTAGTTAAGGGGTGAATTCTTGTTGCCTGATTTATGGATTGGGACCACCTTCCCGACCGTCCAGTCAGCAGGCAGAGCACCGGTGTCGAGGGACTGTTGAAATATCTTACAAAGCAGCAATGAACAATAAGCTTGAGAACCCATAAGAAATTTCGCGTTGATTAAGTCAGTACCTGGACTGGAGCATGGTTTAAGGGATTCAATAATCTTCTCAATACCACAAGCTTCGATGCAAATGGGATCCATAGTTATGTAGTTGTAAGTCTGCGCTCGTGGAAAAATGGTGTTAGTACAATAAATAAAGTTATTACAGAATGTGGAGTTCAATACCGCTGGGCATTCTGCATCTAGGATGGCAAGGCCATTCTCGTCTAATAAGTTAATGGTATCGCTGTGGCTGGGGTTGACAATGCGCCAGAACTTTTTAGGATCAGTGGAAAGATTGCTAGGAAGTGTGTTGTGAAGAAAATTATTTTTTGTGCTTTTAAGTGCAGTTACGTAAATGTCGTTAGCTTCGCGGAACGCCTCCCATTTTGCGTTACTACCAGACCTTTTCGTAACTCGGTAAAAACGTTTTTTTCGATTGGATAATCGTTTAAGATAGGAGTTGTACCACGGGGCTCTCGAGTGGGAACAGATTGTCCGTAATGGTATGTATGTATCTGTTAGTTCTTTAACCTTGGTAACGAATAGATTCCAGTTAGTATCGACAGAGCGGTCATCAAACCCGTTGCAGTAATAATCAAGAAAGTCGGCGAGTTCCCTTTTAATGGCCTGAAAATCAGCTTTTTTATAGTCGCAGATGTGTTTAGAAATCTTCTCGGCTGGGGGAGTAACGATACAAATGTCAAATGAGAGCGGTAGATGGTCGCTGAGACCAGGTAAGTAAGTGATTTCTGAGGCCATATCGGGATGGGTAGTCAGTATTAAGTCCAGCGTGTTTGCAGTGGTATTAGTAATTCTTGTCGGTTGAGAGACTAGTTGGGAAAAGGAAAAAGTGGAACACAGGTTTAAGAAATCGGTGCTGGTATTCTGCCACGGTCTTTAAATGAGCCGAACCGGATAACTACAGGCCGACATTTCTCATGTGAAAACGTACCTATCCTGTAGGCGCGCTCAATGACCGGTTGATCGAAATCAATGCCTAAGGAATTTGAAAATGCAGTGATGACTTTTTGTTCAGTCTGTTGCCAGGTTTCACGTGCGTCGGGTATACCGCGTAGTGGTGGTGGTGGTGTGACATTTTTATTTGAACATCCTTTCTGTTAGGCGTTCAGTACATCCTGGGCCAAGGCGACAAGGGCACTTTGTAGTCTCAGATCCAGGGAGGCGAGCCAGATGGGCCACGGTGGGGGTGGGGGGAAAGGATAGGCGGGGGACTGGAAGGCTGCGTGGCACTGTGTAAGGCAGTGTTCTATGTCTGCATATGTGTGTGGACAGTTTGGGCACTGAGGTGTGGAAGTGTACCGGTATAGGTAAAGTTTAGCTGGTGTATGTAGGAGATTGAACTGTATTCGGCGAAGAATGCGAGCTTCACGGATCGATAAGGATGGGTGCGGTGGTGGTAAATCAGCTAAATCCAATTTCTGCTGCGTGTAGTATGCGTCGACAGTACGTTTGTAAGCCCTGACCGCCTGCTCCGTCGGTGGGCTCGTCCATGGAATCCCCGGCGCCCGGTGTATAGTTTCGCAGGCAAGCTGGTGAGCCAGCTCATTGCCGGGGATGCCCATGTGACCAGGGATCCACCGAAGGGTCACCGGTCGTGGGCTTAATGCTAAGAGGGCGGCATCTAAGGCCGATCGGGTAGGGAAAGGGAGGGCTCTTTCATGGAAGGCACGCAGAGCTGCCTGCGAGTCTGTATAGACAACGTATTGGGGGGGGGGGGGTCGGGTGGCAAAGTGTGTAATGGCATCGGCGATACCGTGTATTTCTAGGGCGAGCGTGGAGGGTGGGGAGGTGTATGGACCGGTTGTGTGAGTGCTGGTTGTAGAGAGGCAAGGGTGGAGGAAGAAGGCTGCTGTGGAGCCCGCGGTTTCCGTGAGACAGGCGTCTGTGTAGGCCACCGCCGCAGCGTCCAAAGGTGGCTTGTGGTTGTATGCGTATGCCTGGCGGCGGCCTGCGTGTGTGTGTGCGGACATGTTGCGTGGAATGGGTGCGAGGCGGAGGTTAGGGGGATAGATCGGAGACTGTGGTGGGTCTGGGAAAGAGATGGCTGCGTAGGGAGTCTGGGAAAGTATCCGCCGTCCAGCTGGTGTACTGGACAGGCGGATGATTTGTCTCTCCCGGTGCAGGTTAAGGAGGGCTTGAAGAGGGTGGAAGAGGCCTGTTCTGTACAGGGTGTCTGTAGAAGCCTGAGGGGGGAGTCCTAGTGTTGCTTTATATAGTGTATTGAGGGCCCGGGTTAGTTTGTCTTGTTGTGTACTTGTAAGTGGGCAGTAAGGTATGTAGTACAGGAATTTGTTCAGAGCCAGCGCTTGAGCAAGGCGGCTGGCGTGTGTCTCGGAGAGGCCGGCATGTTTTAAAACTATGCGGCGCAATAAGTGTGTTACTGAGTGGCATGTGCGTATGGACTGATTGATTGCAGCGGTGAAAGTGTTGGAGTTGAGTGGCATACCCAGGATGCGACAAGATTCGACGCGGGGAATGCGCTGTCCGGCAAGGGTGAGGGATATGGAGGGGTTCATCGTCCGTTGATATTTACTGCGTGTTATGAGTAAAAGTCCTGATTTTTTCAGGAGCGGGTTGCAGGCACGCTTGGGAGAGGTGTGAGGAAATGGTGTTAAGTGCATGTTGTAGTGTGGTTTGGACCTCTCCCGGTGAGCTATTTTTTTTTTTATAGTGGTGACCCACAAGGTGAGATCGTCTGCATAGAAGACGAAATGAAGGTTGGGAATATCGGCTAAGGCCCGGGCGAGTGGGACCATGCCTAGGTTAAAGAGGATGGGAGAGAGGACGGCACCTTGTGGAGTGCCACGATTGAGTGGGATTGGGTTAGACAGTTTGTCGAGGTAGCGGATACGGGCAGAGCGGTGGGAGACGAAAGCTCTTATGTAATTGTGCATGCTGTGTCCGCACTGCGTATCAGCTAGTATGGTGAGGATGTGGTCGTGTGATATGTAGTCGAAAGCCTTGCGTATGTCAACGGTTATTAAGGCTTTGACCTGCGCAGCGTCTGAGGCATTTGAGTTAAAGAAAGTGTGTTGAAGGAGAAGGAAAAGGTCTTGGGTGGATAGTGCTCGACGAAATCCAGTGAGGGTGTGGGGGAGATAGTCGGTGGCTTGAAGATGGGAAGTGAGGCGGGCAAGCACCATGTGCTCCATGAGCTTGCCCGCGCAGGAGGTAAGGGAAATAGGACGGAGGTTACTGATGCTGGAGGGTTTATTGGGTTTCGGTATGACTGAGACCAGGGACGATGTCCAGTCCACTGGCAGGGTGCCAGAGATCCAGGCGTCGTTGATGACATTAAGAAGAAATGTTTTGGCTTCGGGGGGAAGGTTCTTGAGAGTTTCGTATGTGTTTTGTCTGCACCGGGGGCAGAGTGTGTGTTACAACGCGCGAGTGCTGTGTCAAGTTCTGTGTGCCTGAAGGGGATGTCTAGTGCGGGAAGGGCTGGACCATGATATGGTGACTTTAAAGAGGATTGTGAGGGTGGGAAATAAAGTTGCTCGAGGTCAGTGAAAACCTCTGTGGGAGTATGGGAGGCGAAGAGGCGTTCAAGAGTGGGTGTGGGATGAGGTTGAGGTCCGAGAAGGGAGCGGAGAAGGTACCAGGATGATTTTTGACGTAAAGTTCCGTCTAAGCGGTCGCATGTTCGTGTCCAGTGTTCGGTGTCGAGTGTCTTGCAGTGGGAGATAATGTCGTTGTGGAGTGCTTGTATTCTGTCGCGGAGCTGTGTGTTGTGTGGTTGTGTAGCTAATGTGCGTCGGAGACGTTTTCTCCGCTTCCACAATCGTAGAAGGTGAGGATCAGGGTTGTCACGGGGAGTAGGATTGCCCGTGACTGGGTGTTTCTGAGATCATCGACCCATGAAGCGTAGTCGGAGGGGTTAGATGGGGGTGGGGGTAAGAACCGGCGAAAGTCTGACCACGAAGTGTGTCGCACCTTCGCCCTGCGTCGGGGATGTTGTGTGGGTATGTTGATGACAAGGATGGAATGGTCGCTAAGTAGGTATGTGTCAGTATTGTGCCAAGTAACATGTAGAATGCATAGAGCGAAGGTCAGGTCGGGTGTGGTGTCTCTGTGATAGGAGGAACCCTGTCTAGTGGGGCGTAAAAAGTCATTCAGCAAAGAGTAGTGTCGAGAGTATATATGATCGTGGAACAAACGCCTGCTTTTTGTGTGGTTGTGTAGCCCCACTGTGTGTGTGGTGCGTTGAAGTCGCCTGCCACAAGGAGCGGGGAAGTGATGGTTTGGAGGAAGTCGAAAAGGTGGGGTAGGAGGGAATGCTGTTTGGGGGGGTTGTAGAAGTTAACGACAATGGTGGGAGGGGATGTAGGTGCAAGGAAGAGCTCGACGGCAACTAGATGCTGTGCGAGTATATCAGGAATTTGGAGCACTGAGAATTTGAGGTCTCTTCGGATATATGTTGAGACCAGCGGTGTTCGATCCGTAGAACTCGCATGAATCCCTTTGTATCCCGGGAGGGTGCGCGTAAGATTAAATTGTTCCGTCGTGAACGGTCTTTAAGGTCATCTATACGAGCCTGTAATTCATACTGTCGCGAAGTCAGCTTCTCGACAGTATCTTGAGTTGCGGCGACGTCGAGTTCTAGGGTTTCCAGAGTTTTGCATCTGCTTTCAATCAGTTCCAAACGGTTGAACACATCAAGCAACTTAGTTTCGAGGACTACCTGGCTTGATTTGATTGTGTTAACGTCTGCACTCAGTTTAGTTTGGCCAGTCATGAGTTCAGACGTTTTTTTGTCAATGTCTTTAAGTAATTTAATTATCTCATTCATTTGCTGAGAATCGCGTTCCGTATCAGTAGAGGCAGAGGCGGTACGTGTGTTGTGACCAGGACCTTGCGATTCCGCCTCTGCCCTCGTCTGTGCCTACGATTTCTCGTCGTTCAGTGTCCCTGATATGCTCTCCAAACAGCAGCAGGATCCTTGGATCAGCTCCCTCCTCACCTTCCTGTCTAATCCCTCGCCACCTTCTTCGTCCCGGACTCTTCGTCGCCAAGCCCACCATTTTTCCGTTCGTGATGGCCTCGTATACTGGCGTAACTACCTCTCCGACTGGCGGAAGGGGCTGTTCGTGATTCCTCGCCACCTCCGTGCTGCGATCTGCGCCTCTTTCCACGCAGATCCACAATGCGGCCATGCCGCTGTATCGAAAACGTATGCTCGCCTGCGTCTGCGATATTATTGGCGCGGTATGTACCGCTTCATACGTCAGTACATTCGGTCATGTACAGCCTTTATTGTAAAGCTCTCAAGAAATGACATAAAATAAAAAAAAAATCCGAGAGGAAGCCCGCACCAAACCAAAGGCGAACCAATTAAAAAATAAAAGAAAACGGGCCAACGCCCAAGAGAAAATTTAAGAAAAACCAATTACAAGAGAGAGAGAAAAAAAGGCCCAAATGGTGGGCGGGCAGTAGTGATTGTTAGGCGCGAGACGCCCCTGAAGGATTAAGAATTGGGAAGGAGGAAGTGAAAATGAAACAGGGATGGGTCCAGCGTGTCCAGATTCTTCAGACAGGCTCGCAGGCGGCCAAGAGGAAGGAAGGTGTGGGGATCTGTAGGAAGGAAGAAGAGACAAGAAAAGAAAGCAAGGAGAAAAAAAACGAACAAACAGGAGATAATGGGCTTAAGAAAGCAGAAGGGGTACATAAAAGAGGTGAGATCGAAAAGAGAATCAAGTAAATGAGAAAAAGGCAGGAAAAAAAACAAAGAAACAGAACGAGCGAAATGAAAAATAACCAAACAATTAAAACATGAAAAGTACGACAGCTGGAAGAAAGAAAAGAAAAAAGGTAAGAAAACAAATTGAAAACAAAAAATAAACATGAAAAAAAACGAAAACAAAACAGACTGCCTGTGCACGCAAGGCGCACAAATATCGAGATCCACACGCCATCTACATGCCCGTGAGGCAGGCCGGGGCAGGGCCACGGCCCACCAAAATTGACCATATATGGTGACAACCCAACCACATGACACATGGGGAGGCGCAAAAATGGCAAGGAGGTCTACGAGCCATCAGGGCGGGAATAAAGACGAGATACAGGTGAGAGAAGGGAAGAAACGCTAACTGCAACGCGAATAAGCAACGCACGAGACCGAAGGGAACCTAACAAAGAGGGGAAGTCATGAGGGGAAAGAAAGTGCGGATAGCCGGGAAGACGTGCTGCTATGTCTGCGGTGAGAGGGCAGGCGCGCAGGTAATGGAGAACATCCCCCACAGCTGCCCCGCATGGACAAGAAGGCGAAGGAAGGAGGGCAAAACGATGGAAGTAGGAGGGAAAACCACCATGGCCAGTCAGGAGAGGGACAAGAGATCGGGGTGGAGGGAGAGAGAGGGAGAGACGGTTAACAGAGGGGGCAAAAACAGCCAGGAGGGTGTCCGAATGTTCCGCGATCCAGGTGTCTGACCAAAGCTCGAGTATGGTGGTACGCATGCGGGTGCGCACTGACAAGGGTGACAGCCATGACGGCCTCAGGAGGCCGCGCACCGACGCCAGTGAGGCGGCCCAGTCAGCGAGCTCGTTGCCCCAGACACCACAATGGGCGGGGACATCCCAAGCAACCACCGATATCCTTCGGACGGCCGACAGAGGTCTGTTTCGGATGTTCTGTACGTCCGCTGAACATCCGCAAACAGCCGGTAGACGTCCGTCGGCCGTCCGAAAGGTGGCCAAAGGTATACGGTTCGCCCGACGACGGACGTCCAGTTGAGTACGTCCACTGGCGGATCTTTCTCGAATATTCGCATATATGGTGCATGCGTGGTTATTCACTCCGCGCAATGCAATAAAACCAAAAACAATTTGATGCATAGCACGCATATTTTATTGTGGTTGATGATACATCAGCAGAGCAATGGGTTATATTCGGAAAATTTCTTAAATGTGACTCTTCAAATGTGACAAGCTTGGGACACACATCCGTAATCTTCCCACCCACAGGATTTCTGAAATAAAAAAGAACGCGGCAAACATCAGTCATGTGAAACAAATGGCACAATGCAGCAGCCCAAGTTAAAAACACTGGAACCAATTAATAGAAGTGCTGCAAGTATAACAGACAATGCACTTTAACAAACACCTCAATAAGTATAAGGCAATAACAGCTCTCACTTTTCCACACCACATTTGACAATGTATCTGTTCTTTATTTATTCGGCAATTTCCTCACTGGCGTCCCAGAACCCTCCTCGCAGCGTCGCCTCTCCTCCTCCGCTCTTTTCTCCCTTCTCCTCTTTTTTTCTTCCACGGCTGTTGCGCTCTTCGGTCTATTCCTCCGGCGAGTCTGCCTCCGCGCACCGCCGCCGCGAATCTGCGCGTCTTCTGAACCGCGGCCTGGTCAGCGCGCCTCTCAATGTGCTGACGCATGAACACGTAGGTGGTGGTGGAAACGTTTATTGCCAATGATGTAAATCGTAGGGGGCGCCTGGTTTGCCGCAAAAGTTTGCATGATTACGAGAATTGGTCTGGGTATCGGGCATGCAGCAGTATTGGGTATTGAGCAGTCCGGGTTTGTAGTTGTCGCCAATGTGCAGCCTGCGCTATGGTGAGGGACGGAGCGGGGGTGCGTATTCCCTTCTTTTGTCTCGGTAATACGAGAGAATATCACGGAAGGAGACCAGGTAGTGCGCGGGCCGCGGGCGAACGGACCGTCGTGTGAATCGCCCTTTAACGCCATTTTAAGTACGTGCGCAGTCGCCTTCTTTGCGCGAGGAACGTGCCGGCCACACAAATGGCTCGAAGGGCAACGCGAAAATCGCGAGCCGGCCGCCCTAGAAGCTCGCCAGGAGCAGAACAGCTGTTTAAAGACAATACGAGCAGAAAGCCTTTAATGCCTCATACTGTCGTGAGCAGGGAATGCACTACCTGGTCTCCTTCCGTGATATTCTCTCGTATTACCGAGACAAAAAAGGGAATACGCACCCCCCGCTCCGTCCCTCACCATAGCGAAGGCTGCACATTGGCGACAACTACAAACCCGGACTGCTCAATACCCAATACTGCTGCATGCCCGATACCCAGACCAATGCTCGTAATCATGCGAACTTTTGCGGCAAACGAGGCGCCCCCTACGATTTACATCATTGGCAATAAACGTTTCCACCACCACCTACGTGTTCATGCGTCAGCACATTGAGAGGCGCGCTGACCAGGTCCAGAAGACGCGCAGATTCGAGGCGGCGGTGCGCGGAGGCAGACTCGCCGGAGGAATAGACCGAAGAGCGCAACAGCCGTGAAAGAAAAAAAGAGGAGAAGGGAGAAAAGAGCGGAGGAGGAGAGGCGGCGCTGCAAGGAGGGTTCTGGGACGCCAGTGAGGAAATTGCCATTTATTCTCATGGGCCTTAGGGCACTAACCTGCGCAGCACTGTACGCGACTGTGCACAGAAAGCCGCAAAGCTTCCGTTGCGAACCACTGCGAACTACACGTGCTTCCTATGGTCTGCCTTTCGCGCGTTGTCACTCTGTATACAGGCACAGTGAAACTAGCAATGCCTTAAAAATTACCAAGATGCGAAAATACTCCGTCCCGCAACTTCGAAGAGGAGTGGGAATTAGCCGCGCGAGTTGAAGGCTCCCGCAGCTGTGTGATGTAGGCTCCCGAAAGTGTGAGAACAGTACACACTTATGGAAGCCATCTCCTCGCGCTTACTGCTCCCACTGTCCTGTGAACGAATGTTATATGAGCATGCTGCATTGTCCTAGAAGCAAGTTCCAAGAAGTGTACTGGATACATACCTTCGTAGGCAATCACATGTGCACTAAGCCTTCTTTAAACCAAGGTCGACGCAGTACGGGATTCCGGTGTTGCAGAAGACCTTCAGGCGCTCCTCGTATCTTTCGAATTGCTTAAGTTACATACTACTTTCGCCCACAGACCGAACAAAGCCACACATTATAATAAAAGAGCTATGAAGCTCTGCGCGACAACACTACGCGACATATCAACAACAGCGCTACGGAGCCGTACTGATGGATTGGATTGGACTGACCGCGAACTGACATCTATGATGATATGGTGATAGCAGAATGCACGGGATTTTGATTCTTACGAATGGTTTCAATGGCAAGTTTAGCTGTCTCACAACTGCACTAATTTGGAGAAGTTTTACAAATATAAAACTAGTCATTGCGTTCTTGCAAAATTCTGCAACACCTCCTTCTCCTCTTAGATAAATTTAGCTCGTTGGCGGTTCTTGCACTGCAGGTAGGAGTGGAATCGCACCAATTTACAAACATCTTCGCGTCAAACTCTCCAACTGATGCAAATAAAACAGTATACATACACGAAAGACGCGAATTTTCTGTGAAATAAAAAACGTTCATGGCCTGGGAAAATACTCGGCCTTACATCCTTCGGACGTACACCTCGTCTCTCATGCGGATATACAAAAGTGGACACTGTCCGTACGTCCGGCGGATGTACGAATACGGATATCCGAAATCGGATTGTGTTCGTACGTCCGATGGACGTCCGGTCTCGGCAAAGGACGTTGGGATCTAGCTCGTACGTCCGACGGATATCTGTGGTTGCTTGGGATGATAGAGGAAGACAGGACGCTGAAGAGAAATGGCGGCAAGGTTGCGCTTGATGTCTCGGACGCGTAAGTCGTTGGTGGAAAGAGAGTTAAGAGCCTGAAGGAGAGAAAGACAATCAGAATATACATGTAAGGGTAAAGGAAAGGGAGCACGCCGGGCATAACAACAAGCCTCGTGAAACGCAACAGCCTCTGCGCAGAAGGAACTAGAGACTGTCTCGAGACGAAACCGACCCACGTTCCGCAGCGCGCCAGAAGATGAGAATGCGAAGTAAGCAGCACCCGCAGAGTGAGACGTATAAGAGCCGTCCGTGAATATATGAAGGCCGGGAAGAGAGGACTGAGAGGGAAAGTGAGATAGAAGAAGACGGAAGAAGGAGAATGAGGAAGCCAGAGAGGGATGGTCGCACCAGGGATCAAAGCGGGGCAAGATATCAGATGGTAGATAAGTGTGACCTCCAGAGGTGACGCGATCTACACCGTTTAAAAGGTTGTACTCTGCACAGAGGCGATCCAATTCTAAGGGAAGAGGCGGTACCCGGAGGAGCACCTGGAGCGCAGCCGTGCGCGTTGTGAGGAAAGCCCCTGTGATAGCGAGAATAGGGATGCGCTGCACAGAAACAACCTTCTCCCGAAGGCGGGAATTGGCGCTGCGAGACCACCAAGCGGGCGCGGCGAAAGTAAGAGCGGGTTGTATTACTTGTAAATAAAGCCTACGTTGAGAACAGGGAGGGAGGGAACGGTGGAACGACAGAAATGAGAAGACGCGAAGTGAGGATCTCTGCCTTGTCGCGGAGGAAGTATAATAAGGGAGTAATTACTCATTGACGTCCACCCGAGCGCAGCCATACGGCTACAAAGGAAAGCTATACAGCTTTCTCAGAAACTTCGTAGTTAAAGAAAAATTCGTCCTGGTCCGGGGTTCGAACCCGGGACCACCGCTACACCGGAGCAATCGCTCTACCAATCGAGCTAACCGGGACGGCAAGCTTATGGTAGGGCGAGAGCGAATTGATCAATAACTCGAAGTGGGAACAGTATTGACGAAATGTTTAGGGGAATCCCCCAAGGTGGAGTAGATTTCTAATAAGGGAGTAATTACTCATTGACGTCCACCCGAGAGCAGCCATACGGCTACAAAGGAAAGCTATACAGCTTTCTCAGAAACTTCGTAATTAAAGAAAAATTCGTCCTGGTCCGGGGTTCGAACCCGGGACCACCGCTACACCGGAGCAGTAAGGAAGTGAGCATGAGGTAGAAAAATGAGGTGGCGGTCGAAGACAACGCCTAAATGTTTTAGTTCGCCCGAAAAGGGCACGGTGGGATTACGCTTTTCCATTCCGCCCACGCCATTGGAAAACAGCATACAAAATGTTTTTGGCCATGAGATTGTCACCCGCGAATAAGAGGCCCAACAGGCTATTCTGTCTAGGACGTTAGCACACAGCTGTTCCAGCTCGTGGCGCGTGCGGGCCGGAACCAGCGCAATGTTATCATCGGCATACGCCTGTATATTGTCACGCCAGGAGGCTTCGGACACTCGAGAAGGTGTGCGATTATTATGTTCCACAAAAGGGGTGAAACGCCGCCACGGTGGCTCAGTGGTTACGGCGCTCGGCTGCTGACCCGAAAGACGCGGGTTCGATCCCGACCGCGGCGGCCGAATTTCTTTGGAGGAGAAATTCTAGAGGCTCGTGTACTGTGCGATGTCAGTGCACGTCAAAGAATCCCAGGTGGTCGAAATTCTTGGAGCCCTCCACTACGGCGTCTCTAATTGCCTTAGTCGCTTTGGGACGTTAAACCCCATAATCCAAACCAAACCAAAAGGGGTGAAACGGGGGATCCCTGAGGGCTGCCGAGGGTGGGATTGGCAGACACCTCCTCACCAGTGCGTGTACGGTAGACTACCGTGCGCTGCGAAAGAAAGGAGCGCAAGAGGTGATACAGGTTCGAAGGGACACCGCGGCTGCGAAAGAAGCGAAGGACGAGGGGGTGCCAAACGCTATCAAACTGTTGTGTCCCCTTATTGCTTTTGTGTGTGTGCGCCCCCGCGTCCTCCTCCTAACGACCACTCGCATCCTCCTCCTAACGACCACTCGCATCCTCCTCCTAACGACCGCTTGCCCCTCGTCGCACGCTGTCGCCGGATGCCCCCCCACGGTGCGCCCCCGCACCCTCCTCCTGTTCTGGGAAGCCACTCCCTGCCGTGGACGCTTCTCCACTCCCTCCTTTCTTCGGGCGGCCAGTTCGGCTCCTGCCTCGGTCGACGCTGGTCGCACCCTCATCGGCTTTAAATAAACGAAGTCTTAAAGTACCGTGTGCGTCTTTCGCTGCATTCAACACAGCGACCGGACACGACAGTGGCGACGAGAAAGTGGATTCGACCCGCGCTACGCAACGCTATTGACAAGCCATGGCTACGCGAGGGTTTCCCAATCAGATACCAGAGTTCAACGGCTCATCGTGGTCATCGTGGGTTGGACGCCTTCAGTTCTACTTTGAAGCTAACAACATCACAGACCCAGCCTTGAAGAGGGCCAACCTGCTGACGCTGTGCGGGGAGCAGACCTACGATACTGTCTGCGCCCTTATTCAGCCAAGCACACCAGCGGCAGTGTCTTACGACGACATCGTAAAAGCGCTGCAAAAGCACTACGACCCAAGGCCTTCCGAGGTCTACAGCCGGGCTCGCTTCCAACGACGAGATCAACTGGAAGGAGAAACTGTGAGCGCCTACGTAGCCGCGCTCAAGAAGCTCGCTGCCGACTGCAATTTTGGAACGCTGTCGACAACAGCTACCGGGCAGGAGGGAGACGCAGCTTCTTCTGCTAACACCACCATGCTTCCCTTGGACGTGATGTTACGCGACAGATTTGTGTGCGGACTGAGTGACGAGTCACTGCAGCAGCGCCTGTTCGCTGAGAAGGACCTCACATTCAGCAAAGCTTACGACATCGCCGTTCGAGCGGAGAGCGCCGGTCACCAGCAGAGAGGGATTCGCCGGAACACCGAGCCGGTACACCAGACAAGCAACCAGGTGCGCAAGCCTTCTGTTGTTGTAAAATCGGTCAAAAAGGCACAACGCTGCTGGCGGTGTGACGACCAACACAACCCCCAGGGATGTCGATTCCAGTCAGCCACGTGTAACTTTTGCCACAAGCGAGGGCATATCGAAAGAGCATGCATTACGAAACGGAGACTTGCCAAGATAAAGTCACCTTCCCAGCCTAATCACAGCGTCAACGCCTCAGAGAATACGCCGCTATCTGATCTCCATGGAACAACATCAGCAACACCATCTGTGTTGTACGACCTGAACACCATGAATCTCGGCACGCGACCGAAGATTTTTACAGAAGTAAGCGTACATCACCAGCTGATTAAGTTCGAGGTGGACTCCGGCGCAGCCTGTACTCTGATCAGTGAGGACACGTTCCGAACTTCATGGCCATCTGACGCACCCGCCCTGCAACAAGACGACACGCACCTGCGAACGTGGTCAGGACAGAATCTGCCACTATTGGGCTCTGCCAACGTGCAGGTTAACTACAACGGCCAGACCCATACGCTACCTCTGCTTGTTGTGAAGGGCACAGGATCAAGCCTTCTAGGGAGAAACTGGTTTTCTCCACTAGGCGTGATGATATGCGGCATACACCAGACGCCGAGCCAGAACATGGTTAGTAAACATCAAAACGCCGATGCGCTAAGCCGTCTGCCACTAGACGCAACTGTTGACGAACCATTTCCACCAGGAGACGTTCTGATGTTCGAAGCACTGCCAGAACCTCCGCTTACAGCAGGCACAGTTGCAGCATCTACGCAGAAGTGCGCAGCTCTCCGGCTAGTTTACACAGCTGTTCAACAAGGCAACGTGCATAAACTCAAAGGGGACAACTTCGACGCTTACCGCAGGCGAGCTACAGAGTTGAGCACCCATCGCGGCTGCATCATATTTGGGTCCCGAGTTGTGATGCCGAGAGAACTACGCGCACAAGCTATGTCTCTCATCCACGCCGGACATCGGGGCATCGTTGCAATGAAAAAGTGTGCCAGAAGCTACATGTGGTGGCCTGGCATTGACAACGACATCGAAACAGTGGTGCGAGAATGCAAGCCTTGCCAGAGCAGCCGGAGCGCCCCGCCGAAAGCTCCTGTCCCAGAATGGGAAAAGCCAGACACACCATGGCACACACTGCACATTGATTTTGCAGGACCAATTGAGGGCTGCACTTTCCTTGTGGTCGTAGATGCCTACACAAAGTGGCTTGAGATAAGGCAAATGGGACAGACGACTTCGGCAGCAGTCATTGACAACCTCCGATCACTATTTGCAACGTTCGGCCTGCCGCGCAAGGTAGTGTCGGACAACGGAACACCGTTTGTGTCTGCGGAGATCCTCAAGTTTTATCGCGACAACGGGATCTCATCAGTTACATCGGCCCCCTACCACCCAGCGACAAACGGACAAGCCGAGCGCTACGTAGCCGAGCTAAAACGCGCCCTTGAAAGAGATCAGACAGGCTCGCTGCAGCGCCGCCTTGCGCGCTTTCTCTTCAAGCAGCACACGACGGTTCAGAGCACAACAGGCGAGACCCCCTCGAAAATGATGTTCCAGCGTGAAATGCGAACCCAGCTCACAGCCATCCTCCCCGAGCCAAAGGCAGAGACGTTCCGGGAAGAAAAAGCAATTCCGCGCTGCGGCACGCTTAATGAGGGGCAGCGCGTCCTCGCCCGACAGTTTCTGAAAAAGCCACGCTGGGAGGAAGCTACAATTGTCAGACGCATAGGCCTGCGCTCTTGGCTCGTCAACATACATGGCACAGTAGCACGCCGACATCTCAACCAGCTGCGTAGATTTACGACGCCGTCTGAGAGCTGTCCGCCAGCGGAGAGAACACGTGCACCATCTTCACACATAGCCTGGCACCTCTTCCCGGAAGAAGAGACTTCGCCCAGGACAGACCCAGGAGACACAGCGAACAACAGCCAGCCTACAAGTGTTTCTCCCCCGAGCGCACAAAGCCAGCGCGCCTCCACGCGTGAGCGCCGACCCCCTGCACGATACCAGGCAACTTTCTAAGGGGGAAGGAAGTGTTGTGTCCCCTTATTGCTTTTGTGTGTGTGCGCCCCCGCGTCCTCCTCCTAACGACCACTCGCATCCTCCTCCTAACGACCACTCGCATCCTCCTCCTAACGACCGCTTGCCCCTCGTCGCACGCTGTCGCCGGATGCCCCCCCACGGTGCGCCCCCGCACCCTCCTCCTGTTCTGGGAAGCCACTCCCTGCCGTGGACGCTTCTCCACTCCCTCCTTTCTTCGGGCGGCCAGTTCGGCTCCTGCCTCGGTCGACGCTGGTCGCACCCTCATCGGCTTTAAATAAACGAAGTCTTAAAGTACCGTGTGCGTCTTTCGCTGCATTCAACACAGCGACCGGACACGACACAAACGCACCCTGAAAATCAAGTGATATAAGAACTACGGGCGTGCGGGATATGCGGAAATTTTCCAGGGCCGTTCGCAACGAGGCCAGGGCTTGGACGGCGCTGCGCGAATGGGTAAACCAAAATTGGTTGGGATGGAGATGGCCCCTGGCGTGCAAGAAATAGTAAAGACGGCCGTGAAGTAGGCGTTCTAATAGTTTACCGAGGACTGAGTTCATCGCTATTGGCCGGTAGGAAGTAGGGAGGGAAGAGGGACGGTTTGGCTTAGGAAGGAAGATGATCCGCCCCCTGAGCCACGCGGAGGGAAAGTGGCCGAGACGGAGGGCACCGTCGAAAAGGAAGAGAAAGAAGGACGGGTGGGCACGCCAGAGGCCCGTAACCAAGGGCGCAGTCAGCCCATCCAGGCCGGGAGCCGTGCCAGTACCGAGTGCGTTCACGAGCAACTGAAGCTCGTTACGCGAGAACGGGACGTCCGGCGGTACAGAAGGATGGTAAGGCGACTAGACGGATGCACGGATACACGCGTGGAATGGTGAATCTATCGAAGAATTGTCAAAGGCGACCTGTGTACGGAGCAAAAGTGGCGCCGACTCGACGACAGAAGTCGTAAGAACGCCGCCTCCTGTGTCCAGAGGTGGTAAGAATACGGGCGCACACAGTTTGGCAAATGCCTTCCGAAAAGGTGCGTCGAAAAGGTTTTTCCGAGTCGCATCGTGACAGGCCTGGCGCAACACTGAGTCCTTCGCCTCCCTGATGCTGCGGCGGTAACAGGCAAATGCGGCCTGAAACGCGGTGCGAGAGACAGGGCGCAACGATGGTTCTGAGCAACGCTGGAAGCGCCGGCGCAAAGCTCGAACGCCGCTCGGTGGCGAGCTCAGGGGACCACCATGGCCTCGGTGCCGGAGCACTCACAACTGTACGCTTGTGGCGCTCAATCAGCGTGTTAACTCGGCCGTGGAACCGGTTGACGACGGTCTCCAGTGCATCGGGAGAGCGCAGATCGGCGCCAGCAGCCAGGGGAAACTGTGTGTCCCTTGCGAGGCACTTAAGCTGACGAGCCCGGGATGCAACCGTTAGGCAGTGCTGCTTCGGAGAAGGAGGACCAATCGACACCTCAATATAAGAATGCTCGGACAGAGATTCGGCGTCCGAGACGGTCCATGTGTATCCGGAGTTGAGCAGGGACGGGGAAGCGAGCGTGACATCAATCCACGACTCCGCGTAATGGTTGTCGTATGTGGGGGCGGAAGTAGGATCATTTAAAACTGTCAGTTGGTCAGCCGAGTTTGGAGCCACGCGAGTCGGAGGGTGCGGGGCCCCACAATTCATGCTTGGCGTTGAAGTCACCGGCCAGGATGATAGGGCTGTCGGCCGCCAAAGCGACCACTTCGTCTAACGAAGAGTCAAAGAGGGCGCGCGGCGGGCAGTAAATAAAGACAAAGAGGAGGGAAACAGACTGGGAGGTGCAGAGCACCGCCACAACGAATGTGGAGGCGTAAATAGGGAACATCTCAAAAGAAGGATCCCGCGCAGGGACCAGCGAGCGCGGATGTGATTGCGCAGAGAAGACGGCAACCCCACTGGGAAGGCCTGAAACCCCACCACCGACCAGGTGAGGGTCCGCCACCGCTGCCAGAGAAAACGGAGAAGAGAGGAAATGACTCGAGAGCTAGGGCAGCCGTCGCAAGCCGGGTATGGTCAAGGTTTGTCTGCAGCAAACTAAAACTAGCCATGGCGATATAAAGAGGTACAGGAACGGGGATATTAACTGAAGTAGAAAGAGATCGCATATGGGCGACAGCTGCTTAAGAGATTGATTAATAGATAGTGGCGGTGGTGGAAGCAGGAGGGCCGAATACCGGCTACGGAGCCAAGTGATAAAGGACAGCGAGAAAAGAAGAATACGAATGAAAAATTAGTGGAGAAGGCCGTAAGTACAATCACAGTCGCAGCCTGGCGGTGCGCGGGAGAGGTACGCAGGGCAATCGCGGCCCTAAGGGCCATAAGCGGTCCTGGCACGGACGCGAGCAGCGCGCTCCTGCAAAACTAAGCAGGAGGCATGCCCAGCTTGATGGTTAGAGGGGCGGCCAGCCACGTCGCACGGGGCGCACTTGGCGTTAGGGTCCTGTATAGGGCGGGGGCACTGTGCGAGAGTGTGCGACCCCGCGCATCGTGTGCAGCAGGCCTTAGAGGGGTCTGTAGCATGCGGGCACGCCTTAAGAGCGTAGCCGTATTGGGCACAGAACGTGCACAGCGGGACGTGTAGGTCCTCCTAGACCTCAACGGAGGTCCAGCCCACGGTGACGCGACGGGCGTCACGAAGCCGGGAAAAAGCGGAAGTGTCAACCTCTAGGACGCGAACACGCTGTCCAGAGCGCTGTGTAAAGGACAATCCGAGCTTACATTTCTGCGGATCAAGAGAGAGTGCCGGATTCCGCCGGTTGCGGGCGGTCACGAGATCCTCAGGACGGATATCAGGATCAACCCCGGACTGGCGGACGTGGGGATTGCGTCGCTGAGGCATACGGACATTGATGGAAGCCCGGGAAGCCCGGGTGGCCTCGATACGGGTGATGGCAGCCTGCAGGCGCTCGAGGTTCCCAGGGTCCCGGGATGTAACCACCAGGGCGCGACGGGTGGGTCGGAGTGTGACGGCTCCTATTCCCTCAACTCTGGGTCGATGGCCAACTTGATGAGGGCAGCGACCTCGCGACCCACGTTGTCGGAAGCCCCAACAGATGTTAAAAGCATCTGATGGGGCTCCTCGGCCGGAGGAGAGTCTCCGAGCTCGACGGGCCCTGGGTGTGCCTGTGTCGCAGTGCCTGAATCAACGCCGGCAAAGAATAGGTTGGGGCAACCGAAAAGGAAATAAAAATAATAAGCCCCTGCCTGCACCAATTCCAACATGGCTTAACGCAATTCGAAAATAAAAGAATACGCCCGTAGGGAAATTGTAATTTCACCACCCGTGGGTGGAAAAGTAAAAGAAAAGGGAAAGCTACTATAGCGACCCACAGCCGGGGAAGCGGGCCCGGGGAGACTCCCCTGATCTCCCCTGCGAAGTAGCGGAAGGGATGAACAAATGGATGGGAAGAATGGTTGTAGGGAATGGGTTGGGACAATGGCAGATAATGGGGACAGCGAGGTTTTTGTTCAGATCCTTCGATTATCTCGACTCCATTGCTGGCCTGCCTGGCCAGGGCAGGGAGAGCATCGAGATTGCCCAATGGTGCGAGTTGAGTTGAGTTTATTGGCGCATAAGCGACTAAGGCTATCATGCGCCAAGCTCAGGGTATGAAAATTATTTTATATAGATGTTATATAAAAGTCTAAATGAACGGCGGTGTAAAGGGCCAAAAAAGTTAATTCATGCAACCTAGTAAAAATGTAAGACAAAATTTTAAAAGTCACTTATGGTAAAAGCTTTAAAGAGGGTAGGCAACCTCGGCAGCCATCCTTGGCTGTGCAAGGATCTCGAGGTCCCCAACCGATGGAATAGTGACCTCAGCCGTCTTCTCATGACGGAGAAGGTGGGTGAGGTGTGTCAATAAATTGTAAAGCACTGGGTAGGAATTCAGAGTTTTTCTAGTACATTGGCTTCTTTTAAAAAGTTAAAAACACTTGACTTATCAATAAGAGCTTCTTCACCTAAAATCAATGACGGATGAAAAGGGATGTGTTGGTTGTAAAACGGGGTAAAAAACTTGTTTCTGAGTGTTTCAAGTTCTATGCATGAGATTAAGATATGAGTGACTGTGAGTTCATCTCCGCATTTTTCACAGGTAGGTTTGTCTTGTTTTGTTAGTAGAAAGTTGTGGGTAAGGTGTGTGTGTCCAATACGTAAACGACATAAAATAACTTCAAAAAAGCGTTCCTGATGTGTGCATGATTTCCATTCTTCTAATATTGGTTTTATTAAGTGTAGCTTATTATTTATCTGACTATTCCATGTGCTCTGCCATTTGTTCCTTAGTCTGCTCTGAACTAGCTTCATGCAATAATTATGTGGCATGCTTATTTTCTTTATTTCCTTGTTGTGGGCTTGAGCAGCGCATGCGTCCGCTATCTCGTTACCATCAATTCCAACATGGCTTGGAACCCAACATAATTTTATGTTATGTCCTTGTGTTACGATCCTTGTTATGTTATGTATGACATTACCTAGTGATGGCATGACGGCATTTCTGGACTGTAGTGCTTTCAGTACACTGAGGGAGTCTGTGTAGATAATACTGTTTTCGATGTTCTTGCTTATTATTTTCTCAGTAGCAAGAAACACAGCATAACACTCGGCTGTAAAAACTGATGCACACTGAGGAAGCCTTACTATTTTTTCCCAGTTTCCTTCCACTACTGCACTTCCAACATAACCTGTAGTTTTCGATCCGTCTGTGTAGAACTCGGTGTAGCTATCATATTTCTCCTTTAGTGTGAGGAACTCTTGTATGATGTGTTCTGTTGGAGTGTCTCTTGTTGAACTGTGTAAGACTTATATCGCAGACCGACGAAAAGCTGTACCAAGGGGCAAACGCGTCGCAACGTTCTGCGACATTTGGTAATGTTTCTGATAAGTCAAGTTCTTGGCAGATCTCCTCAAACCGCATTAGCAAAGGCCTGGTTGCTTGGGGCTTATTTGTAAATATTATTCGGGACGGGCATGTTGTGACGATTGAATAACACACGTGTTTTTTTCGTGACCTAATTCTAAGAATGTATGAGCATGTAAGTGCTTTTCTTCTATCTTCTAGTGATGGCTCATTTGCTTCAACATGAAGGCTCATTACCGGAGACGTTCTGTATGCTCCACAAGAAAGGCGGATACCTAGATTATGAACTGGATCTAATTTTTTTAGATATGAAGGCCTTGCCGAGCCGTACACTAGACTCCCATAATCTAGACATGAGCGTACAAGAGAACGGTAGATGTGAAGGAGGCATGCTCTGTCAGATCCCCAGCGTTTCCTTGAGAGTACTTTAAGGATATTCATTGCACGGGAGGCCTTTACTTTCAAGTTGTTTATGTGCGGCAGAAATGTAAGTTTTTTATCAAATGTTATTCCTAAAAATTTATGTTCTTGTTTTACCGGAAGTGTGGCTCCATTTAGGTGTAGGTTCGGATCGATCTGCAAGCCTTTTTTAAGCAAGAAAACAACAGCCACTGTTTTCTGTGGAGAGAACTTGAACCCATTTTTGTCTGCCCAGATTGCTAGCTTGTTTAATGTGAGTTGTGCCTGCCTCTCACACGTTGACAGGCTGGAGGACGTGCAAGCAATCTGAAGGTCGTCGACATATACGGAATACATAACGGAGTTGGGAATTATTTTTGCTATGGAGTTCATTTTTACGACAAAAAGAGTGGTACTTAGGACACAGCCTTGAGGTACACCATTCTCCTGGACAAAGGTCTTCGAAAGGGTTGCACCCAGGCGCACCTGAAAAGACCGGTCTGACAGGAAATCCTTCAGGCAGTTCAACATCCTACCCCGGATGCCAAGATCTGCCAAGTCACATAGAATCCCATATCTCCATGTGGTATCGTATGCTTTCTCCATGTCAAAGAAGACTGCCAGACAGTGTTGTTGGTGCATGAACGCCTTTCGGACTGTGTTTTCTAAGCATACGAGGTGGTCAGTTGTCGAACATCCTTTTTTAAATCCGCACTGGTGGATGTCAAGGAGTTCGCGTGATTCCAGAATGAACATTAGCCTAACGTTGAGCACACTTTCAAATGATTTTGCTATACAACTTGTGAGAGCTATGGGCCTATAACTATTAGGAGAGGTGGGCGGCTTTCCAGGTTTTAAGAAGGGTGCGATAACTGCTTTTTTCCAAGCCTCCGGCATCTTTCCGGACACCCATATCTTGTTGAAAAATTGCAGAAGTGCCCCTACAGCAGCTTCGGACAGGTGGGCAAGCATTTCATAATGTACATCATCCGGGCCAGGTGCTGTCTGTTTACCGGAGGACAGTACGTTTTGGATCTCCTGAATTGTAAATAATGTATTGTATGTTTCGTTTGGACTGCCAGTCGTTGCAAGTTTCTGCTTTTCAGTTGTGTTCTTGTGTTTTAAGAATGACTGTGTGTAGTGAGAGGAGCATGAAACGTGAGAGAAATGTTGTCCTAGTATGTTAGCCTGTTCATCTATACTTGTTTGTGTTCCAGGGGCTGTTAGAAATGGTACTGTAAAGGGAGAGAATTTGCCGTCTAATTTATGCACCTGTTCCCACATCTTTTTTGATGTAATTGAACCATTGATAGATGATACATAGTTTTTCCAGGAGGTTTTCTCGGCATCAGGGCGGATGCGGCGCGCATTGGCTTTCGCCTTTTTAAAATTTACGAGATGCTGATGCGTTGGGTACCTCCGAAAAGTCCCCCAGGCTTTGTTTTGTTTCTTTTTTGCCTCCTTGCATTCTTGTGTGTACCAGAATTTATGTTTATGTTGTACGACTCCTGAGGTTTGGGGAATACATTGGTGCGCAGCAGTAATAATACAGGTTGTGAACCTTTCATTCAGTTCATCGACACTAAGCTCATCCGAAAAGATGTCCTCGAGAGTGACCATGTCTTTAAACAGCGCCCAATCCGCTAAGTGTAGCTTCCAGCGACGTGGTTTGCTCGGGATGACTTTTGGTGACGATGATAGAGTAATTAATACAGGAAGGTGATCGCTTCCGTAAGGGTTATCGAGGAAGTCCCATTTAAAATCAGTAAGAACAGATGGAGAGGTAAAAGATAAATCTAGGCAGCTCATTTTTCCTGAGCTCGGAGAGCAGTATGTTGGTTTCCCTGTGTTGAGCAGGCAGACGTTATTGCACAAAATAAAATCTTCTAAAATACGCCCTCGGCTGTATGTTTGATCGCTGCCCCAAAAAGAGGAATGTGCATTAAAATCTCCTACTACCAGATATGGCTCTGGTAGCTGTTTAAAAAGTGCCTCTAAATCATGAAGTGTTACAGTGAGATGTGGTGGAAGATATATAGAGCATATTGTTATTGTTTTGTAATCAAGAACAGTGACTGCAACTGCTTCATATTTTGTTTGCAGTCCAATTTCATATGTTGCAACACCACTGTTGACAATAATAGCAACTCCTCCAGAGAGCCTACTCGCCTGCTCTCGGTCTTTTCTGAATACTTTGTACTTCTTTAAAACAAGTTTTTGCAGAGGCCCCAAGTTTGTCTCCTGCAGGCACAATGCCACAGGCGATAATGAATTTAAAAGATCTGTTACATCGCTATAGTTTGTTAGTAGTCCACGGCAGTTCCAGTGGATTAGGAACACCATGATGGTTTGTGGGATGAGCTAAAACTTAGGTCCCTGCTTGTTTGGGACCGGTGATGAGAGTTTTTTCTTTTTTTCGTTCTATTTATTTATTTATTTATTTAGTAAGGAACCCACAGCGCCGTGGCATTACAGTGGGGGGGGGGGGGAATGTACAACAAAGAAGCACACATGACACCTCCGCTCGCAGGCAGAGTTACAAGCACAAAACTTTCACCATGTACATCTCACTTCAAAAGAACACATCACAATCGCATCACATCATTAAAGAACGAAAGAACGCATCATTTGATGTCACACTGACAACATCGCTCGGTAGTCTGTTCCATTCTGTAATGGTTTTCGGAAAGAAAGACATTTTAAACAATTCAGTTTTTGCCGCAAATTCGCGGACTTTAAAAACATGGTCAACACGGTTGGATCTATAAAAAGGCTCCTGCACATACCTTTCGCGTTCAACCCGAACAGTTGAATAATAAACAGCATGAAACAGCTTCAGACGCAACTTCTTTCGGCGCGTGTCAAGCAATTCCCAGTTGAGTGCATCCTTCTTACGCGATGCACTGTAACGAGCCCCGCGTGTGCCAGACACGAAACGAGAGGCAATGTTCTGCACCCTCTCCAACTTATCTTTATCTCTAGCAGTAGGCGGGTCCCAGACAGTGCACGCGTAGTCCAGAACCGACCTGACATAAGTCTTGAATAAAATGTCACGACATGACAGTGGAAAAGTGCTTGCATTTCGGCGAAGAAATCCCAAGTTTCTGCATGCTTTAGCAGAGATATAATCGACGTGACGGCGCCAGCTCAAATCAGGAGTAACATACACGCCTAGGTATTTAAATTCGAATACCTGTTCTAACATTGTGTTCCTAATAACATATGAATACACATCAGGGTTTTTCTTTCTTGTAAACTTCATATGGACAGTCAAATTCAAATTCATATTCCATTTAACGCACCACTCTGAGATTCTGTTCAAATCTTCTTGGAACATTTCCGCATCTCGATCACTAGTGACAACACTATAAAGAACGCAGTCATCCGCAAATAACCGCATTTGAGATACTATTCCGTCACCAATGTCGTTCACGTAGAGCAGGAACAATAGTGGTCCTAACACGGAGCCCTGGGGAACACCAGACACAACCTGCACTCTTTGAGACTCGGCGCCATTCATAACCACAAACCGCTGCCGTAAACATAGGTAATCTTTTACCCATGATACCACTTGAGGGCTAATATTGTAAAAAGACATTTTTTGAATTAGTAAAGAGTGCGTCACGGTATCAAAGGCCTTTTTAAAGTCCAAAAACACGCAGTCCACGCTAAGTCGCCTGTCCAGTGCCTCAGCCAAATCGTGCGCAAATTCAGTCAGCTGCGTAGTACACGATAGGCCCCTTCGAAAACCATGCTGACGAGGATTAAACAATGAATGTGCGTCCATATGTGCTGCTATACTGGTGAACAAAATATGTTCGAGTGTCTTGCACGCAACTGAAGTTAGAGATACCGGTCTATAATTTGATACAGTGTTGCGAGGGCCAGATTTGTAGATTGGCACAACACGTGCAATTTTCCAGTCATCTGGAAGGCAGGATTCTTCAAGCGATTTTTCAAAAATTATCTTTAAGTAGGGTGCAACCGACTCAGCACACAGTTTGTAGAATTTGTTTGGCAAGTCATCAGGACAACCAGCCTTAGCAATCTTCAGATTCTGCAACAGAGACTGTATACCGTTGATGCTGATCACAACATCATCCATAACACTCGCCACTGGCTGGAAACTCGGGGTATTCATATCAGCATGTTCGATTTCAGAGCTGAAAACAGAGCTGAAATATTTATTAAAGAACTCAGCTTTTTGTGCGTCATCCTCAACAAAGGTGTCACCAGAAACAAGAGGTGGTATAGTTACAGAGTCTTCTCCATTTCTCTTTACATGTTTCCAAAATTCCTTTGGATTTTCTTTTAATTTCGTCTCCATTGAAATGCCAAACGAATTCTTTGCAGCTGCAACAGCAACTTTCATTCTTCCGGCAATTTCCTGAAGCTTGAACCAATTTTCACGCGTCGGATTTCCTTTAAATTTAACGTAAACACGTTGCCTTTTGCGCGTAATACTGCGTAGCTCCCGAGTAAACCATGGTTTGCTTTTACTCCTCCTATTCGTTAATATCCATGCCGGAACAAAGCACTGCCTCAGTTCAAACATCTTATCCTTAAATCTAGACCATAGTTCAACCACTCCAGAGTTATCGGCATGCGTTTCAAAGATCGATCGGTACTTATTCAACTCTTAGTTTATCTCCCTTATGTTTGCTTTTTCATAGTTATATACTCGCCTATGTACTGTACCAGCGCTCCTTACATGTTCAACTTTCATTTCACAAAGCACAGCACTGTGATCGCTTATTCCAGGTAGCACCTGAGTGGAATTGACGAATTCAGGTTGATTTGTGAACAACAAATCTAGGATGTGATCCCCACGGGTCGGTTCCAGAACCGTTTGACGCAATGCATAAAGTTCAACCAAGTTGATCAGTTCTTGGCAGGAGCGACTCGTAAAGGACAGGAAGTGAGGTTGATGAGTCCAGTTAATGCTAGGCAGATTGAAATCACCTCCGATCACCATAAAATCTGTTTGAATTGCGTCAACTGTCCCCGCCAGCTGCGCAAACCCATCAACTGATGAATCAGGCGGGCGGTAGAACGAACACACAGTTATAACTTTGTTGTTATTAAGCACCAGTTTACACCATATATACAGCTTCACATTCATCGGCAACATTTATTTGGTAAGAAGAAATTGAAGCATCCACAAGAATAAATACACCTCCTCCATGCAAGTGTATGTCCTTTCTATAACATTTAAAACGATCTGGGAATACTTCACCATCTGCAATTTCATTTGCTAACCATGATTCAGTGCCGAGAATAACGGACGGCTTCACCATATCAATTAGAGCTGCAAATTCATCAACCTTGTTTTTAATGCTACGGCAGTTAATTACGAGAAAGGAAATAAGCGTTGCATTACGCCGACACCGTCACTCAACCGCTCCTACCTCCTTTGTAGCACTGGCCTTATCACCTACTATCGGTACGACCTCATTTGTATTATCATCAAACAAGTACTTCTCGCCGTTTATAATAAGAGTGTCATACCTGAGGCTGATCTTGTCGCCACTTTGTTCACGTGATTTTGCGAACTGCCATAGAAACTTTCTCTTTCTACGTACTTCCTCAGAAAAGTCCTCTGAAATACTGACATCACTTCCTTTCAATTTATAAGCCCTCTTTAAAACTTTCTGCTTGTCAGCGTATGAGGCGAAAATCGCTTTTAAAGGACGGTTGCTACCAGACTTGAATCTGCCTAACCTGTGAGCAATTTCTAGTTTATTTATTTATTATTCCTCAAAGGTCCCTTTCGGGACATTACATGAGGGGGGGGGATAACACGGCAAAACAAAAATATTATACATTAATAAGAAATGGACAAATATTACATTGATGAATGGGCTTCCTCGATGGTGGTCTTGAAAAGTCGGTGAATCATGATGGTGGCCACTTCAGCAGGGAGGTTATTCCAGTCACGGGCAGTCTTTAAGAAAAATGATTGCTGGAATGTGGTGGTATGGGCACGTTCAGGGTAAACAGCGTTCGGGTGGTTATGGCGGGAAATGCGATGGACACGTGGAATTAATTGGTTGGCTTCTGTAAAGTTGTGGAAGAATTTATGAAATAAGCAGAGACGTGCTGTGTTCCGACGGGTGACTAGTGTAGGCAATTGCAATCGTGATTTCAGGCCTGAGATGCTGGTATGATAGGAGTAGTCAGATGAGATGAACCTCGCGGCACGATTCTGAACAGACTCAATGGTATTAATTAGGTTAGTCTGATGGGGATCCCAGACAGAGTTAGCATATTCAAGTTTAGGTCTGACGAAAGTCTTGTAAGCGAGCGATTTGAGAGAACTTGGTGCTAGAGCAAGGTTGCGCCGAAGATACCCAAGGACACTGTTTGCGGAGTTATTTATGTTGGTGATATGGAGAGTCCAAGTTAGATCACGAGAGATATGGACGCCTAAGTATTTGTAATGACTGACGGAAGAAATTGGGCAGTTATTAATAGTGTACACTGGCGCGATGAAGTTGGGGCGACGGTGAAAAGAAATCAGTGAGGTCTTTGAAATATTAAGAGACATGAGCCACGTGTTACACCAATGTTGCACTTTTGAAAGGTCTTCTTGAAGAGTGACGATATCTGAAGAATTTGTTATGGGGCGATATATGACACAATCATCAGCAAACAGTCGGACGTTGGAAGAAAGACTAAGTGGAAGATCATTAATATATATTAGGAAAAGAAGGGGACCTAGTACACTTCCCTGTGGGACGCCAGACTTCACAGGTGAAAGAGATGATGAGTGACTATTAGCATATACGAACTGATGACGGTCAGTTAAAAAGGCACGAATCCAATTAACGATGAAGGGGTGCAGATTCAGACGGGAGAGTTTGTGTATTAAGCGACCATGAGAAACTTTATCGAACGCCTTTTCGAAATCAAGGAACACAGCGTCACAATGAATATTACGGTCTAAGTACGAGTGTAAATTGTGTAGGAAAAGGGCAAGCTGTGTCTCACATGAGCGACCTTTAAGGAATCCATGTTGATTAGGATGGAAGAAATTTACAGGAGTTAAAAAGGCAGCAACATGCGAGTACAAAATATGCTCCATGATTTTGCAGCAAACGCAGGTGAGTGAAATCGGGCGATAATTTAACGGGGATGAACGGTTACCTTTTTTGAACACTGGAATGATTTTGCCGATACGCCAGTCACGTGGTAAAGATCCTGATGATAGCGATTGCTGAAAAATGAGCGACAAGATCACACTGCTAATATCTTTAGTATTCTTCAGAACTTTTGAATTTATGGCGTCGATACCCGAGGACGAAGTATTGGTTAGCGAGTCAATAATTTTTGCAATGCCTTGAGGTTCAAATGATATGCTTTCCATGACTGGATGATCCAAAAATGGGATATCGGGAAGGTTATCGGCAGGTTCATTGGTGAACACAGAAGAAAACGCAGAGTTAAGGACACTCGCCACATCAGAATCATTAATCGGAAATCCGGAATTATCACAGAGCGTAATGACAGAAGGTTCATGAGGCATAATGGTTTTCCAAAATCGCTTGGGGTTATTTTGTAGCATTGATGGTAAAGTGTTGGAGAAGAAGGTACGTTTTGCTTGCGCTGTTTGAGTGTTGTAGTGTTTTTCGGCGCTGTAATACTTCGTCCATGCTAGGGGAGAGTTAGTGAGCTTAGCCTTTCGAAATAAGCGTTTTTTCTTGTTATTTAGTCGTTTTAGCGATACGTTAAACCATGGGGAACCAGCCCGCTCGGTTATTTCTATGGTTGGTATATATAGATTTAAGAGACGCTGAAATTCCGATTTGAAAAGTATCCAGTTTGATTCGACGGAGCGAGAAGGAAACCCAGGTGTAAACTTATCTAAGAAGGCTGTTAAGTCGCGATTTATGCTTACGTAATTGCCTTTATCATAAAGTGTAATTGTCTTTTTAATTATTTTGTGATTATTCATGCTGCAAGAGAAGGTAGTGTGAACTGCCAAATGATCACTCAGGCCATGCATACAAGTTATGGAGGAAAAATTCTCTGGATGAGTCGTTAGAACAAGGTCCAAAATGTTGGCGGAGTGATCTGTTACACGCGTAGGAGTGGTAACTAACTGTGTTAAACCGAACGTAAGGCACGTGTTTAGGAATTCGCTTGGTAGTGCACATTTGGTTAGCATGGACGCTGTATCAGACCAGTTTATTGACGGAAAGTTGAAATCGCCAAAGAGCATGATAGGAGTGTTTTGGTGTGTGGTGGTGATGGTGCTCAGCGCGTCATGGAAGAGAGGTACAAAGGAACTATCATAACTGGGCGGGCGGTAGCAGACACCAAAGATGACGTTTGGAAAAATTTCAGTGCAAATGAGCCAAATCATTTCAAGCGGGGATGAGATAGCTAAGCGGGAACAACGCAGTTCCGATTTCGTGGCTATAAGGACACCACCACCGCGCATGCTGTCATCTCTGTCTTTGCGAAAAACGTCAAAACCTGATAGTGAAGGCAGAATCTCAGAGTCACGAATGTTTGAACTAAGCCACGTTTCTGTTAGTAAAACGATATTGGAAGAAGACGAAGAAATTAGGCTGCATAAGCGATCTCGTTTAGGGATGACACTTCGAATATTGGCTAACAAAAATGATAAAGGATATGGGTCATGATGGCTGGTTTTGCGCTTTGTTGTGACTGGTTGCTATTTTGTTAGTTCAATAACTTTGTCGGAATCATGGTCAAACACGTAAATCTTGTTTCCCACGAGCAGCCTGTCGTATCGCAGTTTAAATTTTGTGCTGAGATTTAGACTAAGGCCGAATTCGACGAGGCGTTTACGAGCAAGTCGTGTTCGGGGCGAGAAATCCTCAGCAATACTGAAGCCACTGTTTTTCAGCTTGCCACTTGCAGAGATTATGCGCTGCTTATCCTTGAAATGAGCAAACTTAACAATTATTGGCCTAGTCTTGCCGTTTTGAAAGCCACCTAACCGATGAGCGCGCTCAATATCTCGTGGTTCAACAGATTCTTCCAGCTGCTCCGCACAAAGGTCGATGACATGTTTCTCGGAAACATCCCATGATGCCTTGCCTTTGTCTTCCAGACCGTAAAATATTAAATTACATCGACGTGACCTGTTTTCCGCTTCGTCAATCCGGGCAGACAATGTCAAGACGAAATCCTTACACTCCTTAGTCGTTGCCCTGATGCTCTCTACTTCATTTTTGACATCAGAGAAGCACGCGCAATCGGTTTCAATTTTCGTCAGTCGCGTTTTCAGTTCATTAAAAGTTAATTCATGTTCGGTTAAAGTGGAGCGAATGGTTTTCAATTCTCCAAGCATAGCTGCCTGCCCGGACTTGATTTCACGTATCCCTTCTAGCAGTTGGGCAAAATCATCATGAGGAGGTCCAGGATTAGTCTCTACATCACCAGCTAATAACAGTAACTTCAATAGCATGCAGGCACAGTCGTACATAATGAGACAAGAGCTGCGTGGGCCCGGCAGCACGAATAGACAACGGTTGCTAGTACGCTTAGCATAGAGGCAATAACAATTCGTTACCTGCACAGCGAAGAAGCGAGGCAGGTTAGTGATGCCCATCGTAGATGTGCTGCCGAGCCCACTGAAGGGTGCGCCGATGTGCGAAGGGAATATATTGGCTGTCCGTGATGGCGATAGCATGACTGAAGTTCCGGTGACCAGATGAGAAGATAGCCACGGCCTTTGATCCAGAGAAGGGAGGTGGGGTTGCGCACACTGGGATGCGCAGCCGTCAAATGATGCAGCGGCTTCCGAGAGACGCAGTTTCTCCGGGTACATCGATGTCTTGGGCGTGAAGTTGAAGTTGTAGTCCACAGGCTCGGAACGAGCGACGCAACGGGGCATCGACCACGGGCCAGGCGGAACGCTTGGTAGCGCACCGGTCACAAGGGCAGGACCGGAGACCTGCCCGCCGAAGGAGCCCAGGGACTGAAGCCACCAGATGCCAAGGCACTGCACAGCGAAGAAGCGAGGCAGGTTAGTGATGCCCATCGTAGATGTGCTGCCGAGCCCACTGAAGGGTGCGCCGATGTGCGAAGGGAATATATTGGCTGTCCGTGATGGCGATAGCATGACTGAAGTTCCGGTGACCAGATGAGAAGATAGCCACGGCCTTTGATCCAGAGAAGGGAGGTGGGGTTGCGCACACTGGGATGCGCAGCCGTCAAATGATGCAGCGGCTTCCGAGAGACGCAGTTTCTCCGGGTACATCGATGTCTTGGGCGTGAAGTTGAAGTTGTAGTCCACAGGCTCGGAACGAGCGACGCAACGGGGCATCGACCACGGGCCAGGCGGAACGCTTGGTAGCGCACCGGTCACAAGGGTAGGACCGGAGACCTGCCCGCCGAAGGAGCCCAGGGACTGAAGCCACCAGATGCCAAGGCACTGCACAGCGAAGAAGCAAGGCAGGTTAGTGATGCCCATCGTAGATGTGCTGCCGAGCCCACGCTAGTTTTACGGATTGAACTCCTAATTTCGAATTACACACGTCAATTACGCATTCTACTGAGTCCTCATTTGACTCGTTTGGTCTTGTATCCTCGACACCAAATAAAAGCAAATTGCAACGCCTCCTCCGGTTCTCCAGATGCTCAACCTTTGCCATTACTGAACTCAACATCCGCTGCTGATCTTCAAATCGTTTTTTCCATTCACCAACTGCACAGTTCATTTCATCAAGGCTCGCTATTCTTGACTCTATCGATGCAATACGGCTGCCGAGGTCATGCATGGCTCTCTTACTTTCAACTTGGGTCAGTTCTATTGCACTCAACTTGGCCTTAATCGTATCTTGGCCATCTAGGAGCATCTGCAGAGTTTCTGCGGTAGACGAACCTGGGTTAGGCTCAACATCACCACATAGAAGTAGCAGCAACAGATAAAAGGAAATACGACGCAATAACCGAAAACTACGACGCGAGTAACCTTTCGGTTGCGAGTGAGTTCTGAGACAAGCAAATAACACATGGGGTGGAACCGGCAAAACGAAATGCGCGCGAAAACAGTGCAAGTTTGTGTTACTAACCTGCAAAAGCAACAGGAAAAACGTGAGCGGCAGTGCTTAGGCCATGCCGGTTCCACGCCCCCCTGGTTGACTGCCAGATCTCGGTATTTGTAGGCTGTCGATAAGGGAATCACTGCACCAGTGTTCATAGACCGGTACGGCACATCTGTCGAAGTCAGCGGCGACGCACGTCGAATCGTCCCTGGCAGCAGCAGACGAAGTTGCGTTCCTTGATCCGTCGGCGCATATCCCAGACGAAAAGGGTGAACTCGTAGGCGATGAAAACGAAACGGCACAACCGCAACATTCCTTCAAAGCTGAGAGGCCATGTGTCTGCAAAAGCAACAGGAAAAACGTGAGCGGCAGTGCTTCAGCCATGCCGGTTCCACGCCCCCGCTGCAGCGGGGGCGTGGAGCTTCGCCGCCGCTGCAGCGGAGGCGAGCTCGGGAGTGTGTCCATCGCCTCAGTAGAGGCGCTGGAGTTCCGCGGAGAACCCGCGGGAAGAGGGTTGGGCTTCTCCCGAACGGGGGAAGCCTGGCGAGCTGCCGACTTCGTAGCCGGCGGGCTTTTTTTCGGGGGTGGCATAGCAGTTTTCACTGCTTCTGCCAGAGGCGCGGATGGCCCTGCCCCAGGCTCACTGTGTGTGAGCTGGGCAGGTGCCGTCGGCCGGTGTGGTGTGCCGCGCCCACCCACCACATCGGAGAAGTTCATTTTTGCGCTGAAGGAGAAAGTGCCATGCGTCTGTGCGTATCGTTTTCGTGCTTCTCCAAAGCTGATGTTTTCCTGTGTTTTTATAGTTATGATTTCTTTCTCCTTCTTCCAGGATGGGCACGACCTTGAGTAGGCAGCGTGCTCTCCTTCACAGTTTGCACAGTGTAGCGCAGTGTCCTCGCAGTTTTCTGAAACATGTTCCTTCGATGCGCATTTTGCGCACGTTTTGCGGCCGCGGCAGCTCTCTGAGCCGTGGCCGAACCTCTGGCAATTGAAGCATCTTCGGGGGTTTGGAATGTAGTGCCTGACATTAACTTTGAGATATCCGACTTCGATGGTTTCAGGTAATGTACTTGTGTTGAAGGTGAGAATCAGGTGCTTTGTATCTATTTCCTTATTGTCTTTCCGGATTTTTATTCTGTGCACATCTGTGATATTTTGGTCGATGAGACCTTCCAGCATCTCTTTTTCTGTTAGATACATGAAATCATTTTCAGAGATGACGCCGCGGACGGTGTTCAGGGATCTATGTGCTGTTATGGAGACTGGGATTTCTCTAATGGCTGTAATGTTTGCGATTTTCGAGTTCTGGACATTGTCACGCAGTTCTAGCAATAAGTCTCCAGTGGCCATTTTCGATACCTTATAGCCAGAGCCCAAGGCATCTGTTAAGCTTCTTGACACAAGGAACGGGGATAGAATTCTAGCTTGTTTTTCAGCGATTTCGCTGTGAATCACATAAAATTTGGTGAATGCTGTTTTCTTTTTTGAAAAAAAGTCTGCTGCTTCGTTCCGCCCTCTCTTGAGAGAGCGATCAGGTTTGGAAAAAAGGGGAGCCATAAAAATTCAGGTTTTTCGGTCATGGTGCCAGCCACCCACCATGGAGCCCAACAAGGGGACGGGACAGGAACTTGCAAGCAAGTCCTGCCCACGCCAGCTGTACACCTCAACTATAACCAAATATGACACAACTCAGGGCAGTTGGCCACACAAGGTTAACCCTAGCCGCCTATGAAAAGTGAAAAAACTGGGGAAATAGGAGGATACAGGAGAGTTGTAAGAAAGAGATAGGAAAGTGAAAGATGGAGAGGAGAACAGGAAAAGGCGACTGCCGATTTCCCCCGGTCGGGTCAGACCGGAGGTGCCGTCTACAGGAAGCTGCGGCCAAAGTGGTGTGTTGCCTCCGCCGAGAGGCCTTAAGGGTCCAAACGCTCGGCATTGGCTCAACCACCAGGATCCCCTTTTCCCCGGACACGGCGATGCCACGCACGGCTAAGCGCGGGTGCTCGGGTCCGTGGTGGCACACTGCTCACCATCATCCCCCTGCGGGGATGTCCCTGCGGATGCTCAGGTACCCGTGGTGTCGCAACTCATCATCGTCTGCATGAATCAGACGCCCCTGCGGGGCACAATGGTGCGGCCCCACTCATAGGATGCCCGACCACCCACCATACGCAGAGGGCTCCGACCGTCGGAGACAGGAAAACCTTACACGCGGTCAGCAGCTACCTGGGGCCCCTCCACGACACTAGGGGGCTTTTCCAATCAGCCGGGTACTCACCGCGTCGAGTGCTTTTCGCGGTTTTTCAGACACCGGAAGTATGTGTGATGTGGTCCAGCCAGTAGAGGCTTAGGTCGTGACCTAACACCTCCGCCGGGACCCATATGTGCTTCCAACCAACCAACCATGCACTTATTTCCTCCCCTAGCTTGCTCTTCTACTGAGGAAGGAGTGCTCAAGGCCGGGCGACCGGGCCACTAACCAAGAACGTGGCTTAGGGTGAGATGGCCCGGGCCTACTCCACCGGTACTCCACAACATCGACGGTTTTTACCAGACTCTTCCGAGGTCGTACTAGGCCCCCATCCCCCGGCGTCCCGCAAAGGCCATTACAGCCCTGCGGCCGGCCGTAAGGCCGCTTCCCCGAGGCGCCGTTTCAGCGCCTGGCTACTATAAACCGCCGCGCGGACCTGGTTTCTCCGTAACCAGGAACAGGCGCGTCGGTAGCCAGACTTGCACGCCCCCGCGTGCGGAGGAAGGTAGCATGTATTTGAAAACCTTTCGCTCTTTGGGCATGCCTTCCGGTCCGGATTTCATGGGTCCAACCTGAGTATGAACCCAGGCCTGCCTCCGCTCAGGCATCGGACCTCACGCGCGCGACTGGCCCTCAGAGTCGCCTGGGAGTCGCTGCCACTCCCATGGGGTTTTTCATCCCTTGAGGATGGGTCCCGGCCGTCCCATCCCCACTGCTGGCGTTGCACCGGAACAAAGCCTAGTAGCCTAAACTACACCGGCCCGTATCCGGTGGCGGGGGGGGGGGGGAGCACGAGCAGGCCGCACAGTCAGATCTCCCCCCCCCCCCAATCAACGCCGACATTCGATAGGTTGGGGCAACCAAAAGGAAATAAAAATAATAAGCCCCTGCCTGCACCACATACGTACAACAGGCTTAACCCAATCTGAAAATAAAAGAATAGGCCCGTAGGCAAAATGTAATTTCGCCACCCATGGGTGGAAAAATAAAATAACGCCGACAGGTGGAAGGGGGCCGGCAACGCCGCGCAGAGCCGCCGCAAAGGTCCAAGGAACATTCGGTCCGGCCCGCAGAAGGCGAAGTTCCGCCTCGGCCTCGGAAGCCCTGACGGACACTTCGGCACTCCGGGCTCTCAGGACCTTCAGCTCACGATCCTGGGCGATAACTTGGTCCCGCAAAGCACGGCCGCGCTCTCTGTCACGATGGCGCAGGCAAAGAAGTGCTGTGCATTAGCATTCATGGCAGAGACCAGGGACACAAGGGTGGCCCGGACGCCTGCTGTGATCTTATTCTTTCCGTCATTAATGATGGACAGCAGTTTCTCGTGCGCCGCTAAAAGGGGGGTATCCGTGCCCAGCTCTAGGTTGTCGGGGGCCGGGGTCTTTGGGACAGCGGCAGGTGATGAGGAAAGGCCCGGGACGCCGGTCACGGGGGTCAAATCTGAGCCCGAAAGAGAACGGGGTTCACCACCTGAAGCGGCACCATGGTCAGAATGACGATGTCCATCTGGTATGATCATGTCGTCCGGGTTGTCAACGGTAGGTTCCGTGTCGAAGTCAGAGGTTACCTCAGGAGATGACGGATCCGCGCGTAGTCCAGGTGTCAGGGCCAGCCCGGCAGCAGCTGCGCGGTCAGTCGTGGCGGAGCCAGCAGCCGCCAGGCCTAACCAGGCCGCGGCCTGGGTGCGAAGTGCGCAGAAGATGAAATTTGAGGTGGTGTCCTCCGAGAGGGAGGACACTCAGGGGGTCCCCAAGGTGTTACAGGGCCCCTCCGAGCAGAGAACCTCTCCAATAGGGCTTTGAGACGTAGGGAAATAAAAAAATCAGCAGGAGCTCAAAACAGTGCGATCCACAGGATACTCTTCTTCTTCCCCAGGCCCGAAAATTAAAAGTTTACCACGATGTGTTTGTGTTCTGAGAGCGTGCTTGTTTCTGAAACTATTCAGGTGTATGGTATGGCGAGCATCTCGTTGGTTCCAAGTGTTATGTCAATCCAACTGTCTGTGTAAGGTGTGGAGTACGTAGGAGGGGATGCTGGTTCGTTTAAAATTAACAAGCCTGAGGACATAGCGAAATTTACTAATTCCCCACCCCTGATATCACAAATATGTGGTTAAAATCGCCCCCCAACACGACCGGCATGCCCTCTGTGAGGATGAGTGCTTGTCGAATGTCGTCAAATGTTTGGGTCATTGGAGTGTGTTGTGGTGCGTATGCCGATATTGATAAGCAAGATGCAGTGGCCATTGAGCAGATGATGGCTTCTACTCGTGTGGTGACTATAATCGGGAACATGTCGTAGTGGTGTTGTCGTGCGATGATGGCCGGACGGGGACGCGACTGGGCGGCGAGCACGGTCCACTCTGGCGGAATTCCTGAAATGAGAGCGAAATGAAAGACTCCCTCCCTCAGCCTTTCTACAAGCACCGGGGTTGCATTCCTGCAGTGATCTAGGTTTGCCTGGATAAAGGAAAAGGTTAAAACAGGCATTGTATTTGTGTAATTTGAGGGATGAAAGTATATACGGGTGGAGTAGGAATTGCCCGTGCGTAGAAAACGTGTAGCGTGGAGGAGGACAAAAACGATGAGGGTGAAGTCGTGAAGGAGCAGTGGAAACTGTTTAACTGTGGGGTTGTGAGTTTGGGAGTTGGGTAGTGTAGGAAAGTTAAAAAAAAAAACAGGAATCGTGTCGCGCCAGGCGCTTTTGTGATGCGTGAGTGTGACAGTGTAGTGTACGTGTTTCGAGGAGCGGAGGAACCGTGGTTTTGCATTGAAATGAGAGGAGAGACCGTATAAATGGAATTGTTGCGAAAAGAGGGGAGTGCGAAAAGGAAAGAAGGTGAAAAGGGCACATGGTGTGACCATGTTCCTCGGGAGAAAATAAAGGAAGAGTATTCTGATGGAAAGAGTGGAGTGAAGTTATACGGTCTGTGAAAGGCGATAAAAGGGGAAGAAGTGATGGGAGTGAAAATTGCCGGCGCCGTAAGTGAAGTGCAGGGCCCCGAGCAAGTTAGAAGGAAGAGCATGGTACTCCGCCCCTCGTAGTGTACGTTGCAGTGTTTAATTTGTGTCACAGTTTGTGCGTAGCTTCATCCTCGCAATTCTTTCAGCAAGGATGGGGCACTCTTTCGCCCCGGCCCTGTGAGGAGGGGCCTCCCGCCCCGCAAGCCTGCACACGGCACAAGCCACAGCAGCAGTGCCGCCGGAGGCAGCACACGCCGCCACAACGTGCGCACCAGCGCAGCTGGTGCACGCCGCCCTCGCTAGATCCGAGGCAAGGCGGCAGTTTCGGAGGGAGTGCCCCTACTGCGCACAAAATGTGCACAGGGGAACGTGCAGGTCCTCCTCAACCTGGGCCGAGGACCAGCCAATGGTCAGTCGCCGCCGTAACATGTTATTGGGAAACGTTTCCAGGCTCACCGACAGAACGTGGGTTTTCGTACCGTTCCTATCCCGGAACGTGTAGCGCTTCAGGATCGTCGACGCGTCGATGCCAAGGTCGCTGTCCTTGGCGGCTATTTCTGCGACGACGGCGTCGTCTGCGACGTCGGGGTCGACGCCCTACACGCGAATGTGGGGCCGACGGCGCTCCGCCACCCGCATCGCCATCGCGTTTTTTGTTACCGCGTTGTTTCTAACTGCCGATGTTAAATTTCGCAGTGTGTCGCGGTTTTTCGCGATTACGGTGACTCCGTTTGATGTCGGTTTAAACTGGGTGGGGCCTATGCCCTCGTCCTCTGGGATGATGTTGGATTTTATCGTTTGAATTAGCTGGGCAGGTGTAGCCGTGGGTGTGATGGGTGTCAAAAATGCGACGTGGCTCACAGTTTGTGGTCGCTGGGTGGCGGTTGCGGTAGAAGATGTTGGAGACGCCGTCGTCGTTGTGGACGCAGGTGGACGGTTCCCTCGATCGATGTCCGCAAACGTGGGCGCGGCAGGTGGAGCCGGGCCAGCACGCAGTCTGGTCTCCGCCACCGAAGCCCGGGACCTGGCCTCAGCAGTGTCGCGGCGCTCCGCACTCCACAAGGTCCGGAGGACCTCCGCCCGGCCCCTGGCATCGGAAGCCAGCGCCCGGTATTCGGCGCAGCGGAGCACCAGCTCGCCGAACATCTGGGAGATGTTCGTCCGAGCGTGAACTGGCACCTTGTTTTTGTCGCAGTTCAGGAACGCCGAGAGATGCTCCTGAAGGGCCGTGACGTCGGCGAAATCCGGCATTGCTGTAAACGCCAGGTCGAGCCTGGCTCCCATGTCCACAGGTTCCTCGGGAGAGGGACCCTAGCAATCCGGCATGGCCCCCGGCCCGGCGCCGTCCGGGCGGGGGACCTCCGACGGAGAGTCATCGCCCGAGGTCGACACAGCGTCCGGAGAACCGCGCGAGCCCAGGGCGGCCGCAGCAGTGGTGTTGCCAACCGGAGACAACGTCTCGGTCGGCCGCAGGGTTTCGTCCGGGACCCCTGCAAGGATAGTGTCTCCGGCGTCCTAGAACTCCGAGCGGGGTGTTGTGGCACCCGCGCCCGACCGCCCGGAGCAGGAACTTGGGTCCGGGGACAGGCGGTGCAGCGTCACCACAGGTTGGTCCCGCCCGGAGGGCGACGCAGCGGCAGACGCCTTCGACGACGACATCCCCGCGGACGCGGGCGACAACCAGCCCTGTAACCAACGGCACAGGGCGGGGCCGAACCTAGGCCTCGCTAGGACAAAGCCTGTGCTCGAAGGCTGAGGCTTCGAACGCGGCCAGGCAGAGCCACGCCCTGGGCGAAGTCCACGAGCGGTCGCAACTGGTCAGGTGGAAGAAACCGGGCCGAGCGCAAAAACGGCCAGAAAATCGCGACCCGGCCTCGTGGACCAGTCGCGACGTCAGCTGGGAGGGCCCCGACCGCAGCCGGAAAGGGCACCCCGAGGCCACAGGGCCGGCCAGCAGGCAGCCGGGAGCACTTCCTCTTCTTCTTCCGAAGACGCACCCGTACAACATTTTTACAAGCAGCAGCAAAAAGCACGCAACATGCCAAGATGGAACACAGCAGGGAATGACACGAACGTTGGTTGTTGTTGTTGTAGCCTACGACAGAATGGCACATACCCACTCTGGGGGATCGGCCAAGAATCGGGTGGTAAAGGTTGGTATTCACCTGTACGTAGTAAAGGCAAAAGGAAAGCACACGGGAGAGGAACACCGGGGGAGTCTACCACAAGAAGGGCACGGAGAGGATGAAAAACAAAAATCAACAAAACTAAAAACAAATAATAATAATAATAATCATTATATATATATATATATATATATATATATATATATATATATATATATAAAGGAGATTGGATTGGAGAGAGAGAAAGAGAGAAAAGAGAATAATTAGAAAAAAAAATGAAGCATAAAAAGAAAATACTGAAAGCTTTATTTTAGCAAGGTAGTCGATGAGATGTTGTTGTTGCGACTGAGAGAAGAATGAAAAGGAAATTGCACGGGCCTGCCAACTGGCTCCAGCCGAGCCACCACCGCACGTGCAGATAGAGGAGATTTAAAAATAAGAGACAGTTTATTAAGCTGTATGCGACGCAAAGAAAATTGATACAAAAAAAAAACCAAGAAGCAGCCTTTTAATGTTTCTTTAGCTGCACGCTACAAAAACTACGCTACTGTGCTAAATAACTTATTGAAACATGCGAGAAAATCTTACTATGAGCATGAAGCACATAAAAATGAAAACAACACTAAAAAGCGATGGAAACTTCTGAGTGACTTCCTCAAATTACCCAGCGCAAACAGCCCCCTTACTGAAATTAATTTCAATGGTACAGTCTACACTGATCCATACGACATTGCAAATGCCTTTAGTGACTTCCTTTCTGCGCCTCATAATGGTCGTCCACTTAGTTCAGAGAAAAATATAAAGCGCTCTAAACAATATTTTTCTCTTTTTCCTCTTTCCCCTCGTTATATCGAACTGCTGATTACTGGCCTCAAGGACACTAGCCCTGGATTTGATAAGGCATCCTCTCGGCACCTTAAACTTGTAGCTATTCTGATCTCTGAACTACTTTGTCATGTTATTAATCTCATCCTGATGACAGGCGTTTTTCCTGCTTGCCTCAAAACAGCTAAGGTAATTCCAGTGTTCAAGAAAGGAGACAGACGATTAATTTATAACTATCGACCTATATCTATTATATCTTCTTTCAGTAAGATCATCGAGAAATTGATAGTTGAACGCTAGATAAATTCAAGATAATTTCCATCACTTTGGTTTTCGGTCTGGCAGCTCGACTAACTTAGCACTGATCTCTGACTCATTTTATCAAGCAAGGCACTGATAATGGCGAGTTTGTTGGTTCTGTTTTTTAGATTTCACAAAAGCTTTTGATATGATTAATCACTCCATATTGCTTCAAAAAGTCGAATTTTATGGAGTTACAGGTCCCGTGTCGCGACTGCTGAAAAGCTATTTACAAAATCGTCAACAAATAATCAACATTGGTGGAAGATTCTCCCAAGCTAAACTATTAACCAAGGTGTTCCTCAGGGCTCTATTTTAGGACCCTTACTATTCATACTATATATTAATAACCTTACTAATTTTATTAGTCCAACTCACCGTGTCTTATATGCTGATGACACTACCGTGTCATTATCTAATACGTCCATAGATGATCTGACTCTTGAATTGAATGCCGTTCTAGTAATGTAGCCAAATGGTGCACTGATATTCAGTTGGTGATTAATCCCGCTAAAACGAAATTCAAAGTGTTCAAAAGTAGCCAGAAAATTCTTTAGTGTCCTCCTACGTTAAATCTTTGTTCTTGTAATGTTCCGACTTCTGATAACACCAACTTCCTCGGCGTTATTCTTGATTCAGCTCTTAAATTTTCCCTCCATATCGCTCATCAAAAAAAGAAAGATCTATGTTTGGCATCAGAGCTATAATTAAGGCGCGTCCATATTTTCCATGCAACCTACTCCTATCTTTGTATTATGCCTTCGAACACAGTCACATCACTTATGGGATTATTGCATGGGGAAATACTTATCATTGCCATTTATCATCTCTGCAACACTTACAAAACCAGGCCATCCGCATTATTACCCGTAGCCCTTTCTCAACTAATGCTCGTTCTTTATTGCAGGAGCACAATATTTTACCAGTCCACCAGCTTTTCCAGTATCACCTTGAAATTATGTTCTTTAGATTACTACATGGCACCCTACATTTTCAGTTTGTAGACCCCATTCAGCTGATCAATCACAACCCTACCAGATTTGCAGCAAGAAACAATGTTCTGCTCCCCAAAGTCCATATCAATTATGGTAAATCGACGTCACCTTTTCAAGCAATTTCATTTTGGAGCACACTGCCACCTACTCTAAAAACATCAATTTCCTTGCCTGAATTCAAAAATAAGCTCAAAGTATTTTTATTGGAATGCCGATGTGCTATTCTCTTTTTGTGTATATTACCTGCGTTATTGTGATTTTGACTCTGTTTTTGTAATGAAGTATTGATTTGATATTTCCTATATTTTGTATTTATCCGCTAACAATGCTCAAATGATCTCTTGTATTATTGATTTATCGAGGGTCCCGGTGCAGTCTGACTTTGGGACCCTCGTCTGTACATTTATGATGATGTTTTGTATATTTTTTGGGACCAATAAAATAATGGGAATGAAATTGAAAAAAGAAAAACCTTTGGGATTTGTCATTATCCCTAATATTGGAGTAAGTGAACGCACATAAAGCTTCGTCTCTTTGAATTTCCACAAATTATTTGACGGCACTCCTCAAGCTGTGGTGGAGTGGCTTTTTCCTGTGCACTTCGGTTAATGAAATTAAGAAACTGAATGAGTAGTACCATACGGAAACTCCCTTGGGTCCCTAGAGGAGTTCGCAGACAGTTCTACACCTCGAAGCAGCAAGAGTGAACACGCCATTCAGCTTCGCTGGCAGTTTGGACGATGTAAACTGTAAAGCGGCTTCCGTTGTTGAGATGTATGAGCTGGAATACTAGTAAGTAATACAATTAGAAATTGTGGGGTGCAGCAGGCTTATGAAGCAGCCATCGAGACTGCGGAAGCGATCTACGCAACCAGTGAAGGACATCTACGGATGCTCTCCTGTTCCGAGTGCTCTGAACAGTATTATTTAGAATTAACCTAAAGCATACTGCAGTCTGCAGTAACTGGTAACTGGAGACCAAGTAGGAGACTCATTGACGAAAGTGGTTGTTAATGAGGAATGCCGTGCTACGAATGCGCGTGAAGAAAAAGGCTCTGTGACGATAACTTTTCCCTATGTGGAAGTTCTCTCATTCCTAGATTGTTACACTGCCGTAATGAGCGCAGAAAACAGGTTATATCGGGCCTGCATACGACATCCACAGAAATAATCGCAATTCTTCACCATACGCTACCGTTTTAAGTACTAGAATCCGAGATGACCGAAAGATTTCGATAAGTTCTGTATTTTACACCTTTGGTACAGTCGCATTACCTTACGTGATAAACAGCAGATTATTTTGGTCAGAATTACTTGCAGCATATAGCATTTAGTATATATAGTATTTTGATTTAGTATTCACGTATAAAGCTTCGTATCTTTAAATGTGCGCATATCAGCCGAACCATAAGCTGTCTCCACACTATGTTGGAGCTCTTGACGATAACATTGTTGTCTCAAGCTTGTAATTTGAAGGGCGGAAGTTTCATTATTGAACAACTCAACGAGCTTTTCGCGGACCCAAGCTCCCGTCGGAGCCGCGAATTTTCTCGTAAAAAGAAGTCATGCATAGCTTATTGGCCCATCTACGTAGAACAAAAACGCGCGTGCAGAGGAAGCGAGAATTTTAAAATGCCGAAGTGCATGGCCTAAACAGCGCATCGTCAGCATCGGCTTACTTCGGTAACAAAAACGCAATTTCTGGCCATGGCAAACCGCTGTAAGAGACAATGAGCGTAGTTCGTTGAGTGCGGTCGTCCTTTGCCGGAGTCTGCTGTGAGAGGTGATCACAGGCACGTGCATTGTTCCGCTCTATTTTTCCCTGCTTCGAGTTACACAACAGTCGCACATCTACAGAGGGCATTCCCCTGGCCCGCCCTCTCCGCTGTGCGTTCAGTTGCCGTTGCTGCGGGCTGTTTTCGACGGCATCTTTCTGCGCAGTAGTTCGTCCTTGTCCCCTCGGATAGGACTCTCGCCGGCAGGAGAAGCTTCGCGTTCCCGTTCGTCTGGATTAGTGAAGTCCCTTTCAGCGCCTTCGGTGTCGAACTGTATGGGTTCTGCGAGGATCCTTTGAACCAACTCTCGATGCTGGCGCTCTTCTCGTATGAACTTGTTTTTGAGGTTCAAGCGGCTACGCTTGGGGAAGGCAGTCGTCATTAGAGTGAAGTCTGTGCCGTAGACACTCAGTGCTCGGTAGAACCCTGCGGTCTGCTCGGCATTCCAATATCGCTCCTTTGGAGCCTGCTTGTGGCATGGGGAGCAGCCCGTCCTTGCGCCACCCGTATTCTGAACGGCAGTGGAGCTGGTCGACTCCGTGCTGCAGCCTATTGGGCTCACCATGTCGTGAGTGGTCTCGTCAGTGACGTCGAAGAAAATTCCTGGCTCCTCCCCCGTGCCCGCTATAGTGGGTTCTGCAATGCCTTCCTTTTCTCCAAAAGCGTGTTCTTGTCGCTGGGACATGTTTCTTTCTTCAAAGCGTGGTCCAGCACTTGCATTCGGGGACATAGGCTGTCCGGGTGGGTTGTAGTAGATGAAGTCTGCCATGGACATCTTACTGCATCTTGCTGCCGGCTCGCCAGGTTTCACCTGGAAGGAGTTCCACGTCTGCTTCTGTGGACGACCTGCTTGCGGCTCAGCAGTTCGAATAAGCCGCTGAGCAAGTGGTGTTGAAGAGTCCGCCGTCTGCTGGTTGACCAGCTCGTAAATCACGGAACTGAGCGCCGGGCTTTTGCCGAGCCTACCCCCTGAAGATGGTGCGCCTGTTACGTTTGTTCCGGCGACAGGTGGATGTGTTAGCTGCTCAGCACTGAGCCTATGAACGCACCTGACATCCGGCAGTTCCACGGCTCTTAAGACCTGGCGATGCACTGCAGCACTGGCCGCGGACACGCCAGCAGCACCTTGCCCTGCTCCTTGTGGCTTCGGTGGCTCAGGGGTCGCGTCGCTCTCACGGCTAACGCATGGCTTGGCCACGAAGCGTGGCCTCCTCGTTGACATCACAGTCGTTTCACAGGGCGAAGTCTCGACTGCTGACCTGTCGGCGGCCCTCGAGTCAGTGGAGCCGTTGTTGCTGTTCTTGGCCTCAACAGTGATGATGATGATGATGTCCTCGGGCTGAATGGCACATACCCACGGCGGGGGATTGGCCAGGGTGCATAGTGGAACGCACGATGGCCGCGCCTACGCTTCCTCTTTTAGCAAGCCGCCGCGTGCCTGAGATTCGCTGCTGTGCGGAACGCTGTGAGCGCACAAGGTGTAATAACTAGTTATAATAATTTGTTTATTAAGGCGAAAGCCTTTAATGCCTCATACTGTCGTGACCAAGACGTGTTAGCAAATGTGTCCGCGTTTCGGATGCATGCCTTATATGGGCATATGCCAATCAATAGCCAATCGATACTTAATCGGGTGCAATCGAGAAACATCGGAACATGATATAAAGGGATTTCATGACTATATGATTGTACTTAATGACTAAATGAATAATTAGTAATTAGTAGTAGTTAAGAAGTGGCATGTGGGACTGTGCACTGCGCATGTACCTTAACAACACTAATTAATCAGTGCACTAGTTACGGTCTCGTTATAACTATAACCGTATATTGACTAGTATCACGAAATCTGCTAGTCATGCTTAACCATAATTAATAGTTAGACGTTTGCAGACGTTTCATAGACATTGTGTTGAACATTCTGGAGAGTTCCATCACTTGACAGGTGAGTGACAGGACATGATGGATGACATTAGAACAATGGTAAAGACAAATTAGCTTAACTATTCTAGTCAGAGCACATAAATAAATAAAACCGAGTCGGAAATTGGTCGAGCTGGGGGATCGAACTAGGGTCTCCGGAGTGCGAGACCAGCCCGTTAGCCACTCCGCCATGCCAGCTCGACGGTTTGGAATGAACAAGGGCGCATCTAGCTAATACGGCGTTTTCTTTCACTTCCATCTTCCTCCCTTCCCTTACGGCAAGGTTCAGGTATCCACCGAGATATGCGAGAGATACATAGATACATTTCCTTTCCTCAAAAACCAATTTACCGTCGAGCAAGGCGTAGAGCCGAATGGGCGATGGCGTTCTGTAGACTCCCTGGTAGCGTTGCAAGACGCTGTCCGTTCCACTCTTAGAGGCGAAGCTTAACATCTTAACCACACGCAGCAACACTGCGCTTAAGGCTTTCGCCTCATCGCACTTTAGGTGAACAAAGTGCCCCCCCCCCCTGAATTTTATTTTTCATGCCTATAAAAAAGGAGCTGCCGCAAAAAAAAAAAAAAGTGCTTCGTTGAAAATTAGTGGTTTTTGAGACAAGGAAATGGGGCGGTAACTTCTTGGTGGGCACCTTCCGTGAGGAAAGGGCGGATGAAAGAAGAAAAAGAGAAAACATTTGGAGGCCGCTTAAGCGTCGCCTTTAAAGGCAACGAGAGAGGTGGTGGTGGTGGTGGTGAAAACATTTATTACGAAAGAACAGGAGGTATGTTTGGATCAGCCCGTAAGGGACCGATCCTTACAAACACTAGGTGGAGGTCCCTAGTATGGGACCCCAGTGGCGGTTGCCGCCGCCCGGGCGCGCCCGACTAAGGCTTGTTGGGCCTGTAAGTCGTGGCAGCCGAGCAGGGTCGCCTCCCAGTCCTCCCGGGTTGGGTTGGGGATGGGGGGAATAGCGGGGTTGGAGGGGCAGGCCCACACCATGTGATAGGTGCCAGAAGACACTGCACTACAGTGTGGGCAGCTGCCGCTAAAGGAGGGGTCAAAATGTTTTAGCGCTGCCGGACACAGCAAAGTATTGGTGAGAAGGCGGAGAAGGAGCCGCTCATCCGCCTTCTTCAGGCCTTTACATGGGCTAGGGTAAAGGCGATGACAATTTTGATAATATGTTGTAATATCTTTGAATGTATAGACCGGATTAAAATCGGGCAGACCTGTGCGCTGCTCAAGCTGGTGACAAGCCGATAAATAAAAGGATTACATGAACTTCGTGCACCGTAAATTAAGAAACAAAAATGAAAGTCGGCTTGGAACAACAAAATAAACAACAAACTGCACTTGGTAACGCCGGTTCTAGGTGAATGGAAGCCATGTTTGCATAAGGAGCGTTTCATTGAAGTTATTTTATGACGTCTCCGTATAGGTCACACACACCTCAGACACAATTTTATATTCACAAATGAAAAAAAACCTGTTTGTGAAAAATGTGGAGACGAATTAAGAGTTAATCAGATTTTATACTCATGCACGAAAATCGAAAAACTAAGAAAAATGTATTTCACTGAGCTTTATAATGCACGCATTCCTATAGACCAAATGTTACTCTAGGGAGAAGATGCAATTGTCGACTTATCTTGTGTGTTTAGCTTTTCAGGTTCTTTCTACGAACTCTAAATTTTCACCCACTGTGTCGATTCAATTTTTTTATACGCCTCAGCCACCTTCTCATTCCTGGGAAGAAGGCTGATGTTTTGTTTTACTGGCTGGGAGGCTCAACTTCCTTGCCCAGCCGAGGATGGCTGCCGAGGTCACCCGACCTTGTTCAGAACTTTTGATATTAGCCATTCATAAAATTTCCTTTTTCCTTCATTATTATGTAATAAAATAATGCTTTAGGCCCTGTACACCATCGATAAATAATATTTCTATAAAGTTGTGCAGAAAAAAATTTTCCTATACCGTGCATGACTATCGGGTATGGGAGCGTGCGAGTTTGAATCCTGCGCCAGAAAGTTGGTTGCGTGGTTGACAGCGAAGGGTGAGGAGGTGCGTATGTCTGTCTGTTGGAGCGATAGTGTTGTAAGATGTCATTGAAATTTAACAGGCACTCCCCTTCGATGGAGGAGGCGGTGTGCTCTCCCGCCCGGAGGTTAAGATCTCGGGCGAGCGCATGCGCCTCCTCGTTTCCGTGTAGTCCGGCATGTGCGGGCGCCCAGATGAGCGTTACGGTTCTGGCGGGATTCAAGCGTCGGAGTATGGTGCTGGCTTTCCGAGAGATACGACCAGTGCTATAATTTCGGATTGCTGTTTGCGAATCGGATATAATTTTGGTGGCAGCTGAAGAGAAGATGGCTAGAGCGATAGCCGCTTCCTCAGCCGTGGTTATGGATGAGGAAAGAATGGTTCCTGCCGTGATGGCGCGGCCGTCACTGCGAACAGCCACTATGGCTGCCTGTGCGCCTGATGCGTAGAGCGAGGCATCAGTGTATGCCACATCGGGATCCTCTCCGTAACCTCTGTAACCTCCGTAACCTCTGCCAGACGTTCGGTGAGGCTTGTATATGAAAAGTTGAGATTTCGGGGGAAGCATGATAGCCCTCTCATTGACGTATACGTGCAAATGATATTTAGTGCTGTTTGTAAGCGGTGTTCTATCTCCGCGTCGCTACCTCGGCATGTCCAGAGTGTAATGTCATCGGCATAGAAGCTGAAGTGTAGGTTGGTTATCGAATTGAGTAATTTAGGCAATCCCATCATGGCTACGTTAAAGACAGTCGGGGAGAGGACCGCTCCCTGTGGGGTGCCTCGTGCACCGATGGTGATGTCACTTAAGGAATGCGGGCCGAATGAGATCGGCTGTACGATTACTGAGGAAATCGCGAACGTAGTTGTACATACGTTGTCCAACTTCGAGGGATTGCAGGTTCGTTAGAATAGCCGCCTGGGTAACGTGATCAAAGGCCTGATTGAGGTCTACTCCTAATATGGCTTTCGTATCCTTTGTTTTGGGTACCAGTATCTAATGTTGGAGTTGGAGGAAAACATCCTGCGCCGCCAATCCTGGTCTAAAACTAAACATGCTGTTAGAGAGGAGCTCATTATTCTCCAAGTAGTTGCTGAGTCGCGTCTGAATGACATGCTCGAAGTGCTTGCCTACACACGAAGTAAGAGAGATAGGTCGGAGATTAGTATGGTGAAGCGGCTTTCCTGGCTTGAAATACAACTTTCGCTCTTTCCCACTGAGGAGGTAGGGAACCGTTTTGCAGACACTCATTGAAATAGGCTGTTAAGGCTTCGATAGAGGGGGTGTCCAGATTTCGTAGTGCCCTGTCCGTGATCCCGTCCGGTCCCGGAGCAGAGGATGTATTCAGTTTGTGGAGTTGTGCCCTTACCTCAGCTTCTGTAATGGGCTGGTTTAAGAGTGCGTTTGGGGCGCCTTCGTAGTCGGGGTGAGTTTGGGCTGGGAATGGTGGAAGGTAGAGGTCCTTAAGGTGTTGCAAGAGGTCCTGTAGTTGAACTGTGCTAGCATGAATGAGTTTAGAGAGGTTATGATTTTGGGCCGTTTGGACTGCGTTGGGTCTAGAAGATGCCCAAATAGGCGCCACGTCTGAGAGAGACTCATGTTTCCATTGAGACGAGTGCATAAGGTCCCTGAATTTTGCGTGATCAGAATGGCTGCGTGCTTCTCCATTTCTGCATTTAGTCTGCAAAGTCTTCTTTTAAGAGTTCGGTTCCAGCGTTGTTTATGCCAGCGACGCTCGAGCCCCGTTTTTGCCTCCCACAAACGCAAGAGGCATGTGTCTACCGCCTCACTGGGGCAATCCGGGGGGATAGTGCGAGTAACAACTCGTATATACTGTTGCAGTTTTGTGGTCCATGCCTCTATGTCCGTGATGGACGTGTGCGTTCTATTACTTCGGCATTTTCTGAGAGATTCCCAGTTCGTGATAGTTTGGGGTTTAGGGGAAGGTTTGTCGATTTGGCTATGGAGCTTAATCTCTACAATGTAGTGATCGCTGCCTACATTTTCCTTAGTGTTGCACCATTTTGCATCATGAATTAAGTGTTTGAATGTGAGATCCGGTGTGGTGTCTCTGCTCACACTTGTTCCCACACGAGTGGGGTGATCCTAATCAGTAAGAAGTGTGAAGCCTTCCTGCTGTGCGGACAGCCAGACTCGGCGGCCCTTTGGAGTGTCTGTAGGGTAACCCCATGCTCTGTGTGGGGCATTGAAGTCCCCCATGGAGGAAGGAAACCATAGGAGAGGCCCTCGCCATCCGGGCCGCGTGACAAAAAACGTGCAGGAAGTCACGTGGTTTTGCAAGGACTACTGGGATTGCTTGGCCGACGGCGCAGCCAATAGCAGCGTTGGGCGAAGCGGCGTCGTCTGCTTCACGCATCACCCATGTCGGCAGAGCCGGTCGAGTAGAGTTGGAAATTCGCATTTTTATTCAATCGTTGTGGTCCGCGGGAGGCACACAGTTCCGGAGGCCTGTAGTCGGTGCTGGTCTTCATTGCTGTGCACTTAGTTCATTCAGGATGCCGTCTTGACGAAAGCGGTTGTTTTGGAAGCCCGCGACAGCTTTCTCTGAAAAGGCTTGGCGCTGCAGCTTCGCTATTCTTTTTCGGCTTTGTGCAGTTGCATCCCTCAACGCTGCTAGTCTTGTTCCAAGGAGAAATTGACAGTGCCGACGGCTCATAAAGCGATAGACGACGGTGACACGCTGGTTTATATGGTTACAGCAGCGCGGGAAGAAAAAGCCATTTACGAGTCGGCGCTTGTTTTGTGTATGTATATGTGTTCTGCGAGTTCCTTCATTTTTGTGTATTTTTCCCGCGCTGTTTTAACCACGAATAAATACAAACTCGTCCAGACCGTGTCCTTGTAAGTATACCCGTTGCGTCTACATTCCCCTATGCATGACGGTCACAATTGTTGGCGACCGATATGCGTGGGCGGCGGTGTGCTCACCGAAGCGTGCAGTGCCAAGAAAGCCGCGCCGCATCCGATGGTATCCGTCAGCAAAGCGATACGCGAAGTCTGAAGCGTACTATATCTGTTTACTGTACGCTGTGCGAGCGATATGTTTATTTTATTTTATTTTATTTATTTAGTACATACTGCTAGCCTCATGCTGAGGCTGTTGCAGGATTGGGGCATATGATACAAAGGGAGAAAACAACAGTAAGAAAAGTACACTTAAATTATTGTTATACAGTTCTAGTTGGCACAATGGAACAAAGAAAAAAAAACTACAGTCAGAGATCATAAGTCACAAAAAAAAAACAAATTGCAGGTGGGCAAAAGTAACGAATCGACAACATTCTGCAGTCAGGGCACAGTTGACAGCTTTGAAATAAAACTTTCCAGGGACGGGCAGTTCACCACGTCATCAGGTAAGGCATTCCATTCACGGACAGCTTGGGGGAAAAATGAGTACTTAAAAGTGTTGCTGTGTGCCCGGAATTCGATTAAATGCTTGGAGTGTTGTGTTCTAGTGCTGCGGTGAGCTGAGCGGGAGATGTAACTCTCACTGTTGATCTTAAAGGCTCCAGACAAGAGAAGATACATATATTTGTTGCGTGTATGCTTGGCGCGACTACTAATAGTGCTGAGACCAGCCTGGGTGAGAAGTTCGGATGGTGACTCGTGGCGGCGATATTTGTTATAGATGAACCTAACTGCCTTGCGTTGTATGTTTTCTAATTTGGTAATTAAATTATTTGTGTGTGGGAACCAGCATATTATGCTGCATTCTAAAATTGGTCGCACGAGGGATGTATAAGCAAGCAATTTTGTGTCGGGTGAGGCGAAATTGATGGAGCGCCTTAATGAGCAAAGAGCGGAAAATGCTTTGGATGTTACGTATGCTATATGCTTGTCCCATTTTAAGTCTGAAGAAATGATTATGCCAAGGTACTTATATTTATCGACAAATGTTACTATGTTATCTCCAATTTTATACGGGAAAGTGAGTGTTCTTTTTTTCCTTGACACGGTCATCCCAACTGTTTTTTCTAGATTTAGTGTCATCTGCCATTCCTGGCACCACTTTGATACTGCTTCTAGATCGGCGTTTAATGTGATCTGGTCTTCTTTACTGTTAATGTTTTTATATATTATGCAATCATCCGCAAACATGCGAACAGTAGCGTCAATACCATTTGTTATGTCATTTATATATATTAGGAATAGAATCGGCGCTAATACCGTGCCTTGCGGGACCCCTGAAGTAACTTTTACGCATTCAGATGAACATCCTTCGAACTGAACAAACTGTTTGCGGTCAGAAAGATATGCTGTTATCCAGTCAGTAGTCGTATTAGTACCGAGAACGTTTTCGATTTTGTAGATGAGTTTGGGATGGGACACGCGATCAAAAGCCTTTGAAAAGTCGAGGAAAAGCATATCGATTTGTCCGCGCATGTCAATTGTCGATGCCAAGTCATGTATGGTTTCCAATAGCTGCGTTGTTGTGGACAGACCCTTTCTGAAGCCATGCTGGTTATTGTTCAGTAATTCATTCTGTTCACAATAGGTTACAATGTGTTTAAGTATAATATGCTCTAGGATTTTGCATACTGTACAGGTAAGGGAAATTGGGCGGTAGTTTGCAGGGTTATTAACGTCTCCAGTTTTATGAATTGGAATTACTTTTGCAACTTTCCATTCACTGGGTACATCGCCAGTATCCAAGGATTTATTGTAGAGAAGGAGAAGATATTTGGACATCCACTCTGCGTACCTTTTCAGGAACTGGTTGGGGATATTGTCGGGGCCACTAGATTTCTTTCCATCAATGTTTAACAGTAAAGACAGTATGCCTGGTTCAGTTATCAACAATTCGCCTAAATGACTGTTGCCATTTTGCCGGCTTGAAAATTGAGGCCTTATGCTATTATCCACCGTAAAAACGAATTTAAAGTAATGAGAGAACCTGTTCGCTTTTTGTAACGATTCTATTTCAGGTGTCACTCTGTCTGGGCTTGCGTGGGTTTAGGTAGCGCCAGAACTTACTAGGAGCTGATCGTATAAAGTTGTTTAAAGTGACGTTTACGTATTTATACTTAGCAGTTTTAACAGCACTTTTTAGGGCTCGTGATAGTTCATGCATTTTGTTATTGTAGGCAATTACTGGGTGCTTGTTTTTAGATTTCCTCAATCGCGATATTTTGCGCTTCAGGTGAATAATTGGTCGGGTGATCCACGGGTTTGTTTTTCGAACTTTTTTTAGTTTTTTGGGCACATAGAGCGACAAGCATTGTTCTATTGTAAGCTTAAGCCGGTTCCATAGGTCGTTTACAGTAACTGAGACGTCGGCAGAGAGGATCGAAAATTCTGTATACTCATAGGCTAAATGATCTAGAATAGACGCATCGTCGGTACCTTTCCAATCGTAAATCAAGGATTGTGTTTCTTTCGGTTTGCGACACGTAGAGAGTTTGATAGAGCATATAGTTGCTTTGTGGTCACTGATGCCCTCAGCAATTTCCCATAAAATATTTTCTGAGGGAATAGCGTCACTTTTGAACGTCAGGTCAAGGATGCTGCTACTAGTCGAAGTAACCCGTGTTGGTTCATTTATGATTTGGCTCAACCGAAAATTAAACATCAAAGCAAGAAGTGCATCAGCGCTATTCCTATCTGCGGGCCCACAGTCAAGCGTTTCCCAAGATATGCCAGGCAAATTGAAGTCGCCAGTTAGGATAATCTTTTTAGATGCCGGCACGTGGTGTTGCATATACTGCTCAAGCAGGTTTAGAGTGTCTGCGCTTGCGTCGGGTGGACGGTATAAAGTGCCAACGAAGAATGCGGCTTGGTCCGGCGCTACTTTGCACCAAAGTGCCTCTATACCATCAACGGCAGGCAGCAGTGTACACGATAAGTCATCTTTGACTAGAATTGCAACACCTCCGCCACGTGTAGGCCTGTCTTTGCGTAGTACTATGTAGCCCGGGGGGAAGATATGATCGTCGGGAATGCATGAAGACAACCAGGTTTCCGTGAGCGTAATCACATCGGGTTCGTGTTCTATAACGAAGGCCTCCAAGTCAACTGCTTTGTTAACTATACTGCGAGCATTTATATTTGCTATTGTTAGCTGTTTCTTTGTCTCAAGTTGTACCGTTCTTGAAACTGGCTGACGGACTTTTTTGTTATGGCTACTTTGTCATTTTTACTATCATCCCAGACAAAAACTTCGCCGTTCACCTTGATCTTGTCATACAATAATGAAACTTTTTCTTTGTTATCTCGATTTGTCTTGCAGCTATCCCACAACTTTTTCCGTATGCTCCTCACCCTCAACGAGACATCTTCACTAACCGATATCGAGGAACCTTTTAACTTCCGGCAGTTCGATAAGATCTTGGTTTTGTCTCTGTAGTCAAGCAGTTTCAATATTACGGGTCGAGTCTTGTCTTCTTTCTTTGCGCCTATGCGATGGATTCTTTCTACGCCTGAGATGGTCACCCCGAGTTTAGTATTTATTACATCTTCTATCACTTGCTTTTCCAGGCTGTCTATTGATTCATCCTCGTCCTCCTTTACGCCATGAACAATTAGGTTCGATCGCCTACTTCTGTTTTCGAGGTCATCGACCTGGCGTGCAAGGTCACACAATGAGCGCTCGATAAGTGATAGTTTTTCCTCGACATCGGACGTCCTTTTTTCAAGTTGCGGGAGGGTGTCAAGTTTCGCTTGAATAGCAGCCAACGACTCATTGATTTCTTTGGTGTCATTTCTGATGGAATTAACATCTTGCGCCAGACTTCGTATTTCCGTTAACACTTCCTGTATGTTAGGGCCGGGATTGCTTTCCACATCTCCGGCGAGCATCAATAGATGTTTTAAACACACGAGAAAATCATTGAACATTACACACATTTGCCCTGGGCACGGCAGCACCACCAAAAACACGTCATCACAACGGTAACACTGACCGAAACGTTTGCTCACCTGTAGCAAAAAAAAACGAAAGGGTTCGTGATCCACATGCCAGTAGCGGTGCCACCGTGCCCAATGGCTGATTCGGGCGCGCTCCTTGCTTTAAAAGGGCTTGCTGTCGATTATGTTGCGGATGCCGGAGTGTCACCAAGTGGGCCGAAAGCGATGCGATTCAGTTGAACCGGCGGTGGGTCAAGGCACTGGTAATGCGTGCTGACGGCATTGCATGTAGCACTCGACTCGTTCGGCAGAAACGGAGCGGTTTCGGCTGTGCAGTTGACGCTACATAGGTTGTTCCCAGGATTCAGCAGGCAAACAGGGAGAGCCTGTAGCAAAAAAACGAAAGGGTTCGTTTTTTTGCTATGTCAACTGCGTGCAAGTTTTCTCCGATATGGACCCACTGGATCGACCGACCCGCGCTGCTGTCTCGATCGAGTGCTATTGTGCGAGCGTAAGGACACAAAGCCGGGTTTAGGAGGCGCAGTGTTAGGTTTAAAACATTTGCTCTTAAGGGTGGTGAAGTGTAAGGCCATGCCATTGTAAGATTGAGTGTACCTCGCAACTTACCGTTTAACGAGATGCCGAGTCGACCTGCGACCACCTCGCCGAGTTGCACTTCCTTGCATTCAGCTGATTAAACGCAATAGTGATGTCCAAAATTTGTAGTTTATTGCAAAATCAAAATATGAGCCTTAAAAAGGTTTAATACAGCATAACACTTATTACAAAACATAGCTTGCTACGTGAAGCAAGCAAAATCTTTTAACAAAAGTGATAGCACTCGTGTATGGAAGGAGAACACATATAAAAAGGATCTGTCCACGCTGCTTGTGCCCCGATGTGTGCTTCCGCTGCAACTTATCACAGTAGCGTCCAACGTGTAGCGTCCATGCGCTCGACCTGCGTGCTTTGCGGATCGTGCGACGCAGCTTGACTTGTCCGCTCCAAAACCAAGGCAGGAACAGGTTTTCCAAATATTGTCCGACTGCATTTCATCATCGTTGATCATTGTAAGTGTGTGTATATCGTGTCAGCCTGCGGCAGTTCCTGAATGTGAGAAAACATGCCTCCCTGCTTTGTGACTGGTTGCCGAAGTGGCTACGATTGTACGAAATGCTCGGCCGAAAAAGGACATTTTTTTTAAGCCGCCCGCTGACGATGTGCGGCTTCAACAGTGGCGACGGCCTATATCCAGGTTGGATAAGGAGCTGACCAGCTCTTGCGCAGTTTGCGACCTGCACTTTCACGGGGAAGATATAGTGAAAGACATCGTGCATAAAGTTCATGGTGATGTAGTTTTCATCAACGTTACTAGTTTACATCTAGTAACGTTGGTAGTGGAGGTCTCCCGAATAATTTCGACCACCTGGAAATCTTTAACGTGTGCTCACATCGCACAGCACATGGGCACCTTTTGCGTTCCGCCTCCATCGAAACGCAGCCGCCGTGGTCGGGTTCGAACCTGGCTATTCCGGCTCGGTGGACAGGCAGAAAGCGAAGAGCTGGTGGGAGACGCGCGCGCCGGCGAAATGCCGTGAAGCTGTCCGAGCGTGTTTTAAGGCGAAAGCCTTTTATGGCTCACACTCTCGGTGTCCCTTCGTGCGCTGGAATCGCAGGGTTGCCAGATTGGGCTATTAATAGCCAAATTGGGCTACTTTTTGTCCGAGTTGGCGTCAGAAATTTCGTTTTGGCTATGTGGCTACTTTTTGGCTACATCTTTTTTATGCGTGAAAAAAAAAGTTAAAGTAGTTATAATGTGCTCTGTTACAATAACGCAGGGACAGAAATAAAAGGCATGTTGGAATCAAAATGCAGGCTATTGCAGGCTAAAGAAATTAAGCGCGTCTGCTACAAAATGACAATTTGTAAACGCTGCGTTCGTGAAAACTTGTGTGCCAGGCGGCCAAGGATCATGGCCTTTCGATTTCTTTTATAAACAGTGGACACTACGTGAAAGTTGCCCCCAGGAAACACTTCACGGCCTATAGATTACACTTAATTCGCGAACTAGCGCCACCCGCGCCCGCGCGCCACCGAACATAGACTGTTGCCGTCTGCACACGTGAGCGTTCTCCCATTGACGGTGTACCACGGGTGACCATGGTACCAGAATAGAGGTAAAACACAAAGAGAACTTAAGTCCCTACGTGGTACGAATGCGTAAGCATTAAATGCTACTGTTTCGCTTCTGTTGCGCGGTTTCGTGATCCTCACGTATTAATCGTTAACCGTAGACGTGGCCTAGTGGTTTGGGGGTCCGCTTCGGCTGCGGTAGGTGGCTGGTTGGAAACCCACCGCCAGGCATGTTCTTTTCTTGTATTGTTTATTCTGGTTCTGCGAACACATTCTGCTCAAGATACGCATGGGGAAAGTTATGCTTACGCATTAATAAGGTATTCTTCTGTTTCTTCCTAATCTCGTGGTGGACACACCAAGCGCGCAACTAGCAAGAGCCTACGCTTTTTCTGCAGCCTCAAGCGGCACACGTGCAGCCCTCGATATTCATAGCGAACTACGCGAGAGCGCCGTGTCCGTTGCGTAATCCACGTGCACTCATGCGGTGCCATGGCGTCATCCTTTGGAGCGGCGCGGAACCCACTGTAAGAACGAGGACGGCGGAAGTTAGTGGCATGACATGGCATTAGATCCGTCGCTACGAGAACTTTAATCAGAATGGGCAAGTTGGCTATGTACATCCGGAACTACAAAAAGAAATGGAAAAAGGAGCCGGAATTCAAGGTTAAAATGTTTTTCTCATTATTGTGAACGTACTGTTAGACTGAAGATGAAATCGACATAGATTGTCATCCAATGGCACATATCCTTAATTTTTTCTGAGCTCATGCATATCGTGGAATGTAGCTTCAAGAAGGCGCACGCTAGGTGCTTTGAGGTGATGCTCTCAGCGAGAACCTTTCTCTTAATTCATAAAATTGAAATGTGAGGCTGCGTAAGTATAGAGCAGGGTATTTTCACTGTCGATGTGCGTAATGTGCGCGCGATCATTTTAAAGGTGAAATATTTATAAACCAGAGCTGCGATTGCGTTATATAGCGCCGCCGTTCTTTTCCGCGTGCAGACTGGCTGTCGTAACCCGCCTCAGGTGATATGGCCTACTGCCGCACATGAAAAGTGGAACTGTGGCCCCATCTTGAGGACCTGGTTAGCGCACCTGGTTAGTCGTAGTGGTTAGCGCGCATGAGGGATGCGAAATGTAACAACGGAAAGAACACACCGTGGGCACCACCTCAGACGGAAAAGAAATCTAATATGTAAATATTCTTGCCAAAATTAATTTAATATGCTTAAGAAATGTCGTCCCAAAAAGAAATATTTTTGGCTACTTTTGGGCTACGCAAAATTTTCGCTTTTGGCTACGTTTGGGCTACTATGCAGGCCAATTTGGCTACCAGAGGCCGGAACCATCTGGCAACCCTGTGGAATCGTGCCAACTGTGGACTGTCCTCTGCGCAGCGGCGCAACCTCCTCCCCTCAGCAACCAGCGCGCCGGTAAGGGGCGCGACTGTGCATAGCAACCGTGACGTCACACAGTAGCGGTAGAACGAGCACGCGCGCGTCGGCGGTGGCAGCTGCACCGCCAAGCGGCAGCGGACGCCGGATTCCCCCAACACCAAACGCCAGAAGCACAAGGAGCGAATGCGCATGCGCCGACTGAACATGTCACCAGATTCCAAAGCAAGGGAGGCAGAACGGACGAGGCTTTCGCCAAGCACGCTTTAGAATTTCCAAATTGTCTTCGGTAATTTTTTTTTTCAGTGCATCGGTCGCCCATTGCATCAGCAACATGCTGCGTTCTGCCATCAATTGCTGCGTTGTACATTGCAACAGCACCTACGCGAACTCTCCTTGGAACAAGTTTTTTTTTTAGATTTCCAAGCAAGCGATGCGGCGGGAACGCTGTCGGCAAAAGTGAGTGGCATCGGCATCCTACCAAACGTGCGCCTTCATGTACTGCTCCGTTGATTTGTTCATGACCCAGGATTTTATGGTGACTCTCTTTACATATTACTGTATCAGATGTAATGCATTATTTTGATAATCAGATGCGATCTCGTAATGAGATCACCAGGCCTGTTGTTCGCCGTAAACTTTTGCTTCAACAAGGCTGTAGACGTTATCCGCTAAGCATATAATATGCGATTTTAGTACTTATTTAGTGTGTGCCTGTGGCACATAGCCTTGAGTTTCCGGCTGTGTTAAGCTTTGCCACCTTTTTTTGTTGTTATTGCCCCGCTATCGTAGCTCAGGGATTAGCCGCTCGACTACTACCACGATAACGCGGGTTCGGCCCCGCCTGCATTTAGATGGAGGCGAAGCGCTAAACGCGTTTGCTTTGCGATGTCAGTTCTCTTGCTGTAGGTTGTTTAAATTATTCCGGAGCCCTCCACTACGGCGTCTCTTAGTCCCTTCGGGCGTCAAACCACGCAGTTTACAATTTATTTATTTGCTGTAATTGTTTGTTTGTTTATTGGTGTTTAACGTCCAATGCGACTGAGGCTATGAGGGACGCCGTAGTGAAGTGCTCCGGAAATTTCGACCACCTGGGGTTCTTTAACGTGCACTGACATCGCACAGTACACAGCCCTCTAGAATTTCGCCTTCATCGAAATTCAGCCGCCGCAGCCGGGATCGAACCCGCGTCTTTCGGTCCAGTAGCCAAGCGCCGTAACTACTGAGCCACCGCGGGGGGGGGGGGGGGGGGGTATATGCTTTAATTAAACACACAACTTTTTTTCTTATCCGCAGCATAGACGGCGCAGACTGGCGACCTACTCCTTACACACGAATCTACAGGAAACACTTTGTAGGCGGTGTAAAGGCAAATGAAGAGGGGCACCCAGCCTATTACCCCTCCATACTTGCTGTTACGTATAGGGCGGCACCTGGGCCACGCTCTGAGGACTGGTATGCCAGTTAAGAATTCGGGCTCCAATTACCATAATAGGTTTTTGCTCACAGTTATTGAAGATATGCGTGATATTTCAAACGGCGTATTCTTCTGTAATTTGAGAAGATGAACCTTGGAATTTTCGTTTATTTTGTAAAGATACTACAGGAAAAGAAGTAGGCAAGGACAATGGATGCTGCGTGGCAAGCAGACTTCTGAAGCGGTAATGAAGTTACTTCTGTGAGGTATGAAGCCTGTCAAGCGGTTATTGTGAGCCTTTATTTGATTCGTCGGGAGCCTCGAGATCATTGCCTAGCCAAGGATGGTCATCGAGGTTACCCGACCCTCTTTAAAGCTTTTACTAGTGGCCTGTTGTAAAATGTCTTTCCCTTGTCGTCACTGTGTACTATAAATTTTTAGGTGCTCTTCACCACCGATCAGTTTTCACATTTCATAAAGTTCTGAAGAAAACTTTTCCCATACCTAGTGTTTGGCCATGATGGCCTTAGCTGCCTATGTGAAATTAAACACACCACAACACGCTTTGAAAATAAAGATGTGGTTGCTTGGTTGGTTTATGGGGTTTAACGTCCAAAAGCGGCTAAGGCTATGAGAGATGCCGTAGTGAAGGGCTCCGGAAATTTCGACCACCTGAGGTTCTTTAACGTGCACTGACATCGCACAGTACACGGGCCTCTAGAATTTCTCCTCCAAAGAAATTCCAGCCGCCGCGGCCGGGATCGAACCCGCGTCTTTTGGGTCAGCAGCCGAGCACCATAACCACTGAGCCACCGCGGCGGCAACGTGATAAAGATGTGTCGAACCTTTGTTGCGGTGATACTAGGAAACCTTTTGTTTCCCCAGAGAACTTTGTTCACTAATGTTTGTGCGCACGAAGTGACGACATCCTGTGCTTGAATTGCTACATATTTTAGAGCGCGGCTCTTTAGCGCCCGTTTCAACGTTTCGCGGCGTCGCCGTTGTAATCAGCAGTGGACACCAACGTTACTAGATTACCTCTTTCAGTTTGCAAACTCCGCCGGGATGCAGCGCCGAAACGTGGCCCCCTTCGGCTCCCACTCGCAAGGTGGCGAGGGGAGCTATTTCAGAGATAGCGAGCAAACACTATTTAGATTGTGCAGCTAGAATATCGTTTGAGCCACTAGAGCGATGCCACATGGACGAGATTTCGCTGAGATGCCCACACCTTGTTAGTGCTACGGGGGACAAATAAACATTCAGAGAAAGAGAGAGAAAAAAAAACTTTATTTACACAGGAATTCGGGGCACGCCCCAGGGTCCCCGCACGACCCCACTGCACTCAAGTGTTTATGTTCCTGAGGTTCATAACACTGGCAGCGCGGCCGGTGGCGATAGTCTGCACGGCCGGGTCCTCCGAGCGCAGCAGGGTCTCCCAGTCCTCCCAGGTCTTGAGGTTCTCTAGGTCCCGCGGGGGAGGGTCCGCCGAGCAGAGGGAAAGGATGTGGAGGGAAGAAGCGAAGGGTTCTGGACATAGGGCACATGCGGGAGTGGGAAAGGATGGATGATAGTGGGCTAGGTTAAGGGGTGAGGGGAGAGTGTGTCACATGCGGGAGTGGGAAAGGATGGATGATAGTGGGCTAGGTTAAGGGGCGAGGGGAGAGTGTGTGTAGTCTGCGCCTGAGTGTTGCGTGTTTGTTATCTAGGGAGGGGTGGGGCGGGGGGTAGAGCTGGCGTGAGGCTCTGTATGCCTGGGTCAGCTCCTTCGTGAATCCCCGATCCGAGGCCACCTGAGCCCGGTTTAAAGAACCTCGGGCTAAAAGGTTGGCAGCCTCGTTTCCGGGATTCCCGGAGTGCGCATTCACCCATATCAGCTCCACATGGCGGGGCGGGGGTGCATCGGGCGAGTCCAGTATGCCAAAAGCAGGGACATGAACTCGGCCTCGAGCAAAATTTAAAATCGCAGTTCTAGAGTCACTTAATATATACCGGGCTTCCGTGCGAGTGATAGCTAGTGCAATGGCGGCTTCCTCTGCAGCCTCTGGGGACGTGTCTGGAGGGAGAGGTAGTGTGAGGTGGGTGGATGAAGAGTCCACCACAGCTGCTATCGCTTCATCACCCGTGCAGGCAGCGTCCACCCATACGGCGTCCGACTCGGGGCCGTACGCTCGATTGAGTGCCTTCGCACGGGCTCTGCGGCGCTGCTCATGGTGGGATGGGTGCATATTCCTCGGGAGCGGCCTAATGAGAAGCTCCCGGTGAAGGGGTCGTGGGATGGCGAGGAGGGTTGGGTCGTTGGCCGGCATTCTGATGCCGAGGGAGTCCAGGATATAACGACCCGTGGAAGTTTGTGTGAGCCTGATGTATTGGACCTGTCGGTGGGCCTCCACCAGTTCCCCGATCGTGTTGTGGAGGCCCAGGCCAAGTAATCTTTCTGTGGGTGTGTTGAGGGGAAGATGAAGTGCTACTTTGAATGGCTTGCGAATCAAAGCATCCAAAGCGTTTATATCATGTTTGGATATGTTGTAAGTATGGGGTAGTGTGCAGCTCACGGCTGAGGACAAATGCATGAACGAGGCGACATAGGTCGCGCCCCTTCATGCCTCTATGACGTCCCGAAACCCTGCGGATGAGGTGCGATATCGCGCCTACAACCTGCTTGAGTTTCTTGAGGGTAGTGGTGTTTTTGCCATCGTTCTGGATGTGCAGGCCCAATACGCGGAGGGTGCCAACCACAGGTACCGGGTCACCATTCAGTTCAATGGCAATGGGGGAGCGGGGACAGCGGTGGTTCTTAGGACGGATGAGGAGCAGTTCGGACTTCTCTGGGGAGCAAGAAAGTCCGATGGTCCGTGCGTAATTTTGGGTGAGGGTGGCTGCTTCCTGTAAGGTGCTCTCTATGTCGCCGTCACTGCCGTGAGTGGTCAACAGGGTGATATCGTCGGCATAAAGAGTGTGCTTCAGGTGGGGAATAGTTGCCAATTTTCGGGCAAGGGGGATGAGGGTAATGTTACAGAGAAAGGGGGAAAGGACGGACCCATGAGGGGTGCCGATACTCTGAAGCGTGTAGGAGGGGGAAGACAGAGGGCCGAAGTGTATCTCAGCCGTGCGGTCGGTGAGGAATGCTTGAATGTAGGCATACGTGCGCGCACCCACATTCAATGGGGATAGAGCAGTCATGATCGCCTGATGTTCAATGCGATCAAAAGCTTTGGAGAGATCCAAAGCTAGGACTGCCTTGGTGTGACCTGGAAGAAGCGGGTCGAAAATGTCGTGTGTGAGTTGCAGCATGGCGTCCTGTGCGGATAGATGGGGGCGAAATCCCACCATGGTATGCGGGTAAAGATTGTTGTCCGCCATGTGATTTGCGAGTCTCGCTAACACAACATGCTCGAGGAGCTTCCCGAGGCATGAGGTTAGCGAAATCGGATGAAGATTTTGAAGCGTAAGTGGTTTGTTGGGTTTAGGTATGAATATTACCTTCGCGTGGCGCCAGGACTGAGGGAGGTTACCCTCCCTCCAGCACTGGTTGAAGTATTTCGTAATGTGGGTGATCGATTGGTCATCCAGATTACGGAGCATCCAGTTTGTGATCTGGTCAGCACCAGGTGCGGAGTTCGCGCGGAGAATCAGGAGGGCCGCTCTGACTTCCGTCTCTGTGATGTCGGTGTCGAGTGTGGGATTTGCTTGTCCTGTGTAGTGCGGTAGAGGTATGGGGCCGCCTGGAGATGTGTACATGGTTTGAAGTGTGTCTAGAAGGGTGTCGGGATCGTCAATGTGTTCATGTGTGAGGCGTGTCACGTGGTGCTGTGTTGCTGATTTGGTGCGTGTAGGGTCAATGAGGTGTCGGAGGAGTTGCCATGCGCGTTTGCTGGACAGGTTTCCGGCGATGCCCCAGTTGGATCGGCAGAGCTCCTCAGAGTGCTGTTGGATTTGTGTCTGTAGCGCGGCCAGCCGCTTAAGCGTTCTGTTGAGTTTGTTGCCTTTCCAGCGTACCAGGATGCTGTGATAAGCCTCCCAGAGGTGGGCTAGGCGTGTGTCAAGGGTAGGTGTTTCGGTTGTAGTTTCAATGTGTCGCGTGTTGTGGTGAACGTCATGCTTGAGTGACTGCACCCATGCGTCGATGTCTGCGATGGGAGTGTCTGGGAGGGCGGTGCGTGCAGTGTGAAATGCATCCCAGTTAATGAGTTTGTGTATGGTATTTGCGGGACGGGGTGGTTTGTACGGGACAGTGATTTGTATAATGTAATCATCACTGCCCAGTGTATGTTGTGTTCTGTTCCAGGTAACGCCGCGGCTACAGCGGCTCAGCGTCAGGTCCGGACTGGTGTCCATGCTGACACTGTTGCCGATCCGCGTAGGCGTCTGAAACGTGTTGTGCACAGTTAGTTGGAGGTTCTGCAGGAGCAGCCGGAGCCTGCGACCTCGATGTGCTGTGGTTGTGTATCCCCAGTCAGTATGATCACTGTTGAAGTCCCCACCGATGAGTAGGGGATGTTTCCCTGCTAGATGGTGTAGATTTCGCAGAAGTGATTCTAGCGAGGCTATCGGCTGGAAGGGGGGGCGGTATATGTTTGCTAAAAATATAGAAGGAAGTGAATGTGTGTGACGTATAAGTTCTGTGATCACGCAGGGCGTCTCAGACGTGATGTGATGAGTTTAGTAGGTGAGGCTGCGGTGGATGAGTGTGGACGCCCTGGGTGTGTTAGTGGTGTCCGAGTGTGTAGATGTCTAGCAGGGGAGGGTTGCCTGGTGAGCAGTCTCCTGTAGTAGTAGTATGTGGGGCGTGGGTGTGATGGTGGGAAGGAATGGGAAGATAATTAGGGTTCCCCCCGCCATATTGGATGGTGGGGGGATTGAGGAGGGTAGTAAGACGGGTGTCAATTGGTATGTGTTGTTAAGGAAAGGTGGTTTGCGCTTGCGTAGGTAGGATGGGGGTAGTGGAGGGGGTTTGAAGTTGAGTGAAGCGATGGGTAAGATTATGTTCCAAGAGCTCCATCAACTTGGTAAACATAGCGTCCATGCGCTGCTCCAGTTTTTCGTTGAGGGTGGCGGCAAGGTGATTGAATCTGGCCTCGAGGCGGGTGTCTAACTCTTTTAGTTTGTGGTCAAATTTGGCCTCGAGCGCTGCTAATTTAGCGTCTATTTCTGGGGGCACGGGGGGGGGGGGGCGGGGTGGCGTCTGTGGTGCGTTGTTTCTTTGCAGGAGGGGTGCTCGAATTGTCTGTGGATGATGAAGTCGAGTTAATGACAGCGGGTGCGGGTTGAGGGGGTATAGAGGGGGCGGGGGTGCTTAGGAGGGAGGAAAGGCGGCTTACCTCGTCACGCAAGGCCTTTAGTTCCTGGTCTCTCGGATCTGCCTGGGAGGACTGGGGTGGTGGGGGATGACGGGTAGCCTTGCCAGAAACGCGGTCTGCCCAGGTGAGACCCGAGGAGTTGTTGCTGCCAATCCGTCTGGTTCTAGACGATGACCGGGAAGGCGTCGAGCTGCGTCCGTTGCCTGTGATGTGTTGATCGCAGCGGGAAAGCCGCGATGAAGACGGGGGAGAGAGCGTCCCTCGGGGACGCTAGTTTACGGCCCCGTGCCTTGCGGTTGCCAGTTCCGGTCAAATGAGGGCCTCCGCAGAGAATGCAGCTGGGGGTGAATGAGGGCACATCTTCTTTGGGATGGGACTGCCCGCAGCGGGGGCTCTTATGAGATCTTGGTTGGACGCACACATCCTCCCGGTGACCTGGGACACGGCAGTTCGTGCACGCGTCAATATGCCCTCGGTAAGGTGTGCACCTGTGGAGGGCTCCTCTATAAGGAACGGCGCTTGGGACTGGTCCAGCACGGAACGTGATTAAACATTCCACTGTTAACATTAATCACGTTGCTGTTCTTTTGAATACAGTTCTATATGAAATTACGTGTTTGCAGTCTCGTTTGTTCCTGAGCACTCAAGGCTAAGGTACGCGTTATTTAAAAGCAAGGTACCGAACTACTTCAGTGAAAGCTCACCGTTTTTAAGGCTATAAAATGATAAAAACGACGAATACAAAAGTCAAACTAAAAACAATTTATTGAATCGATGCACCAAACATAAACTGAGAACCATTTTTTAAAAGACAAAGTTACAGTCAAACCGAAAACAATTAAGTGAATCAATGGACCAAACGAACTGGGAACCAGTTTTCAAGAGCCAGAGTTACACGAGACGCGCTTTTTTGTTTGCTACAGCCACCTTTTCCTTGCTTTCCAATTTATCGTTAAAACCTCGTGAGAAAAAGTTAGCTGTATTGATTTTAATGGCGCAAAAGCAACTGAGGCTATGATGCGCCAAACACAAGGTTAGAGTTTTGTTAAAGGTATACTTAGAGTTTGTTTAAAACGCTGGTTTCCTTGAGAAACCTAAAAATGCATGAAACGTCAACCAGTGCTCGATCACCTAAAAGTAACATGGGGTGTAATGGGATGCTTTCCCTGTAAAATGTTCTGAAATATTTCTTTGTGTTGTGTTGGGTTTTATGGCACATAGGCAGCTAAGGCCATCATGCGCCAAGCACAAGGTATTGAAAATGTTTTCTGCGGGATTTAATAAAAATGTGGAACGTGATCAGTGGTGTAAAGGGCCTAAAAGTTTAACTGTTGTGTTGTTAGTTAGTTAGTTATATTGATTTTAATGGCGCAAAAGCAACTGAGGCTATGATGCGCCAAACACAAGGTTAGAGTTTTTGTTAAAGGTGAAGTTTTCTATACTTAGAGTTTGTTTAAAATGCTGGCTTCCTTGAGAAACCTAAAAATACATGAGATGTCAACCAGTGCTCGATCACCTAAAAGTAACATAGGGTGTAATGGGATGCTTTCCCTGTAAAATTTTGTAAAATATTTCTTTCTTACTTCTTCTAGTTTTATACATGAAATTAAAATGTGGTTCACTGTGAGTTCAGCACCACACATTTCATAGAGAGGTTTGTTTTGTTTGGTTAGCAGAAAGTTATGCGTGAGGTGGGTGTGTCCAATGCGGAGCCGACATAAAATAACTTCGGTAAAACGTTCTTGATGCCTACATGATTGCCATTCCCCTAAAATGGGCTTAGCAGAATGTAATTTGTTGTTTGCGTGCTCTTCCCATGCTGCCTGCCACTTATTTCTCAGTTTAATGTAGATACACTTTAAGCAATCCCTGTGCGGTATGTTCACTTGCTTTATTTGGCCATTCCGGGCTTGTGCAGCGCATACATCTGCTTTCTCATTACCTACAATTCCAACATGGCTAGGAACCCAGCAGAATTTAATGTTATGCTTTTGTTTTATGATTTTAACTATGTTATGTATGATGTTTCCTATTATGGGTTCAGTAGCATTCCTGGAGTGCAGTGCTTTGAGCATACTGAGGGAATCGGTGTAAATGATGCTATTTTTGATGTTCTTTGTTACTATTTTTTCTACAGCTACGAAGATGGCATAACACTCAGCAGTAAGAACTGATGCTCATTCTGGTAGTCGCATTATCTGTTTATTTTTTTCTTGGATTACTGCACTTCCAACATGACTTTCTGTTTTTGAGCCATCGGTATAAAATTCAATGTAGGTGTCATACTTTTCTTGTAGTGCAAAGAATTCCTGTAATATGTACTCGTTTGGCGTTTGCTTTTTGTCTAAATGTGTCATTGTGAAGTCACATACTCAAGGCAGGCTGTACCATGGTGGCAAATATTCATTCCTTTGTGCAATATTCGGTAGGGCATCTAGCACTGTTAGCTCTTCGCATTTATCTTCAAAGCGCAGTAGTAATGGCCTGATAGAATGTGGTTTGTTGATGAATAATCTTTTAGATGCGCACTTGGTGACAATTGGATGGCTGAGATGTTTCGGAAGAGAACGGATTTTTAAGACATATATGCATGTAAGGGCGATTCTTCGATCCTCAAGAGCGGCTTCATTAGTTTCAACGTAAAGGCTAACTACTGGTGATGTTCTGTATGCTCCAGATGATAGGCGCAGACCAAGATTATGAATGGGGTCTAATCTTTTTAAGTAGGATGCTCTTGCCGAACCATATACTATGCACCCGTAGTCCAGCTTGGAGCGCACCAGAGAGCGATATACGAGGTCTGTTAGAAAAGTATCCGACCTTTGGCCGAAGAAAAAAAACTGGCATAACTGGAGCGTTAGAAACCTAATCACCTTCAAAGTAGTCTCCTTGGGACTCCATTTACATCTCCCAGCGGTGCTGCCATTGTTGGAAGTATTCCGAAAAGGCCCTTTTCGGAATGGAATTTAGCTCTGCTGTCATTGCAGCCATAATGTCCTTTCTTTTCTGAAATCGCGCTCCTTTCAATGGCCTCTTGATTTTAGGAAACAGCCAGAAGTCGGAGGGGGACATATCAGGAGAGTAAGGAGCCTGTTGAACTACAGGAGTCTGGTTTTTCGCCAGAAAAGTCTGAATCAAATGCGAGGAATATGCAGGAGCAATGCCGCGAGGGATGCGCCAATTTCTTGTTGACCTCAATTCCGGTCTCTTGCGCCGCACAGCCCCACGTAGGCGATGGAGGACATCCCTGTAGTACTCTTTAGTGATTATTTGATCCTGTGGGGTGCGTACTCGTGTAGTGCCACACAGAGGGAGTCAAAAAAGCAGTCAGCATCACTTTGACATTGCTGCGCACTTGGCAGGTCTTCTTTGGTCTTCGTGACGTGGAATGCGTCCTCTGTGACGACTGGGATTTGGTTTCCGGGTCGTACCCGTACACCCAAGACTCGTCACTAGTGATTACGGTGTCGGTGAAGTCAGGGTAACTGTTTGTGGAATCCAGCATCTCCTGTGAGACTTCAACATGAAGCTGCTTTTTCTCCACCGTCAGCAGCTTCGGCACGAATTTCGCCGCAACTCTCTCCATGACCAAATCTTCGGTGATAATGGAATGTGCAGAAATGTTGCTGATGTCCACATCTTCCGTAATTTCTCGGATAGTCACACAACAGTCCCGCATCACCACAGCGTTCACTTCGGCAATTACCTGGTCATTTTGGCATGTTGATGGCCGACCGGAGCGTGGCTCTCTCTCCACAGATGTGCGGCCGTCTTTAAACCAGTTCCACCACTGCTTAATCTGTGTGCTGCTCATAGCATCATCACCGAAAGCCGTGTGAACATTTCGAATGGTTTCCACTTGGCTATCGCCAAGTTTCTGGCAAAATTTGAGGTAGTAGCGCTGCTCCTCTCGCTCCGCCATTTTCCTTGCAACAAAAAACCGACGAGAGCACTGCGCACTGCCTCACTCAAACGCTGCTTCCCAGCGACTGACGCTATCGGCAGGCGGGAAAAAATTCGTGCATGCGCACGAGGGTTCAAGGTCGGCTGCTGTAAGCGAGCTTGTTTCATATCCAACAGGTGTTCGCAAAAAAAAAATAAAGTCGGATACTTTTCTAACAGACCTCGTATTTGTAAAAGGCTTGCTCTATCGGACCCCCACCGTTTTCGTGAGAGCACTTTTAAGATATTGAGGGCTTGAGAGGCTTTCTATTTAAGGTTGTTAATGTGTGGTAGAAATGTGAGTTTCTTGTCGAAAGTTACGCCTAAAAATATGTGTTCTTGTTTAATTGGTAGTGCAGTGTGATTCAGGTATAGATTGGGATCGACCTGTAGGCCTCGTCGCAATGAAAAAAGAACAGCTACTGTTTTTGAGGAGAAAATTTAAATACATTTCTGTCCGCCCAAGCACCTAGTTTATTTAGTGTGACTTATATTTGTCTCTCACAGGTTGATATATTGGAGGACGTGCATGCTATTTGTAGGTCATCTACATAAACTGAATGCATTATGGACTTGGGTATTGCTTTAGCTAAGGAATTCATTTTTACTATGAATAGTGTCGTGCTTAGAATACACCGCTGGGGTACGCCGTTCTCTTCGGTGAAAGTCATGGAGAGCGTTGATCCTAGGCGGACTCGGAATGTGCGGTTAGCCAGGAAGTCGTTCAAGCAGTTCAGCATCCTGCCGCGGATACCTAGCTCTGCTAGGTCACGGAGGATGCCGAACTTCCACGTGGTATCGTAGGCCTTCTCCAGGTCGAAGAAGACCCCAATACAGTGCTGCTTGTGGATGAACGCCTCCCGGATGGTGTTTTCTAGGCGGACAAGGTGATCTGTGGTCGAGCATGTTTGTTTAAACCCACATTGGTGTGTATCTAATAGTTGCCGAGATTCAAGTACGAAGGTCAGTCTAGTGCTTATTACACTTTAGAAAGATTTAGCAATGCAGCTGGTGAGGGCTATTGGTCTGTAACTGCTAGGACTTGTTGGTGGTTTTCCGGGTTTCAGAAAAGGTATTATGACTGCTTTTTTCCGCTCGTCAGGTATATTTCCAGTTATCCAGATTTTATTAAAGAATTTTAACAGTGCCTCTATAGTAGCCTCGGAGAGATGGGCAAGCATAGCGTAATGCACGTTGCCTGGTCCTGGTGCTGTCTTTTTGGTTGGTTGGTTTATGGGGTTTAACGTCCCAAAGCGACTAAGGCTATGAGAGACGCCGTAGTGAAGGGCTCCGAAAATTTCGACCACCTGGGGTTCTTTAACGTGCACTGACAGCGCACAGTACACGGGCCTCTAGAATGTTTCCTCCAAAGAAATTCTAGCCGCCGCGGCCGGGATCGAACCCGCGTCTTTCGGGTCAGCAGCCGAGCACCATAACCACTGAGCCACCGCGGCGGCGTCTTTTTTCCAGAAGATAATACCTTATTTAATTCTTGCAGTGTGAGAGGCTGGTTGTAAACCTCATGTATACCTGCTCCGGATGGGAGTTTTTGTTTTTCAGCTATTGCTTTGTGTTTCTGAAATGTGTTTGTGTAGTTGGATGAGCTTGAGATCTCAGCAATATGCTCGCCCAATATGTTGGCCTGTTCTTCTAAAGATGTTTGTGACGAACTTTTTCCCACATTTTCTATGATGTTATTAAACTGTTTATTGAGGAGACATATTTCTGCGAAGAGGTTTTCTCTGCGTTTTTTCGCACATACCGCGCTCTGGCTTTTGCCTGCTTAAAGGTAAATAAGTTTTCTGCAGTGGGATATCGATGCAGAGCGCTCCAGGCTTTGTTTTGTTGTTTTTTTGCTAATGTGCATTCTTGTGTCCACCACACTTTGTTTCTTTTGTGCAAGTCCTGTTGTTTGTGGTATAGCGAGTGTTGCGGCCGATATTATGCATTCAATAAACTTCTAATTAATTCCATCTGTGCTGAGGTGGTCACAAAATTCATTTTCCAGAGTGGCACTTTTTGTGAAAAGTGACCAGTCGGCGAGGTCAATTTTCCAGCGCCGTGGTCTGGTGTGGATGATTGGAGTAGACGATGAGAGCCTGATGACAGTAGGTAAGTGATCGCTGCCCGTGGGGTCATTTAAAACATCCCATTTAAAATCGTTAAAAAGTTATGATGATGCGAAAGCTAAATCGAGAGAGCTCATTTTTGCTGAGCTTGGGCAGCAATATGTGGCTTTTTCCGCATTTAAAAGACAGGCATTATTCGAAAGTATAAAATCTTCGATTGTTTGGCCTCTAGAGTCACAGCGTTCGCTTCCCCAAAACGGAGAGTGAGCATTAAAATCGCCAACTACCAGAAATGGCTCCGGCAGTTCATCTATCAGGCCTTCTAGATCTTGGCATGTTAATGTGATGTGTGGGGGAAGATATACTGAACATATTGTTATGGTTTTGTAGCTGATGACGCTAACCGCAACCGCCTCAAGTTTTGTTTTCAGTTTGACTTCTTGAGCCGGGACGCCGCTTTGAATGACGATTGCGACGCCTCCCGAGAGTCTATTTGCATGCTCGCGATCACGCCTAAAAGTTTTATAATGTTTTAAGATATTTGCATGTTGTGGACCAAGATTGGTCTCCTGAAGACATAAAGCTAGAGGCATCACTGACCCTAGAATATGTGTTATATCACTGTAGTTCCTCAACATTCCTCTACAGTTCCATTGAACCACAAATGTCATGTTTGTTTTTTTTTGGGTGGGAATGGAACGGAAGGAATTTACTGTTCTGGGCCCGTTACCGGGGTTCTGTCTTTTCTTCGCTCGAGAGAGCCGGTCCGCCGCTGCAAAGCGGGCGGAGTGGGAGTTGTATCCATCACCTCACCAGAGGTGCTGGAGGACCCGCGGATGTGTTGGTGTCGGGCCTCCCCCGGCGGAGGGAAGTCCTGCGGGGTGCCGACTCGTGGGCCGGTACTCCCTGCTTTGGAGATGGCTGGGCAGCCTTCACTGTCCCTGCCTGGGGCGTGGATGGCCCTGCCACAGGCTCCGTGAAGGTGGCCTGGGCAGATGCCGGAGTGCTGCGTGGTGCACCGCCCCTGCGCACCGCGTCAGCAAAGTTTGTTTTTGTGGAGAACGTGAAGGTGTTCTTCGCGTGGTAGAGTTGTCTTGCTTCCTTGAAAGAGATGTTTTGTTTTCATTGTTATGATTTCTTTCTCAGCCTTCCAAGAAGGACATGACCTAGAATATGCAGGATGATCACCATAGCAGTTTGCGCAGTGAACTGCTGCTCCTTCACAGTTCTCAGAAGCATGGTCTTTTGAGGCGCATTTAGCGCAAGTTTTGTGGCTACGGTAGCTCTGTGACCCATGTCCGTACCTTTGACAGTTGAAGCACCTTCGTGGATTCGGTATGTAATGACGTACATTTATTTTCAAGTAGCCTGCTTCGATGGTCTCTGGAAGTGTGCTGGAGTTGAATGTCAGAACAATATGTTTCGTCGGGATTTCCTTGTCGTCTTTTCTTATTTTAATACGATGCACGTTTGTGACATTCTGGTCACTGAGACCCTCAAGGATTTCTTCCTCAGTGAGGCAGACAAAGTCTGCTTCGGAAATGACACCACGGACACTGTTCAAGGAACGGTGTGGAGTTATTGAGACTGGGGTTTCCCCAACTGACAATACGGTGGAGAGCTTGGGAAGTTGCCCATTGTCTTTAAGCTCCAGAAGGAGCTCGTCACTAGGCATTTTTTTCAGCTTGTAACCCGTGCCCAAGGCATCGGTCTGGCTTTTTGCTACCAAGAATGGAGATATCGTTCGGGCAGATTTATCTGTCTCTTCGTTGTGGAGCACATGGAATTTGGTGAAGGTTTCTGAATGGACTGAACTGTCACATCGGTCCGCCATTTTTTGAGAGGGCGATCTGGTTTGGAAAGGGGGGCAGCCATAGAAAAATTTAGTTTTTCGGTCATGGTGCCAGCCACCCACCACGGAGTCCAACAAGGGGACGCGACAGGAACTTGAAAGCAAGTCCTGCCCACGCCAGCTGTACACCCCAACTATAACCCAATATGGCTCAACTCAGGGTAGTTGGTCACACAAGGCTAACCCTCGCCGCCAGGAAAAAAGGAAAAAACAAAGAAGAGAGGAGGATACAGGAAAGTTTCGAGAAAGAAAATAGGAAAGTGAAAGATCAAGTGGAGGACAGGAAAAGGCGACTGCCGATTTCCCCCGGTCAGGTCAGGCCGGAGGTGCCGTCTACAGGAAGCTGGGGCCAAAGTGGTGCGTTGCCTCCGCCGAGGGGCCTTAAGGGTCCAAACGCTCGGCATCGGCTCAACCACCAGGATCCCCTTTTCCCCGGACACGGCGATGCTACGCACGGCTAAGCGCGGATGCTCAGGTCCGTGGTGACGCATTGCTCACCATCATCCCCCTGCGGGGATGTCCCTGCGGATGCTCGGGATACCCCGTGGTGTCGACACTCACCAACATGGATGGATGGATGGATGGATAGGAGCGCCCCCTTTGAAACGGGGTGGTGGCAATTGCCACCATGCTCAGCTTTTCTTTATTATTTTTTTTGTTTACTGTGTTGGCAATTCTCATTAAGATTCTCCATCACCTTTGCCTACGGTTTTCTACAATTCTAACCTTACGCCACATCTCTGCTTTTCAGCCACCAATCCTCCAATCGCTTTTTGCTGACTTCCACTGCAGATTTATTTACATGACCATTGTTATCTTTAAACCCTAGGGCCTCAGAAAGAGTGACTGTGCCTGCATCGACATCCGGATGGATACCATCACACTTGATTATGAGGTGTTCAATTGTTTCCACAGATCTACCACACACTGCACATGTGTCATCTTCTTCGTTAAATTTCTTTTTGTAGCTGCGCGTTCTAAGACACCCTGATCTAGCTTCAAAAAGTAGGGCACTGCCTCTTGAGTTATCATAGAAAAATTCTTTCCTGATCTGCCTTTTCCAGAATCGATATAGTTCTACACTATGTTTCTTTTCCATTGAATTCATCCAATTTTTAACTTCCGCGTTTTTAACCTGTCGTTTAATGCTCTTTCTCCGTCCTCATGACCGGCATACTTACTGGTTAGTTTTCTAGTTCTTTTCCGCCACTGTGAATCAACGTTCTTTCTGTATAAATATTTAAATACCTTAGCTGCCCATCTGTTAGCGTCCAATTTCCTCAGGCGTTCATCATATATTATTTTACTCTTAGCTTCCCGTGCATCGAACGATGCCCAGCCCATATCCCCTTGTACTGCCTCGTTTGTGGTTTTACCGTGGGCACCTAGTGCTAATCTTCCAACAGCTCTCTGATTTACGTCTAATCTCGACTGAACTTCTGCCCTTAAGCACAGAACCGCATTGCCGAAAGTAAGTCCCGGCACCATTATTCCTTTCCAAATACCTCTTAGTACTTCATATTTGTTGTACCCCCATAATGCCCTATGTTTCATTATCCCGGCGTCTCTTCGTCCTTTTGCCCTTAGAGCCTGCTCATGCTTTTCCGTGTATATCTGCCCTTCGTTTAGCCATATCCCGAGGTATTTGTATTCGGCCACTTTGGGTATTTCGTGGCCTTGTATTTTAAGCACATGATCAGTTGTATCGTTAAAAATCATCACACCTGATTTAGTTGCGCTAAAACTGAATCCTAGAGCGTCTCCTTCGTCTCCACAGCAATTAACCAAAGTTTGTAAATCTTCCTGGCTATCTGCTAACAGTACAATATCGTCCGCATACATTAAACCCGGGAGTCGCTGCTCAACTACATTTCCGCCCAATCTGTACGATAGATTATAACCCAGATTACTTTCTTCTAGCCTTTTTTCTATATTTATCACGTAAAGCATGAACAGCAGCGGTGATAGAGGACAACCTTGCCTTAATCCTTTGTGCACCCCCACAGTTGTGGTACTTTTTTTTCCCTTCCCATGTAATTTCAACTTCATTATCTCGGTAGATTTCCTGTAGAAAATCAATTACCTCATCACCAATACCTAAATCTTTCAATATGCTCCACAGGAGTTCCCTGTTCACGTTATCGTATGCACCGCTTATGTCCAGAAAGGCTAAAAACAGAGGTCTATTTTCCGCCTTAGCTATTTCTATGCATTGGGTAAGCACGAACAGGCTATCAACTAACCGCCTACCCCTTCTGAACCCATTCTGAAGTTCTCCGAGTATCCTATTCCCTTCTACCCATGACTGCATTTTTAATTTCACCGCCTGCATTGCCAGCCTGTACATAACAGATGTTATCGTAATCGGACGGAAGGATTTTATGTTCATCTTATCTCCTTTCCCTTTATAAATCAAATTCATTTTACTCTGTCTCCAGCTGTGCGGAATTTGCTGATTTGTTATGACTGCCTCCAATGCTTTAATCAGCGCGCCCTTGCTCTTGGGCCAAGTTCATTAATCAGCTTAATTGGAATTTCGTCTATCCCTGCGGATGTGGTTTTAGGAATATTCGCTTCCGCCTTTTCCCAGTTAAGACTAGTCAGTTCTAAGCTGTTCTCTTTTGTGCTGTCCTGTGTTGCCGCCTCACTTGGGGAGATTACCCCATTGGCGTTGCTAAAAGACGCAGCTATAAATGACGTAATGTAGTCCACAGCATCGTCTCCCTCTAAACATTTTCCCTCAGCATCTATAATCTGTTCCTGCTTTCTTTGATTTGTTTTTCCCAACCAGCTTATATGGTTCCAGAATTTTCTTGGCCCCCCTTTATTTGCCTCGCGAACTTCAGCCAGCCATTTATCAGAGGACTGCTTTATTTTAGCCTGGACTAGGACCTGAACTTGCTGTTTCTTTTGTCGATAAGATTCCCATTTTTTTTCCTGTTTCCTCTACAGATAACTGCGCCTTCTTTGCTTCTCTGTGTTCCCTTGAAGCCACCCGTCGTTGTTCGATGGCCTCCTTAATTTCCATATTCCACCAGCTTCGTGGCTTCCTCTTTCCTCTCCAGCGGTTAACTCCTTTCACTTGTTTCATTTTTGTAGCGATGAGCAGTTCCAACTGAATACAATCCCATTTTTCCATGTGGCGTTTCTCAATTACTTCTTCTATATCGGCTGATATTAGCGCTATTTGTTCATCATTTAATTTTGCGTTGTCTTTTGGACTTCGTTGCATTTCTCTTTTGACTAGGGCTCCCAACTGTAGACTAATACGTTCATGATCACTTACGAGGCTGTCCTTCCCCTCTTCGTCTATTTCCATTATTGCGAGCTTGCTATAGACGCCCTGCGACATTAGACAGTAGTCAATCGTTGTTTGCGTGTTACGGGATTCCCACGTGATTTGTCCCTCACATTTAGTTTCTCTATTGACAACAACTAAGTTATGCCGCTCACACAAGTCTAGCATTAACTTCCCGTTACAATCTGTGTATCCATCCAGATCCTCGATGTGGCCGTTCATGTCTCCAAGCAAAATAATATCGACACCGTCTCCAATCTGCTTTATATCGTCATTGAGGCACTTAACTAGATCCTTGTTTTCTTGCCTGCATTTGTCCCCGGTCCCTAAATAAACTACCCCTAGCCATGTCCTTTTGCCAGCAATTGTACCTGATACCCAGACATGTTCTTTGCAAGTTGATTTTATTCTTTGCCAATTTGTTCCTTGATGTATCAGCATACCTACTCCTCCTCCCTTCTTCTCCGTTGTTGTTCTGTTGCACCCTTCCCAGACATAGCCATCGATGAAAGGTGGATCTTCTAGATCCCTCAGATGTGTCTCGCATAGAGCGTATACACCTACTGCTTCGTCCTTTAACTGCTGTTCTATTTCTAGCCATTTCGCTCTCTTTCTACCCCCTTGCATGTTTATGTAACTAATCCTGGCGTTAAATTTCTTTTTCGTAGTTTTCTTTCTGGGCCTCCTAGTGGCCATTTTGTTCTGATCAGCCGCCATTGTTACATTTACATCCCTTCTACCTACCCCTACGCCCTGAGCCACCGTGGACCCCCTAAAAAAGCTACCGCTCGGCCTCCCAGGCGCCTGCCTATCTCTTCTCCTACCCTTCCACTGAAATGGATGCCATCTCGTCCAAAGTCTCTGCCCGAACCTGCTCTGTGCACTTACTTGTTTATTTCTACCACCTCAAAGCCTTTCTCGAGGCCTAACTGCCTTATCTCGCGATTAAGATTCACAACGTCTTTAGCAACCTCTGCATTCCTTCCTTGCACCTCCGGCACTGTACACACCACGATCTGCGCTTGCTGTGCTATCGCCCTTATACCGTCAACTCCCTCAGCTAATGTTTTCCCTACTTGTGCGGCGTTACCATTCAGGACATCATTTAGCCCCACAGCTACCACTACCAAGTTACGCCTTGCAGCCTTCTCGGAAAGTTCACTTTTAGTCGCTCTCAGAACATCGTCCATTGTCTTTCCTGGAAACACCCCGACTGCTACCCGCCTATCACCCTTCACCCGGTCCAGAATAGCTCTTTTGCAGCGCCCCATGTTTGAGTCACCAGCGATAAGCACTAGGGTACTCTTCCATTTTTCCATTTTTTTTTCTCATCCACTTTATGTCATCGCATTTCGGTGGTGACATTAAAGACAAGTGACAGGAATTGTTTCGGCGAGATTTTCGTGCACGAATTTGATGATTGACGTCTGCCATGAATGCGTCGTGTTAGTAACAACAAAAGCAAACAGCGAATAGGATTGTGTGATCAAGCTTTTCTCAAAGCGACGACGGAAAGTTTTTCACTCCTGATTGAAATAGAAATTATTCCATCGGTTACAAAAGCAAAATAGCGTGTGATGCTATTTGCTTGATTGCGCAGTTGAGCCCTACTACTGCGTCATAGTTCTACTACGTCGTGTATTTGGAAGGGAGACGCTTGCCCTCCATTGTGGCTTGAAGCTCGGTGAGGCCGAGCAGGCACATTCAAACGTAACTGGCTTGAAGCTCGGGGAGGCCGAGCATCCATATTGAATGCCAGTGACTGTTGCAGAAGGGAGACGCTTGACCCTTCCCTTTTGCCATCGAGAGAGAGAGACAAAAAACTTTATTGCCAGAAAAGAAGGTTGGTTTGGTTGGTTTATGGGCTTTAACGTCCCAAAGCGACTAAGGCTATGAGAGACGCCGCAGTGGAGGGCTCCGGAAATTTCGACCACCTGGGGTTCTTTAACGTGCACTGACATCGCACAGTACACGGGCCTCGAATTTCTCCTCCAAAGAAATTCAGCCGCCGCGACCGGGATCGAACCCGCGTTTTTCGGGACAGCAGCCGAGCACCATAGCCACTGAGCCACCGCAGCGGCCTTAGAAAAAAAAAAAAGAAGGGTTCCTGTATCCTTAGCAGAGGGGCCAGGTGGCCGTTAGCTGATAGCTGGCGGCTACCTCTTCGGCGCGCTCGATGGCTCCCGCCTAGACGGCAGGGTCCAAGCTGCGCAGCACTTCTTCCGAGGCGTCTGGTGAGGGAGCTTTATAAGAGCTTCCGGAGGAGGATCCTCCGGGCAGTCCCACAGCATATGATCGAGGGTGGAAGTGCTACCGCAGTGGATGCGGGTGGGGTTTATGAGGTCGGGGTAGATGTGGGCGTAAATGTACGGGTTCGGGTAAGAATGGGTTTGAAGTCTTCTCCAAGCCACCTCTTAGTGTTTGGAGAGTGACTTGTGCGGGGGAGGACAGATTCGTCTAGAGTTTGTAGAATTGGGTAATGTCGTGGTACGAAATCACTGCCTCCATCTCGGGTCCCCCTGGACGAGAGCCCACCGCTCGGCCGACAAAACCTCGAGCGTGTTGGTGGGCTGCTTCGTTGCCTGGGTTCCTTGAATGGGCAGGAGTCCATACCAGTTCTATCTCTCGTTCTAGTGTAATGTTTTTGAGAATGCATCTAGCAGTTAGAGATTTTCTACCGCGCAAGAAGTTGCGTATGGCAGTCATTGAATCGCTCACAGTGATGTCAGCGTTAGTATTTTCTATGGCCAAGGCTATGGCCGCTTCTTCTGCTTGATCTGCGTACTTAACCTCGACCGAGGCCGCAGAGATGCACTCGCTTCTTCCTGCTATGAATTTGGATGCGCAGATGGCGAAGGCCCCTTGGCTGAAATTATAATCGGCTGCATATACTGCTCCAGGATGATTGAGGTACTTTCTATGCAAAGCCCGCGCTCTGGCTCGTCTTCTGCCATCGTGGAAGCCCGGAAGCATATGCTTGGGGAGCGGTTTGATGACTAGTTTGTCGCGCACTCCTCGTAGTATAGGGCCCGGTCGGTTGGACACGGGTTCAGCGTTTACGCATATTCGATCTAGAATCTCTCGTCCCGCTGTAGTGTTGGCCAGTCTTTGGATGTGCATCACCTTGTGTGCAGTGATGAGCTCTTCTACAGTGCTGTGTATACTAAAGGATAAAAATCTATCCGTGGGTGTGCTTCTAGGAAGCTCTAGACCAGCTTGTCTGAGTAACCTGTTTAATCTGTCGATGTCCAGCTTAAATATTTTGAGGTTATGGGGTCACTCGCGTGCAGCCGGCCGGGAAGGCGAGCTTCCGTGCCAGCTATGAGCGGGCGTTCTCGTGTCGCCAACCCGTGGCGCAGAGTCACAGCCACGGCGGGTTCGGACGAAGTAGGCAACGAACAGAGTACGCTAGGAAACCGTTTATTAACCTAGCGCCAGGCAAAGCACACTGCGGAAGAATGTTCTATCCGATAATATATGGTTCAGCAGCTTACCAAGTCGTCGTCGACCGGCGTTGGATAGTCCGGGGAGGCGCGGGCAGGAAGGGCGTCGTCGGGTCAGAGCGGCAGTAGCACCGCGGCGAGAGGAGACTAGAGAGCCTTCGTTCCCGCGCGAGCTCTCCTTAAACCCCTACGACATTGCACCCCCCTTAAGCAACCGGTTACCTTCAAGAGGAGTCGTTCACCCCGTCCCTAAGACGCCAGAGCGTAGGCGTGACGTCACGTCCGAGCTGGGAGTGAGGAGAGTGGCCGGGTGCCCCCCTCTCCCCATTCCCTGCGGCGCGCGCTCTCGTCTCGTGACTCGGCGCGGGGGCGATGAAGGATATTTGTATATCCCACAAGGTATGGTAGAGAGTAGGTGAATCTGCTAATGACGAATGCATGTATAAGACGACAGATGTCGGCCTCCTTCATACCACTCCTTTTAGCAGTGATTCTTCGAATGAGCCTGACTATCTGGTTGACCGTTGTTTCCAGATGGCTGATTGCAATGTTGCTTTTACGATTATTTTGTATGAACAGACCTAATACTCGAATGGTATCGACCTCCTGTATCGGGAGACCTTGAAGGTTCACCTCTACGGTGTTTTCTCTCTGTTTCTTCTGTCTGATTAGCAGAACTTCGCACTTGGGTTGAGAACATTTGAGTCATATGCTACTCGCGTGCTCCTGGACTACTTGTACCGCTTTCTGGTGAGTTTCTTCTATGTGAGCGTTGGAACCATTCTCCACCCATAGGATAACGTCGTCCGCACAGTGTACACGCAAGTCCTATATGGCGTTTAACTTGCTAGGCAGCGATATGAGTGATAGGTTGAAGAGAAAGGGTGATAGGATGGAGCCTTGCGGCGTGCCTCTATTTCCCAGTTCTATCCTATCCGACCTGATTCCCGCTATTAAGAGTTCTGCCGTTCTTCTCTATAGGAAAGAGCTGACATACTTGTAGGTTCTCGCACCTAGATTTATGCTCGAGAGGCCTCTTAGAATTGCTCCATGCGATACGTAGTCGGAGGCCTTTTCCAAGCGAAGTCTAAGAACGGCTTTGGTGCCGGTTTTATCCGGGGTGGTGGTGGTGGTGTGACACTTTTATTAGAGCATCCTTTCTATTAGGCATTCAATAGGTGCTGGGCCAAGGCGACGAGGGCACGTTGTAGCTTCAGATCCAGGGAGGCGAGCCAGATGAGCCATGGTGAGGGTGGGGAAAAGAATAGGCGGGGGTTCTGGAAGGCTGCGTGGCTCTGTGTAAGACAGTGTTCTATGTCTGCATATAAGTGTGGACAGTTTGGGCACTGAGATGTGGAAGTGTACCGGTATACACCTTTTCAACACGGGGAGTGCCATCTTCCAGTCAAAAGCCTCAAACCAGGCGGCAAGAGGCCAAGCGTAACTTGCTGGCGGCGAGAGTAACGCACCACTCAATGTTGCCCGTTCTGTCTGGACTGCACGGGAAGCTGGCATGTCGCTACGAGCCACGGCTACGAGTGCTTGCATTGCGAGTGTACGTGATTGTTTTCCGCTGTGATTGCCTCTAGTTGCGATGTCGGACAGCTACCAAGCTTCCTCTGGACAGCACTGCGCGATTTACGGCTGCACAAACAGCCAGAAAAAAAGAAATGCGGCAAGGAAAGCGCTTTGCGCAGCTCATCGCGTTGTTCAAGAAGACTGTGGATGCAACATGTTTCAGTTACACAGATTTCCGGCGGACCCTGGCTTAAGGCAGCGCTGGGATTGCCTCAGTCAATCGGAAGAATTTTGTCCCTTCAGAGTCCTCGCGCGTATGTTCATTTCATTTTGTTGACGGGAAAAGGACTGAGATCAATCCAGTACCAATGCTTAGGCTCGGATATAAAAGAAAGGTAAGGCGTATGCAAGGAATGCAGAATGAGTGCCTCGCTGAGCGCCATAAATTTTACGTTGCAGGTTGTCAAAGGAAGGCGGCGCATAATAAAGCACGATCCTGTTGCGCCGAGAAAGGTTTGTAAAGACAATGCGTGCTGAGCGAGGCATACGTAACAGGACGTTTGTTTTCAGCTAGCAGGGAAAAGTTTCTGTGGTACCGACTTCCCCGCCAGCCGTGCCCGGATGCAGCAAATAGTTCGCCCACAAAACATTCGCCAATCCCAACAGAGGTAAGGCCACCGTATGGCTTGTTTTCGGCCGGTCTTTTTTTGTGTGTGTGTTGTGCAAAAGGGAGCTGTGATCCAGTTACCTGACAGATCTTTGTCGCGCGTTTGCAGCCTGTCACATATTCCAATACTGCGTTGCAAGTGCTTTGCGATGCCGCCATGGTAACGGTAAGATTTCTTTTCTCTTTTTTGAAGTTTAGTTCACCATTCTGCCTGAAACCGCCGGCAACTGTTGCAAGGCTTTCGGCGCCGATTCAGAGGCTTGCAACTCCCTACCGAATCGTTCGTCGAGATGCGACGACCACTGGTCTGGTGCGGCGATGAAATAGCAGCAAAAAAGATCGATCTTTTAGGATTCTTTAATGAAATACCCCGCCGCGGTGGCTCAGTGGTTACGGCGCTCGGCTACTGGCCCGAAAGACGCGGTTTCGATCCCGGCCGCGGCGGCCGAATTTCGATGGAGGCGGAATTCTAGAGGCCCGTGTGCTGTGCGATGTCAGTGCACGTTAAAGAACCCCAGGTGGTCGAAATTTCCCTCATAGCCTGAGTTGCTTTGGGACGTTAAACCCCGATAAACCAAACCATCTTTAACGAAATTGATGTCCTGCGTTTGTACTCAAAGGTACGCAGCCTTGTCTATGGCGCTAGAGCGATTTCCTTAGTCGCGAATAATTTGAGATATTTTCTTTCAGACCCTGCATTTCGTCTTCACCACTGGTTTAATTACGCAGCAGCATCTGATCTTAAGGACTGCTCGCAAAAACCACTGCATTCGTTAAACTTATGCATCTTGCCCGCTGGTCTCGGCTGTAGCGCCTTAGCAAGGATGTTCACGTTTTGCTAGTTCCTCACTTCAGAAGAAGCAAAGAAGTTAGTGAATAGGTTTCTTTTCCGACTGTCAGCAATACATTTTTTAACATGAATTCCAAAAAACAATTTCTGGTATTCTTGGGAAAATATACTGTTTCAAGAATTAAATTTGGCCCCAGTGAATCCTTGCAGGCCTTGCAGGACAAATTCACAGCTGAGTCTCAAGAAGCTCGAGGACTTTTGGACATTGATGTGGTGAATGAATGGTTGCCTCAACTTACGAATAGCAACGAATCCTTGCAAACATTGCAAGAGGAAATAACAATTCAATCTCAGCAAACTCATGACCTGGACTCTGATGTGGTGAGTGAACAGCTGCAGTGGCTTCTGTGGCACACTTTCCTAATGAGCATGCTCTATTTCTAACAATTGTTTCAGATAAGGCAAAATTCACAAGGCATCTGTGCATGTGCAGATTTCAGTGCATGTTACACACCCTCAGGTGGTCCATATTAAACATAACCATCTGCTTTGACTTCCCACATAGCCCATGTGTCACTTTCGAGCATTAAACCACACTGTTTGATCAAGTGAAAAAACAATCATTTATTTCAGGCAACAGAGACAGGAATGGAGGACACCGCCAGTGCTAGGCCCAATGAGTCATTGCAGGCATCCCAAGACAAAGTACTCATAACAATTCAACCTCAGCAAACTCATGACCTGGACTCTGATGTGGTGAGTGAACAGTTGCAGTGGCTTCTGTGGCACACTTTCCTAATGAGCATGCTATATTTCTAACAATTGTTTCAGATAAGGCAAAATTCACAAGGCATCTGTGCAATGTGCAGATTTCAGTGCATGTTACACACCCTCAGGTGGTCCAAATTAAACATAACCATCTGCTTTGACTTCCCGCATAGCCTATGTGTCACTTTCGAGCATTAAACCACACTGTATGATCAAGTGAAAAAACAATCATTTATTTCAGGAAACAGAGACAGGAATGGAGGACACCGCCAGTGCTAGGACCAATGAGTCATTGCAGGCATCCCAAGACAAAGTACTCATAACAATTCAACCTCAGCAAACTCAAGAAATGGAGGGCGATGTGGTGAGTGAACAGTTGACAAGCTAACAGGCTTTTGATGCAATGGCTTCGATGCAGTGGTACACTTTCCTAATGAGAATTCTATATTCATAATGAATTGTTCAGCCGAGGCAAAATTCACAATGCACCTATGCAATCTGCTGGCTTCAGTGCATGTTACAGACCATCAGGTGGTGCAAGTCAGTCATAACCATCCACAATGACTTCCTCATAACCCGTGTCTCACATTGAGACATTGTACTGCACTATTTAATTAAGAAGAGGTAAAATGATTGATTTCAGGCAGTACAGTCAGGAATAGAAGATTCTGCCAGCATCAGCAGCAAGAGAAGCATCTATGTGCTGCAAGCAGATGTAGTGTGTAGAATATCAGTCACTCAAGCTTTGTTAGGCGTTTTCATTGTTCCCTGATTCTAACAAGCAACACATACCCAATGTTTTGGGAAAATGCTAAATATGCAATTATGCTGAAGCAAATTGCCTCTTTTGGTTATACATTACCACAGCACACTGTTTCTTTTCAAACAATGCAGACTGTGGAGCCCACCACCTTGTGCCAGATGCAAACTACAGAGACGGTAAGTGTGCTGATTAGTGGTGGCATTTTCGCGCATCCTTCTAACCCCCTTCAAGACTACGTTATAAATCTTTTATGCTGTTCATTTGTGTTCAGTAAGTGTTTAGTTTAGTTTAGGCAAGTTTTAGTTCAGCCTTATAGATTTGCAATGACTATTCAGTTTTCCAGCTGGTGTTTTTTTGTGCAGTCCACACAGACATCTGTGCTTGGCACTCAAGGTTCAGGAGGCTACGCATGGGAGTGCATCGACATGGTAAGTGGAGCAACAGATGCTTTTAAAACTTCAATGGAATTTTTCAGTACTGTGCTACGTTTTAATTTGCAGTCGCATATGTGCGGACCATATCTGTAGCCATGTATGAACGAATTCTTGAGTGTGCACTCATGAATTGCTGTTTATTAGACTGTACCACCTCATCCCAAGATAAATTGCAGCACAGGCGTTCTAGATCACCATAATGATGCCGCAAGTTGGTCAGGATTGTACTATCGTACGCCTCAAATAAGGTGATGTACACTCGCCGTCAAAAGTAAATGTAAGGTGACTTTGTCAAAAAAATATAATTTCTTTAAATTTAAAGCATAATGGTTCATGCTTGTTGGTGCACAGTGCAATTCGCAAAATCAAAATCAGGCTGCTCATATGTATTCAAGGATGCATGATTTAAGGGGCCAGTGATTAAATTTTTTTCATGAATATTGCCTTCCATTTACTTTTGACGGCACTTGTACATCACCTTTTTCATTGTTGCAACTGAGAAAAAAAAACATGCTGGATACAACATGCATATTCACTGCTGTTTGAGGCATTGCAGGCTGCAAATATCATTGATTTGCTCATGACTCAAGCTGTCGGCTTATTCATCCAGCATGTAAAGTAGCAATTGCATCATTTGTGTAAACCATTGGGATGGCTCTGAAATATGGCCAAGGCAGTACAAGCATGCTAGCTATATTTGGCACCACCACCTTAGTGCAGTGCTGGTTATGTGCAGAACGAGATTTGTGGAAAAGCATCTGCCTCGCATTCAGGAGGTACCAGGCTCGATCCCTGGTTCCGCTGGGCAACCACCGGTTTCCAATGAGGACAAGGCTTCCCCCGGCCCGGTGCTTGGCTCTCCTGGAGTGAAATGCTTGGGAAAAGGGGCCATAAACAAAAAAGGGGGGCACATAATGAATGGGTTTTCTGCCGCGCGAGGCGGACTTATTGTTGTCTGATTGCGGAACGGATCACTGTCCCGTTGGCGCAAATATTTGGGACCTATGACCCCTTTCCTAAGCATTTCACCCCAAGCGTCATAGCAGTGATGCTTGCATGCAGCTCCATTTCCTAAATCTGCCGATACTGGTGGGCCACGGGGGCATGGATATAAGAGTATTGTGGCTATATTTTAGCGTTAACATTTCCTCTGCAGAATAAAAAGTGCCTGTAATAGCTGTTGCTTCCGTCAGGCTAATGAGTGTTGCTTGCAGAATACACTGAACATTCAAGCGGTACTGCTTCTTTTAGGCAACGCAGACTCCAGCTGGTACAAGCTCTGACCCATGTTCTAAGGAAGACGCAAGTGTGCTTCACATTCACTTCTACACAGTTTATAGAAGTGACCAAGGAACCAAGCAGGTGTAGTGTGTTGCTGCATGCATATTTTATGCATGAAAGGTACTATGTCAAATGTTAAAATCATGCTCTTATTTCAATTGTGGAAGGCATTGTCCAACTCAGAATTTCTAAACAGCCTGTCAAAGCTTAGATCACATAAAAGCTCCAAAACTGAACATATCCAGCCTCATCCATGTTGCTAAGTGATGTGGTGTTACAATGCACATGCATGCTTACACTGCAAGCCAAAATGGCCCTTGCCATGAGCAATATAGTATTGTTTTGTCTTGCAAGCTATTTTTCATGTTTTCTTGCAGGTGCCAACAAACAATGACCATACCTATGCTCAAAGGCTATCAGACTGTGCAGAATTTGTTCAGAGGAACTCATTCGTAAAGTCATTGTCAGGGGATGATATTACTTTTTACACCGGTCTGCCCTGGCCAGCTTTTAGTAAACTTGCCAAAGTAGCCCATGCACTCATGAATAAGGCAAGCAAGCTGTCAGCAGAGGACCTGCGGTTGATGAGTCTCATGAGGCTTCGCCTTGGCCTTTTATATGGCCATTTGGCACGTATTTTCAAAGAGTCTATTGCATGTGTCTGCAATTATATGTCTCTCATGCTTGATATCCTATACAAAATAATGCAGAGATCAGTTGTTTGGCTGCCAAGAAAAGATATTAGGAATTGCATGCCAATGTCGTTCATTGAGAATGGCTATGAAAAAACCACTTGCATATTGGACTGTACAGAAGTGCCTCTGCAACGACCAAAAAAACTAAGGGCCAGAGCTCAAACTTATAGTTCCTACAAGGCGCGAAATACAGTCAAGTTCCTTGTAGCCATTGCTCCAAATGGGTGCATTATGTTTATCTCGAAAGCTTATGGTGGGCGTGCTTCTGATAAATTCATCTCACGAGACAGCTGCACTGGGGATTATCTTGTGCCTGGAGATGAGATTATGGCAGACCGGGGGTTTACCCTTGACGAAGAACTCGAGGTTCAAGGGATACGCCTCAACACACCAGTCTTCACGAAAGGTATGTATTCACTGCTTGTCGTGTATGGTTCCAAACACAATGTTTTAAATTACTTCACAGGACGGAAACAGCTCACCGAGAAGGAGGTGACAAAGTCACGCCGCATTGCATCTGTGCGCATCCACGTGGAGCGGGCTATCAACCGCATAAAAACATACCGCATACTCAAGCAGGCCCTTCCTATCACCTCCAAGAAGACAATCAGCAAGATCATTTTTGTATGCGCAGGACTGTGTAACTTGAAAGGACATTTGATAAGGCCCCGAAATGAAGTGTGCTAAACACAGACTTCAAGTCTCGAAGTACTGAATAAAAGCCTGCTGAACACAGGATGGTTGAAGTGACTCTTCACTGTTGCTCCAAGGGCTCCATTCAATAATACAATGTGACAAGGAAAAGAAAGCTTTGTTACCAGGCAGTGCTGGCTGTAGCTCAACACACTGCATGCAATTTAGAGAGGACGCAAGTTTATTCTTGGCTGCAATGCTTGGAAATTAAGATTGAAACACTAGTGCACGTAGCCCTATGCATTCTATAGCATAGTGGCTTTCATCAAAACCAAACCATATCCATGCTGCACTGCAGCTTTCACAATGTATAAAATAGCCTGATTGTTCGCTATATGTATAATACAGTGTACTGGAGTGTTACAAGCCCCCCTAATTAGTAGCGCCAGGAAGAGAGCATAAATGATTCGTGCAACAACACACTGGCCACAACTCGATCAAATGTTAGTGATCATAAATACTGCAAGCAGATCAAGGTACCTGCGAAATGCTAAAAAAGCTGACAGCATAAACATTTTCAGCACTGAGCAGAATCAAAAGAAAAATTTCTAAACAATATTAATGAACATATATCAAATTTCTCACTGAAAAAAGCAAAGCAATGTCATAAGTATGAGCTACACTGTAATACATTGGAAGAGCTGGCAGATGTCTTAACATATTCCGAGAAATTAACAGGACATAAATGAGGATAAGATGCAGGCATGTCTTCTATTTAAATTTTTACCCATGAGTGTTTTCCACTGAAAATGCACTACAGAAGTAGACACGAGCCAGATAATGCCCACAGTGTGGACAGCTTCCCGCCAATACCAAAGAAAGGTGCCACAGTCTGTCCAGCACAGTGTCACAAGACAGAGGATGCTCTGTGTGAGGTAACTAGCCATTACTGAACAAATGGGCTCGCGACCATGTTATTAAATCGCTCAGTTAAAGCTAATTTGTCTGCTGGTGACACCATGGTGCAGGAAGGCAATCAACAGATGCTCCGAAAGTGAGGGCAAGCTCCAACAACAGCAACAGAATAACTGATGCAACATGGCAACTAAGAAGCCAGGCAAGTTGCCAACAGGTCAGAATGGCAATGCCAACTACACAGAAAAGGCCTTATTGCCACCATGTGCAAGAATGAAAACCGTGATCGCAGCCCGCTGGCCTACACATTGCAAACTGGCAAAAATGCTGCATACCTAGACTTCATGTACTGTATACAAAAGCAACACTGTAAATGCTTTCACGGCTGTTACGTCCTGCTGTGGTGACCCAGTGGTTGGGGTGCTAGACTGCTGAAGCCAAGGACGAGGGATTGAATTCCAGCCGCAGTTGGTACTTTTCGGAGAAGTGGCCGAAATTTTTGCTATCTGTTACAGAGTCCCTCATAGCCTGGGCCACTTTCGGATGTTAGACCATATAAATCAACTCACAGCTGTTGCAGACATCAAAATGGCATTTAGCTAACCTATTCTTATAATCCAGACCAATTAATTACTTATGAATGAATGTTGTACCTTATTTCTCACCAGTTTATATACTACATGCACTGAGGTGGTTACATCGAGCAGATCTCTCTGTATCTTTCAACAACATCTAAGTCCCCATCAGCCTCAAGGTCTGACAGAGGAGGTAAGAGTTCAGAGAAGTAAAATTTCTTTAACCATGCAAAATTTTTCTGAATAAACTCTTGATCAAATGGGACCTCAACAATTAAATCCCTCTGTGCACTCCATACATAAAAGAAGCACATGTCCGTTTTGGTGCATAGCATTTGAAGCTGCACTTGAGTGTAGTAGCCATTTGCGCCACTTTCTGCCAGACATAGGCAGCCCGAGCTATCTCTCCGCACATCGTACTTTCCTGCATCAATTAAAGGCATGCAGTCAAGTACATTGGGGCACTTGATTTCTAAAATTGCGTTTTCACTTTCTATAACCCCATCGGGTGATGCAGAAAGCCATGAAAAATCAGGGCTCACAACTGTGCCAGTTTTCTTGATATCGAAATAAGTTTTGCTAACAAACTGACTGAAAGCAACTGGCTCCATCTGCCTACCATGCTTTGTTACAGCATTTCCCATGAATGTGGGCTTCAGCATTCTCTCGGCTGCCTTCTCACCACTTGTTACGTCCTTCTTTGGCACTTTACATGCATTTGATGCAGTCAGACGTAGTTTCCGGGAGAAGTGCCAAAGTGGAGTGTCCTGGCTTGCTGTCTCAAGCTCCAGTACGCTGGCTCCTTGAGGTGAAAGAGCCACATACATCTCGTAAAACTCTCTGCATAGCGTGCAGGTATTGTTTACGTGGTCACCATGTGGTGGCCGCCCCACAGGATTTTGTGGAGACGTCACGTGCCTCTCCGGTGCATGAAGGCTCTCATACAGAAGGGTGCCTGCATAAAAACAACACTTGCAACATTGCAACATTGTGGATATTGGCCCTGCATTAACAGTATTTCAAGAACAAGTCACTTCTAACATAACTTGCAAGCCGCACATAATTTTAGTCTGAAAAGCGCTACACTACAGCGAAAAGATACAATAATACACCAGGCTTAATACTGTTTAGTATGCTTCTACTAACCTCCAAATACTACTACCCTCCTAAGCTTTTATATTAACACATGCAAACAGACATTATAATTTTAAAAAGCTCGCTACTGTTGTTTTTTGGCAGAAATATAATATGACACATTTTGTGAGGTACCTGGGAGGTTGAAGAGCTCGGCATACGGTGGTTCTTCATGCATCTTCATGATCTCTTTGGTCATAGGTGTGCACCTTGGCTGACGACGTTTTTTGGGGGAGCCACCAACAGTCCCTTTCTGTACTCTGAAACTGATTTCCTCCAGCACAGCAGGCTCCACATTTCGTTTCGTCCCACGATTCCACTGTGCTGCTCTGTGCACGATGTGCCAGTGAGCCCTTTAGACACGGCAATCTCGACTTTCCAAAGCATAGACCCTACGTGGCTGCAGGCTCTGCCTTGGCCAGCCATGCATGTGCAGCCAGCTGTCACTATTTCTCCAGTCTTCTTCACGCATGCCCATGCATTTCTTGGGGCGGCATTTATTGACTGCGATGGGCACACATCTCCTTTTAAGTAGCACAAATCATCAGAAATTCTATGTGTATATATTTTTCCCACCCAACCACTCTGAGCGTAGTTGTAAGATTCCAAGGATCTATAATTTTTCATTGCTTGTAGGTCACAGGCTTTGGAGCTTACAAGGTAATAAAAAATGTCTGGGCTACTGATGGGCGGCCATTCACGCATGTCATCGGACCAGACTGTAATCCCATCAGGATGCTCCTACTTTTTATTGTCTGTAAAAGAAAAGCAGAAAAGGATTTTGGGATATTCATAATTACAAAGCACACTTTTTTGCATACAGTGGCTAAAAAAAGTTTAGAAAGGTGAAATGAATAATCTGAAGAAATGGTAACTTGCGTCGCTGATCTTGTAATCAAGAAACCGCTCACACGACCACTGATGCTGATCATTATACTGAACCCCCACCTCCCTTCTTGACTGTCAATTTAAGTGTTGCTTCTGTTGCAGATAAAAACTGAAAGCGGAGCCCTTTCCTATTTTACATTTGTGAGGCCACAGTGGTTAGGATGGTCGACTACAGTGTTTCAACAAGATGACAGGGCAAGTTGGTACTCATTCATTCATTTTAAAACCATTCAAAGGACAGAACATAGAGAACAGCACAAGAAGAGGCTCTGCTTTTCTCTGCGTTCCATCTTTTGACTGGTTTTAAAATGAATCGAATACTGTGCTCAAGGACGCGGGATAGAATCCCGGCCGTGGCCAGCCTCTTTTCAATGCAGGCGAAAAGCGAGGCGCCCATGTCAGTGCACGTTAAAAAACCTCAGGTTGTCAAAATTTCCGGAGCCCTCAGGTACAGCGTCTCAAACAGCCCGAGTCACTTTGGGACGTTAAACCCCATAAACCTAACCAAACATTTGTATCTCACCGCACCATTAACCTTCCCATGGCCTGACGGTAGGAAGAAAAATTGCTCAAAAGCGAGGCTTTCTTCGCTAGACGGACTGCGATACAGCCCACGTTATCCATGCCATAGCTTTATTAAACTCCAACATAGTCATTCAGTACACCCTTCTAATTACAGCTGAAAGCGACGACACACGTTGATTACCGACACACGTTGATTACCGCTAGCCAATGCTCTCTGCTAGGCTTCAGAATGGCAAGAGCGTTATTTTCTTATTGACATGCATGTCGAAAAATTCAGGGGGCACTTTGGCTCTCTAAAGTGCTGCAAGGCGAAAGCGTTTCCTGGCCACTGTTTGTTTTATTTACTTTTTATTTTTCATATTTTCTTTTTTATTTTATTTTTCCCTTTTCTTGACTTTACTCCTTTTATTTTTTTTTATGAAGCCCATGCATTCACTAGATGCGCCTTTATTCATGCTGGAACCTTGAGCCTTTTAAGCAGTGACGCCGAAAGGCGGACGAATCTGCCGACGCGTCTGTCGACACGGCTGCCGACGCGTCTGCTAACGACAGCATGAGGCATTAAAGGCTTTCGCCTTACGCTGCAGGGAGCTCATCCACTCAGTGCACTCGCTTACATTTCTCCGAAAGATAACGCGCATGCAACAATCACCTGAAGTACTCAGCGCCGCGGGCATAGCAACTTTAAGATCACAAATTCTCTTTCTCGGCTTACGTAGAAGTAAAAAAGAACTGCGCAGTATCGTGTCAGCCCAAAATGATGGTTTGGGGTTTAACGTCTCAAAGCGACTCAAGCTATGAAACACGCCGTATCGGAGACGCCATCGAAATGTAACCGCCGCAGCCGGGATCAAACCCGCGCAGCAGCTGAGCATCCGCGGCAGCTGTATCAATCAAACGAGATGCAGAAAATGGTATGGAGTGAATATTTATTGCAACTAAATTGCATAAGCAGTCATCTTACCTCCGATATCAATAAGCCTGGTTGGCTGGGTCCCCGTCGCGCACGACGGTGGAGTGTGAACAGATGGATGCGCAGACGCCATCGAGCAATCGCTTACGGTGAACAAAACGGCCCGTTATCCACAAAATCACCAGCGCAAGTCTTCTTCAGAGTATTAGGACACAAAAAAATGCTGGCATAAGCATAGACGCGGATATTTTTTCTCCCAAAACAAGGCGAAAAGCAACAATCTACACGCGACAAACCGCAGACACACGAACGCGACGAGCTTCTTGCAGTCCAATATGGCGTCGCCGCTAGATGTCGCCCTCGTCCTTCCTTTTCCTACCGGGGATTTAAAAATGGCAGCGCCCCTGGAGGCTTTTTGAAAAGGTCTATAGATAAAGTTTGGCTGGTGTATGTAGGAGATTAAACTGTATTCGGCGAAGAATGCCAGCTTCACGGATCGATAAGGATGGGTGTGGCAGTGGTAAACCAGCTAAGTCAACGCACAGTCGACGAATTATCCGGGGATCTATGACGTCGTTATACAGCTGGAGCATGACGCAGCACCATGGGTTGATAGGTGGCTCCTGAAACGTACCATAGTACTGGGTAATAAGTCATTATCCTCAGCATAGCCTTGCAGTCCGGTCAAGATCACATGATCCATGAGTTTGGTCTGAGGTTGTCAATGCTGAGCCTTTTGTTGGGATTAGAAATAAACATGACTCTCGCATGTTTCCGCGACTGATAAAGTCTGAAACGTACCATAGTACTGGGTAATAAGTCATTATCCTCAGCATAGCCTTGCAGTCGGGTCAAGATCAGATGCTCCATGAGTTTGGTCTGAGGTTGTCAATGCTGAGCCTTTTGTTGGGTTTAGGAATAAACATGACTCTCGCATGTTTCCACGACTGATAAAGTCTGAAACGTACCATAGTACTGGGTAATAAGTCATTATCCTCAGCATAGCCTTGCAGTCGGGTCAAGATCACATGCTCCATGAGTTTGGTCTGAGGTTGTCAATGCTGAACCGTTTGTTGGGTTTAGGAATAAACGTGACTCTCGCATGTTTCCACGCCTGATAAAGTCTGAAACGTACCAAGTACTGGGTAATAAGTCATTATCCTCAGCATAGCCTTGCAGTCGGGTCAAGATCAGATGCTCCATGAGTTTGGTCTGAGGTTGTCAATGCTGAGCCTTTTGTTGGGTTTAGGAATAAACATGACTCGCATGTTTCCACGACTGATAAAGTCTGAAACGTACCATAGTACTGGGTAATAAGTCATTATCCTCAGCATAGCCTTCCAGTCGGGTCAAGATCACATGCTCCATGAGTTTGGTCTGAGGTTGTCAATGCCGAACCGTTTGTTGGGTTTTGGAATAAACGTGACTCTCGCATGTTTCCACGCCTGATAAAGTCTGAAACGTACCAAGTACTGGGTAATAAGTCATTATCCTCAGCATAGCCTTGCAGTCGGGTCAAGATCACATGCTCCATGAGTTTGGTCTGAGGTTGTCAATGCTGAACCGTTTGTTGGGTTTAGGAATAAACGTGACTCTCGCATGTTTCCACGACTGATAAAGTCTGGAACGTACCATAGTACTGGGTAATAAGTCATTATCCTCAGCATAGCCTTGCACTCGGGTCAAGATCAGATGCTCCATGAGTTTGGTCTGAGGTTGTCAATGCTGAACCTTTTGTTGGGTTTAGGAATAAACGTGACTCTCGCATGTTTCCACGACTGATAAAGTCTGAGACGTACCATAGTACTGGGTAATAAGTCATTATCCTCAGCATAGCCTTGCAGTCGGGTCAAAATCACATGCTCCATGAGTTTGGTCTGAGGTCAATGCTGAGCCTTTTGTTGGGTTTAGGAATAAACGTGACTCTCGCATGTTGCCACGACTGACAAAGTCTGAAACGTACCATAGTACTGGGTAATAAGTCATTATCCTCAGCATAGCCTTGCAGTCGGGTCAAGATCACATGCTCCATGAGTTTGGTCTGAGGTTGTCAATGCTGAGCCTTTTGTTGGGTTTAGGAATAAACGTGACTCTCGCATGTTGCCACGTCTGACAAAGTCTCAAACGTACCATAGTACTGGGTAATAAGTCATTATCCTCAGCATAGCCTTGCAGTCGGGTCAAGATCACATGCTCCATGATTTTGGTCTGAGGTTGTCAATGCTGAACCGTTTGTTGGGTTTAGGAATAAACGTGACTCTCGCATGTTTCCACGACTGATAAAGTCTGGAACGTACCATAGTACTGGATAATAAGTCATTATCCTCAGCATAGCCTTGCAGTCGGGTCAAGATCACATGCTCCATGAGTTTGGTCTGAGGTTGCCAATGCTGAGCCTTTTGTTGGGTTTAGGAATAAACGTGACTCTCGCATGTTGCCACGACTGACAAAGTCTGAAACGTACCATAGTACTGGGTAATAAGTCATTATCCTCAGCATAGCCTTACAGTCGGGTCAAGATCACATGCTCCATGAGTTTGGTCTGAGGTCAATGCTGAGCCTTTTGTTGAGTTTAGGAATAAACGTGACTCTCGCATGTTGCCACGACTGACAAAGTCTGAAACGTACCATAGTACTGGGTAATAAGTCATTATCCTCAGCATAGCCTTGCAGTCGGGTCAAGATCACATGCTCCATGAGTTTGGTCTGAGGTTGTCAATGCTGAGCCTTTTGTTGGGTTTAGGAATAAACGTGACTCTCGCATGTTGCCACGACTGACAAAGTCTCAAAGGTACCATAGTACTGGGTAATAAGTCATTATCCTCAGCATAGCCTTGCAGTCGGGTCAAGATCACATGCTCCATGAGTTTGGTCTGAGGTTGTCAATGCTGAGCCTTTTGTTGGGTTTAGGAATAAACGTTACTCTCGCATGTTGCCACGACTGACAAAGTCTCAAACGTACCATAGTACTGGGTAATAAGTCATTATCCTCAGCATAGCCTTGCAGTCGGGTCAAGATCACATGCTCCATGAGTTTGGTCTGAGGTGAATGCTCAGCCTTTTGTTGGGTTTAGGAATAAACGTGACTCTCGCATGTTGCCACGACTGACAAAGTCTGAAACGTACCATAGTACTGGGTAATAAGTCATTATCCTCAGCATAGCCTTGCAGTCGGGTCAAGATCACATGCTCCATGAGTTTGGTCTGAGGTTGTCAATGCTGAGCCTTTTGTTGGGTTTAGGAATAAACGTGCCTCTCGAATTTGCCACGACTGACAAAGTCTGAAACGTACCATAGTACTGGGTAATAAGTCATTATCCTCAGCATAGCCTTGCAGTCGGGTCAAGATCACATGCTCCATGAGTTTGGTCTGAGGTCAATGCTGAGCCTTTTGTTGGGTTTAGGAATAAACGTGCCTCTCGCATGTTGCCACGACAGACAAAGTCTGAAACGTACCATAGTACTGGGTAATAAGTCATTATCCTCAGCATAGCCTTGCAGTCAGGTCAAGATCACATGCTCCATGAGTTTGGTCTGAGGTTGTCAATGCTGAACCGTTTGTTGGGGTTAGGAATAAACGTGACTCTCGCATGTTTCCACGACTGATAAAGTCTGAAACGTACCATAGTACTGGGTAATAAGTCATTATCCTCAGCATAGCCTTGCAGTCGGGTCAAGATCACATGCTCCATGAGTTTGGTCTGAGGTTGTCAATGCTGAACCGTTTGATGGGTTTAGGAATAAACGTGACTCTCGCATGTTTCCACGACTGATAAAGTCTGAAACGTACCATAGTACTGGGTAATAAGTCATTATCCTCAGCATAGCCTTGCAGTCGGGTCAAGATCAGATGCTCCATGAGTTTGGTCTGAGGTTGTCAATGCTGAACCGTTTGTTGGGTTTAGGAATAAACGTGACTCTCGCATGTTTCCACGACTGATAAAGTCTGAAACGTACCATAGTACTGGGTAATAAGTCATTATCCTCAGCATAGCCTTGCAGTCGGGTCAAGATCACATGCTCCATGAGTTTGGTCTGAGGTTGTCAATGCTGAACCGTTTTTTGGGTTTAGGAATAAACGTGACTCTCGCATGTTTCCACGACTGATAAAGTCTGAAACGTACCATAGTACTGGGTAATAAGTCATTATCCTCAGCATAGCCTTGCACTCGGGTCAACATCAGATGCTCCATGAGTTTGGTCTGAGGTTGTCAATGCTGAACCTTTTGTTGGGTTTAGGAATAAACGTGACTCTCGCATGTTTCCACGACTGATAAAGTCTGAGACGTACCATAGTACTGGGTAATAAGTCATTATCCTCAGCATAGCCTTGCAGTCGGGTCAAGATCACATGCTCCATGAGTTTGGTCTGAGGTTGTCAATGCTGAGCCTTTTGTTGGGTTTAGGAATAAACGTGACTCTCGCATGTTGCCACGACTGACAAAGTCTGAAACGTACCATAGTACTGGGTAATAAGTCATTATCCTCAGCATAGCCTTACAGTCGGGTCAAGATCACATGCTCCATGAGTTTGGTCTGAGGTCAATGCTGAGCCTTTTGTTGAGTTTAGGAATAAACGTGACTCTCGCATGTTGCCACGACTGACAAAGTCTGAAACGTACCATAGTACTGGGTAATAAGTCATTATCCTCAGCATAGCCTTGCAGTCGGGTCAAGATCACATGCTCCATGAGTTTGGTCTGAGGTTGTCAATGCTGAGCCTTTTGTTGGGTTTAGGAATAAACGTGACTCTCGCATGTTGCCACGACTGACAAAGTCTCAAAGGTACCATAGTACTGGGTAATAAGTCATTATCCTCAGCATAGCCTTGCAGTCGGGTCAAGATCACATGCTCCATGAGTTAGGTCTGAGGTTGTCAATGCTGAGCCTTTTGTTGGGTTTAGGAATAAACGTTACTCTCGCATGTTGCCACGACTGACAAAGTCTCAAACGTACCATAGTACTGGGTAATAAGTCATTATCCTCAGCATAGCCTTGCAGTCGGGTCAAGATCACATGCTCCATGAGTTTGGTCTGAGGTGAATGCTCAGCCTTTTGTTGGGTTTAGGAACAAACGTGACTCTCGCATGTTGCCACGACTGACAAAGTCTGAAACGTACCATAGTACTGGGTAATAAGTCATTATCCTCAGCATAGCCTTGCAGTCGGGTCAAGATCACATGCTCCATGAGTTTGGTCTGAGGTTGTCAATGCTGAGCCTTTTGTTGGGTTTAGGAATAAACGTGCCTCTCGAATTTGCCACGACTGACAAAGTCTGAAACGTACCATAGTACTGGGTAATAAGTCATTATCCTCAGCATAGCCTTGCAGTCGGGTCAAGATCACATGCTCCATGAGTTTGGTCTGAGGTCAATGCTAAGCCTTTTGTTGGGTTTAGGAATAAACGTGCCTCTCGCATGTTGCCACGACAGACAAAGTCTGAAACGTACCATAGTACTGGGTAATAAGTCATTATCCTCAGCATAGCCTTGCAGTCGGGTCAAGATCACATGCTCCATGAGTTTGGTCTGAGGTTGTCAATGCTGAACCGTTTGTTGGGGTTAGGAATAAACGTGACTCTCGCATGTTTCCACGACTGATAAAGTCTGAAACGTACCATAGTACTGGGTAATAAGTCATTATCCTCAGCATAGCCTTGCAGTCGGGTCAAGATCACATGCTCCATGAGTTTGGTCTGAGGTTGTCAATGCTGAACCGTTTGATGGGTTTAGGAATAAACGTGACTCTCGCATGTTTCCACGACTGATAAAGTCTGAAACGTACCATAGTACTGGGTAATAAGTCATTATCCTCAGCATAGCCTTGCAGTCGGGTCAAGATCACATGCTCCATGAGTTTGGTCTGAGGTTGTCAATGCTGAACCGTTTTTTGGGTTTAGGAATAAACGTGACTCTCGCATGTTTCCACGACTGATAAAGTCTGAAACGTACCATAGTACTGGGTAATAAGTCATTATCCTCAGCATAGCCTTGCACTCGGGTCAACATCAGATGCTCCATGAGTTTGGTCTGAGGTTGTCAATGCTGAACCTTTTGTTGGGTTTAGGAATAAACGTGACTCTCGCATGTTGCCACGACTGACAAAGTCTGAAACGTACCATAGTACTGGGTAATAAGTCATTATCCTCAGCATAGCCTTGCAGTCGGGTCAAGATCACATGCTCCATGAGTTTGGTCTGAGGTTGTCAATGCTGAGCCTTTTGTTCGGTTTAGGAATAAACGTGCCTCTCGAATTTGCCACGACTGACAAAGTCTGAAACGTACCATAGTACTGGGTAATAAGTCATTATCCTCAGCATAGCCTTGCAGTCGGGTCAAGATCACATGCTCCATGAGTTTGGTCTGAGCTCAATGCTGAGCCTTTTGTTGGGTTTAGGAATAAACGTGCCTCTCGCATGTTGCCACGACAGACAAAGTCTGAAACGTACCATAGTACTGGGTAATAAGTCATTATCCTCAGCATAGCCTTGCAGTCAGGTCAAGATCACATGCTCCATGAGTTTGGTCTGAGGTTGTCAATGCTGAACCGTTTGTTGGGGTTAGGAATAAACGTGACTCTCGCATGTTTCCACGACTGATAAAGTCTTAAACGTACCATAGTACTGGGTAATAAGTCATTATCCTCAGCATAGCCTTGCAGTCGGGTCAAGATCACATGCTCCATGAGTTTGGTCTGAGGTTGTCAATGCTGAACCGTTTGATGGGTTTAGGAATAAATGTGACTCTCGCATGTTTCCACGACTGATAAAGTCTGAAACGTACCATAGTACTGGGTAATAAGTCATTATCCTCAGCATAGCCTTGCAGTCGGGTCAAGATCAGATGCTCCATGAGTTTGGTCTGAGGTTGTCAATGCTGAACCGTTTGTTGGGTTTAGGAATAAACGTGACTCTCGCATGTTTCCACGACTGATAAAGTCTGAAACGTACCATAGTACTGGGTAATAAGTCATTATCCTCAGCATAGGCTTGCACTCGGGTCAACATCAGATGCTCCATGAGTTTGGTCTGAGGTTGTCAATGCTGAACCTTTTGTTGGGTTTAGGAATAAACGTGACTCTCGCATGTTTCCACGACTGATAAAGTCTGAGACGTACCATAGTACTGGGTAATAAGTCATTATCCTCAGCATAGCCTTGCAGTCGGGTCAAGATCACATGCTCCATGAGTTTGGTCTGAGGTTGTCAATGCTGAGCCTTTTGTTGGGTTTAGGAATAAACGTGACTCTCGCATGTTGCCACGACTGACAAAGTCTGAAACGTACCATAGTACTGGGTAATAAGTCATTATCCTCAGCATAGCCTTACAGTCGGGTCAAGATCACATGCTCCATGAGTTTGGTCTGAGGTGAATGCTGAGCCTTTTGTTGAGTTTAGGAATAAACGTGACTCTCGCATGTTGCCACGACTAACAAAGTCTGAAACGTACCATAGTACTGGGTAATAAGTCATTATCCTCAGCATAGCCTTGCAGTCGGGTCAAGATCACATGCTCCATGAGTTTGGTCTGAGGTTGTCAATGCTGAGCCTTTTGTTGGGTTTAGGAATAAACGTGCCTCTCGAATTTGCCACGACTGACAAAGTCTGAAACGTACCATAGTACTGGGTAATAAGTCATTATCCTCAGCATAGCCTTGCAGTCGGGTCAAGATCACATGCTCCATGAGTTTGGTCTGAGGTCAATGCTGAGCCTTTTGTTGGGTTTAGGAATAAACGTGCCTCTCGCATGTTGCCACGACAGACAAAGTCTGAAACGTACCATAGTACTGGGTAATAAGTCATTATCCTCAGCATAGCCTTGCAGGCGGGTCAAGATCACATGCTCCATGAGTTTGGTCTGAGGTTGTCAATGCTGAACCGTTTGTTGGGGTTAGGAATAAACGTGACTCTCGCATGTTTCCACGACTGATAAAGTCTGAAACGTACCATAGTACTGGGTAATAAGTCATTATCCTCAGCATAGCCTTGCAGTCGGGTCAAGATCACATGCTCCATGAGTTTGGTCTGAGGTTGTCAATGCTGAACCGTTTGATGGGTTTAGGAATAAACGTGACTCTCGCATGTTTCCACGACTGATAAAGTCTGAAACGTACCATAGTACTGGGTAATAAGTCATTATCCTCAGCATAGCCTTGCAGTCGGGTCAAGATCAGATGCTCCATGAGTTTGGTCTGAGGTTGTCAATGCTGAACCGTTTGTTGGGTTTAGGAATAAACGTGACTCTCGCATGTTTCCACGACTGATAAAGTCTGAAACGTACCATAGTACTGGGTAATAAGTCATTATCCTCAGCATAGCCTTGCAGTCGGGTCAAGATCACATGCTCCATGAGTTTGGTCTGAGGTTGTCAATGCTGAACCGTTTTTTGGGTTTAGGAATAAACGTGACTCTCGCATGTTTCCACGACTGATAAAGTCTGAAACGTACCATAGTACTGGGTAATAAGTCATTATCCTCAGCATAGCCTTGCACTCGGGTCAACATCAGATGCTCCATGAGTTTGGTCTGAGGTTGTCAATGCTGAACCTTTTGTTGGGTTTAGGATAAACGTGACTCTCGCATGTTTCCACGACTGATAAAGTCTGAGACGTACCATAGTACTGGGTAATAAGTCATTATCCTCAGCATAGCCTTCCAGTCGGGTCAAGATCACATGCTCCATGAGTTTGGTCTGAGGTTGTCAATGCCGAACCGTTTGTTGGGTTTTGGAATAAACGTGACTCTCGCATGTTTCCACGCCTGATAAAGTCTGAAACGTACCAAGTACTGGGTAATAAGTCATTATCCTCAGCATAGCCTTGCAGTCGGGTCAAGATCACATGCTCCATGAGTTTGGTCTGATGTTGTCAATGCTGAGCCTTTTGTTGGGTTTAGGAATAAACGTGACTCTCGCATGTTTCCACGACTGATAAAGTCTGAAACGTACCATAGTACTGGGTAATAAGTCATTATCCTCAGCATAGCCTTGCACTCGGGTCAACATCAGATGCTCCATGAGTTTGGTCTGAGGTTGTCAATGCTGAGCCTTTTGTTGGGTTTAGGAATAAACATGACTCGCATGTTTCCACGACTGATAAAGTCTGAAACGTACCATAGTACTGGGTAATAAGTCATTATCCTCAGCATAGCCTTCCAGTCGGGTCAAGATCACATGCTCCATGAGTTTGGTCTGAGGTTGTCAATGCCGAACCGTTTGTTGGGTTTTGGAATAAACGTGACTCTCGCATGTTTCCACGCCTGATAAAGTCTGAAACGTACCAAGTACTGGGTAATAAGTCATTATCCTCAGCATAGCCTTGCAGTCGGGTCAAGATCACATGCTCCATGAGTTTGGTCTGAGGTTGTCAATGCTGAACCGTTTGTTGGGTTTAGGAATAAACGTGACTCTCGCATGTTTCCACGACTGATAAAGTCTGGAACGTACCATAGTACTGGGTAATAAGTCATTATCCTCAGCATAGCCTTGCACTCGGGTCAAGATCAGATGCTCCATGAGTTTGGTCTGAGGTTGTCAATGCTGAACCTTTTGTTGGGTTTAGGAATAAACGTGACTCTCGCATGTTTCCACGACTGATAAAGTCTGAGACGTACCATAGTACCGGGTAATAAGTCATTATCCTCAGCATAGCCTTGCAGTCGGGTCAAGATCACATGCTCCATGAGTTTGGTCTGAGGTTGTCAATGCTGAGCCTTTTGTTGGGTTTAGGAATAAACGTGACTCTCGCATGTTGCCACGTCTGACAAAGTCTCAAACGTACCATAGTACTGGGTAATAAGTCATTATCCTCAGCATAGCCTTGCAGTCGGGTCAAGATCACATGCTCCATGATTTTGGTCTGAGGTTGTCAATGCTGAACCGTTTGTTGGGTTTAGGAATAAACGTGACTCTCGCATGTTTCCACGACTGATAAAGTCTGGAACGTACCATAGTACTGGATAATAAGTCATTATCCTCAGCATAGCCTTGCAGTCGGGTCAAGATCACATGCTCCATGAGTTTGGTCTGAGGTTGTCAATGCTGAGCCTTTTGTTGGGTTTAGGAATAAACGTGACTCTCGCATGTTGCCACGACTGACAAAGTCTGAAACGTACCATAGTACTGGGTAATAAGTCATTATCCTCAGCATAGCCTTACAGTCGGGTCAAGATCACATGCTCCATGAGTTTGGTCTGAGGTCAATGCTGAGCCTTTTGTTGAGTTTAGGAATAAACGTGACTCTCGCATGTTGCCACGACTGACAAAGTCTGAAACGTACCATAGTACTGGGTAATAAGTCATTATCCTCAGCATAGCCTTGCAGTCGGGTCAAGATCACATGCTCCATGAGTTTGGTCTGAGGTTGTCAATGCTGAGCCTTTTGTTGGGTTTAGGAATAAACGTGACTCTCGCATGTTGCCACGACTGACAAAGTCTCAAAGGTACCATAGTACTGGGTAATAAGTCATTATCCTCAGCATAGCCTTGCAGTCGGGTCAAGATCACATGCTCCATGAGTTTGGTCTGAGGTTGTCAATGCTGAGCCTTTTGTTGGGTTTAGGAATAAACGTTACTCTCGCATGTTGCCACGACTGACAAAGTCTCAAACGTACCATAGTACTGGGTAATAAGTCATTATCCTCAGCATAGCCTTGCAGTCGGGTCAAGATCACATACTCCATGAGTTTGGTCTGAGGTGAATGCTCAGCCTTTTGTTGGGTTTAGGAATAAACGTGACTCTCGCATGTTGCCACGACTGACAAAGTCTGAAACGTACCATAGTACTGGGTAATAAGTCATTATCCTCAGCATAGCCTTGCAGTCGGGTCAAGATCACATACTCCATGAGTTTGGTCTGAGGTGAATGCTCAGCCTTTTGTTGGGTTTAGGAATAAACGTGACTCTCGCATGTTGCCACGACTGACAAAGTCTGAAACGTACCATAGTACTGGGTAATAAGTCATTATCCTCAGCATAGCCTTGCAGTCGGGTCAAGATCACATGCTCCATGAGTTTGGTCTGAGGTTGTCAATGCTGAGCCTTTTGTTGGGTTTAGGAATAAACGTGCCTCTCGAATTTGCCACGACTGACAAAGTCTGAAACGTACCATAGTACTGGGTAATAAGTCATTATCCTCAGCATAGCCTTGCAGTCGGGTCACGATCACATGCTCCATGAGTTTGGTCTGAGGTCAATGCTGAGCCTTTTGTTGGGTTTAGGAATAAACGTGCCTCTCGCATGTTGCCACGACAGACAAAGTCTGAAACGTACCATAGTACTGGGTAATAAGTCATTATCCTCAGCATAGCCTTGCAGTCGGGTCAAGATCACATGCTCCATGAGTTTGGTCTGAGGTTGTCAATGCTGAACCGTTTGTTGGGGTTAGGAATAAACGTGACTCTCACATGTTTCCACGACTGATAAAGTCTGAAACGTACCATAGTACTGGGTAATAAGTCATTATCCTCAGCATAGCCTTGCAGTCGGGTCAAGATCACATGCTCCATGAGTTTGGTCTGAGGTTGTCAATACTGAACCGTTTGATGGGTTTAGGAATAAACGTGACTCTCGCATGTTTCCACGACTGATAAAGTCTGAAACGTACCATAGTACTGGGTAATAAGTCATAATCCTCAGCATAGCCTTGCAGTCGGGTCAAGATCAGATGCTCCATGAGTTTGGTCTGAGGTTGTCAATGCTGAACCGTTTGTTGGGTTTAGGAATAAACGTGACTCTCGCATGTTTCCACGACTGATAAAGTCTGAAACGTACCATAGTACTGGGTAATAAGTCATTATCCTCAGCATAGCCTTGCAGTCGGGTCAAGATCACATGCTCCATGAGTTTGGTCTGAGGTTGTCAATGCTGAACCGTTTTTTGGGTTTAGGAATAAACGTGACTCTCGCATGTTTCCACGACTGATAAAGTCTGAAACGTACCATAGTACTGGGTAATAAGTCATTATCCTCAGCATAGCCTTGCACTCGGGTCAACATCAGATGCTCCATGAGTTTGGTCTGAGGTTGTCAATGCTGAACCTTTTGTTGGGTTTAGGAATAAACGTGACTCTCGCATGTTTCCACGACTGATAAAGTCTGAGACGTACCATAGTACTGGGTAATAAGTCATTATCCTCAGCATAGCCTTGCAGTCGGGTCAAGATCACATGCTCCATGAGTTTGGTCTGAGGTTGTCAATGCTGAGCCTTTTGTTGGGTTTAGGAATAAACGTGACTCTCGCATGTTGCCACGACTGACAAAGTCTCAAAGGTACCATAGTACTGGGTAATAAGTCATTATCCTCAGCATAGCCTTGCAGTCGGGTCAAGATCACATGCTCCATGAGTTTGGTCTGAGGTTGTCAATGCTGAGCCTTTTGTTGGGTTTAGGAATAAACGTTACTCTCGCATGTTGCCACGACTGACAAAGTCTCAAACGCACCATAGTACTGGGTAATAAGTCATTATCCTCAGCATAGCCTTGCAGTCGGGTCAAGATCACATGCTCCATGAGTTTGGTCTGAGGTGAATGCTCAGCCTTTTGTTGGGTTTAGGAATAAACGTGACTCTCGCATGTTGCCACGACTGACAAAGTCTGAAACGTACCATAGTACTGGGTAATAAGTCATTATCCTCAGCATAGCCTTGCAGTCGGGTCAAGATCACATGCTCCATGAGTTTGGTCTGAGGTTGTCAATGCTGAGCCTTTTGTTGGGTTTAGGAATAAACGTGCCTCTCGAATTTGCCACGACTGACAAAGTCTGAAACGTACCATAGTACTGGGTAATAAGTCATTATCCTCAGCATAGCCTTGCAGTCGGGTCAAGATCACATGCTCCATGAGTTTGGTCTGAGGTCAATGCTGAGCCTTTTGTTGGGTTTAGGAATAAACGTGCCTCTCGCATGTTGCCACGACAGACAAAGTCTGAAACGTACCATAGTACTGGGTAATAAGTCATTATCCTCAGCATAGCCTTGCAGTCAGGTCAAGATCACATGCTCCATGAGTTTGGTCTGAGGTTGTCAATGCTGAACCGTTTGTTGGGGTTAGGAATAAACGTGACTCTCGCATGTTTCCACGACTGATAAAGTCTGAAACATACCATAGTACTGGGTAATAAGTCATTATCCTCAGCATAGCCTTGCAGTCGGGTCAAGATCACATGCTCCATGAGTTTGGTCTGAGGTTGTCAATGCTGAACCGTTTGATGGGTTTAGGAATAAACGTGACTCTCGCATGTTTCCACGACTGATAAAGTCTGAAACGTACCATAGTACTGGGTAATAAGTCATTATCCTCAGCATAGCCTTGCAGTCGGGTCAAGATCAGATGCTCCATGAGTTTGGTCTGAGGTTGTCAATGCTGAACCGTTTGTTGGGTTTAGGAATAAACGTGACTCTCGCATGTTTCCACGACTGATAAAGTCTGAAACGTACCATAGTACTGGGTAATAAGTCATTATCCTCAGCATAGCCTTGCAGTCGGGTCAAGATCACATGCTCCATGAGTTTGGTCTGAGGTTGTCAATGCTGAACCGTTTTTTGGGTTTAGGAATAAACGTGACTCTCGCATGTTTCCACGACTGATAAAGTCTGAAACGTACCATAGTACTGGGTAATAAGATATTATCCTCAGCATAGCCTTGCACTCGGGTCAACATCAGATGCTCCATGAGTTTGGTCTGAGGTTGTCAATGCTGAACCTTTTGTTGGGTTTAGGAATAAACGTGACTCTCGCATGTTTCCACGACTGATAAAGTCTGAGACGTACCATAGTACTGGGTAATAAGTCATTATCCTCAGCATAGCCTTGCAGTCGGGTCAAGATCACATGCTCCATGAGTTTGGTCTGAGGTTGTCAATGCTGAGCCTTTTGTTGGGTTTAGGAATAAACGTGACTCTCGCATGTTGCCACGACTGACAATGTCTGAAACGTACCATAGTACTGGGTAATAAGTCATTATCCTCAGCATAGCCTTACAGTCGGGTCAAGATCACATGCTCCATGAGTTTGGTCTGAGGTCAATGCTGAGCCTTTTGTTGAGTTTAGGAATAAACGTGACTCTCGCATGTTGCCACGACTGACAAAGTCTGAAACGTACCATAGTACTGGGTAATAAGTCATTATCCTCAGCATAGCCTTGCAGTCGGGTCAAGATCACATGCTCCATGAGTTTGGTCTGAGGTTGTCAATGCTGAGCCTTTTGTTGGGTTTAGGAATAAACGTGACTCTCGCATGTTGCCACGACTGACAAAGTCTCAAAGGTACCATAGTACTGGGTAATAAGTCATTATCCTCAGCATAGCCTTGCAGTCGGGTCAAGATCACATGCTCCATGAGTTTGGTCTGAGGTTGTCAATGCTGAGCCTTTTGTTGGGTTTAGGAATAAACGTTACTCTCGCATGTTGCCACGACTGACAAAGTCTCAAACGTACCATAGTACTGGGTAATAAGTCATTATCCTCAGCATAGCCTTGCAGTCGGGTCAAGATCACATGCTCCATGAGTTTGGTCTGAGGTGAATGCTCAGCCTTTTGTTGGGTTTAGGAATAAACGTGACTCTCGCATGTTGCCACGACTGACAAAGTCTGAAACGTACCATAGTACTGGGTAATAAGTCATTATCCTCAGCATAGCCTTGCAGTCGGGTCAAGATCACATGCTCCATGAGTTTGGTCTGAGGTTGTCAATGCTGAGCCTTTTGTTGGGTTTAGGAATAAACGTGCCTCTCGAATTTGCCACGACTGACAAAGTCTGAAACGTACCATAGTACTGGGTAATAAGTCATTATCCTCAGCATAGCCTTGCAGTCGGGTCAAGATCACATGCTCCATGAGTTTGGTCTGAGGTCAATGCTGAGCCTTTTGTTGGGTTTAGGAATAAACGTGCCTCTCGCATGTTGCCACGACAGACAAAGTCTGAAACGTACCATAGTACTGGGTAATAAGTCATTATCCTCAGCATAGCCTTGCAGTCGGGTCAAGATCACATGCTCCATGAGTTTGGTCTGAGGTTGTCAATGCTGAACCGTTTGTTGGGGTTAGGAATAAACGTGACTCTCGCATGTTTCCACGACTGATAAAGTCTGAAACGTACCATAGTACTGGGTAATAAGTCATTATCCTCAGCATAGCCTTGCAGTCGGGTCAAGATCACATGCTCCATGAGTTTGGTCTGAGGTTGTCAATGCTGAACTGTTTGATGGGTTTAGGAATAAACGTGACTCTCGCATGTTTCCACGACTGATAAAGTCTGAAACGTACCATAGTACTGGGTAATAAGTCATTATCCTCAGCATAGCCTTGCAGTCGGGTCAAGATCAGATGCTCCATGAGTTTGGTCTGAGGTTGTCAATGCTGAACCGTTTGTTGGGTTTAGGAATAAACGTGACTCTCGCATGTTTCCACGACTGATAAAGTCTGAAACGTACCATAGTACTGGGTAATAAGTCATTATCCTCAGCATAGCCTTGCAGTCGGGTCAAGATCACATGCTCCATGAGTTTGGTCTGAGGTTGTCAATGCTGAACCGTTTTTTGGGTTTAGGAATAAACGTGACTCTCGCATGTTTCCACGAATGATAAAGTCTGAAACGTACCATAGTACTGGGTAATAAGTCATTATCCTCAGCATAGCCTTGCACTCGGGTCAACATCAGATGCTCCATGAGTTTGGTCTGAGGTTGTCAATGCTGAACCTTTTGTTGGGTTTAGGAATAAACGTGACTCTCGCATGTTTCCACGACTGATAAAGTCTGAGACGTACCATAGTACTGGGTAATAAGTCATTATCCTCAGCATAGCCTTGCAGTCGGGTCAAGATCACATGCTCCATGAGTTTGGTCTGAGGTTGTCAATGCTGAACCGTTTGATGGGTTTAGGAATAAACGTGACTCTCGCAGGTTTCCACGACTGATAAAGTCTGAAACGTACCATAGTACTGGGTAATAAGTCATTATCCTCAGCATAGCCTTGCAGTCGGGTCAAGATCAGATGCTCCATGAGTTTGGTCTGAGGTTGTCAATGCTGAACCGTTTGTTGGGTTTAGGAATAAACGTGACTCTCGCATGTTTCCACGACTGATAAAGTCTGAAACGTACCATAGTACTGGGTAATAAGTCATTATCCTCAGCATAGCCTTGCAGTCGGGTCAAGATCACATGCTCCATGAGTTTGGTCTGAGGTTGTCGATGCTGAACCGTTTTTTGGGTTTAGGAATAAACGTGACTCTCGCATGTTTCCACGACTGATAAAGTCTGAGACGTACCATAGTACTGGGTAATAAGTCATTATCCTCAGCATAGCCTTCCAGTCGGGTCAAGATCACATGCTCCATGAGTTTGGTCTGAGGTTGTCAATGCCGAACCGTTTGTTGGGTTTTGGAATAAACGTGACTCTCGCATGTTTCCACGCCTGATAAAGTCTGAAACGTACCAAGTACTGGGTAATAAGTCATTATCCTCAGCATAGCCTTGCAGTCGGGTCAAGATCACATGCTCCATGAGTTTGGTCTGATGTTGTCAATGCTGAGCCTTTTGTTGGGTTTAGGAATAAACGTGACTCTCGCATGTTTCCACGACTGATAAAGTCTGAAACGTACCATAGTACTGGGTAATAAGTCATTATCCTCAGCATAGCCTTGCACTCGGGTCAACATCAGATGCTCCATGAGTTTGGTCTGAGGTTGTCAATGCTGAGCCTTTTGTTGGGTTTAGGAAAAAACATGACTCGCATGTTTCCACGACTGATAAAGTCTGAAACGTACCATAGTACTGGGTAATAAGTCATTATCCTCAGCATAGCCTTCCAGTCGGGTCAAGATCACATGCTCCATGAGTTTGGTCTGAGGTTGTCAATGCCGAACCGTTTGTTGGGTTTTGGAATAAACGTGACTCTCGCATGTTTCCACACCTGATAAAGTCTGAAACGTACCAAGTACTGGGTAATAAGTCATTATCCTCAGCATAGCCTTGCAGTCGGGTCAAGATCACATGCTCCATGAGTTTGGTCTGAGGTTGTCAATGCTGAACCGTTTGTTGGGTTTAGGAATAAACGTGACTCTCGCATGTTTCCACGACTGATAAAGTCTGGAACGTACCATAGTACTGGGTAATAAGTCATTATCCTCAGCATAGCCTTGCACTCGGGTCAAGATCAGATGCTCCATGAGTTTGGTCTGAGGTTGTCAATGCTGAACCTTTTGTTGGGTTTAGGAATAAACGTGACTCTCGCATGTTGCCACGACTGACAAAGTCTGAAACGTACCATAGTACTGGGTAATAAGTCATTATCCTCAGCATAGCCTTGCAGTCGGGTCAAGATCACATGCTCCATGAGTTTGGTCTGAGGTTGTCAATGCTGAACCGTTTTTTGGGTTTAGGAATAAACGTGACTCTCGCATGTTTCCACGACTGATAAAGTCTGAAACGTACCATAGTACTGGGTAATAAGTCATTATCCTCAGCATAGCCTTGCACTCGGGTCAACATCAGATGCTCCATGAGTTTGGTCTGAGGTTGTCAATGCTGAACCTTTTGTTGGGTTTAGGAATAAACGTGACTCTCGCATGTTTCCACGACTGATAAAGTCTGAGACGTACCATAGTACTGGGTAATAAGTCATTATCCTCAGCATAGCCTTGCAGTCGGGTCAAGATCACATGCTCCATGAGTTTGGTCTGAGGTTGTCAATGCTGAGCCTTTTGTTGGGTTTAGGAATAAACGTGACTCTCGCATGTTGCCACGACTGACAATGTCTGAAACGTACCATAGTACTGGGTAATAAGTCATTATCCTCAGCATAGCCTTACAGTCGGGTCAAGATCACATGCTCCATGAGTTTGGTCTGAGGTCAATGCTGAGCCTTTTGTTGAGTTTAGGAATAAACGTGACTCTCGCATGTTGCCACGACTGACAAAGTCTGAAACGTACCATAGTACTGGGTAATAAGTCATTATCCTCAGCATAGCCTTGCAGTCGGGTCAAGATCACATGCTCCATGAGTTTGGTCTGAGGTTGTCAATGCTGAGCCTTTTGTTGGGTTTAGGAATAAACGTGACTCTCGCATGTTGCCACGACTGACAAAGTCTCAAAGGTACCATAGTACTGGGTAATAAGTCATTATCCTCAGCATAGCCTTGCAGTCGGGTCAAGATCACATGCTCCATGAGTTTGGTCTGAGGTTGTCAATGCTGAGCCTTTTGTTGGGTTTAGGAATAAACGTTACTCTCGCATGTTGCCACGACTGACAAAGTCTCAAACGTACCATAGTACTGGGTAATAAGTCATTATCCTCAGCATAGCCTTGCAGTCGGGTCAAGATCACATGCTCCATGAGTTTGGTCTGAGGTGAATGCTCAGCCTTTTGTTGGGTTTAGGAATAAACGTGACTCTCGCATGTTGCCACGACTGACAAAGTCTGAAACGTACCATAGTACTGGGTAATAAGTCATTATCCTCAGCATAGCCTTGCAGTCGGGTCAAGATCACATGCTCCATGAGTTTGGTCTGAGGTTGTCAATGCTGAGCCTTTTGTTGGGTTTAGGAATAAACGTGCCTCTCGAATTTGCCACGACTGACAAAGTCTGAAACGTACCATAGTACTGGGTAATAAGTCATTATCCTCAGCATAGCCTTGCAGTCGGGTCAAGATCACATGCTCCATGAGTTTGGTCTGAGGTCAATGCTGAGCCTTTTGTTGGGTTTAGGAATAAACGTGCCTCTCGCATGTTGCCACGACAGACAAAGTCTGAAACGTACCATAGTACTGGGTAATAAGTCATTATCCTCAGCATAGCCTTGCAGTCGGGTCAAGATCACATGCTCCATGAGTTTGGTCTGAGGTTGTCAATGCTGAACCGTTTGTTGGGGTTAGGAATAAACGTGACTCTCGCATGTTTCCACGACTGATAAAGTCTGAAACGTACCATAGTACTGGGTAATAAGTCATTATCCTCAGCATAGCCTTGCAGTCGGGTCAAGATCACATGCTCCATGAGTTTGGTCTGAGGTTGTCAATGCTGAACTGTTTGATGGGTTTAGGAATAAACGTGACTCTCGCATGTTTCCACGACTGATAAAGTCTGAAACGTACCATAGTACTGGGTAATAAGTCATTATCCTCAGCATAGCCTTGCAGTCGGGTCAAGATCAGATGCTCCATGAGTTTGGTCTGAGGTTGTCAATGCTGAACCGTTTGTTGGGTTTAGGAATAAACGTGACTCTCGCATGTTTCCACGACTGATAAAGTCTGAAACGTACCATAGTACTGGGTAATAAGTCATTATCCTCAGCATAGCCTTGCAGTCGGGTCAAGATCACATGCTCCATGAGTTTGGTCTGAGGTTGTCAATGCTGAACCGTTTTTTGGGTTTAGGAATAAACGTGACTCTCGCATGTTTCCACGAATGATAAAGTCTGAAACGTACCATAGTACTGGGTAATAAGTCATTATCCTCAGCATAGCCTTGCACTCGGGTCAACATCAGATGCTCCATGAGTTTGGTCTGAGGTTGTCAATGCTGAACCTTTTGTTGGGTTTAGGAATAAACGTGACTCTCGCATGTTTCCACGACTGATAAAGTCTGAGACGTACCATAGTACTGGGTAATAAGTCATTATCCTCAGCATAGCCTTGCAGTCGGGTCAAGATCACATGCTCCATGAGTTTGGTCTGAGGTTGTCAATGCTGAACCGTTTGATGGGTTTAGGAATAAACGTGACTCTCGCAGGTTTCCACGACTGATAAAGTCTGAAACGTACCATAGTACTGGGTAATAAGTCATTATCCTCAGCATAGCCTTGCAGTCGGGTCAAGATCAGATGCTCCATGAGTTTGGTCTGAGGTTGTCAATGCTGAACCGTTTGTTGGGTTTAGGAATAAACGTGACTCTCGCATGTTTCCACGACTGATAAAGTCTGAAACGTACCATAGTACTGGGTAATAAGTCATTATCCTCAGCATAGCCTTGCAGTCGGGTCAAGATCACATGCTCCATGAGTTTGGTCTGAGGTTGTCGATGCTGAACCGTTTTTTGGGTTTAGGAATAAACGTGACTCTCGCATGTTTCCACGACTGATAAAGTCTGAGACGTACCATAGTACTGGGTAATAAGTCATTATCCTCAGCATAGCCTTCCAGTCGGGTCAAGATCACATGCTCCATGAGTTTGGTCTGAGGTTGTCAATGCCGAACCGTTTGTTGGGTTTTGGAATAAACGTGACTCTCGCATGTTTCCACGCCTGATAAAGTCTGAAACGTACCAAGTACTGGGTAATAAGTCATTATCCTCAGCATAGCCTTGCAGTCGGGTCAAGATCACATGCTCCATGAGTTTGGTCTGATGTTGTCAATGCTGAGCCTTTTGTTGGGTTTAGGAATAAACGTGACTCTCGCATGTTTCCACGACTGATAAAGTCTGAAACGTACCATAGTACTGGGTAATAAGTCATTATCCTCAGCATAGCCTTGCACTCGGGTCAACATCAGATGCTCCATGAGTTTGGTCTGAGGTTGTCAATGCTGAGCCTTTTGTTGGGTTTAGGAAAAAACATGACTCGCATGTTTCCACGACTGATAAAGTCTGAAACGTACCATAGTACTGGGTAATAAGTCATTATCCTCAGCATAGCCTTCCAGTCGGGTCAAGATCACATGCTCCATGAGTTTGGTCTGAGGTTGTCAATGCCGAACCGTTTGTTGGGTTTTGGAATAAACGTGACTCTCGCATGTTTCCACGCCTGATAAAGTCTGAAACGTACCAAGTACTGGGTAATAAGTCATTATCCTCAGCATAGCCTTGCAGTCGGGTCAAGATCACATGCTCCATGAGTTTGGTCTGAGGTTGTCAATGCTGAACCGTTTGTTGGGTTTAGGAATAAACGTGACTCTCGCATGTTTCCACGACTGATAAAGTCTGGAACGTACCATAGTACTGGGTAATAAGTCATTATCCTCAGCATAGCCTTGCACTCGGGTCAAGATCAGATGCTCCATGAGTTTGGTCTGAGGTTGTCAATGCTGAACCTTTTGTTGGGTTTAGGAATAAACGTGACTCTCGCATGTTGCCACGACTGACAAAGTCTGAAACGTACCATAGTACTGGGTAATAAGTCATTATCCTCAGCATAGCCTTGCAGTCGGGTCAAGATCACATGCTCCATGAGTTTGGTCTGAGGTTGTCAATGCTGAGCCTTTTGTTGGGTTTAGGAATAAACGTGACTCTCGCATGTTGCCACGTCTGACAAAGTCTCAAACGTACCATAGTACTGGGTAATAAGTCATTATCCTCAGCATAGCCTTGCAGTCGGGTCAAGATCACATGCTCCATGATTTTGGTCTGAGGTTGTCAATGCTGAACCGTTTGTTGGGTTTAGGAATAAACGTGACTCTCGCATGTTTCCACGACTGATAAAGTCTGGAACGTACCATAGTACTGGATAATAAGTCATTATCCTCAGCATAGCCTTGCAGTCGGGTCAAGATCACATGCTCCATGAGTTTGGTCTGAGGTTGTCAATGCTGAGCCTTTTGTTGGGTTTAGGAATAAACGTGACTCTCGCATGTTGCCACGACTGACAAAGTCTGAAACGTACCATAGTACTGGGTAATAAGTCATTATCCTCAGCATAGCCTTACAGTCGGGTCAAGATCACATGCTCCATGAGTTTGGTCTGAGGTCAATGCTGAGCCTTTTGTTGAGTTTAGGAATAAACGTGACTCTCGCATGTTGCCACGACTGACAAAGTCTGAAACGTACCATAGTACTGGGTAATAAGTCATTATCCTCAGCATAGCCTTGCAGTCGGGTCAAGATCACATGCTCCATGAGTTTGGTCTGAGGTTGTCAATGCTGAGCCTTTTGTTGGGTTTAGGAATAAACGTGACTCTCGCATGTTGCCACGACTGACAAAGTCTCAAAGGTACCATAGTACTGGGTAATAAGTCATTATCCTCAGCATAGCCTTGCAGTCGGGTCAAGATCACATGCTCCATGAGTTTGGTCTGAGGTTGTCAATGCTGAGCCTTTTGTTGGGTTTAGGAATAAACGTTACTCTCGCATGTTGCCACGACTGACAAAGTCTCAAACGTACCATAGTACTGGGTAATAAGTCATTATCCTCAGCATAGCCTTGCAGTCGGGTCAAGATCACATGCTCCATGAGTTTGGTCTGAGGTGAATGCTCAGCCTTTTGTTGGGTTTAGGAATAAACGTGACTCTCGCATGTTGCCACGACTGACAAAGTCTGAAACGTACCATAGTACTGGGTAATAAGTCATTATCCTCAGCATAGCCTTGCAGTCGGGTCAAGATCACATGCTCCATGAGTTTGGTCTGAGGTTGTCAATGCTGAGCCTTTTGTTGGGTTTAGGAATAAACGTGCCTCTCGAATTTGCCACGACTGACAAAGTCTGAAACGTACCATAGTACTGGGTAATAAGTCATTATTCTCCGCATAGCCTTGCAGTCGGGTCAAGATCACATGCTCCATGAGTTTGGTCTGAGGTCAATGCTGAGCCTTTTGTTGGGTTTAGGAATAAACGTGCCTCTCGCATGTTGCCACGACAGACAAAGTCTGAAACGTACCATAGTACTGGGTAATAAGTCATTATCCTCAGCATAGCCTTGCAGTCAGGTCAAGATCACATGCTCCATGAGTTTGGTCTGAGGTTGTCAATGCTGAACCGTTTGTTGGGGTTAGGAATAAACGTGACTCTCGCATGTTTCCACGACTGATAAAGTCTGAAACGTACCATAGTACTGGGTAATAAGTCATTATCCTCAGCATAGCCTTGCAGTCGGGTCAAGATCACATGCTCCATGAGTTTGGTCTGAGGTTGTCAATGCTGAACCGTTTGATGGGTTTAGGAATAAACGTGACTCTCGCATGTTTCCACGACTGATAAAGTCTGAAACGTACCATAGTACTGGGTAATAAGTCATTATCCTCAGCATAGCCTTGCAGTCGGGTCAAGATCAGATGCTCCATGAGTTTGGTCTGAGGTTGTCAATGCTGAACCGTTTGTTGGGTTTAGGAATAAACGTGACTCTCGCATGTTTCCACGACTGATAAAGTCTGAAACGTACCATAGTACTGGGTAATAAGTCATTATCCTCAGCATAGCCTTGCAGTCGGGTCAAGATCACATGCTCCATGAGTTTGGTCTGAGGTTGTCAATGCTGAACCGTTTTTTGGGTTTAGGAATAAACGTGACTCTCGCATGTTTCCACGACTGATAAAGTCTGAAACGTACCATAGTACTGGGTAATAAGTCATTATCCTCAGCATAGCCTTGCACTCGGGTCAACATCAGATGCTCCATGAGTTTGGTCTGAGGTTGTCAATGCTGAACCTTTTGTTGGGTTTAGGAATAAACGTGACTCTCGCATGTTTCCACGACTGATAAAGTCTGAGACGTACCATAGTACTGGGTAATAAGTCATTATCCTCAGCATAGCCTTGCAGTCGGGTCAAGATCACATGCTCCATGAGTTTGGTCTGAGGTTGTCAATGCTGAGCCTTTTGTTGGGTTTAGGAATAAACGTGACTCTCGCATGTTGCCACGACTGACAAAGTCTGAAACGTACCATAGTACTGGGTAATAAGTCATTATCCTCAGCATAGCCTTACAGTCGGGTCAAGATCACATGCTCCATGAGTTTGGTCTGAGGTCAATGCATAGCCTTTTGTTGAGTTTAGGAATAAACGTGACTCTCGCATGTTGCCACGACTGACAAAGTCTGAAACGTACCATAGTACTGGGTAATAAGTCATTATCCTCAGCATAGCCTTGCAGTCGGGTCAAGATCACATGCTCCATGAGTTTGGTCTGAGGTTGTCAATGCTGAGCCTTTTGTTGGGTTTAGGAATAAACGTGACTCTCGCATGTTGCCACGACTGACAAAGTCTCAAAGGTACCATAGTACTGGGTAATAAGTCATTATCCTCAGCATAGCCTTGCAGTCGGGTCAAGATCACATGCTCCATGAGTTTGGTCTGAGGTTGTCAATGCTGAGCCTTTTGTTGGGTTTAGGAATAAACGTTACTCTCGCATGTTGCCACGACTGACAAAGTCTCAAACGTACCATAGTACTGGGTAATAAGTCATTATCCTCAGCATAGCCTTGCAGTCGGGTCAAGATCACATGCTCCATGAGTTTGGTCTGAGGTGAATGCTCAGCCTTTTGTTGGGTTTAGGAATAAACGTGACTCTCGCATGTTGCCACGACTGACAAAGTCTGAAACGTACCATAGTACTGGGTAATAAGTCATTATCCTCAGCATAGCCTTGCAGTCGGGTCAAGATCACATGCTCCATGAGTTTGGTCTGAGGTTGTCAATGCTGAGCCTTTTGTTGGGTTTAGGAATAAACGTGCCTCTCGAATTTGCCACGACTGACAAAGTCTGAAACGTACCATAGTACTGGGTAATAAGTCATTATCCTCAGCATAGCCTTGCAGTCGGGTCACGATCACATGCTCCATGAGTTTGGTCTGAGGTCAATGCTGAGCCTTTTGTTGGGTTTAGGAATAAACGTGCCTCTCGCATGTTGCCACGACAGACAAAGTCTGAAACGTACCATAGTACTGGGTAATAAGTCATTATCCTCAGCATAGCCTTGCAGTCGGGTCAAGATCACATGCTCCATGAGTTTGGTCTGAGGTTGTCAATGCTGAACCGTTTGTTGGGGTTAGGAATAAACGTGACTCTCGCATGTTTCCACGACTGATAAAGTCTGAAACGTACCATAGTACTGGGTAATAAGTCATTATCCTCAGCATAGCCTTGCAGTCGGGTCAAGATCACATGCTCCATGAGTTTGGTCTGAGGTTGTCAATGCTGAACCGTTTGATGGGTTTAGGAATAAACGTGACTCTCGCATGTTTCCACGACTGATAAAGTCTGAAACGTACCATAGTACTGGGTAATAAGTCATTATCCTCAGCATAGCCTTGCAGTCGGGTCAAGATCAGATGCTCCATGAGTTTGGTCTGAGGTTGTCAATGCTGAACCGTTTGTTGGGTTTAGGAATAAACGTGACTCTCGCATGTTTCCACGACTGATAAAGTCTGAAACGTACCATAGTACTGGGTAATAAGTCATTATCCTCAGCATAGCCTTGCAGTCGGGTCAAGATCACATGCTCCATGAGTTTGGTCTGAGGTTGTCAATGCTGAACCGTTTTTTGGGTTTAGGAATAAACGTGACTCTCGCATGTTTCCACGACTGATAAAGTCTGAAACGTACCATAGTACTGGGTAATAAGTCATTATCCTCAGCATAGCCTTGCACTCGGGTCAACATCAGATGCTCCATGAGTTTGGTCTGAGGTTGTCAATGCTGAACCTTTTGTTGGGTTTAGGAATAAACGTGACTCTCGCATGTTTCCACGACTGATAAAGTCTGAGACGTACCATAGTACTGGGTAATAAGTCATTATCCTCAGCATAGCCTTGCAGTCGGGTCAAGATCACATGCTCCATGAGTTTGGTCTGAGGTTGTCAATGCTGAGCCTTTTGTTGGGTTTAGGAATAAACGTGACTCTCGCATGTTGCCACGACTGACAAAGTCTCAAAGGTACCATAGTACTGGGTAATAAGTCATTATCCTCAGCATAGCCTTGCAGTCGGGTCAAGATCACATGCTCCATGAGTTTGGTCTGAGGTTGTCAATGCTGAGCCTTTTGTTGGGTTTAGGAATAAACGTTACTCTCGCATGTTGCCACGACTGACAAAGTCTCAAACGCACCATAGTACTGGGTAATAAGTCATTATCCTCAGCATAGCCTTGCAGTCGGGTCAAGATCACATGCTCCATGAGTTTGGTCTGAGGTGAATGCTCAGCCTTTTGTTGGGTTTAGGAATAAACGTGACTCTCGCATGTTTCCACGACTGATAAAGTCTGAAACGTACCATAGTACTGGGTAATAAGTCATTATCCTCAGCATAGCCTTGCAGTCGGGTCAAGATCACATGCTCCATGAGTTTGGTCTGAGGTTGTCAATGCTGAACCGTTTTTTGGGTTTAGGAATAAACGTGACTCTCGCATGTTTCCACGACTGATAAAGTCTGAGACGTACCATAGTACTGGGTAATAAGTCATTATCCTCAGCATAGCCTTCCAGTCGGGTCAAGATCACATGCTCCATGAGTTTGGTCTGAGGTTGTCAATGCTGAGCCTTTTGTTGGGTTTAGGAATAAACGTGCCTCTCGAATTTGCCACGACTGACAAAGTCTGAAACGTACCATAGTACTGGGTAATAAGTCATTATCCTCCGCATAGCCTTGCAGTCGGGTCAAGATCACATGCTCCATGAGTTTGGTCTGAGGTCAATGCTGAGCCTTTTGTTGGGTTTAGGAATAAACGTGCCTCTCGCATGTTGCCACGACAGACAAAGTCTGAAACGTACCATAGTACTGGGTAATAAGTCATTATCCTCAGCATAGCCTTGCAGTCAGGTCAAGATCACATGCTCCATGAGTTTGGTCTGAGGTTGTCAATGCTGAACCGTTTGTTGGGGTTAGGAATAAACGTGACTCTCGCATGTTTCCACGACTGATAAAGTCTGAAACGTACCATAGTACTGGGTAATAAGTCATTATCCTCAGCATAGCCTTGCAGTCGGGTCAAGATCACATGCTCCATGAGTTTGGTCTGAGGTTGTCAATGCTGAACCGTTTGATGGGTTTAGGAATAAACGTGACTCTCGCATGTTTCCACGACTGATAAAGTCTGAAACGTACCATAGTACTGGGTAATAAGTCATTATCCTCAGCATGGCCTTGCAGTCGGGTCAAGATCAGATGCTCCATGAGTTTGGTCTGAGGTTGTCAATGCTGAACCGTTTGTTGGGTTTAGGAATAAACGTGACTCTCGCATGTTTCCACGACTGATAAAGTCTGAAACGTACCATAGTACTGGGTAATAAGTCATCCTCAGCATAGCCTTGCAGTCGGGTCAAGATCACATGCTCCATGAGTTTGGTCTGAGGTTGTCAATGCTGAACCGTTTTTTGGGTTTAGGAATAAACGTGACTCTCGCATGTTTCCACGACTGATAAAGTCTGAAACGTACCATAGTACTGGGTAATAAGTCATTATCCTCAGCATAGCCTTGCACTCGGGTCAACATCAGATGCTCCATGAGTTTGGTCTGAGGTTGTCAATGCTGAACCTTTTGTTGGGTTTAGGAATAAACGTGACTCTCGCATGTTTCCACGACTGATAAAGTCTGAGACGTACCATAGTGCTGGGTAATAAGTCATTATCCTCAGCATAGCCTTGCAGTCGGGTCAAGATCACATGCTCCATGAGTTTGGTCTGAGGTTGTCAATGCTGAGCCTTTTGTTGGGTTTAGGAATAAACGTGACTCTCGCATGTTGCCACGACTGACAAAGTCTGAAACGTACCATAGTACTGGGTAATAAGTCATTATCCTCAGCATAGCCTTACAGTCGGGTCAAGATCACATGCTCCATGAGTTTGGTCTGAGGTCAATGCTGAGCCTTTTGTTGAGTTTAGGAATAAACGTGACTCTCGCATGTTGCCACGACTGACAAAGTCTGAAACGTACCATAGTACTGGGTAATAAGTCATTATCCTCAGCATAGCCTTGCAGTCGGGTCAAGATCACATGCTCCATGAGTTTGGTCTGAGGTTGTCAATGCTGAGCCTTTTGTTGGGTTTAGGAATAAACGTGACTCTCGCATGTTGCCACGACTGACAAAGTCTCAAAGGTACCATAGTACTGGGTAATAAGTCATTATCCTCAGCATAGCCTTGCAGTCGGGTCAAGATCACATGCTCCATGAGTTTGGTCTGAGGTTGTCAATGCTGAGCCTTTTGTTGGGTTTAGGAATAAACGTTACTCTCGCATGTTGCCACGACTGACAAAGTCTCAAACGTACCATAGTACTGGGTAATAAGTCATTATCCTCAGCATAGCCTTGCAGTCGGGTCAAGATCACATGCTCCATGAGTTTGGTCTGAGGTGAATGCTCAGCCTTTTGTTGGGTTTAGGAATAAACGTGACTCTCGCATGTTGCCACGACTGACAAAGTCTGAAACGTACCATAGTACTGGGTAATAAGTCATTATCCTCAGCATAGCCTTGCAGTCGGGTCAAGATCACATGCTCCATGAGTTTGGTCTGAGGTTGTCAATGCTGAGCCTTTTGTTGGGTTTAGGAATAAACGTGCCTCTCGAATTTGCCACGACTGACAAAGTCTGAAACGTACCATAGTACTGGGTAATAAGTCATTATCCTCAGCATAGCCTTGCAGTCGGGTCACGATCACATGCTCCATGAGTTTGGTCTGAGGTCAATGCTGAGCCTTTTGTTGGGTTTAGGAATAAACGTGCCTCTCGCATGTTGCCACGACAGACAAAGTCTGAAACGTACCATAGTACTGGGTAATAAGTCATTATCCTCAGCATAGCCTTGCAGTCGGGTCAAGATCACATGCTCCATGAGTTTGGTCTGAGGTTGTCAATGCTGAACCGTTTGTTGGGGTTAGGAATAAACGTGACTCTCGCATGTTTCCACGACTGATAAAGTCTGAAACGTACCATAGTACTGGGTAATAAGTCATTATCCTCAGCATAGCCTTGCAGTCGGGTCAAGATCACATGCTCCATGAGTTTGGTCTGAGGTTGTCAATGCTGAACCGTTTGATGGGTTTAGGAATAAACGTGACTCTCGCATGTTTCCACGACTGATAAAGTCTGAAACGTACCATAGTACTGGGTAATAAGTCATTATCCTCAGCATAGCCTTGCAGTCGGGTCAAGATCAGATGCTCCATGAGTTTGGTCTGAGGTTGTCAATGCTGAACCGTTTGTTGGGTTTAGGAATAAACGTGACTCTCGCATGGTTCCACGACTGATAAAGTCTGAAACGTACCATAGTACTGGGTAATAAGTCATTATCCTCAGCATAGCCTTGCAGTCGGGTCAAGATCACATGCTCCATGAGTTTGGTCTGAGGTTGTCAATGCTGAACCGTTTTTTGGGTTTAGGAATAAACGTGACTCTCGCATGTTTCCACGACTGATAAAGTCTGAAACGTACCATAGTACTGGGTAATAAGTCATTATCCTCAGCATAGCCTTGCACTCGGGTCAACATCAGATGCTCCATGAGTTTGGTCTGAGGTTGTCAATGCTGAACCTTTTGTTGGGTTTAGGAATAAACGTGACTCTCGCATGTTTCCACGACTGATAAAGTCTGAGACGTACCATAGTACTGGGTAATAAGTCATTATCCTCAGCATAGCCTTGCAGTCGGGTCAAGATCACATGCTCCATGAGTTTGGTCTGAGGTTGTCAATGCTGAGCCTTTTGTTGGGTTTAGGAATAAACGTGACTCTCGCATGTTGCCACGACTGACAAAGTCTCAAAGGTACCATAGTACTGGGTAATAAGTCATTATCCTCAGCATAGCCTTGCAGTCGGGTCAAGATCACATGCTCCATGAGTTTGGTCTGAGGTTGTCAATGCTGAGCCTTTTGTTGGGTTTAGGAATAAACGTGACTCTCGCATGTTTCCACGACTGATAAAGTCTGAAACGTACCATAGTACTGGGTAATAAGTCATTATCCTCAGCATAGCCTTGCACTCGGGTCAACATCAGATGCTCCATGAGTTTGGTCTGAGGTTGTCAATGCTGAGCCTTTTGTTGGGTTTAGGAATAAACATGACTCGCATGTTTCCACGACTGATAAAGTCTGAAACGTACCATAGTACTGGGTAATAAGTCATTATCCTCAGCATAGCCTTCCAGTCGGGTCAAGATCACATGCTCCATGAGTTTGGTCTGAGGTTGTCAATGCCGAACCGTTTGTTGGGTTTTGGAATAAACGTGACTCTCGCATGTTTCCACGCCTGATAAAGTCTGAAACGTACCAAGTACTGGGTAATAAGTCATTATCCTCAGCATAGCCTTGCAGTCGGGTCAAGATCACATGCTCCATGAGTTTGGTCTGAGGTTGTCAATGCTGAACCGTTTGTTGGGTTTAGGAATAAACGTGACTCTCGCATGTTTCCACGACTGATAAAGTCTGGAACGTACCATAGTACTGGGTAATAAGTCATTATCCTCAGCATAGCCTTGCACTCGGGTCAAGATCAGATGCTCCATGAGTTTGGTCTGAGGTTGTCAATGCTGAACCTTTTGTTGGGTTTAGGAATAAACGTGACTCTCGCATGTTTCCACGACTGATAAAGTCTGAGACGTACCATAGTACTGGGTAATAAGTCATTATCCTCAGCATAGCCTTGCAGTCGGGTCAAAATCACATGCTCCATGAGTTTGGTCTGAGGTCAATGCTGAGCCTTTTGTTGGGTTTAGGAATAAACGTGACTCTCGCATGTTGCCACGACTGACAAAGTCTGAAACGTACCATAGTACTGGGTAATAAGTCATTATCCTCAGCATAGCCTTGCAGTCGGGTCAAGATCACATGCTCCATGAGTTTGGTCTGAGGTTGTCAATGCTGAGCCTTTTGTTGGGTTTAGGAATAAACGTGACTCTCGCATGTTGCCACGTCTGACAAAGTCTGAAACGTACCATAGTACTGGGTAATAAGTCATTATCCTCAGCATAGCCTTGCAGTCGGGTCAAGATCACATGCTCCATGAGTTTGGTCTGAGGTTGTCAATGCTGAACCGTTTGTTGGGTTTAGGAATAAACGTGACTCTCGCATGTTTCCAAGACTGATAAAGTCTGAAACGTACCATAGTACTGGGTAATAAGTCATTATCCTCAGCATAGCCTTGCAGTCGGGTCAAGATCACATGCTCCATGAGTTTGGTCTGAGGTTGTCAATGCTGAACCGTTTTTTGGGTTTAGGAATAAACGTGACTCTCGCATGTTTCCACGACTGATAAAGTCTGAAACGTACCATAGTACTGGGTAATAAGTCATTATCCTCAGCATAGCCTTGCACTCGGGTCAACATCAGATGCTCCATGAGTTTGGTCTGAGGTTGTCAATGCTGAACCTTTTGTTGGGTTTAGGAATAAACGTGACTCTCGCATGTTTCCACGACTGATAAAGTCTGAGACGTACCATAGTACTGGGTAATAAGTCATTATCCTCAGCATAGCCTTGCAGTCGGGTCAAGATCACATGCTCCATGAGTTTGGTCTGAGGTTGTCAATGCTGAGCCTTTTGTTGGGTTTAGGAATAAACGTGACTCTCGCATGTTGCCACGACTGACAAAGTCTGAAACGTACCATAGTACTGGGTAATAAGTCATTATCCTCAGCATAGCCTTACAGTCGGGTCAAGATCACATGCTCCATGAGTTTGGTCTGAGGTCAATGCTGAGCCTTTTGTTGAGTTTAGGAATAAACGTGACTCTCGCATGTTGCCACGACTGACAAAGTCTGAAACGTACCATAGTACTGGGTAATAAGTCATTATCCTCAGCATAGCCTTGCAGTCGGGTCAAGATCACATGCTCCATGAGTTTGGTCTGAGGTTGTCAATGCTGAGCCTTTTGTTGGGTTTAGGAATAAACGTGACTCTCGCATGTTGCCACGACTGACAAAGTCTCAAAGGTACCATAGTACTGGGTAATAAGTCATTATCCTCAGCATAGCCTTGCAGTCGGGTCAAGATCACATGCTCCATGAGTTTGGTCTGAGGTTGTCAATGCTGAGCCTTTTGTTGGGTTTAGGAATAAACGTTACTCTCGCATGTTGCCACGACTGACAAAGTCTCAAACGTACCATAGTACTGGGTAATAAGTCATTATCCTCAGCATAGCCTTGCAGTCGGGTCAAGATCACATGCTCCATGAGTTTGGTCTGAGGTGAATGCTAAGCCTTTTGTTGGGTTTAGGAATAAACGTGACTCTCGCATGTTGCCACGACTGACAAAGTCTGAAACGTACCATAGTACTGGGTAATAAGTCATTATCCTCAGCATAGCCTTGCAGTCGGGTCAAGATCACATGCTCCATGAGTTTGGTCTGAGGTTGTCAATGCTGAGCCTTTTGTTGGGTTTAGGAATAAACGTGCCTCTCGAATTTGCCACGACTGACAAAGTCTGAAACGTACCATAGTACTGGGTAATAAGTCATTATCCTCAGCATAGCCTTGCAGTCGGGTCACGATCACATGCTCCATGAGTTTGGTCTGAGGTCAATGCTGAGCCTTTTGTTGGGTTTAGGAATAAACGTGCCTCTCGCATGTTGCCACGACAGACAAAGTCTGAAACGTACCATAGTACTGGGTAATAAGTCATTATCCTCAGCATAGCCTTGCAGTCGGGTCAAGATCACATGCTCCATGAGTTTGGTCTGAGGTTGTCAATGCTGAACCGTTTGTTGGGGTTAGGAATAAACGTGACTCTCGCATGTTTCCACGACTGATAAAGTCTGAAACGTACCATAGTACTGGGTAATAAGTCATTATCCTCAGCATAGCCTTGCAGTCGGGTCAAGATCACATGCTCCATGAGTTTGGTCTGAGGTTGTCAATGCTGAACCGTTTTTTGGGTTTAGGAATAAACGTGACTCTCGCATGTTTCCACGACTGATAAAGTCTGAAACGTACCATAGTACTGGGTAATAAGTCATTATCCTCAGCATAGCCTTGCACTCGGGTCAACATCAGATGCTCCATGAGTTTGGTCTGAGGTTGTCAATGCTGAACCTTTTGTTGGGTTTAGGAATAAACGTGACTCTCGCATGTTTCCACGACTGATAAAGTCTGAGACGTACCATAGTACTGGGTAATAAGTCATTATCCTCAGCATAGCCTTGCAGTCGGGTCAAGATCACATGCTCCATGAGTTTGGTCTGAGGTTGTCAATGCTGAGCCTTTTGTTGGGTTTAGGAATAAACGTGACTCTCGCATGTTGCCACGACTGACAAAGTCTCAAAGGTACCATAGTACTGGGTAATAAGTCATTATCCTCAGCATAGCCTTGCAGTCGGGTCAAGATCACATGCTCCATGAGTTTGGTCTGAGGTTGTCAATGCTGAGCCTTTTGTTGGGTTTAGGAATAAACGTTACTCTCGCATGTTGCCACGACTGACAAAGTCTCAAACGCACCATAGTACTGGGTAATAAGTCATTATCCTCAGCATAGCCTTGCAGTCGGGTCAAGATCACATGCTCCATGAGTTTGGTCTGAGGTGAATGCTCAGCCTTTTGTTGGGTTTAGGAATAAACGTGACTCTCGCATGTTTCCACGACTGATAAAGTCTGAAACGTACCATAGTACTGGGTAATAAGTCATTATCCTCAGCATAGCCTTGCAGTCGGGTCAAGATCACATGCTCCATGAGTTTGGTCTGAGGTTGTCAATGCTGAACCGTTTTTTGGGTTTAGGAATAAACGTGACTCTCGCATGTTTCCACGACTGATAAAGTCTGAGACGTACCATAGTACTGGGTAATAAGTCATTATCCTCAGCATAGCCTTCCAGTCGGGTCAAGATCACATGCTCCATGAGTTTGGTCTGAGGTTGTCAATGCTGAGCCTTTTGTTGGGTTTAGGAATAAACGTGCCTCTCGAATTTGCCACAACTGACAAAGTCTGAAACGTACCATAGTACTGGGTAATAAGTCATTATCCTCCGCATAGCCTTGCAGTCGGGTCAAGATCACATGCTCCATGAGTTTGGTCTGAGGTCAATGCTGAGCCTTTTGTTGGGTTTAGGAATAAACGTGCCTCTCGCATGTTGCCACGACAGACAAAGTCTGAAACGTACCATAGTACTGGGTAATAAGTCATTATCCTCAGCATAGCCTTGCAGTCAGGTCAAGATCACATGCTCCATGAGTTTGGTCTGAGGTTGTCAATGCTGAACCGTTTGTTGGGGTTAGGAATAAACGTGACTCTCGCATGTTTCCACGACTGATAAAGTCTGAAACGCACCATAGTACTGGGTAATAAGTCATTATCCTCAGCATAGCCTTGCAGTCGGGTCAAGATCACATGCTCCATGAGTTTGGTCTGAGGTTGTCAATGCTGAACCGTTTGATGGGTTTAGGAATAAACGTGACTCTCGCATGTTTCCACGACTGATAAAGTCTGAAACGTACCATAGTACTGGGTAATAAGTCATTATCCTCAGCATAGCCTTGCAGTCGGGTCAAGATCAGATGCTCCATGAGTTTGGTCTGAGGTTGTCAATGCTGAACCGTTTGTTGGGTTTAGGAATAAACGTGACTCTCGCATGTTTCCAAGACTGATAAAGTCTGAAACGTACCATAGTACTGGGTAATAAGTCATTATCCTCAGCATAGCCTTGCAGTCGGGTCAAGATCACATGCTCCATGAGTTTGGTCTGAGGTTGTCAATGCTGAACCGTTTTTTGGGTTTAGGAATAAACGTGACTCTCGCATGTTTCCACGACTGATAAAGTCTGAAACGTACCATAGTACTGGGTAATAAGTCATTATCCTCAGCATAGCCTTGCACTCGGGTCAACATCAGATGCTCCATGAGTTTGGTCTGAGGTTGTCAATGCTGAACCTTTTGTTGGGTTTAGGAATAAACGTGACTCTCGCATGTTTCCACGACTGATAAAGTCTGAGACGTACCATAGTACTGGGTAATAAGTCATTATCCTCAGCATAGCCTTGCAGTCGGGTCAAGATCACATGCTCCATGAGTTTGGTCTGAGGTTGTCAATGCTGAGCCTTTTGTTGGGTTTAGGAATAAACGTGACTCTCGCATGTTGCCACGACTGACAAAGTCTGAAACGTACCATAGTACTGGGTAATAAGTCATTATCCTCAGCATAGCCTTACAGTCGGGTCAAGATCACATGCTCCATGAGTTTGGTCTGAGGTCAATGCTGAGCCTTTTGTTGAGTTTAGGAATAAACGTGACTCTCGCATGTTGCCACGACTGACAAAGTCTGAAACGTACCATAGTACTGGGTAATAAGTCATTATCCTCAGCATAGCCTTGCAGTCGGGTCAAGATCACATGCTCCATGAGTTTGGCCTGAGGTTGTCAATGCTGAGCCTTTTGTTGGGTTTAGGAATAAACGTGACTCTCGCATGTTGCCACGACTGACAAAGTCTCAAAGGTACCATAGTACTGGGTAATAAGTCATTATCCTCAGCATAGCCTTGCAGTCGGGTCAAGATCACATGCTCCATGAGTTTGGTCTGAGGTTGTCAATGCTGAGCCTTTTGTTGGGTTTAGGAATAAACGTTACTCTCGCATGTTGCCACGACTGACAAAGTCTCAAACGTACCATAGTACTGGGTAATAAGTCATTATCCTCAGCATAGCCTTGCAGTCGGGTCAAGATCACATGCTCCATGAGTTTGGTCTGAGGTGAATGCTCAGCCTTTTGTTGGGTTTAGGAATAAACGTGACTCTCGCATGTTGCCACGACTGACAAAGTCTGAAACGTACCATAGTACTGGGTAATAAGTCATTATCCTCAGCATAGCCTTGCAGTCGGGTCAAGATCACATGCTCCATGAGTTTGGTCTGAGGTTGTCAATGCTGAGCCTTTTGTTGGGTTTAGGAATAAACGTGCCTCTCGAATTTGCCACGACTGACAAAGTCTGAAACGTACCATAGTACTGGGTAATAAGTCATTATCCTCAGCATAGCCTTGCAGTCGGGTCACGATCACATGCTCCATGAGTTTGGTCTGAGGTCAATGCTGAGCCTTTTGTTGGGTTTAGGAATAAACGTGCCTCTCGCATGTTGCCACGACAGACAAAGTCTGAAACGTACCATAGTACTGGGTAATAAGTCATTATCCTCAGCATAGCCTTGCAGTCGGGTCAAGATCACATGCTCCATGAGTTTGGTCTGAGGTTGTCAATGCTGAACCGTTTGTTGGGGTTAGGAATAAACGTGACTCTCGCATGTTTACACGACTGATAAAGTCTGAAACGTACCATAGTACTGGGTAATAAGTCATTATCCTCAGCATAACCTTGCAGTCGGGTCAAGATCACATGCTCCATGAGTTTGGTCTGAGGTTGTCAATGCTGAACCGTTTTTTGGGTTTAGGAATAAACGTGACTCTCGCATGTTTCCACGACTGATAAAGTCTGAAACGTACCATAGTACTGGGTAATAAGTCATTATCCTCAGCATAGCCTTGCACTCGGGTCAACATCAGATGCTCCATGAGTTTGGTCTGAGGTTGTCAATGCTGAACCTTTTGTTGGGTTTAGGAATAAACGTGACTCTCGCATGTTTCCACGACTGATAAAGTCTGAGACGTACCATAGTACTGGGTAATAAGTCATTATCCTCAGCATAGCCTTGCAGTCGGGTCAAGATCACATGCTCCATGAGTTTGGTCTGAGGTTGTCAATGCTGAGCCTTTTGTTGGGTTTAGGAATAAACGTGACTCTCGCATGTTGCCACGACTGACAAAGTCTCAAAGGTACCATAGTACTGGGTAATAAGTCATTATCCTCAGCATAGCCTTGCAGTCGGGTCAAGATCACATGCTCCATGAGTTTGGTCTGAGGTTGTCAATGCTGAGCCTTTTGTTGGGTTTAGGAATAAACGTTACTCTCGCATGTTGCCACGACTGACAAAGTCTCAAACGCACCATAGTACTGGGTAATAAGTCATTATCCTCAGCATAGCCTTGCAGTCGGGTCAAGATCACATGCTCCATGAGTTTGGTCTGAGGTGAATGCTCAGCCTTTTGTTGGGTTTAGGAATAAACGTGACTCTCGCATGTTTCCACGACTGATAAAGTCTGAAACGTACCATAGTACTGGGTAATAAGTCATTATCCTCAGCATAGCCTTGCAGTCGGGTCAAGATCACATGCTCCATGAGTTTGGTCTGAGGTTGTCAATGCTGAACCGTTTTTTGGGTTTAGGAATAAACGTGACTCTCGCATGTTTCCACGACTGATAAAGTCTGAGACGTACCATAGTACTGGGTAATAAGTCATTATCCTCAGCATAGCCTTCCAGTCGGGTCAAGATCACATGCTCCATGAGTTTGGTCTGAGGTTGTCAATGCTGAGCCTTTTGTTGGGTTTAGGAATAAACGTGCCTCTCGAATTTGCCACGACTGACAAAGTCTGAAACGTACCATAGTACTGGGTAATAAGTCATTATCCTCCGCATAGCCTTGCAGTCGGGTCAAGATCACATGCTCCATGAGTTTGGTCTGAGGTCAATGCTGAGCCTTTTGTTGGGTTTAGGAATAAACGTGCCTCTCGCATGTTGCCACGACAGACAAAGTCTGAAACGTACCATAGTACTGGGTAATAAGTCATTATCCTCAGCATAGCCTTGCAGTCAGGTCAAGATCACATGCTCCATGAGTTTGGTCTGAGGTTGTCAATGCTGAACCGTTTGTTGGGGTTAGTAATAAACGTGACTCTCGCATGTTTCCACGACTGATAAAGTCTGAAACGTACCATAGTACTGGGTAATAAGTCATTATCCTCAGCATAGCCTTGCAGTCGGGTCAAGATCACATGCTCCATGAGTTTGGTCTGAGGTTGTCAATGCTGAACCGTTTGATGGGTTTAGGAATAAACGTGACTCTCGCATGTTTCCACGACTGATAAAGTCTGAAACGTACCATAGTACTGGGTAATAAGTCATTATCCTCAGCATAGCCTTGCAGTCGGGTCAAGATCAGATGCTCCATGAGTTTGGTCTGAGGTTGTCAATGCTGAACCGTTTGTTGGGTTTAGGAATAAACGTGACTCTCGCATGTTTCCACGACTGATAAAGTCTGAAACGTACCATAGTACTGGGTAATAAGTCATTATCCTCAGCATAGCCTTGCAGTCGGGTCAAGATCACATGCTCCATGAGTTTGGTCTGAGGTTGTCAATGCTGAACCGTTTTTTGGGTTTAGGAATAAACGTGACTCTCGCATGTTTCCACGACTGATAAAGTCTGAAACGTACCATAGTACTGGGTAATAAGTCATTATCCTCAGCATAGCCTTGCACTCGGGTCAACATCAGATGCTCCATGAGTTTGGTCTGAGGTTGTCAATGCTGAACCTTTTGTTGGGTTTAGGAATAAACGTGACTCTCGCATGTTTCCACGACTGATAAAGTCTGAGACGTACCATAGTACTGGGTAATAAGTCATTATCCTCAGCATAGCCTTGCAGTCGGGTCAAGATCACATGCTCCATGAGTTTGGTCTGAGGTTGTCAATGCTGAGCCTTTTGTTGGGTTTAGGAATAAACGTGACTCTCGCATGTTGCCACGACTGACAAAGTCTGAAACGTACCATAGTACTGGGTAATAAGTCATTATCCTCAGCATAGCCTTACAGTCGGGTCAAGATCACATGCTCCATGAGTTTGGTCTGAGGTCAATGCTGAGCCTTTTGTTGAGTTTAGGAATAAACGTGACTCTCGCATGTTGCCACGACTGACAAAGTCTGAAACGTACCATAGTACTGGGTAATAAGTCATTATCCTCAGCATAGCCTTGCAGTCGGGTCAAGATCACATGCTCCATGAGTTTGGTCTGAGGTTGTCAATGCTGAGCCTTTTGTTGGGTTTAGGAATAAACGTGACTCTCGCATGTTGCCACGACTGACAAAGTCTCAAAGGTACCATAGTACTGGGTAATAAGTCATTATCCTCAGCATAGCCTTGCAGTCGGGTCAAGATCACATGCTCCATGAGTTTGGTCTGAGGTTGTCAATGCTGAGCCTTTTGTTGGGTTTAGGAATAAACGTTACTCTCGCATGTTGCCACGACTGACAAAGTCTCAAACGTACCATAGTACTGGGTAATAAGTCATTATCCTCAGCATAGCCTTGCAGTCGGGTCAAGATCACATGCTCCATGAGTTTGGTCTGAGGTGAATGCTCAGCCTTTTGTTGGGTTTAGGAATAAACGTGACTCTCGCATGTTGCCACGACTGACAAAGTCTGAAACGTACCATAGTACTGGGTAATAAGTCATTATCCTCAGCATAGCCTTGCAGTCGGGTCAAGATCACATGCTCCATGAGTTTGGTCTGAGGTTGTCAATGCTGAGCCTTTTGTTGGGTTTAGGAATAAACGTGCCTCTCGAATTTGCCACGACTGACAAAGTCTGAAACGTACCATAGTACTGGGTAATAAGTCATTATCCTCAGCATAGCCTTGCAGTCGGGTCACGATCACATGCTCCATGAGTTTGGTCTGAGGTCAATGCTGAGCCTTTTGTTGGGTTTAGGAATAAACGTGCCTCTCGCATGTTGCCACGACAGACAAAGTCTGAAACGTACCATAGTACTGGGTAATAAGTCATTATCCTCAGCATAGCCTTGCAGTCGGGTCAAGATCACATGCTCCATGAGTTTGGTCTGAGGTTGTCAATGCTGAACCGTTTGTTGGGGTTAGGAATAAACGTGACTCTCGCATGTTTCCACGACTGGTAAAGTCTGAAACGTACCATAGTACTGGGTAATAAGTCATTATCCTCAGCATAGCCTTGCAGTCGGGTCAAGATCACATGCTCCATGAGTTTGGTCTGAGGTTGTCAATGCTGAACCGTTTGATGGGTTTAGGAATAAACGTGACTCTCGCATGTTTCCACGACTGATAAAGTCTGAAACGTACCATAGTACTGGGTAATAAGTCATTATCCTCAGCATAGCCTTGCAGTCGGGTCAAGATCAGATGCTCCATGAGTTTGGTCTGAGGTTGTCAATGCTGAACCGTTTGTTGGGTTAAGGAATAAACGTGACTCTCGCATGTTTCCACGACTGATAAAGTCTGAAACGTACCATAGTACTGGGTAATAAGTCATTATCCTCAGCATAGCCTTGCAGTCGGGTCAAGATCACATGCTCCATGAGTTTGGTCTGAGGTTGTCAATGCTGAACCGTTTTTTGGGTTTAGGAATAAACGTGACTCTCGCATGTTTCCACGACTGATAAAGTCTGAAACGTACCATAGTACTGGGTAATAAGTCATTATCCTCAGCATAGCCTTGCACTCGGGTCAACATCAGATGCTCCATGAGTTTGGTCTGAGGTTGTCAATGCTGAACCTTTTGTTGGGTTTAGGAATAAACGTGACTCTCGCATGTTTCCACGACTGATAAAGTCTGAGACGTACCATAGTACTGGGTAATAAGTCATTATCCTCAGCATAGCCTTGCAGTCGGGTCAAGATCACATGCTCCATGAGTTTGGTCTGAGGTTGTCAATGCTGAGCCTTTTGTTGGGTTTAGGAATAAACGTGACTCTCGCATGTTGCCACGACTGACAAAGTCTCAAAGGTACCATAGTACTGGGTAATAAGTCATTATCCTCAGCATAGCCTTGCAGTCGGGTCAAGATCACATGCTCCATGAGTTTGGTCTGAGGTTGTCAATGCTGAGCCTTTTGTTGGGTTTAGGAATAAACGTTACTCTCGCATGTTGCCACGACTGACAAAGTCTCAAACGCACCATAGTACTGGGTAATAAGTCATTATCCTCAGCATAGCCTTGCAGTCGGGTCAAGATCACATGCTCCATGAGTTTGGTCTGAGGTGAATGCTCAGCCTTTTGTTGGGTTTAGGAATAAACGTGACTCTCGCATGTTTCCACGACTGATAAAGTCTGAAACGTACCATAGTACTGGGTAATAAGTCATTATCCTCAGCATAGCCTTGCAGTCGGGTCAAGATCACATGCTCCATGAGTTTGGTCTGAGGTTGTCAATGCTGAACCGTTTTTTGGGTTTAGGAATAAACGTGACTCTCGCATGTTTCCACGACTGATAAAGTCTGAGACGTACCATAGTACTGGGTAATAAGTCATTATCCTCAGCATAGCCTTCCAGTCGGGTCAAGATCACATGCTCCATGAGTTTGGTCTGAGGTTGTCAATGCCGAACCGTTTGTTGGGTTTTGGAATAAACGTGACTCTCGCATGTTTCCACGCCTGATAAAGTCTGAAACGTACCAAGTACTGGGTAATAAGTCATTATCCTCAGCATAGCCTTGCAGTCGGGTCAAGATCACATGCTCCATGAGTTTGGTCTGATGTTGTCAATGCTGAGCCTTTTGTTGGGTTTAGGAATAAACGTGACTCTCGCATGTTTCCACGACTGATAAAGTCTGAAACGTACCATAGTACTGGGTAATAAGTCATTATCCTCAGCATAGCCTTGCACTCGGGTCAACATCAGATGCTCCATGAGTTTGGTCTGAGGTTGTCAATGCTGAGCCTTTTGTTGGGTTTAGGAATAAACATGACTCGCATGTTTCCACGACTGATAAAGTCTGAAACGTACCATAGTACTGGGTAATAAGTCATTATCCTCAGCATAGCCTTCCAGTCGGGTCAAGATCACATGCTCCATGAGTTTGGTCTGAGGTTGTCAATGCCGAACCGTTTGTTGGGTTTTGGAATAAACGTGACTCTCGCATGTTTCCACGCCTGATAAAGTCTGAAACGTACCAAGTACTGGGTAATAAGTCATTATCCTCAGCATAGCCTTGCAGTCGGGTCAAGATCACATGCTCCATGAGTTTGGTCTGAGGTTGTCAATGCTGAACCGTTTGTTGGGTTTAGGAATAAACGTGACTCTCGCATGTTTCCACGACTGATAAAGTCTGGAACGTACCATAGTACTGGGTAATAAGTCATTATCCTCAGCATAGCCTTGCACTCGGGTCAAGATCAGATGCTCCATGAGTTTGGTCTGAGGTTGTCAATGCTGAACCTTTTGTTGGGTTTAGGAATAAACGTGACTCTCGCATGTTTCCACGACTGATAAAGTCTGAGACGTACCATAGTACTGGGTAATAAGTCATTATCCTCAGCATAGCCTTGCAGTCGGGTCAAAATCACATGCTCCATGAGTTTGGTCTGAGGTCAATGCTGAGCCTTTTGTTGGGTTTAGGAATAAACGTGACTCTCGCATGTTGCCACGACTGACAAAGTCTGAAACGTACCATAGTACTGGGTAATAAGTCATTATCCTCAGCATAGCCTTGCAGTCGGGTCAAGATCACATGCTCCATGAGTTTGGTCTGAGGTTGTCAATGCTGAGCCTTTTGTTGGGTTTAGGAATAAACGTGACTCTCGCATGTTGCCACGTCTGACAAAGTCTCAAACGTACCATAGTACTGGGTAATAAGTCATTATCCTCAGCATAGCCTTGCAGTCGGGTCAAGATCACATGCTCCATGATTTTGGTCTGAGGTTGTCAATGCTGAACCGTTTGTTGGGTTTAGGAATAAACGTGACTCTCGCATGTTTCCACGACTGATAAAGTCTGGAACGTACCATAGTACTGGATAATAAGTCATTATCCTCAGCATAGCCTTGCAGTCGGGTCAAGATCACATGCTCCATGAGTTTGGTCTGAGGTTGTCAATGCTGAGCCTTTTGTTGGGTTTAGGAATAAACGTGACTCTCGCATGTTGCCACGACTGACAAAGTCTGAAACGTACCATAGTACTGGGTAATAAGTCATTATCCTCAGCATAGCCTTACAGTCGGGTCAAGATCACATGCTCCATGAGTTTGGTCTGAGATCAATGCTGAGCCTTTTGTTGAGTTTAGGAATAAACGTGACTCTCGCATGTTGCCACGACTGACAAAGTCTGAAACGTACCATAGTACTGGGTAATAAGTCATTATCCTCAGCATAGCCTTGCAGTCGGGTCAAGATCACATGCTCCATGAGTTTGGTCTGAGGTTGTCAATGCTGAGCCTTTTGTTGGGTTTAGGAATAAACGTGACTCTCGCATGTTGCCACGACTGACAAAGTCTCAAAGGTACCATAGTAATGGGTAATAAGTCATTATCCTCAGCATAGCCTTGCAGTCGGGTCAAGATCACATGCTCCATGAGTTTGGTCTGAGGTTGTCAATGCTGAGCCTTTTGTTGGGTTTAGGAATAAACGTTACTCTCGCATGTTGCCACGACTGACAAAGTCTCAAACGTACCATAGTACTGGGTAATAAGTCATTATCCTCAGCATAGCCTTGCAGTCGGGTCAAGATCACATGCTCCATGAGTTTGGTCTGAGGTGAATGCTCAGCCTTTTGTTGGGTTTAGGAATAAACGTGACTCTCGCATGTTGCCACGACTGACAAAGTCTGAAACGTACCATAGTACTGGGTAATAAGTCATTATCCTCAGCATAGCCTTGCAGTCGGGTCAAGATCACATGCTCCATGAGTTTGGTCTGAGGTTGTCAATGCTGAGCCTTTTGTTGGGTTTAGGAATAAACGTGCCTCTCGAATTTGCCACGACTGACAAAGTCTGAAACGTACCATAGTACTGGGTAATAAGTCATTATCCTCCGCATAGCCTTGCAGTCGGGTCAAGATCACATGCTCCATGAGTTTGGTCTGAGGTCAATGCTGAGCCTTTTGTTGGGTTTAGGAATAAACGTGCCTCTCGCATGTTGCCACGACAGACAAAGTCTGAAACGTACCATAGTACTGGGTAATAAGTCATTATCCTCAGCATAGCCTTGCAGTCAGGTCAAGATCACATGCTCCATGAGTTTGGTCTGAGGTTGTCAATGCTGAACCGTTTGTTGGGGTTAGGAATAAACGTGACTCTCGCATGTTTCCACGACTGATAAAGTCTGAAACGTACCATAGTACTGGGTAATAAGTCATTATCCTCAGCATAGCCTTGCAGTCGGGTCAAGATCACATGCTCCATGAGTTTGGTCTGAGGTTGTCAATGCTGAACCGTTTGATGGGTTTAGGAATAAACGTGACTCTCGCATGTTTCCACGACTGATAAAGTCTGAAACGTACCATAGTACTGGGTAATAAGTCATTATCCTCAGCATAGCCTTGCAGTCGGGTCAAGATCAGATGCTCCATGAGTTTGGTCTGAGGTTGTCAATGCTGAACCGTTTGTTGGGTTTAGGAATAAACGTGACTCTCGCATGTTTCCACGACTGATAAAGTCTGAAACGTACCATAGTACTGGGTAATAAGTCATTATCCTCAGCATAGCCTTGCAGTCGGGTCAAGATCACATGCTCCATGAGTTTGGTCTGAGGTTGTCAATGCTGAACCGTTTTTTGGGTTTAGGAATAAACGTGACTCTCGCATGTTTCCACGACTGATAAAGTCTGAAACGTACCATAGTACTGGGTAATAAGTCATTATCCTCAGCATAGCCTTGCACTCGGGTCAACATCAGATGCTCCATGAGTTTGGTCTGAGGTTGTCAATGCTGAACCTTTTGTTGGGTTTAGGAATAAACGTGACTCTCGCATGTTTCCACGACTGATAAAGTCTGAGACGTACCATAGTACTGGGTAATAAGTCATTATCCTCAGCATAGCCTTGCAGTCGGGTCAAGATCACATGCTCCATGAGTTTGGTCTGAGGTTGTCAATGCTGAGCCTTTTGTTGGGTTTAGGAATAAACGTGACTCTCGCATGTTGCCACGACTGACAAAGTCTGAAACGTACCATAGTACTGGGTAATAAGTCATTATCCTCAGCATAGCCTTACAGTCGGGTCAAGATCACATGCTCCATGAGTTTGGTCTGAGGTCAATGCTGAGCCTTTTGTTGAGTTTAGGAATAAACGTGACTCTCGCATGTTGCCACGACTGACAAAGTCTGAAACGTACCATAGTACTGGGTAATAAGTCATTATCCTCAGCATAGCCTTGCAGTCGGGTCAAGATCACATGCTCCATGAGTTTGGTCTGAGGTTGTCAATGCTGAGCCTTTTGTTGGGTTTAGGAATAAACGTGACTCTCGCATGTTGCCACGACTGACAAAGTCTCAAAGGTACCATAGTACTGGGTAATAAGTCATTATCCTCAGCATAGCCTTGCAGTCGGGTCAAGATCACATGCTCCATGAGTTTGGTCTGAGGTTGTCAATGCTGAGCCTTTTGTTGGGTTTAGGAATAAACGTTACTCTCGCATGTTGCCACGACTGACAAAGTCTCAAACGTACCATAGTACTGGGTAATAAGTCATTATCCTCAGCATAGCCTTGCAGTCGGGTCAAGATCACATGCTCCATGAGTTTGGTCTGAGGTGAATGCTCAGCCTTTTGTTGGGTTTAGGAATAAACGTGACTCTCGCATGTTGCCACGACTGACAAAGTCTGAAACGTACCATAGTACTGGGTAATAAGTCATTATCCTCAGCATAGCCTTGCAGTCGGGTCAAGATCACATGCTCCATGAGTTTGGTCTGAGGTTGTCAATGCTGAGCCTTTTGTTGGGTTTAGGAATAAACGTGCCTCTCGAATTTGCCACGACTGACAAAGTCTGAAACGTACCATAGTACTGGGTAATATGTCATTATCCTCAGCATAGCCTTGCAGTCGGGTCACGATCACATGCTCCATGAGTTTGGTCTGAGGTCAATGCTGAGCCTTTTGTTGGGTTTAGGAATAAACGTGCCTCTCGCATGTTGCCACGACAGACAAAGTTTGAAACGTACCATAGTACTGGGTAATAAGTCATTATCCTCAGCATAGCCTTGCAGTCGGGTCAAGATCACATGCTCCATGAGTTTGGTCTGAGGTTGTCAATGCTGAACCGTTTGTTGGGGTTAGGAATAAACGTGACTCTCGCATGTTTCCACGACTGATAAAGTCTGAAACGTACCATAGTACTGGGTAATAAGTCATTATCCTCAGCATAGCCTTGCAGTCGGGTCAAGATCACATGCTCCATGAGTTTGGTCTGAGGTTGTCAATGCTGAACCGTTTGATGGGTTTAGGAATAAACGTGACTCTCGCATGTTTCCACGACTGATAAAGTCTGAAACGTACCATAGTACTGGGTAATAAGTCATTATCCTCAGCATAGCCTTGCAGTCGGGTCAAGATCAGATGCTCCATGAGTTTGGTCTGAGGTTGTCAATGCTGAACCGTTTGTTGGGTTTAGGAATAAACGTGACTCTCGCATGTTTCCACGACTGATAAAGTCTGAAACGTACCATAGTACTGGGTAATAAGTCATTATCCTCAGCATAGCCTTGCAGTCGGGTCAAGATCACATGCTCCATGAGTTTGGTCTGAGGTTGTCAATGCTGAACCGTTTTTTGGGTTTAGGAATAAACGTGACTCTCGCATGTTTCCACGACTGATAAAGTCTGAAACGTACCATAGTACTGGGTAATAAGTCATTATCCTCAGCATAGCCTTGCACTCGGGTCAACATCAGATGCTCCATGAGTTTGGTCTGAGGTTGTCAATGCTGAACCTTTTGTTGGGTTTAGGAATAAACGTGACTCTCGCATGTTTCCACGACTGATAAAGTCTGAGACGTACCATAGTACTGGGTAATAAGTCATTATCCTCAGCATAGCCTTGCAGTCGGGTCAAGATCACATGCTCCATGAGTTTGGTCTGAGGTTGTCAATGCTGAGCCTTTTGTTGGGTTTAGGAATAAACGTGACTCTCGCATGTTGCCACGACTGACAAAGTCTCAAAGGTACCATAGTACTGGGTAATAAGTCATTATCCTCAGCATAGCCTTGCAGTCGGGTCAAGATCACATGCTCCATGAGTTTGGTCTGAGGTTGTCAATGCTGAGCCTTTTGTTGGGATTAGGAATAAACGTTACTCTCGCATGTTGCCACGACTGACAAAGTCTCAAACGCACCATAGTACTGGGTAATAAGTCATTATCCTCAGCATAGCCTTGCAGTCGGGTCAAGATCACATGCTCCATGAGTTTGGTCTGAGGTGAATGCTCAGCCTTTTGTTGGGTTTAGGAATAAACGTGACTCTCGCATGTTGCCACGACTGACAAAGTCTGAAACGTACCATAGTACTGGGTAATAAGTCATTATCCTCAGCATAGCCTTGCAGTCGGGTCAAGATCACATGCTACATGAGTTTGGTCTGAGGTTGTCAATGCTGAGCCTTTTGTTGGGTTTAGGAATAAACGTGCCTCTCGAATTTGCCACGACTGACAAAGTCTGAAACGTACCATAGTACTGGGTAATAAGTCATTATCCTCAGCATAGCCTTGCAGTCGGGTCAAGATCACATGCTCCATGAGTTTGGTCTGAGGTCAATGCTGAGCCTTTTGTTGGGTTTAGGAATAAACGTGCCTCTCGCATGTTGCCACGACAGACAAAGTCTGAAACGTACCATAGTACTGGGTAGTAAGTCATTATCCTCAGCATAGCCTTGCAGTCAGGTCAAGATCACATGCTCCATGAGTTTGGTCTGAGGTTGTCAATGCTGAACCGTTTGTTGGGGTTAGGAATAAACGTGACTCTCGCATGTTTCCACGACTGATAAAGTCTGAAACGTACCATAGTACTGGGTAATAAGTCATTATCCTCAGCATAGCCTTGCAGTCGGGTCAAGATCACATGCTCCATGAGTTTGGTCTGAGGTTGTCAATGCTGAACCGTTTGATGGGTTTAGGAATAAGCGTAACTCTCGCATGTTTCCACGACTGATAAAGTCTGAAACGTACCATAGTACTGGGTAATAAGTCATTATCCTCAGCATAGCCTTGCAGTCGGGTCAAGATCAGATGCTCCATGAGTTTGGTCTGAGGTTGTCAATGCTGAACCGTTTGTTGGGTTTAGGAATAAACGTGACTCTCGCATGTTTCCACGACTGATAAAGTCTGAAACGTACCATAGTACTGGGTAATAAGTCATTATCCTCAGCATAGCCTTGCAGTCGGGTCAAGATCACATGCTCCATGAGTTTGGTCTGAGGTTGTCAATGCTGAACCGTTTTTTGGGTTTAGGAATAAACGTGACTCTCGCATGTTTCCACGACTGATAAAGTCTGAAACGTACCATAGTACTGGGTAATAAGTCATTATCCTCAGCATAGCCTTGCACTCGGGTCAACATCAGATGCTCCATGAGTTTGGTCTGAGGTTGTCAATGCTGAACCTTTTGTTGGGTTTAGGAATAAACGTGACTCTCGCATGTTTCCACGACTGATAAAGTCTGAGACGTACCATAGTACTGGGTAATAAGTCATTATCCTCAGCATAGCCTTGCAGTCGGGTCAAGATCACATGCTCCATGAGTTTGGTCTGAGGTTGTCAATGCTGAGCCTTTTGTTGGGTTTAGGAATAAACGTGACTCTCGCATGTTGCCACGACTGACAAAGTCTGAAACGTACCATAGTACTGGGTAATAAGTCATTATCCTCAGCATAGCCTTGCAGTCGGGTCAAGATCACATGCTCCATGAGTTTGGTCTGAGGTCAATGCTGAGCCTTTTGTTGAGTTTAGGAATAAACGTGACTCTCGCATGTTGCCACGACTGACAAAGTCTGAAACGTACCATAGTACTGGGTAATAAGTCATTATCCTCAGCATAGCCTTGCAGTCGGGTCAAGATCACATGCTCCATGAGTTTGGTCTGAGGTTGTCAATGCTGAGCCTTTTGTTGGGTTTAGGAATAAACGTGACTCTCGCATGTTGCCACGACTGACAAAGTCTCAAAGGTACCATAGTACTGGGTAATAAGTCATTATCCTCAGCATAGCCTTGCAGTCGGGTCAAGATCACATGCTCCATGAGTTTGGTCTGAGGTTGTCAATGCTGAGCCTTTTGTTGGGTTTAGGAATAAACGTTACTCTCGCATGTTGCCACGACTGACAAAGTCTCAAACGTACCATAGTACTGGGTAATAAGTCATTATCCTCAGCATAGCCTTGCAGTCGGGTCAAGATCACATGCTCCATGAGTTTGGTCTGAGGTGAATGCTCAGCCTTTTGTTGGGTTTAGGAATAAACGTGACTCTCGCATGTTGCCACGACTGACAAAGTCTGAAACGTACCATAGTACTGGGTAATAAGTCATTATCCTCAGCATAGCCTTGCAGTCGGGTCAAGATCACATGCTCCATGAGTTTGGTCTGAGGTTGTCAATGCTGAGCCTTTTGTTGGGTTTAGGAATAAACGTGCCTCTCGAATTTGCCACGACTGACAAAGTCTGAAACGTACCATAGTACTGGGTAATATGTCATTATCCTCAGCATAGCCTTGCAGTCGGGTCACGATCACATGCTCCATGAGTTTGGTCTGAGGTCAATGCTGAGCCTTTTGTTGGGTTTAGGAATAAACGTGCCTCTCGCATGTTGCCACGACAGACAAAGTCTGAAACGTACCATAGTACTGGGTAATAAGTCATTATCCTCAGCATAGCCTTGCAGTCGGGTCAAGATCACATGCTCCATGAGTTTGGTCTGAGGTTGTCAATGCTGAACCGTTTGTTGGGGTTAGGAATAAACGTGACTCTCGCATGTTTCCACGACTGATAAAGTCTGAAACGTACCATAGTACTGGGTAATAAGTCATTATCCTCAGCATAGCCTTGCAGTCGGGTCAAGATCACATGCTCCATGAGTTTGGTCTGAGGTTGTCAATGCTGAACCGTTTGATGGGTTTAGGAATAAACGTGACTCTCGCATGTTTCCACGACTGATAAAGTCTGAAACGTACCATAGTACTGGGTAATAAGTCATTATCCTCAGCATAGCCTTGCAGTCGGGTCAAGATCAGATGCTCCATGAGTTTGGTCTGAGGTTGTCAATGCTGAACCGTTTGTTGGGTTTAGGAATAAACGTGACTCTCGCATGTTTCCACGACTGATAAAGTCTGAAACGTACCATAGTACTGGGTAATAAGTCATTATCCTCAGCATAGCCTTGCAGTCGGGTCAAGATCACATGCTCCATGAGTTTGGTCTGAGGTTGTCAATGCTGAACCGTTTTTTGGGTTTAGGAATAAACGTGACTCTCGCATGTTTCCACGACTGATAAAGTCTGAAACGTACCATAGTACTGGGTAATAAGTCATTATCCTCAGCATAGCCTTGCACTCGGGTCAACATCAGATGCTCCATGAGTTTGGTCTGAGGTTGTCAATGCTGAACCTTTTGTTGGGTTTAGGAATAAACGTGACTCTCGCATGTTTCCACGACTGATAAAGTCTGAGACGTACCATAGTACTGGGTAATAAGTCATTATCCTCAGCATAGCCTTGCAGTCGGGTCAAGATCACATGCTCCATGAGTTTGGTCTGAGGTTGTCAATGCTGAGCCTTTTGTTGGGTTTAGGAATAAACGTGACTCTCGCATGTTGCCACGACTGACAAAGTCTCAAAGGTACCATAGTACTGGGTAATAAGTCATTATCCTCAGCATAGCCTTGCAGTCGGGTCAAGATCACATGCTCCATGAGTTTGGTCTGAGGTTGTCAATGCTGAGCCTTTTGTTGGGATTAGGAATAAACGTTACTCTCGCATGTTGCCACGACTGACAAAGTCTCAAACGCACCATAGTACTGGGTAATAAGTCATTATCCTCAGCATAGCCTTGCAGTCGGGTCAAGATCACATGCTCCATGAGTTTGGTCTGAGGTGAATGCTCAGCCTTTTGTTGGGTTTAGGAATAAACGTGACTCTCGCATGTTGCCACGACTGACAAAGTCTGAAACGTACCATAGTACTGGGTAATAAGTCATTATCCTCAGCATAGCCTTGCAGTCGGGTCAAGATCACATGCTACATGAGTTTGGTCTGAGGTTGTCAATGCTGAGCCTTTTGTTGGGTTTAGGAATAAACGTGCCTCTCGAATTTGCCACGACTGACAAAGTCTGAAACGTACCATAGTACTGGGTAATAAGTCATTATCCTCAGCATAGCCTTGCAGTCGGGTCAAGATCACATGCTCCATGAGTTTGGTCTGAGGTCAATGCTGAGCCTTTTGTTGGGTTTAGGAATAAACGTGCCTCTCGCATGTTGCCACGACAGACAGTCTGAAACGTACCATAGTACTGGGTAGTAAGTCATTATCCTCAGCATAGCCTTGCAGTCAGGTCAAGATCACATGCTCCATGAGTTTGGTCTGAGGTTGTCAATGCTGAACCGTTTGTTGGGGTTAGGAATAAACGTGACTCTCGCATGTTTCCACGACTGATAAAGTCTGAAACGTACCATAGTACTGGGTAATAAGTCATTATCCTCAGCATAGCCTTGCAGTCGGGTCAAGATCACATGCTCCATGAGTTTGGTCTGAGGTTGTCAATGCTGAACCGTTTGATGGGTTTAGGAATAAACGTGACTCTCGCATGTTTCCACGACTGATAAAGTCTGAAACGTACCATAGTACTGGGTAATAAGTCATTATCCTCAGCATAGCCTTGCAGTCGGGTCAAGATCAGATGCTCCATGAGTTTGGTCTGAGGTTGTCAATGCTGAACCGTTTGTTGGGTTTAGGAATAAACGTGACTCTCGCATGTTTCCACGACTGATAAAGTCTGAAACGTACCATAGTACTGGGTAATAAGTCATTATCCTCAGCATAGCCTTGCAGTCGGGTCAAGATCACATGCTCCATGAGTTTGGTCTGAGGTTGTCAATGCTGAACCGTTTTTTGGGTTTAGGAATAAACGTGACTCTCGCATGTTTCCACGACTGATAAAGTCTGAAACGTACCATAGTACTGGGTAATAAGTCATTATCCTCAGCATAGCCTTGCACTCGGGTCAACATCAGATGCTCCATGAGTTTGGTCTGAGGTTGTCAATGCTGAACCTTTTGTTGGGTTTAGGAATAAACGTGACTCTCGCATGTTTCCACGACTGATAAAGTCTGAGACGTACCATAGTACTGGGTAATAAGTCATTATCCTCAGCATAGCCTTGCAGTCGGGTCAAGATCACATGCTCCATGAGTTTGGTCTGAGGTTGTCAATGCTGAGCCTTTTGTTGGGTTTAGGAATAAACGTGACTCTCGCATGTTGCCACGACTGACAAAGTCTGAAACGTACCATAGTACTGGGTAATAAGTCATTATCCTCAGCATAGCCTTGCAGTCGGGTCAAGATCACATGCTCCATGAGTTTGGTCTGAGGTCAATGCTGAGCCTTTTGTTGAGTTTAGGAATAAACGTGACTCTCGCATGTTGCCACGACTGACAAAGTCTGAAACGTACCATAGTACTGGGTAATAAGTCATTATCCTCAGCATAGCCTTGCAGTCGGGTCAAGATCACATGCTCCATGAGTTTGGTCTGAGGTTGTCAATGCTGAGCCTTTTGTTGGGTTTAGGAATAAACGTGACTCTCGCATGTTGCCACGACTGACAAAGTCTCAAAGGTACCATAGTACTGGGTAATAAGTCATTATCCTCAGCATAGCCTTGCAGTCGGGTCAAGATCACATGCTCCATGAGTTTGGTCTGAGGTTGTCAATGCTGAGCCTTTTGTTGGGTTTAGGAATAAACGTTACTCTCGCATGTTGCCACGACTGACAAAGTCTCAAACGTACCATAGTACTGGGTAATAAATCATTATCCTCAGCATAGCCTTGCAGTCGGGTCAAGATCACATGCTCCATGAGTTTGGTCTGAGGTGAATGCTCAGCCTTTTGTTGGGTTTAGGAATAAACGTGACTCTCGCATGTTGCCACGACTGACAAAGTCTGAAACGTACCATAGTACTGGGTAATAAGTCATTATCCTCAGCATAGCCTTGCAGTCGGGTCAAGATCACATGCTCCATGAGTTTGGTCTGAGGTTGTCAATGCTGAGCCTTTTGTTGGGTTTAGGAATAAACGTGCCTCTCGAATTTGCCACGACTGACAAAGTCTGAAACGTACCATAGTACTGGGTAATAAGTCATTATCCTCAGCATAGCCTTGCAGTCGGGTCAAGATCACATGCTCCATGAGTTTGGTCTGAGGTCAATGCTGAGCCTTTTGTTGGGTTTAGGAATAAACGTGCCTCTCGCATGTTGCCACGACAGACAAAGTCTGAAACGTACCATAGTACTGGGTAATAAGTCATTATCCTCAGCATAGCCTTGCAGTCGGGTCAAGATCACATGCTCCATGAGTTTGGTCTGAGGTTGTCAATGCTGAACCGTTTGTTGGGGTTAGGAATAAACGTGACTCTCGCATGTTTCCACGACTGATAAAGTCTGAAACGTACCATAGTACTGGGTAATAAGTCATTATCCTCAGCATAGCCTTGCAGTCGGGTCAAGATCACATGCTCCATGAGTTTGGTCTGAGGTTGTCAATGCTGAACCGTTTTTTGGGTTTAGGAATAAACGTGACTCTCGCATGTTTCCACGACTGATAAAGTCTGAAACGTACCATAGTACTGGGTAATAAGTCATTATCCTCAGCATAGCCTTGCACTCGGGTCAACATCAGATGCTCCATGAGTTTGGTCTGAGGTTGTCAATGCTGAACCTTTTGTTGGGTTTAGGAATAAACGTTACTCTCGCATGTTGCCACGACTGACAAAGTCTCAAACGTACCATAGTACTGGGTAATAAGTCATTATCCTCAGCATAGCCTTGCAGTCGGGTCAAGATCACATGCTCCATGAGTTTGGACTGAGGTGAATGCTCAGCCTTTTGTTGGGTTTAGGAATAAACGTGACTCTCGCATGTTGCCACGACTGACAAAGTCTGAAACGTACCATAGTACTGGGTAATAAGTCATTATCCTCAGCATAGCCTTGCAGTCGGGTCAAGATCACATGCTCCATGAGTTTGGTCTGAGGTCAATGCTGAGCCTTTTGTTGGGTTTAGGAATAAACGTGCCTCTCGCATGTTGCCACGACAGACAAAGTCTGAAACGTACCATAGTACTGGGTAATAAGTCATTATCCTCAGCATAGCCTTGCAGTCGGGTCAAGATCACATGCTCCATGAGTTTGGTCTGAGGTCAATGCTGAGCCTTTTGTTGGGTTTAGGAATAAACGTGCCTCTCGCATGTTGCCACGACAGACAAAGTCTGAAACGTACCATAGTACTGGGTAATAAGTCATTATCCTCAGCATAGCCTTGCAGTCGGGTCAAGATCACATGCTCCATGAGTTTGGTCTGAGGTCAATGCTGAGCCTTTTGTTGGGTTTAGGAATAAACGTGCCTCTCGCATGTTGCCACGACAGACAAAGTCTGAAACGTACCATAGTACTGGGTAATAAGTCATTATCCTCAGCATAGCCTTGCAGTCGGGTCAAGATCACATGCTCCATGAGTTTGGTCTGAGGTTGTCAATGCTGAACCGTTTGTTGGGGTTAGGAATAAACGTGACTCTCGCATGTTTCCACGACTGATAAAGTCTGAAACGTACCATAGTACTGGGTAATAAGTCATTATCCTCAGCATAGCCTTGCAGTCGGGTCAAGATCAGATGCTCCATGAGTTTGGTCTGAGGTTGTCAATGCTGAACCGTTTGTTGGGTTTAGGAATAAACGTGACTCTCGCATGTTTCCACGACTGATAAAGTCTGAAACGTACCATAGTACTGGGTAATAAGTCATTATCCTCAGCATAGCCTTGCAGTCGGGTCAAGATCACATGCTCCATGAGTTTGGTCTGAGGTTGTCAATGCTGAACCGTTTTTTGGGTTTAGGAATAAACGTGACTCTCGCATGTTTCCACGACTGATAAAGTCTGAAACGTACCATAGTACTGGGTAATAAGTCATTATCCTCAGCATAGCCTTGCACTCGGGTCAACATCAGATGCTCCATGAGTTTGGTCTGAGGTTGTCAATGCTGAACCTTTTGTTGGGTTTAGGAATAAACGTGACTCTCGCATGTTTCCACGACTGATAAAGTCTGAGACGTACCATAGTACTGGGTAATAAGTCATTATCCTCAGCATAGCCTTGCAGTCGGGTCAAGATCACATGCTCCATGAGTTTGGTCTGAGGTCAATGCTGAGCCTTTTGTTGGGTTTAGGAATAAACGTGACTCTCGCATGTTGCCACGACTGACAAAGTCTGGAACATACCATAGTACTGGGTAATAAGTCATTATCCTCAGCATAGCCTTGCAGTCGGGTCAAGATCACATGCTCCATGAGTTTGGTCTGATGTTGTCAATGCTGAGCCTTTTGTTGGGTTTAGGAATAAACGTGACTCTCGCATGTTGCCACGACTGACAAAGTCTCAAACGTACCATAGTACTGGGTAATAAGTCATTATCCTCAGCATAGCCTTGCAGTCGGGTCAAGATCACATGCCCCATGAGTTTGGTCTGAGGTCAATGCTGAGCCTTTTGTTGGGTTTAGGAATAAACGTGACTCTCGCATGTTGCCACGACTGACAAAGTCTGAAACGTACCATAGTACTGGGTAATAAGTCATTATCCTCAGCATAGCCTTGCAGTCGGGTCGAGATCACATGCTCCATGAGTTTGGTCTGAGGTCAATGCTGAGCCTTTTGTTGGGTTTAGGAATAAACGTGACTCTCGCATGTTGCCACGACTGACAAAGTCTGAAGCGTACCATAGTAATGGGTAATAAGTCATTATCCTCAGCATAGCCTTGCAGTCGGGTCAAGATCACATGCTCCATGAGTTTGGTCTGAGGTTGTCAATGCTGAGCCTTTTGTTGGGTTTAGGAATAAAGGTGACTCTCGCATGTTGCCACGACTGACAAAGTCTGAAACGTACCATAGTACTGGGTAATAAGTCATTATCCTCAGCATAGCCTTGCAGTCGGGTCAAGATCACATGCTCCATGAGTTTGGTCTGAGGTCAATGCTGAGCCTTTTGTTGGGTTTAGGAATAAACATGACTCTCGCATGTTGCCACGACTGACAAAGTCTCAAAGGTACCATAGTACTGGGTAATAAGTCATTATCCTCAGCATAGCCTTGCAGTCGGGTCAAGATCACATGCTCCATGAGTTTGGTCTGAGGTCAATGCTGAGCCTTTTGTTGGGTTTAGGAATAAACGTGACTCTCGCATGTTGCCACGACTGACAAAGTCTGAAACGTACCATAGTACTGGGTAATAAGTCATTATCCTCAGCATAGCCTTGCAGTCGGGTCAAGATCACATGCTCCATGAGTTTGGTCTGAGGTTGTCAATGCTGAGCCTTTTGTTGGGTTTAGGAATAAACGTGACTCTCGCATGTTGCCACGACTGACAGTCTCAAACGTACCATAGTACTGGGTAATAAGTCATTATCCTCAGCATAGCCTTGCAGTTGGGTCAAGATCACATGCTCCATGAGTTTGGTCTGAGGTCAATGCTGAGCCTTTTGTTGGGTTTAGGAATAAACGTGACTCTCGCATGTTGCCACGACTGACAAAGTCTGAAACGTACCATAGTACTGGGTAATAAGTCATTATCCTCAGCATAGCCTTGCAGTCGGGTCAAGATCACATGCTCCATGAGTTTGGTCTGAGGTTGTCAATGCTGAGCCTTTTGTTGGGTTTAGGAATAAACGTGACTCTCGCATGTTGCCACCACTGACAAAGTCTGAAACGTACGATAGTACTGGGTAATAAGTCATTATCCTCAGCATAGCCTTGCAGTCGGGTCAAGATCACATGCTCCATGAGTTTGGTCTGAGGTCAATGCTGAGCCTTTTGTTGGGTTTAGGAATAAACGTGACTCTCGCATGTTGCCACGACTGACAAAGTCTGAAACGTACCATAGTACTGGGTAATAGGTCATTATCCTCAGCATAGCGTTGCAGCCGGGTAAAGATCACATGCTCCATGAGTTTGGTCTGAGGTTGTCAATGCTGAGCCTTTTGTTGGGTTTAGGAATAAACGTGACTCTCGCATGTTGCCACGACTGACAAAGTCTCAAACGTACCATAGTACTGGGTAATAAGTGATTATCCTTAGCATAGCCTTGCAGTCGGGTCAAGATCACATGCTCCATGAGTTTGGTCTGAGGTGAATGCTCAGCCTTTTGTTGGGTTTAGGAATAAACGTGACTCTCGCATGTTGCCACGACTGACAAAGTCTGAAACGTACCATAGTACTGGGTAATAAGTCATTATCCTCAGCATAGCCTTGCAGTCGGGTCAAGATCACATGCTCCATGAGTTTGGTCTGAGGTTGTCAATGCTGAGCCTTTTGTTGGGTTTAGGAATAAACGTGCCTCTCGCATGTTGCCACGACTGACAAAGTCTGAAACGTACCATAGTACTGGGTAATAAGTCATTATCCTCAGCATAGCCTTGCAGTCGGGTCAAGATCACATGCTCCATGAGTTTGGTCTGAGGTCAATGCTGAGCCTTTTGTTGGGTTTAGGAATAAACGTGCCTCTCGCATGTTGCCACGACTGACAAAGTCTGAAACGTACCATAGTACTGGGTAATAAGTCATTATCCTCAGCATAGCCTTGCAGTCGGGTCAAGATCACATGCTCCATGAGTTTGGTCTGAGGTTGTCAATGCTGAACCGTTTGTTGGGGTTAGGAATAAACGTGACTCTCGCATGTTTCCACGACTGATAAAGTCTGAAACGTACCATAGTACTGGGTAATAAGTCATTATCCTCAGCATAGCCTTGCAGTTGGGTCAAGATCACATGCTCCATGAGTTTGGTCTGAGGTTGTCAATGCTGAACCGTTTGATGGGTTTAGGAATAAACGTGACTCTCGCATGTTTCCACGACTGATAAAGTCTGAAACGTACCTTAGTACTGGGTAATAAGTCATTATCCTCAGCATAGCCTTGCAGTCGGGTCAAGATCAGATGCTCCATGAGTTTGGTCTGAGGTTGTCAATGCTGAACCGTTTGTTGGGTTTAGGAATAAACGTGACTCTCGCATGTTTCCACGACTGATAAAGTCTGAAACGTACCATAGTACTGGGTAATAAGTCATTATCCTCAGCATAGCCTTGCAGTCGGGTCAAGATCACATGCTCCATGAGTTTGGTCTGAGGTTGTCAATGCTGAACCGTTTTTTGGGTTTAGGAATAAACGTGACTCTCGCATGTTTCCACGACTGATAAAGTCTGAAACGTACCATAGTACTGGGTAATAAGTCATTATCCTCAGCATAGCCTTGCACTCGGGTCAACATCAGATGCTCCATGAGTTTGGTCTGAGGTTGTCAATGCTGAACCTTTTGTTGGGTTTAGGAATAAACGTGACTCTCGCATGTTTCCACGACTGATAAAGTCTGAGACGTACCATAGTACTGGGTAATAAGTCATTATCCTCAGCATAGCCTTGAAGTCGGGTCAAGATCACATGCTCCATGAGTTTGGTCTGAGGTCAATGCTGAGCCGTTTGTTGGGTTTAGGAATAAACGTGACTCTCGCATGTTGCCACGACTGACAAAGTCTGGAACATACCATAGTACTGGGTAATAAGTCATTATCCTCAGCATAGCCTTGCAGTCGGGTCAAGATCACATGCTCCATGAGTTTGGTCTGATGTTGTCAATGCTGAGCCTTTTGTTGGGTTTAGGAATAAACGTGACTCTCGCATGTTGCCACGACTGACAGTCTCAAACGTACCATAGTACTGGGTAATAAGTCATTATCCTCAGCATAGCCTTGCAGTCGGGTCAAGATCACATGCTCCATGAGTTTGGTCTGAGGTCAATGCTGAGCCTTTTGTTGGGTTTAGGAATAAACGTGACTCTCGCATGTTGCCACGACTGACAAAGTGAAACGTACCATAGTACTGGGTAATAAGTCATTATCCTCAGCATAGCCTTGCAGTCGGGTCAAGATCACATGCTCCATGAGTTTGGTCTGAGGTCAATGCTGAGCCTTTTGTTGGGTTTAGGAATAAACGTGGCTCTCGCATGTTGCCACGACTGACAAAGTCTGAAGCGTACCATAGTACTGGGTAATAAGTCATTATCCTCAGCATAGCCTTGCAGTCGGGTCAAGATCACATGCTCCATGAGTTTGGTCTGAGGTTGTCAATGCTGAGCCTTTTGTTGGGTTTAGGAATAAACGTGACTCTCGCATGTTTCCACGACTGACAAAGTCTGAAACGTACCATAGTACTGGGTAATAAGTCATTATCCTCAGCATAGCCTTGCAGTCGGGTCAAGATCACATGCTCCATGAGTTTGGTCTGAGGTCAATGCTGAGCCTTTTGTTGGGTTTAGGAATAAACATGACTCTCGCATGTTGCCACGACTGACAAAGTCTCAAAGGTACCATAGTACTGGGTAATAAGTCATTATCCTCAGCATAGCCTTGCAGTCGGGTCAAGATCACATGCTCCATGAGTTTGGTCTGAGGTCAATGCTGAGCCTTTTGTTGGGTTTAGGAATAAACGTGACTCTCGCATGTTGCCACGACTGACAAAGTCTGAAACGTACCATAGTACTGGGTAATAAGTCATTATCCTCAGCATAGCCTTGCAGTCGGGTCAAGATCACATGCTCCATGAGTTTGGTCTGAGGTTGTCAATGCTGAGCCTTTTGTTGGGTTTAGGAATAAACGTGACTCTCGCATGTTGCCACGTCTGACAAAGTCTCAAACGTACCATAGTACTGGGTAATAAGTCATTATCCTCAGCATAGCCTTGCAGTTGGGTCAAGATCACATGCTCCATGAGTTTGGTCTGAGGTCAATGCTGAGCCTTTTGTTGGGTTTAGGAATAAACGTGACTCTCGCATGTTGCCACGACTGACAAAGTCTGAAACGTACCATAGTACTGGGTAATAAGTCATTATCCTCAGCATAGCCTTGCAGTCGGGTCAAGATCACATGCTCCATGAGTTTGGTCTGAGGATGTCAATGCTGAGCCTTTTGTTGGGTTTAGGAATAAACGTGACTCTCGCATGTTGCCACCACTGACAAAGTCTGAAACGTACGATAGTACTGGGTAATAAGTCATTATCCACAGCATAGCCTTGCAGTCGGGTCAAGATCACATGCTCCATGAGTTTGGTCTGAGGTCAATGCTGAGCCTTTTGTTGGGTTTAGGAATAAACGTGACTCTCGCATGTTGCCACGACTGACAAAGTCTGAAACGTACCATAGTGCTGGGTAATAAGTCATTATCCTCAGCATAGCCTTGCAGTCGGGTAAAGATCACATGCTCCATGAGTTTGGTCTGAGGTTGTCAATGCTGAGCCTTTTGTTGGGTTTAGGAATAAACGTGACTCTCGCATGTTGCCACGACTGACAAAGTCTCAAACGTACCATAGTACTGGGTAATAAGTCATTATCCTTAGCATAGCCTTGCAGTCGGGTCAAGATCACATGCTCCATGAGTTTGGTCTGAGGTGAATGCTCAGCCTTTTGATGGGTTTAGGAATAAACGTGACTCTCGCATGTTGCCACGACTGACAAAGTCTGAAACGTACCATAGTACTGGGTAATAAGTCATTATCCTCAGCATAGCCTTGCAGTCGGGTCAAGATCACATGCTCCATGAGTTTGGTCTGAGGTTGTCAATGCTGAGCCTTTTGTTGGGTTTAGGAATAAACGTGCCTCTCGCATGTTGCCACGACTGACAAAGTCTGAAACATACCATAGTACTGGGTAATAAGTCATTATCCTCAGCATAGCCTTGCAGTCGGGTCAAGATCACATGCTCCATGAGTTTGGTCTGAGGTCAATGCTGAGCCTTTTGTTGGGTTTAGGAATAAACGTGCCTCTCGCATGTTGCCACGACTGACAAAGTCTGAAACGTACCATAGTACTGGGTAATAAGTCATTATCCTCAGCATAGCCTTGCAGTCGGGTCAAGATCACATGCTCCATGAGTTTGGTCTGAGGTTGTCAATGCTGAACCGTTTGTTGGGGTTAGGAATAAACGTGACTCTCGCATGTTTCCACGACTGATAAAGTCTGAAACGTACCATAGTACTGGGTAATAAGTCATTATCCTCAGCATAGCCTTGCAGTCGGGTCAAGATCACATGCTCCATGAGTTTGGTCTGAGGTTTTCAATGCTGAACCGTTTGTTGGGTTTAGGAATAAACGTGACTCTCGCATGTTTCCACGACTGATAAAGTCTGAAACGTACCATAGTACTGGGTAATAAGTCATTATCCTCAGAATAGCCTTGCAGTCGGGTCAAGATCAGATGCTCCATGAGTTTGGTCTGAGGTTGTCAATGCTGTACCGTTTGTTGGGTTTAGGAATAAACGTGACTCTCGCATGTTTCCACGACTGATAAAGTCTGAAACGTACCATAGTACTGGGTAATAAGTCATTATCCTCAGCATAGCCTTGCACTCGGGTCAAGATCAGATGCTCCATGAGTTTGGTCTGAGGTTGTCAATGCTGAACCTTTTGTTGGGTTTAGGAATAAACGTGACTCTCGCATGTTTCCACGACTGATAAAGTCTGAGACGTACCATAGTACTGGGTAATAAGTCATTATCCTCAGCATAGCCTTGCAGTCGGGTCAAGATCACATGCTCCATGAGTTTGGTCTGAGGTTGTCAATGCTGAACCTTTTGTTGGGTTTGGGAATAAACGTGACTCTCGCATGTTTCCACGACTGATAAAGTCTGAGACGTACCATAGTACTGGGTAATAAGTCATTATCCTCAGCATAGCCTTGCAGTCGGGTCAAGATCACATGCTCCATGAGTTTGGTCTGAGGTCAATGCTGAGCCTTTTGTTGGGTTTAGGAATAAACGTGACTCTCGCATGTTGCCACGACTGACAAAGTCTGAAACATACCATAGTACTGGGTAATAAGTCATTATCCTCAGCATAGCCTTGCAGTCGGGTCAAGATCACATGCTCCATGAGTTTGGTCTGATGTTGTCAATGCTGAGCCTTTTGTTGGGTTTAGGAATAAACGTGACTCTCGCATGTTGCCACGACTGACAAAGTCTGAAACGTACCATAGTACTGGGTAATAAGTCATTATCCTCAGCATAGCCTTGCAGTCGGGTCAAGATCACATGCTCCATGAGTTTGGTCTGAGGTTGTCAATGCTGAGCCTTTTGTTGGGTTTAGGAATAAACGTGACTCTCGCATGTTGCCACGTCTGACAAAGTCTCAAACGTACCATAGTACTGGGTAATAAGTCATTATCCTCAGCATAGCCTTGCAGTTGGGTCAAGATCACATGCTCCATGAGTTTGGTCTGAGGTCAATGCTGAGCCTTTTGTTGGGTTTAGGAATAAACGTGACTCTCGCATGTTGCCACGACTGACAAAGTCTCAAACGTACCATAGTACTGGGTAATAAGTCATTATCCTTAGCATAGCCTTGCAGTCGGGTCAAGATCACATGCTCCATGAGTTTGGTCTGAGGTGAATGCTCAGCCTTTTGATGGGTTTAGGAATAAACGTGACTCTCGCATGTTGCCACGACTGACAAAGTCTGAAACGTACCATAGTACTGGGTAATAAGTCATTATCCTCAGCATAGCCTTGCAGTCGGGTCAAGATCACATGCTCCATGAGTTTGGTCTGAGGTTGTCAATGCTGAGCCTTTTGTTGGGTTTAGGAATAAACGTGCCTCTCGCATGTTGCCACGACTGACAAAGTCTGAAACATACCATAGTACTGGGTAATAAGTCATTATCCTCAGCATAGCCTTGCAGTCGGGTCAAGATCACATGCTCCATGAGTTTGGTCTGAGGTCAATGCTGAGCCTTTTGTTGGGTTTAGGAATAAACGTGCCTCTCGCATGTTGCCACGACTGACAAAGTCTGAAACGTACCATAGTACTGGGTAATAAGTCATTATCCTCAGCATAGCCTTGCAGTCGGGTCAAGATCACATGCTCCATGAGTTTGGTCTGAGGTTGTCAATGCTGAACCGTTTGTTGGGGTTAGGAATAAACGTGACTCTCGCATGTTTCCACGACTGATAAAGTCTGAAACGTACCATAGTACTGGGTAATAAGTCATTATCCTCAGCATAGCATTGCAGTCGGGTCAAGATCACATGCTCCATGAGTTTGGTCTGAGGTTTTCAATGCTGAACCGTTTGTTGGGTTTAGGAATAAACGTGACTCTCGCATGTTTCCACGACTGATAAAGTCTGAAACGTACCATAGTACTGGGTAATAAGTCATTATCCTCAGAATAGCCTTGCAGTCGGGTCAAGATCAGATGCTCCATGAGTTTGGTCTGAGGTTGTCAATGCTGTACCGTTTGTTGGGTTTAGGAATAAACGGGACTCTCGCATGTTTCCACGACTGATAAAGTCTGAAACGTACCATAGTACTGAGTAATAAGTCATTATCCTCAGCATAGCCTTGCACTCGGGTCAAGATCAGATGCTCCATGAGTTTGGTCTGAGGTTGTCAATGCTGAACCTTTTGTTGGGTTTAGGAATAAACGTGACTCTCGCATGTTTCCACGACTGATAAAGTCTGAGACGTACCATAGTACTGGGTAATAAGTCATTATCCTCAGCATAGCCTTGCAGTCGGGTCAAGATCACATGCTCCATGAGTTTGGTCTGAGGTCAATGTTGAGCCTTTTGTTGGGTTTAGGAATAAACGTGACTCTCGCATGTTTCCACGACTGATAAAGTCTGAAACGTACCATAGTACTGGGTAATAAGTCATTATCCTCAGCATAGCCTTGCACTCGGGTCAAGATCAGATGCTCCATGAGTTTGGTCTGAGGTTGTCAATGCTGAACCTTTTGTTGGGTTTGGGAATAAACGTGACTCTCGCATGTTTCCACGACTGATAAAGTCTGAGACGTACCATAGTACTGGGTAATAAGTCATTATCCTCAGCATAGCCTTGCAGTCGGGTCAAGATCACATGCTCCATGAGTTTGGTCTGAGGTCAATGCTGAGCCTTTTGTTGGGTTTAGGAATAAACGTGACTCTCGCATGTTGCCACGACTGACAAAGTCTGAAACATACCATAGTACTGGGTAATAAGTCATTATCCTCAGCATAGCCTTGCAGTCGGGTCAAGATCACATGCTCCATGAGTTTGGTCTGATGTTGTCAATGCTGAGCCTTTTGTTGGGTTTAGGAATAAACGTGACTCTCGCATGTTGCCACGACTGACAGTCTCAAACGTACCATAGTACTGGGTAATAAGTCATTATCCTCAGCATAGCCTTGCAGTCGGGTCAAGATCACATGCTCCATGAGTTTGGTCTGAGGTCAATGCTGAGCCTTTTGTTGGGTTTAGGAATAAACGTGACTCTCGCATGTTGCCACGACTGACAAAGTCTGAAGCGTACCATAGTACTGGGTAATCAGTCATTATCCTCAGCATAGCCTTACAGTCGGGTCAAGATCACATGCTCCATGAGTTTGGTCTGAGGTTGTCAATGCTGAGCCTTTTGTTGGGTTTAGGAATAAACGTGACTCTCGCATGTTGCTACGACTGACAAAGTCTGAAACGTACCATAGTACTGGGTAATAAGTCATTATCCTCAGCATAGCCTTGCAGTCGGGTCAAGGTCACATGCTCCATGAGTTTGGTCTGAGGTTGTCAATGCTGAACCGTTTTTTGGGTTTAGGAATAAACGTGACTCTCGCATGTTTCCACGACTGATAAAGTCTGAAACGTACCATAGTACTGGGTAATAAGTCATTATCCTCAGCATAGCCTTGCACTCGGGTCAACATCAGATGCTCCATGAGTTTGGTCTGAGGTTGTCAATGCTGAACCTTTTGTTGGGTTTAGGAATAAACGTGACTCTCGCATGTTTCCACGACTGATAAAGTCTGAGACGTACCATAGTACTGGGTAATAAGTCATTATCCTCAGCATAGCCTTGCAGTCGGGTCAAGATCACATGCTCCATGAGTTTGGTCTGAGGTCAATGCTGAGCCTTTTGTTGGGTTTAGGAATAAACGTGACTCTCGCATGTTGCCACGACTGACAAAGTGAAACGTACCATAGTACTGGGTAATAAGTCATTATCCTCAGCATAGCCTTGCAGTCGGGTCAAGATCACATGCTCCATGAGTTTGGTCTGAGGTCAATGCTGAGCCTTTTGTTGGGTTTCGGAATAAACGTGACTCTCGCATGTTGCCACGACTGACAAAGTCTGAAGCGTACCATAGTACTGAGTAATAAGTCATTATCCTCAGCATAGCCTTGCAGTCGGGTCAAGATCACATGCTCCATGAGTTTGGTCTGAGGTTGTCAATGCTGAGCCTTTTGTTGGGTTTAGGAATAAACGTGACTCTCGCATGTTGCCACGACTGACAAAGTCTGAAACGTACCATAGTACTGGGTAATAAGTCATTATCCTCAGCATAGCCTTGCAGTCGGGTCAAGATCACATGCTCCTTGAGTTTGGTCTGAGGTCAATGCTGAGCGTTTTGTTGGGTTTAGGAATAAACATGACTCTCGCATGTTGCCACGACTGACAAAGTCTCAAAGGTACCATAGTACTGGGTAATAAGTCATTATCCTCAGCATGGCCTTGCAGTCGGGTCAAGATCACATGCTCCATGAGTTTGGTCTGAGGTCAATGCTGAGCCTTTTGTTGGGTTTAGGAATAAACATGACTCTCGCATGTTGCCACGACTGACAAAGTCTGAAACGTACCATAGTACTGGGTAATAAGTCATTATCCTCAGCATAGCCTTGCAGTCGGGTCAAGATCACATGCTCCATGAGTTTGGTCTGAGGTTGTCAATGCTGAGCCTTTTGTTGGGTTTAGGAATAAACGTGACTCTCGCATGTTGCCACGTCTGACAAAGTCTCAAACGTACCATAGTACTGGGTAATAAGTCATTATCCTCAGCATAGCCTTGCAGTTGGGTCAAGATCACATGCTCCATGAGTTTGGTCTGAGGTCAATGCTGAGCCTTTTGTTGGGTTTAGGAATAAACGTGACTCTCGCATGTTGCCACGACTGACAAAGTCTGAAACGTACCATAGTACTGGGTAATAAGTCATTATCCCAGCATAGCCTTGCAGTCGGGTCAAGATCACATGCTCCATGAGTTTGGTCTGAGGTTGTCAATGCTGAGCCTTTTGTTGGGTTTAGGAATAAACGTGACTCTCGCATGTTGCCACCACTGACAAAGTCAGAAACGTACGATAGTACTGGGTAATAAGTCATTATCCTCAGCATAGCCTTGCAGTCGGGTCAAGATCACATGCTCCATGAGTTTGGTCTGAGGTCAATGCTGAGCCTTTTGTTGGGTTTAGGAATAAACGTGACTCTCGCATGTTGCCACGACTGACAAAGTCTGAAACGTACCATAGTACTGGGTAATAAGTCATTATCCTCAGCATAGCCTTGCAGTCGGGTAAAGGTCACATGCTCCATGAGTTTGGTCTGAGGTTGTCAATGCTGAGCCTTTTGTTGGGTTTAGGAATAAACGTGACTGTCGCATGTTGCCACGACTGACAAAGTCTCAAACGTACCATAGTACTGGGTAATAAGTCATTATCCTTAGCACAGCCTTGCAGTCGGGTCAAGATCACATGCTCCATGAGTTTGGTCTGAGGTGAATGCTCAGCCTTTTGTTGGGTTTAGGAATAAACGTGACTCTCGCATGTTGCCACGACTGACAAAGTCTGAAACGTACCATAGTACTGGGTAATAAGTCATTATCCTCAGCATAGCCTTGCAGTCGGGTCAAGATCACATGCTCCATGAGTTTGGTCTGAGGTTGTCAATGCTGAGCCTTTTGTTGGGTTTAGGAATAAACGTGCCTCTCGCATGTTGCCACGACTGACAAAGTCTGAAACGTACCATAGTACTGGGTAATAAGTCATTATCCTCAGCATAGCCTTGCAGTCGGGTCAAGATCACATGCTCCATGAGTTTGGTCTGAGGTCAATGCTGAGCCTTTTGTTGGGTTTAGGAATAAACGTGCCTCTCGCATGTTGCCACGACTGACAAAGTCTGAAACGTACCATAGTACTGGGTAATAAGTCATTATCCTCAGCATAGCCTTGCAGTCGGGTCAAGATCACATGCTCCATGAGTTTGGTCTGAGGTTGTCAATGCTGAACCGTTTGTTGGGGTTAAAAATAAACGTAACTCTCGCATGTTTCCACGACTGATAAAGTCTGAAACGTACCATAGTACTGGGTAATAAGTCATTATCCTCAGCATAGCCTTGCAGTCGGGTCAAGATCATATGCTCCATGAGTTTGGTCTGAGGTTTTCAATGCTGAACCATTTGTTGGGTTTAGGAATAAACGTGACTCTCGCATGTTTCCACGACTGATAAAGTCTGAAACGTACCATAGTACTGGGTAATAAGTCATTATCCTCAGAATAGCCTTGCAGTCGGGTCAAGATCAGATGCTCCATGAGTTTGGTCTGAGGTTGTCAATGCTGTACCGTTTGTTGGGTTTAGGAATAAACGTCACTCTCGCATGTTTCCACGACTGATAAAGTCTGAAACGTACCATAGTACTGGGTAATAAGTCATTATCCTCAGCATAGCCTTGCAGTCGGGTCAAGATCAGATGCTCCATGAGTTTGGTCTGAGGTTGTCAATGCTGAACCTTTTGTTGGGTTTAGGAATAAACGTGACTCTCCCATGTTTCCACGACTGATAAAGTCTGAGACGTACCATAGTACTGGGTAATAAGTCATTATCCTCAGCATAGCCTTGCAGTCGGGTCAAGATCACATGCTCCATGAGTTTGGTCTGAGGTCAATGCTGAGCCTTTTGTTGGGTTTAGGAATAAACGTGACTCTCGCATGTTTCCACGACTGATAAAGTCTGAAACGTACCATAGTACTGGGTAATAAGTCATTATCCTCAGCATAGCCTTGCACTCGGGTCAAGATCAGATGCTCCATGAGTTTGGTCTGAGGTTGTCAATGCTGAACCTTTTGTTGGGTTTAGGAATAAACGTGACTCTCGCATGTTTCCACGACTGATAAAGTCTGAGACGTACCATAGTACTGGGTAATAAGTCATTATCCTCAGCATAGCCTTGCAGTCGGGTCAAGATCACATGCTCCATGAGTTTGGTCTGAGGTCAATGCTGAGCCTTTTGTTGGGTTTAGGAATAAACGTGACTCTCGCATGTTGCCACGACTGACAAAGTCTGAAACATACCATAGTACTGGGTAATAAGTCATTATCCTCAGCATAGCCTTGCAGTCGGGTCAAGATCACATGCTCCATGAGTTTGGTCTGATGTTGTCAATGCTGAGCCTTTTGTTGGGTTTAGGAATAAACGTGACTCTCGCATGTTGCCACGACTGACAAAGTCTCAAACGTACCATAGTACTGGGTAATAAGTCATTATCCTCAGCATAGCCTTGCAGTCGGGTCAAGATCACATGCTCCATGAGTTTGGTCTGAGGTCAATGCTGAGCCTTTTGTTGGGTTTAGGAATAAACGTGACTCTCGCATGTTGCCACGACTGACAAAGTCTGAAACGTACCATAGTACTGGGTAATAAGTCATTATCCTCAGCATAGCCTTGCAGTCGGGTCAAGATCACATGCTCCATGAGTTTGGTCTGAGGTCAATGCTGAGCCTTTTGTTGGGTTTAGGAATAAACGTGACTCTCGCATGTTGCCACGACTGACAAAGTCTGAAGCGTACCATAGTACTGGGTAATAAGTCATTATCCTCAGCATAGCCTTGCAGTTGGGTCAAGATCACATGCTCCATGAGTTTGGTCTGAGGTCAATGCTGAGCCTTTTGTTGGGTTTAGGAATAAACGTGACTCTCGCATGTTGCCACGACTGACAAAGTCTGAAACGTACCATAGTACTGGGTAATAAGTCATTATCCTCAGCATAGCCTTGCAGTCGGGTCAAGATCACATGCTCCATGAGTTTGGTCTGAGGTTGTCAATGCTGAGCCTTTTGTTGGGTTTAGGAATAAACGTGACTCTCGCATGTTGCCACCACTGACAAAGTCTGAAACGTACCATAGTACTGGGTAATAAGTCATTATCCTCAGCATAGCCTTGCAGTCGGGTCAAGATCACATGCTCCATGAGTTTGGTCTGAGGTCAATGCTGAGCCTTTTGTTGGGTTTAGGAATAAACGTGCCTCTCGCATGTTCCCACGACTGACAAAGTCTGAAGCGTACCATAGTACTGGGTAATAAGTCATTATCCTCAGCATAGCCTTGCAGTCGGGTCAAGATCACATGCTCCATGAGTTTGGTCTGAGGTTGTCAATGCTGAGCCTTTTGTTGGGTTTAGGAATAAACGTGACTCTCGCATGTTGCCACGACTGACAAAGTCTGAAACGTACCATAGTACTGGGTAATAAGTCATTATCCTCAGCATAGCCTTGCAGTCGGGTCAAGATCACATGCTCCATGAGTTTGGTCTGAGGTCAATGCTGAGCCTTTTGTTGGGTTTAGGAATAAACATGACTCTCGCATGTTGCCACGACTGACAAAGTCTCAAAGGTACCATAGTACTGGGTAATAAGTCATTATCCTCAGCATAGCCTTGCAGTCGGGTCAAGATCACATGCTCCATGAGTTTGGTCTGAGGTCAATGCTGAGCCTTTTGTTGGGTTTAGGAATAAACGTGACTCTCGCATGTTGCCACGACTGACAAAGTCTGAAACGTACCATAGTACTGGGTAATAAGTCATTATCCTGAGCATAGCCTTTCAGTCGGGTCAAGATCACATGCTCCATGAGTTTGGTCTGAGGTCAATGCTGAGCCTTTTGTTGGGTTTAGGAATAAACGTGACTCTCGCATGTTGCCACGACTGACAAAGTCTCAAACGTACCATAGTACTGGGTAATAAGTCATTATCCTCAGCATAGCCTTGCAGTTGGGTCAAGATCACATGCTCCATGAGTTTGGTCTGAGGTTGTCAATGCTGAACCGTTTTTTGGGTTTAGGAATAAACGTGACTCTCGCATGTTTCCACGACTGATAAAGTCTGAAACGTACCATAGTACTGGGAATAAGTCATTATCCTCAGCATAGCCTTGCACTCGGGTCAAGATCAGATGCTCCATGAGTTTGGTCTGAGGTTGTCAATGCTGAACCTTTTGTTGGGTTTAGGAATAAACGTGACTCTCGCATGTTTCCACGACTGATAAAGTCTGAGACGTACCATAGTACTGGGTAATAAGTCATTATCTTCAGCATAGCCTTGCAGTCGGGTCAAGATCACATGCTCCATGAGTTTGGTCTGAGGTCAATGCTGAGCCTTTTGTTGGGTTTAGGAATAAACGTGACTCTCGCATGTTGCCACGACTGATAAAGTCTGAGACGTACCATAGTACTGGGTAATAAGTCATTATCCTCAGCATAGCCTTGCAGTCGGGTCAAGATCACATGCTCCATGAGTTTGGTCTGAGGTCAATGCTGAGCCTTTTGTTGGGTTTAGGAATAAACGTGACTCTCGCATGTTGCCACGACTGACAAAGTCTCAAACGTACCATAGTACTGGGTAATAAGTCATTATCCTCAGCATAGCCTTGCAGTCGGGTCAAGATCACATGCTCCATGAGTTTGGTCTGAGGTCAATGCTGAGCCTTTTGTTGGGTTTAGGAATAAACGTGACTCTCGCATGTTGCCACGACTGACAAAGTCTGAAACGTACCATAGTACTGGGTAATAAGTCATTATCCTCAGCATAGCCTTGCAGTCGGGTCAAGATCACATGCTCCATGAGTTTGGTCTGAGGTCAATGCTGAGCCTTTTGTTGGGTTTAGGAATAAACGTGACTCTCGCATGTTGCCACGACTGACAAAGTCTGAAGCGTACCATAGTACTGGGTAATAAGTCATTATCCTCAGCATAGCCTTGCAGTCGGGTCAAGATCACATGCTCCATGAGTTTGGTCTGAGGTTGTCAATGCTGAGCCTTTTGTTGGGTTTAGGAATAAACGTGACTCTCGCATGTTGCTACGACTGACAAAGTCTGAAACGTACCATAGTACTGGGTAATAAGTCATTATCCTCAGCATAGCCTTGCAGTCGGGTCAAGATCACATGCTCCATGAGTTTGGTCTGAGGTCAATGCTGAGCCTTTTGTTGGGTTTAGGAATAAACATGACTCTCGCATGTTGCCACGACTGACAAAGTCTCAAAGGTACCATAGTACTGGGTAATAAGTCATTATCCTCAGCATAGCCTTGCAGTCGGGTCAAGATCACATGCTCCATGAGTTTGGTCTGAGGTCAATGCTGAGCCTTTTGTTGGGTTTAGGAATAAACGTGACTCTCGCATCTTGCCACGACTGACAAAGTCTGAAACTTACCATAGTACTGGGTAATAAGTCATTATCCTCAGCATAGCCTTGCAGTCGGGTCAAGATCACATGCTCCATGAGTTTGGTCTGAGGTTGTCAATGCTGAGCCTTTTGTTGGGTTTAGGAATAAACGTGACTCTCGCATGTTGCCACGACTGACAAAGTCTCAAACGTACCATAGTACTGGGTAATAAGTCATTATCCTCAGCATAGCCTTGCAGTTGGGTCAAGATCACATGCTCCATGAGTTTGGTCTGAGGTCAATGCTGAGCCTTTTGTTGGGTTTAGGAATAAACGTGACTCTCGCATGTTGCCACGACTGACAAAGTCTGAAACGTACCATAGTACTGGGTAATAAGTCATTATCCTCAGCATAGCCTTGCAGTCGGGTCAAGATCACATGCTCCATGAGTTTGGTCTGAGGTTGTCAATGCTGAGCCTTTTGTTGGGTTTAGGAATAAACGTGACTCTCGCATGTTGCCACCACTGACAAAGTCTGAAACGTACCATAGTACTGGGTAATAAGTCATTATCCTCAGCATAACCTTGCAGTCGGGTCAAGATCACATGCTCCATGAGTTTGGTCTGAGGTTGTCAATGCTGAGCCTTTTGTTGGGTTTAGGAATAAACGTGACTCTCGCATGTTGCCACGACTGACAAAGTCTCAAACGTACCATAGTACTGGGTAATAAGTCATTATCCTCAGCATAGCCTTGCAGTTGGGTCAAGATCACATGCTCTTTGAGTTTGGTCTGAGGTCAATGCTGAGCCTTTTGTTGGCTTTAGGAATAAACGTGACTCTCGCATGTTGCCACGACTGACAAAGTCTGAAACGTACCATAGTACTGGGTAATAAGTCATTATCCTCAGCATAGCCTTGCAGTCGGGTCAAGATCACATGCTCCATGAGTTTGGTCTGAGGTTGTCAATGCTGAGCCTTTTGTTGGGTTTAGGAATAAACGTGACTCTCGCATGTTGCCACGACTAACAAAGTGTGAAACGTAAAATAGTGCTGGGTACTAAGTCATTATCCTCAGCATAGCCTTGCAGTCAGGTCAAGATCACATGCTCCATGAGTTTGGTCTGAGGTTGTCAATGCTGAGCCTTTTGTTGGGTTTAGGAATAAACGTGACTCTCGCATGTTGACACGACTAAGAAAGTGTGAAACGTAAAATAGTACTGGGTACTAAGTCATTTTCCTCAGCATAGCCTTGCGGTCAGGTCAAGATCACATGCTCCATGAGTTTGGTCTGAGGTTGTCAATGCTGAGCCTTTTGTTGGGTTTAGGAATAAATGTGACTCCCGCATGTTTCCACGACTGACGCAGTTCTCCTTTATGCCAATATTCATTCAGTAACTACCGAGACAGATTTACGATCTAGATTTCGCAGCATCCTATTTGTGACACCGTTCGGTCCCGCGGCTGATGTTGTGCGAAGGTGACCGATTGCAGCCCATGTCTCAAGCGTCCGTTATGTCTCTCTCCAGCTCCTCGATGGTAGCACCCGTGTAGCTGTTAAGGGCGTCGCTTTTAGACGTGTTCAGGCATCTCTTCCGAAGTTCGCCCAGGAGCTCCGCGTCTTTTCCGAGGAATCCGTGTATGATTTCGCTCATGCGAGATCTGGTAGTAGATTTCGAGTGGGATCTAAGAGGTGCCTCAAGAGGAGCCAGGCCCTTTTGTTGCCTAATTGACCATTTAGGTAGTCGCATATCTGGCCTCATTGTTGCCTAGCTAGGTAGGGTGTGTGGGCATCGATCTGTCCCTGTAGTTTGGTTGCCTTTAGCTTAAGTGCCCTGTTGTGGTTTTGTTTTTTCCATCTATTGAGGATGCTTTTATGTGCTTCCCAGAGATGTAGAGGCTTGGAGTCAGCCGTTGGCTGATCTTCCGTCGCCTCCACCTCGTTGGTCGTCTTGCGCACGTCATTTTTAAGCTGCTCTACCCAACTGTCTAGTTTTCGATGTTAGTGGGAGCGGTCTCTTCTCTGAGTTTTCTAAAGTTACCCCAATCCGTGAGCGTCGTGCTTGTTTGAATTGACTTGTGTGCGGACGTATAAAACGAGATTGTTATGATTCAGTGATCGCTGCCTGCCGTATTTCCGGTGTTACGCCATTTGGCTTGAGTTATATTCTTGGCGAAGGTCAGGTTGGATGTGGTATCCCTGCTGACGCTGTTGCCTATCCGCGTATTGGAGTGCGGATCATTAAGTAAAGTTTCCCATAGCTTCGTGCCTTTATTGGTGGATTTAACGTATCCCCACTCAGCATGGGATGTGTTAGTCTCCGACTACGAGGAGTTGCGCTCCTTTAGTGAAGTGCATAATCTTACGCAATAAATTTGGAACAGCGAGCCCTTTATCTTGGGGACAGCTGTACACATTAAGTATGAAAGATTTCTGCCTCCTCTTTTGCGAAGAACAACCTCTATCAGTGTAATTAGGGGTTACGCCATCGAATTCGTGCTGGATAGCCATGATGTTTCTCTGCACTAGGATAGCGGTTAATTGTTCCTTTTTGGTGTCCACGCCTTTCTGCATAAAGCTTTTGAATCCCTCTAATTTGGTTTATCCTCTATTCTCCTGGAGCGCTATTACGTCCGGAGTTTCTTCAGTATTCTGGATTAGAAGCTGCAGGTGATCTTTCTTGGGAAGTGCCTTCAGTTCCACTGGCTTATGCTAATTCTATGCGGGCGGGGGGCCATATTGCCCACGAATTGGTTGCATTCCGCGTGTAGTGATCTTGACTGCTAGATTGGCCATTTCTTTCTTAACTTCGTCTACGATAAAGCTTTTGAATTATTTATTTATTATTTATTTTATTTATTTCATAATAGTGCAGGCCACTGCTTGGCCCAAGCAGGAGTGAACTTACATTGTTACATAACTAAAAGAATAAAATTATTCAATATTAGCAGCGCACGGATACCAAAAGAATAAAACTGTCGTGTTTTGCCGGGGACAGCAGACGAAGGCCAGGTGGGTGGAAAACCGAACGTGGTTTATTCCATCACAGCTCGCAGTGGAATGCCCGGTGGCCGAGCAGCGCGGCTTATCTTCTAGCCAGCTCTCGCGATCGTCGCGCCGCCGCTATCGCTCTAGCCGCGACGATTACACAACACTCCTCCCCTTTTATTTAGAGGGTGCAATTGTATCCTTATACAATAGTTGAAAGCCAGCTATATGGTATATCTATTTCTATGGTATATTATATGGTATATATAATATTATATATACCATATAATACCATATACCATATACCATACCATATGGTATGGTCCCCAATAAACGGACAACGATAATGTGAGCCATAAAAGGCTTTCGCCTTAAAACACGCTCGGACAGCTTCACGGCATCCCGCCGGCGCGCGCGTCTCCTCTCCAGCTCTTCCGCGCGTCTCCAGCTCTTTGCTTTCTGCCTGTCCACCGAGCCGGAATAGCCGGGTTCGAACCCGACCACGGCGGCTGCGTTTCGATGGAGGCGGAGCGCAAAAGGTGCCCGTGTGCTGTGCGATGTCAGCACACGTTAAAGATCTCCAGGTGGTCGAAATTATTCGGGAGACCTCCACTACCAACGTCACTAGATGTAATCTATAGTAACGTTGATGAAAACTACATCACCATGAACTTTATGCACGAAGTGTTTCACTATATCTTCCCCGTGAAAGTGCAGGTCGCAAACTGCGCAAGAGCTGGTCAGCTCCTTATCCAACCTGGATAAAGGCCGTCGCCACTGTTGAAGCCGCACATCGTCAGCGGGCGGCTTAAAAAAAATGCCTTTTTTTTCGGCCGAGCATTTCGTACAATCGTAGCCACTTCGGCAACCAGTCACAAAGCAACGAGGCATGTTTTCTCACATTCAGGAACTGTCGCAGGCTGACACGATATACACACACTTACAATGATCAACGATGATGAAATGCAGTCAGACAATATTTGGAAAACCTGTTCCTGCCTTGATTTTGGAGCGGACAAGTCAAGCTGCGTCGCACGATCCGCAAAGCACGCAGGTCTAGCGCATGGACGCTACACTTTGGACGCTACTGTGATAAGTTGCAGCGGAAGCACACATCGGGGCACAAGCTGCGTCGACAGATCTCGCCAAGACTCACAGGGAAAACGATCACTACGCAACACAGTTGAAGGCAACAAACACCCAGCAGCCTGCGTTGACTTCGACAGCGCTGGTGCCGAGAAGCCGTGGGCACCGTAAACACTATATTTCTATGGTATATCTGACAGCGCAGAAGAAACGTGGTCTGAGTCGGAGGAACAACTTCTAGATTTAATAAACAATACCATGAACACTGATATCAGCCAGTCAGACTTTTCCCGCGCGCATAGAATTGGGAGTTTCGTAACAGGGAAAACCCGTCCGCTTGTAGCAAGTTTTCAAAACTACAAAACAAAAGAACTAGTCTTTTCAAAACGTGATCTGTTGAAGAATACAGGAAAAGGAATGAGTGGAGACTTCTGCCAAGCCACGCGCAATATCAGAAAAAAATTAATAGAGTATGGTAAATCCAAGGGCAGCACATCTTTCAAACTTCGGTATAAAAAATTTTTTCTGTGTGGAAAGTGCTACACATATGACGAGAATCGGGGTACTATCCGCGAAATCGGTAATTCCTCTGAAGGCACAACTGAAGACACAATTGAAAACACTACTGAAAACTCAAGAGAGGCTCATGACCGACCTCTCCGCTCTGGTCGCGCGCGATCGAAAATATAGGACCACGAGAGGGGAGGTGCTTCGAAAAGCTTCGACTACTCTCTCCTGTACTCGAACATTCGTAGTCTTTATCCCAAAAAGGATGAGTTATGCGCTATGATCGATGACTGCAACGCTGATATCATTGTATTAACAGAAACTTGGCTAAATAGCAAAATAACGAATAATGAATTGTTGAAATGTGAAAAGCGGTATGTTGTCTTCCGGAGTGACCGAACAGGCAGAGTTGGTGGCGGTGTCCTAATTGCTATTAATGAGTGTATTGACTGCTTTCTAGTACCTATTGCTACGAATTTAGAGCTAATCTGGTGCTGCATAAATCTTAATTTTTAAAAAGTAATCCTAGGTGCATGTTACCGATCCCCTTCGACGGACACATCATTTTGCGATAACCTACACGATTCCTTAAATCAGATTATCACCCGTTTCCCTGCAGCTGAAATCTTGCTCTTAGGCGACTTCAATTTTCCGAATATTGTTTGGTCACATAACAATCCCTTTTCTACCCCTTCGTCCGCTGAATCCAACTTGTTTCTTTCCATTTGTTCAGACTTCAGCCTATCACAGATTGTTAGTCTTCCCACACGTGTAACGCAAAACACATCATCACTACTTGACCTCCTTCTTACGTCATCAGCGGATAACTTATCCGCGGTTTCACACCTGCCTGGGCTGAGCGATCATGATATTGAAGCCCGAGAAATGCCACTTTGGTTATGAGGAGCTCCTTTTCCTGGGCCATGTCGTCAGCCATCGTGGAGTCCGGCCGGATCCTGCTAAAACAGCTGCCGTCGCCAACTTTCCCACTCCTTCGGACAAGAAAACGGTCAGGCGTTTTTTGGGCCTTTGCGCGTATTACCGGCGGTTCATTGCCAACTTTTCCCGACTTGCTGCACCGTTGACGCATCTTACAAGAGAGGACGTCCCATTCACGTGGACAGAACAGCAGCAGCAGGCATTTGATGAATTACGGCGACGCTTGCAAACCACGCCTGTCCTTGGTCATTTCGATTCTCGTGCGGAGACTCTCGTCCACACAGATGCCAGCAACGTGGGTCTCGGTGCTGTACTCGTCCAGTGGCAGGACGGCGCTGAGCGCGTAATAGCATACGCCAGCCGCACTCTGTCTCGTGCCGAATCTAATTATTCCACGACCGAAAAAGAATGCCTTGCCGTGGTATGGGCTGTGACAAAATTTCGACCTTACCTGTACGGCCGACATTTTCAAGTTGTAACCGACCACCACTCTCTCTGCTGGTTGACGGACTTACGAGATCCCTCTGGCCGCACGCGCGTTGGAGCTTACGCCTTCAGGAGTTTGACATGTCCATCGTCTATAAATCAGGGCGCCAGCACAACGATGCCGACTGCTTGTCCAGATATCCAGTCGAGGCTGCGCGCGACGACGACGAACCGGACTTTCCTCTCATCGCAGCCGTAGACGCAGCGACTATTTCCAGTCAGCAACGTGAGGACCCGGCGCTGAAACCTCTCATCGACTTCCTGGAAGCCCGTACCGAGGAGGTTCCCCAGCCCTTCGCAAGAACCCAGTCCTCCTTTTGTCTGCGCAACAACGTGCTGTACAAAGCCAACTTTTCTCCAACCGGAAGCGACTACCTCCTCGTCGTTCCAGCGAATCTCCGTGAAGAAATCTTGCAGGCGTGTCACGACGAGCCCACCGCAGGTCACCTCGGCTACGCCCGCACTCTGGCTCGGATCAAAAGGAGCTATTACTGGCCTAAGCTTGCGGCGACTGTACGACACTATGTGCGCACGTGCCGTAATTGTCAACGACGAAAAACACCCCCTGTCAAGTCAGCTGGACTTTTACATCCCGTTCAAGTGCCCAGACTCCCGTTTGAGCAAGTTGGCATGGACCTTCTCGGCCCTTTTCCAACTTCATCTTCGGGAAACCGGTGGATTATCGTCGCTACTGATTACCTTACGCGCTACGCTGAAACCAAGGCCCTCCAGCGCGGCACAGCAGCCGAGGCTGCGAAATTTTTCGTGGAACGCATCGTCCTCCGGCATGGCGCTCCAGCACTAATTATCACGGATAGAGGCACCGCTTTCACTGCCAAACTCTTGGAATCCCTCATGCGGCTGAGTGGCACTACTCACAGGAAAACAACCGCCTACCATCCCCAGACGAATGGCCTGACCGAGCGCCTCAACAAAACTCTCGTCGACATGCTGTCCATGTATGTTGACATTGAGCATCGATCTTGGGACAATATCCTGCCATATATTACTTTCGCGTATAACACGGCTCAACAGGAAACCACGCGGAGGACGCCCTTCTGTCTGTTGTACGGCCGCGAAGTGTCGACAATGTTGGAAGCAATGCTGCCCCATGATGGCCGCAATGCTGCCCCATGATGGCCGCGACCCCGACGTTGGCGCCGAGGAGTTCACGCTTCGCGCAGAAGAAGCTCGACAACTTGCAAGAGTGCGCATCCTGAACCAACAAGACCGTGACGCCCGACGTTACAACCGCCGCCACAGACTGATGACGTTCGCCCCGGACGACAAAGTGTGGGTATCGACCCCCATTCGACGCCGTGGCCTTTCCGAAAAACTGCTCAAGCAGTATTTCGGCCCCTACCGAGTTCTCCGTCAGCTAAGCGACGTAACCTATGAAGTCCTCCCTGATGGGGCTTCCCGGACTACTCGCCGTCAGCAGAGACCAGAGATTGTTCATGTAGTGCGGATGAAGCCCTATTTTTCGCGAGACATTCAGTGACTAAGTGCTGTGCGTTACTCTGTTTTTTTTTTGTTTCTTTCTCCCCATTTTCTTGTTAAAGCAACGGGCCGATGCTCTTTCCGAGAGGGAGGGTAATGCCGGGTCTACAACAATAGCCGCTCGGCGGCTGTTTGGCACGCAGCTCGTGCGCCACGCGGTTCGCTGCTGAAGAAGACGAAGCTCGACGTTCCATCCTGGCCGTCTCGGTGTGCACTGGCATCATCTCGGTGTTGGCGTTCCTCTGCCGTCTGGACGCGGCGCTACCTGTACCAACTGCTACGTGACAATATATTACACTTCACGCTAACTGTGACTCAAACAAAAATTAGCCGACAGAAAAGAAAATTTCGTGATTATAACAAAGCTGATTATACCATCATCAACAGTAAACTCTGCTCATTTTTAGATGTTTTTTTTGCCGCTCTGTCAGGATCGGCCCATAGAAACTAACTCGCGCATGTTCAAAGAAAAAATTTCAGAATTAATCAACCGACACGTCCCCCTTAGAGCCGCCTACACCAACAGTAAAGCCCCTTGGTATAACACATACTTAAACAAACAAAGGAAGGGGAATGAGGGGCTCGTTATAAATATGACAGAAGCCAACAGCCACAGAAACCAAGGGGCACAGAGGAATTTTTTTTAAAACTAATTTATTAATTTTGTGGTGTTGATCAATTTCGAATATTACTGAATATGTTATCGCTTAAAGCTAATTGATTAGAAAAGCAGAAGAAAAAACAACCATGTGCCGCCGGTGGGATCCGAACCCACGACCTCCGAATTACGCGTCCGGTGCTCTACCTCTGAGCTACGGCGACGGCTGTCAAACCTTCTGCTTTCGGGGGTATTTATGTTTACAAGTAACCTAACCTTGAGAGTGTCCATCAGCGCCACCCACGTTCATAAGCGGCGGACGTAGAACGTCCTGAGCACGGTGGAAGAATATACTAGGTGTCAACGACAGCGCATTTCCAGCAGGCGATGTTGACGACCGTCCGCTCGTGTTTTCTGGGAGCGTCGTGAGATGGCGCCAGCAGATTAGGGGGTCAGCGGGCGTGTGGGCGGCGTGTGTGCCGGCGACTGCATTTGGAGTGATCGCTGCGCTTGTTTTTGTGCCACGTGTCTTTCTTTGCCCATTATATTTTCCGTCATACACTCCTGTGTATTGTGTGATGGGTAAAAGCTGTTTCGTCCCTCCCTGTTGATGACAAGCGTAGCATATTTGTCTTTTCGGATGCTCCGCATCTTATGAAATGTTTGCGCAACCGTCTGCATTCCCAAAAGGTTCTAAACTTTCCTGGTGGCCGTGTCCAATGGACACACTATGATAAGCTTTTTGTTCAAGACCAAAAGCAGCCTGGAAACTTGCGTGTTTGCCACAAGCTCACATATGCATACCCATATTAATCCGAGATGCGCGTAAAACTCGCTCCCAACTGTTCAGTCGAAGTGTGACCAGCGAGCTGGAGTTTTACTAGCAAAGAAAAAAAAAGTGGGACTGGAGAATGTTAAAGGCACGGTAGAATTCACCTTGTAATTTAACGATCTGTTTGACGCACTCAATCGCAATCATTCCAAAGAAGGCATCAGTGCAGGCAGCAAAGATCTCAGTTCTCGCCTCCTTCTTGTACTGGTTCAACAAGCGGGAGGGGGAAGTGGTGGTTGGAAGGATATCTCGCGATCATTTTCTGACAGAGCAGACTGTAGCAGGCTTGCGTGTCACAGTTTTGTCAGCTTTAGAACTGACAAGATATTTGCTCAAACAGTGTGGCTTCAAGTACGTACTGTCTGGAAAATTTAACCAGGATTTATTAGAGTGTTTTTTTTTTGACAATCCGCCAAGAAGGCGGTCAGAATGACCATCCCTTATTACCCACATTTCTTCAGCTATATAACATGCTTTCAGTGTATAGCCTGATCAAACCACCCAAGCTTGGGAACTGCGAGGTAGAGCAGCAAGCTCGGGAAACACATGTGCTTACGTTGGCTGATCTAAAGCTTGCGTTCCAAATGGACGGAAAACAAGACTCGTCTTCAGCAGCTAAAATGCAAACTGGATGGATTGGTTGCCGCGGAGGTTGAGTGCGATGAAGCGTTTGGTGAGGTATGCGCAGAGCCAGAGGCTGCTGACTGCATTGTGTATTACCTGGCTGGGTTTATGTGCAGAAAAATGTTGAAGGGCTGTTGAAGAAACTGAGGTCCATGCTCAGCCTGAAAGCATACTTGTGCAATGTAAGACAAGAGGTGGGCTCCTGCACCCAAATCTCAGGATTTTTTCTTTGCTGCAGATCGCTGAAAAAGAATTTCAGCAAAATGCCACACATATGAGTGCGTATGAGGTAATAATTGAAGCAATGCTAGCAAAGCATACATTCTCGTTCCCATGTGTGGAGCATAAAGAAGATATGATGGCAAATTTGTTTCACTATTACATTGCTATGCGAATGACGCAGGTCTGCAAACAGACAAAAATTGACTCGAAAGTGAAAATGCAACATATTAGCAATGCAAGAGCGGGGGCTAGTTGGTGCTTCATACTGATCAATTCGCGCTACAAGGGACATACACACGGAAACACAAACGGACGAAGCGCTTCGTCCGTTTGTGTTTCCGTGTGTATGTCCCTTGTAGCGCGAATTGATCAGTACATCTTAGGAAGCCTTCAAGGCTTGTCTAGAATGCCAAACACCTTGAAATGCACAGCAGTCCTGAATTTAGGTTTGGTTTGGTTTATGGGAGTTTAACGTCCCAAAGTGACTCAGGCTATGAGGGACGTCGTAGTGAAGGGCTCCGGAAATTTCGACCACCTGTGGTTCTTTAACGTGCACTGGCATCGCACAGTACACGGGCCTCTAGAATTTCTCCTCCAAAGAAATTCGGCCGCCGATGTGACATTGTGCTGGCGACGTCTGCATGAATCTGAAAAATAAAATCCGTCTTAGCCGGTTGTTTTATGAGACATTTCGAGAGCACGGCCTTCAAACTTTTCTTCGCGTGCCTGTACGCCATGGCGGCAAAGCAGAGGTGGAGACAGTGCATTTCAGGAACACGCGGCAGCCCGCAGTTTGCGTTGGGCCACTATTTTCGCGCAGATATGGAATTGGAAAGCCAGCATCTACGTGAGCAATAATGCCCGACACAAAACCAAGCGGGAACCAACGATCACCTTCCGTTATCGGAAGCTAGCATATTTGACATGCGTGACTAGGATTTATTGACATCTTAATAGCGCGTATTTGAAAATTTCTTTTTAAGAATTCTGCATTCCGCACAAGCCAGATTGTTTTGCATTTGTACAAGCTGAGCTCTAGTAAACACGCGGGCGATTCCACTGTGGTCGATATATTGGACGTTTACGAGTATCAAAGCACGCTTAGGTATGAATAGCAGTTCTAAGCTGAAATAATCATGAGCATATACCTAAGCTTGCTTCCAAAGGCTTGCCGGACGTTTAGTCTAGTATACAGACATATATCGGGCAATTTACTTGTCATTCTTACATGCGTGTGAATGTTTGTGGAGGTCCGCGCGCCGCATCGGGTGCTACAGTTGACCCCCCAACGATCCACGCCATCTGCCGAGAGAGGCGTAAACTACGAGCAAAAAAGTCGCCGGCGCGGCAGCCGCGTTCAGACACCTAGTCTCTTTCTTCCACCGTGGTCCTGAGTAACCGCAGGTGTGACGTAGAACGTCATCGAACGGAGAGGGTGGAAGCTGCGTGAGAACCCTCTTATGCTTCCTATGGCATCAAGGCTGCCAGAACCGAGGCCCTCGCTAAGCAATTAAGCAAACAAGGGAAGGGGAATGAGGGGCTCGTTATAAATATGACAGAAGCCAACAGCCACAGAAACCAAGGGGCACAGAGGAATTTTTTTTAAAACTAATTTATTAATTTTGTGGTGTTGATCAATTTAGAATATTACTGAATATGTTATCGCTTAAAGCTAATTGATTAGAAAAGCAGAAGAAAAAACAACCATGTGCCGCCGGTGGGATCCGAACCCACGACCTCCGAATTACGCGTCCGGTGCTATACCTCTGAGCTACGGCGACGGCTGTCAAACCAACAAAAGCGTTTATTCCGTTCAGCTAAACAGTCTTCAAAACCGACAGCTTGGCTAGCGTACAAAAAAGCGGCAAAGTCTTATAATACTTCCTTAAGGTCAGCTAAATTTTCATTTTTGAACACTACTCTCCCACAATTATTAAAGACTAATCCAAAACATTTTTGGAATGTTATACGGGGAAGCACTAATAAGGACGGCTTATCACTACTCACAAGTTCCGGGGAATCAGTACCGCCTCACCTTTGTTCCAAAGTACTTAACGACACATTCGTTCAGTCATTTTCATCCCCTGTGCTTACCAATCAGATGCCAGCTATAAACACTACCAATTATCACCTCATGGAGCCCATAATATTTGAAGCAACTGGCATCAAAGCCATAATAAACAAATTAAAACCCAAATTATCTTGTGGAGTCGACGAGATCAATGTTAAATTTTTGCAACATACCGTGGAATACTGTTCAATCATACTACAGTGCATTTTTCTCAGTCGTATAACTCTGGCAGTATACCTCATGATTGGAAAACTGGAAAAGTAATCCCCATCCACAAGTCAGGTCCAACACATAATCCGCTGAACTACAGGCCCATTTCCCTTACATCCGTACCGTGTAAAATTATGAAACACATTATATACACGCATCTAGTTAACTTTCTTGAAGATAACTTTTTTTCCAGTGTGCAGCATGGATTCCGTAAAAATTTCTCCTGTGAAACTGAGCTAGTCTTTTTCACTAATGATTTGCATGCCTATCTAGACTGGTTTTTCAATTGATTGCCTATTCCTCGATTTCTCCAAAGCTTTTGACAAAGTTAACCATACACTACTTCTTCATAAACTAAGCTTCCTAAACATAGACCCTGCAATAATTGACTGGATTAATGCTTTCCTCGCATCCCGCGTTCAGTTTGTAACCACTAATGAAGTGAACTCACCCTCGGCCCCAGTTCAATCCGGCGTTCCGCAAGGGTCGGTTCTAGGTCCTCTCTTATTCCTGATTTATATAAATGACTTACCTTCTCACGTTTCTTCCAAAATTTGTCTTTTTGCAGACGACTGTGTGTTATACCGTAAACTAACTGATGCTTCAGATGCTTTATTAATTCAGAATGACCTCAATAATATTGTGGAATGGTGTAATACATGGTGCATGGAATTAAATATTAACAAATGCAAATCAATGAGGGTATCTCGCGCTAACCACATAAGTCCCACTTATATGCTTAATAAAGTCTCATTAGAATCGGTGACATCATACCGGTATCTGGGAGTTCTCATTACCAATAATCTATCTTGGAAATCGCATGTAAATTATATCACTTCTAAAGCCAGTAGCACCCTTGGATATATACGCCGTAATTTCCGCCTTGCACCATCATCATTAAAATTACTTTTGTACACAACTTACATTCGTCCACAACTTGAATACGCGTCATCTGTCTGGGATCCCGGTCACGTAACACTCATACATTCTCTTGAGGCAATACAAAATCGCTCAGCCCGGTTTATCTTAAACAACTACCAAAGGACCGCTAGTGTTACTAATATGAAAACCTACTTACAACTACCACTTTTATCGACACGAAGAAAGCTATCTCGCCTGTCTCTCTTTCATGAAATATACCATCATAACACAACCTTGCGCTATCTTTGGGTTCAACCACCGTCATACATTTCAACTCGCCGTGACCACAGCAAAAAGGTACATATTCCACACTCAAATACGCTTGCATATTCATACTCGTTTATTCCTCGGACAAGCAATGACTGGAATAACCTACCAGCATCAGTAACAAGTATATGTGAAATTGAGAACTTTAAATCAGCATTACACAGTTTGTTTTCATAGCTAGTGCTCATATCATCATCATGGCGTTCATAGATTGTGTTCATAATCCCAATACGACTCTTTGTTTATTAGGACCTGCATTCCTTGTTTATTATTTGTTTTCCTTGCCATATTTTTCTGTATTTATGAACACCGTTACCGATGTCGTAGTTTACTCTTTGTACCTTTGTTCTTTTTCATTCTTTTGTATGCTTACTTTCGTTTTTCTACTGGTTTTACAGATTGTGTATATTTTTTACTAATAACTTTTCTGTGTAATATGTGTATGCCTCTGTATCCGCCCCTCCCCTCTATAATGTGCATTTGTACCCTGAGGGTATAATAAATAAATAAAAATAAAACACAGAGTTTCCATCCTTGGACGCCTTGCTGTGATCCGAGCAACGCCCTGGCCCGTCAGCGTCTGCTGCCGGCGTTCCGTTGGCGGCTTGCCTATTTTCCTGTATTTTTTCTGTATTTTTCCTGTCAAAGAGCATCTGCTACTGTGCGTTCACATTTGCTACGTGCAAGCGTGCCGACTCGAACCTTCGCGATGCCTCCGAAGAGGCAGTACAGCAGATATCTTTGGGAATCCTCCGCTGATGTTCCGCTACGCTCTAAACATCGGTTTAAACAGAACAATTCGGTCGTCGGGCCATCTGCTTCAGCCTTCACTCCTGGATCCTACGAAGAGGGCTCCGATGTCAGCAGCGAAGCCTCCTCGGAGCGCACTGCTCTTGCTTCGACAAATCCAGTCGTGGACGGGACGGCAGGTAGCGCTGGCTACAGTGAAGGCGACACCACAGCGTCCGAGGAGAGGGACTTTGAATCATCGGAGCAAGTGCGAACTATCAGCGAAGCGTCATCAGACGAAATGGAATCAGAAGCTGACTCTGTCAGCGATTTCGACCATTCAAGCTGCCAGCAGGAAGCTTCCGACGACTGGAAAAGTGAACTGGTAAGCAATTTTCCGGCTGCAAGTGCCTCTTGTCTTTTACAGACTGCTGTTGCAGCTAAGGACCCTAACTCTGTGCGGCGAAAAACCCAGGGCTGGCTCCTGAACTGCGGCTGCCGGCGGGAAAAATGGGAATGATAGAGAAAAAGCGAAACAGGATATAGGAGGGGAAGTGGGAAGGTATGTACAAGAAAAGGGGGGGGGGGGGGGGTCAAACTGCAGGCACTAGCTCCCTCCACCGCTGCTGCGGTGCAGTGAAAGACAGTAGGCAGACAAAGATAAAGAGTAGACAGGCGCTAGATGAACATTTTTCTATTTCCATCTTGTTTATGGAACCGGAAATCGTACCCTTCCATATTGAGTATTTCTTGCCTGTAGCTGATAGATTTCTATAGCCAGCTAGCTCAAGCTGGAAAATATTCACCTACATCCAGCCGGCCAGTGGAAATGAAATTCCCATTTCCACCTACTTCAGCTGAAAATAGTTCCATTTTCATGTGGGGTTAGGGGTGAGCGGTGGGCACGCAAGGAGAGCCGTTCATCAAGGGGGAAGTCTGAGACCCTTACAGATATATGTAAGGTGTTGTGTATTTATATCACCCTGTGTTATTAGTATATATTCTGGTCAGATGTTATACAATTCCTGCTTCATGTTTTTCCTCCCATAATACTAGATAAAAGCACTCGTGAGTAGGACGTGCACAATGTCCCTCAGCTTCCTCTCCTCAACATAGGTAAAATTAATTACGCAAATATCGTGCCTGGATGTTTGTAGAGACAATGTTGCTGCGTTAGTTTCTGATATGCATCAAGCTTTCACTTTTCCTTTGTAGGATCAGGTTCTGTTTCCTGAAGCGAAGGTGACTAAGGCAGAAAGCTACCTCATGATCATGGCCCACACCTTGCGGCATGGCTGTTCAAAGGAGGCCTCAGAAAGTTTGCTACGGCTGATTGCTGCACACTTGCCTCAACGAACGGAGTATCAAACTTCCAAACATACCTTCTTTCAGCACTTTTCTGGTGCAGAAAAATTGCACTCTCAACATTATTTCTGCAATGCATGCACGGAGTATCTGGAAGAACTTGCGGAGACAGCACAAGTGTCTTGTCCGAACTGCCAGACAGATTACAGTACTGCGGAACGGAAAAAGCTGTCGTCTTTCTTTTCAGTTTTGGACTTGAAGACACAGCTTCGAGAGTTGCTAACATCACGAGATCTCCAAAGTCATCCCACTGCTTATCGCTGATATTGTCACGAATATTACACAGCACACAGAGACACAAGAACTGCTCCAGTCTGCCGAGCGGTCACCAGCAAGAAGACGAACCACTTCTTCTTCCTCGTCACAAGCGAGATGGCGAAGCACTTCTTCTTCGTCCACTTCTGAGCTGTATCATTGCTCCCTCCCCTGCAGCATCGCCTCGATGCGGGCCGCTTTCACAGAGGGGAAAATGGGTTAGACACGGAAAGTGAGACACAGCTATCACGACACACAACCGGCGGCACTCAGCGTCAAGTACAATCAGCAGGACGGTCGTGGTACGGCTTCATACGAACGACGTGCACAACATCCGGATGCGGTGGTCTGCGCGAAGGGCGGCCTGGGGTTGCCGGTGAAACTTCGTACGTCACGTCGCTAATGCAGCGGAGAACTCGGTAAGGTCCGAAGTATCGGCGCAGTAATTTTTCGGACAACCCACGGCGACGAACTGGTGTCCAAACCCACACATGGTCGCCTGGTTCGTACGTAACAAATCGCCGTCCGAGATTGTAGCGGTCAGCGTCGGCGTGCTGTTGACGGTGTATTCGCTGCCTGGCCAGTTGACGTGCTTCTTCAGCCCGCTGAACGAAAGTGGCGACGTCAAGATCTGGCTCTAGGTCACACTGAGGGTCGACGGGCAACATGGCATCCAAAGAAGTAACAACTGGACGACCGAAGACAAGCTGGAAGGGCGTGAGCCGCGTTGTCTCTTGCAGGGCCGTATTGTAAGCGAACGTTACGTATGGGAGAATTTGGTCCCATGTTTTATGCTCCACATCCACATACATGGAGAGCATGTCGGCCAGGGTTCTGTTAAGGCGCTCTACCAAACCATTTGTCTGTGGGTGGTACGCTGTTGTACGCCTATGGCTGGTGTGGGTCAGATCTAGGACTGCCTGAGTCAAGCGGGCTGTGAAAGCAGCTCCACGGTCAGTAATTATAACCGCTGGAGCGCCATGACGCAGCACGATGTTGTGTACAAAAAACGTAGCCACTTCGACAGCAGTTCCGTTTGCAAGCGCCGTTGTCTCAGCGTACCGCGTCAAATAATCCGTCGCGACAGCAATCCAACGTTTTCCAGTGGATGACTTCGGGAAAGGGCCGAGTAGGTCCATTCCCACTTGTTGGAAAGGCGTCTTCGGAGGCGCTATGGGATGAAGAAATCCTGCGGGTTTGAAGGGAGGAGACTTACGGCGCTGGCAGTCGCGACAGGTTTTGACGTATGTCCGCACTGATGGAAGTAATCTTGGCCAGTAGTACCTCTGCCGAATCCTCGCTAAGGTACGACTGACCCCCAGGTGGCCGGCAGATGGTTCGTCGTGGCAAGCGCTCAAGATATCAGGTCGCAACTCGGACGGGACTACGAGCAGAAATGTTGCAGTGTTGCTCTCAAAGTTGCGCTTGTAGAGGACGCCGTTCTGCAGAGTGAAGGATTTGAGTCCACGAAGAAAAACACGAGGAATGCGGGGACCGTCGCAGCCTTCCAGGTACGCGATGAGCGGCGCTAACTCTGGGTCTTCCCTTTGAAGCTGCGCCATATCGGTTGCGCTAACAGCACCAAGGAAAGAGAAGTCTTCAGTGATTTCCGGGGAAGCAAGGTCCACTGGCGCGCGTGATAAACAATCCACATCTTGGTGCTTCCGCCCCGACTTGTACACGACCGTTACGTCGTACTCCTGCAAACGGAGGCTCCACCTCGCCAACCGCCCAGATGGATCTTTGAGGCTGGCCAGCCAGCATAACGAGTGGTGATCACTGACAACGCGAAATGGTCTTCCGTATAGGTATGGGCGGAACTTACTGATGGCCCAGACTACCGCAAGACATTCTTTCTCAGTCATTGAATAGTTGCATTCCGAGCGCGAAAGTGTACGGCTTGCGTATGCGATGACTCGTTCGGCGCCATCCTGCCACTGTACTAGGACCGCCCCAAGGCCTACGTTGCTAGCATCAGTGTGTATGTCAGTTGCTGCGGCGTCATCGAAATGGGCGAGTATCGGTGGACGTTGCAGGCGGTGGCGGAGCTCCACGAAAGCATCCTCTTGGTCGATTCCCCACAAGAAGGGTGTGTCGTCTCTGGTCAGCGCTGTTAAGGGTTCAGCTATTTTGGAAAAATCTTGGACGAATCGTCGATAGTAAGAGCACAGTCCCAAAAAACGTCGAAGGGTCTTTTTGTCAGTGGGACGCGGGAAACTGGAGACAGCAGCGGTCTTGTCGGGATCTGGGAGAACACCGCGCGCGCTGACAACATGGCCGAGGAAACGAAGCTCCTCAAAACCGAAATAGCATTTCTCGGGCTTGATCGTAAGTTGCGCACATTGGAGCGCCCGGAGCACTGTGCGCAGCCGCTCCAAGTGTTGCTCGAAGGTGGGCGAGAAAATGACGACATCGTCCAGGTATACGAGGCACGTCTGCCACTTGAGCCCAGACAAGACAGTGTCCATCATGCGTTGGAAAGTGGCCGGCGCTGAGCATAGTCCAAACGGGAGCACCTTAAATTCGTATAGACCATCAGGCGTCACAAAAGCAGTTTTCTCGCGGTCTCGCTCGTCCACCTCTATCTGCCAGTAGCCGCTTTTGAGATCCAAGGAGGAAAAGAACCTGGCATCACGTCAGGCCACCAGGAGGCTCGATCACCGCCGCCGCGACGCTACCGTTCTCCAAGCCCCCGTCAAGCCGCAGGCTACTCCGGACGCCGTTCTCCCAGTCCACGCCGGGAAAACTGATTCCAGCGGCCTCTGGAGGCAAGGCCGCTGATGCCGGGACTTGTGAAGATCCTCCTGCGCCACTACCACGCGACGATGTTTCTCCGGGAGCGAGTAGCGACAGCATCCGACGCGCTACCTCCGATTTGTGCGTCAAAATTGATGGAATCGACGTGACCGCTTTACTGGATACTGGTGCCGACTATTCTGTCATGTGCCTGGCCCTTGCCGTACAACTGAAGAAAGTATTGACGGGGTGGTCGGGGCCTAGCATTCACACTGCTGGGGGTCACCTGATTATCCCTGCCGGCAGGTGCACAGCTCGTGTCGATATCCGTGGTTTTGTGTACGTCGGCGAGTTTGTAGTCCTCCGTGAGTGTTCGAGGGACTTGATCCTCGGTCTTGACTTTCTCCACACGAACGGTGCTGTCATTGACCTCCACGAATCACGGGTCACGTTCTCGACGAAACGGGCCGTGGCACGCACTGACACAGACGATTCACGCTTCACTGCTCTGCGACTTGTTGACGACGACGTAATGGTGCCACCCCGGTCCAGTGTGCTAGTTCTCGTGAGGAATGATTTATTCCACGACTACGAAGGTGTCGCTGATAGCCACGTACCCCTGCTGCTCGAGAAAGGAGTAGCCATCGCTCGCGGGCTCGTCCAACTACAAGACGGTTGTGCTAGTGTGCTCCTTACAAATTTTGCCAACGAGTTGCAGCACCTCGCCAAGGGCACGGCTGTCGCCTTCCTGCATGACTTCGCTGTGGTGCCTCAAGTGTGCGCCCTGGAGACAAGCCCTGAAGACCAGGCCCCACCATGCCCTGTCCTTCCGTCCGTCAGAATCAATCCCGATTTGGCGCCTGAGCAGAAGGCTCTTCTCTCGGCGCTTCTAACCGACTTCGCGGGTTGTTTTGCCACAAGCTCCAGGGTCGGTCGTACGCCTGTCGCAAAGCATCGCATTATCACCGACGAGACTACACCGCCCGTATGCCAGCGCCCATACCGCGTTTCTTCGACGGAACGCGAAGCCATTAAAAGGCAAGTGGACGAAATGCTCGCCGACGATGTCATTCAACCGTCGACAAGTCCATGGGCGTCACCGGTAGTCCTCGTGAAAAAGAAAGACAACACCCTGAGATTTTGTGTCGATTACCGCAAACTGAACAACGTGACGAAAAAGGACGTTTACCCCGCACCTCCACCAGATTTGTCACGAATATTACACAGCACACAGAGACACAAGAACTCTCCAGCAAGAAGACGAACCACTTCTTCTTCCTCGTCACAAGCGAGATGGCGAAGCACTTCTTCTTCGTCCACTTCTGAGCTGTATCAATATTACTCAAAGCATGCACTATCATAACCTTCTATCAGAACTTTTTGCTGGGCTAGTTGGTCCATTCTGACATTGGTGAAAACAGCGCGAAAGAAGAAGCCCGAAGGCGAAACGAGGAAGTGACAGGAATGAGCGCTGACTGACAACTGAATTTATTGAGCGAAACTCGCGCAATATATAGGAAGGCAGTGCCAAAGATAGTCAGATGCAGTCAACGTCACATGGTGCAAAGAGCCATAAAAGCGATAAAAACAAAACAAGGTGAAAAAGCTAACAGTGAACTGAATATCAAAAGGGATGGTAACAAAATGAAAACTACACTCAATGACTATACACAGTTAATGCCACATGGTGTAAAGAGCCATAAAAGCGATAAAAACATAACAGGGTGAAAAGGCTAAAAGTCAGCAGAATCTCAAGGGGATGGTAACAAAAAAAAAATACATGATGACTTCACTGTTAGCTTTTTCACCTTGTTTTGTTTTTATCGCTTTTATGGCTCTTTGCACCATGTGACGTTGACTGCATCTATCTTTGGCACTGCCTCCCTAAATATTGCGCGAGTTTCGCTCAATAAATTCAGTTCTCAGTCAGCGCTCTTTCCTGTCACTTCCTCGTTTCGCCTTCGGGCTTCTTCTTTCGCGCTGTTTTCACCAATGTCATAAACTTCCCTTGGCACAAGGCGACATTACACTAACGTTTAACATGATGGGGTGCCATTGTGTCAGAGCTCCGAAGTTAGCATGTGGCCCCTGCTTGTCATGGTGAAAGAACTTCCCTACAAGCAGCCTGTTCAGAACTTGCTTTTGGCTGGCCTGTGGGTCAGCAGTCAAAAACCAAACATGAACTGCTTCATGTTGCCCTTAGTGAAGGCCATTAATGACTTGTCATCAAATGGCCTGACTTCGCATGACAAAGAGGGCACTGTACAAAAAACAAAAGTATACCCGGGTTTGTGTACTCTTGATAGCGTTGGTCAAATGTTTAGGGGAATCCCCCAAAGTGGAGTAGATTTGTTATTGATCAATTCGATCTCGCCCTACCGTAAGCTTGCCGTCCTGGTTAGCTCAATTGGTAGAGCGACTGCTCCGGTGTAGCAGTGGTCCTGGGTTCGAACCCCGGACCAGGACGAATTTTTCTTTAACTACGAAGTTTCTGAGAAAGCTGTATAGCTTTCCTTTGTAGCCGTATGGCTGCGCTCGGGTGGATGCCAATGAGTAATTACTCCCTTATCTCGATAGCGTTGCGAGGTGCAGCGTAATGAATATGAGCCAGTTCAATGACATGCACGGATGTGCATGGTGTGAGGAGGCGGGAACAGTCATAAAAAAGGGAAATGGGCATTGTCGTGTTTATCCAGCACTTACATCAGCACCTAAGCTCAGAACTTCCTAGTCTTTTGAGCACCATGCCAAGAAAGCGAAGTTGCAGCAAAGCCCCAGCCTTGGTATACGGGGACCAAGTGTGCTCAGCGTGCTTGCCTTTATTTCGTTTTTAACCGGATTCGTGGTTGATTATATGCATGCTGTTTGCTTTGGTTTTGTAAGAGCAGACATGTTAATGTGGCTGAAGTGTTGTGTTGGGTTTAGTGGCGCATAAGCATCTAAGGCTATCATGTGCCAAGCTCAGGGTGTAGGGAAATTGATTTTTGTAGAAATTTACTTAAAATCGAGCAAAATCGGTAGTGTAAAGAGCCTAAAATATTACTTGCTACAACACTGTAATGCTGGAATAAAAATTTTGGAGATGTTAGTATTAAAACCTTTAAAGAAGGTCGAGTAACCTCAGTGGCAATCCTTGGCTGGGCAAGGATCCCGAAGCTCCCAACCAATCAAGTAAAAACCTCAGCATTCTTTCGAGAATGAGAAGACGGCTGAGGTGTATAAAAAATGAAGCAAAGCTCTGGGTCAGAATTTATAGTCTGTCGAGAAAACCTCTTAAAAAGCTAAAAACGCACGATATGTCAACAATTGCATTGTCGCTTAAAACCAGCGCAGGGTGAAAAGGAAGGCGTTCATTGTAAAACTGGGTGAAGTACTTTTTTCTTATTTTTTCTATTTTCACACATGAGAATAAAATGTGATTAATTGTAAGTTCGTCTCCACATTTTTCGCACACTGGTTTTTCTTCTTTTGCAAGCAGGAAGCTGTGTCTAATGTGTGTGTGTCTGTCACAAAATTCGGCGCATTTTTGAAGCAAACAAAGGAAAACAGCGCCGCGCGCGCGCCGCGCGGAACGGGGGAGGAGGAAACCCCCGCGGAGCGCCTAGCCTGTGTGTGTGTGCTATCTCTCTCCTCCACCACCGCTCACCGCCACGGCGTGCGCCGAGGGAATGAGTCATGCACGAAGATTTCTCTAGAACATCCGAGTCGCTTCTAGAGCTGACGGGGGGAAGAGGGGGAAGCCTTGCGTGCACTAAGGCATGTCCCCCTCCTCTGCACTCGGACGTCGGCGACGCCGCCCCGATGGCGCCACGCCAGAATACGCTCGAAACTTCGAGATGCGACCGCCGTACTCTGACCGATGGGGACGCGCGGCCGGCGAGAGAAAGGAAGGGAAACTATACGGGAGATACTGCGTGTATGTACGCGCCTACATTGGCGCGTACAACAAACAGACGGGAGAGCGAGCCTATAAAAGAAGGCGCTGACCGCTATCAGTCAGTCCGGACCGCCGTTTAAGCTTCATGGAAGCGCGCCCGTTCGACTCCCGGGAACACCACTCGGCCAGCATCGGACCAACGAGGCAACGTTCGCCAGTCTGCGGGACGGCATCGTCGTGGAACTCTGGGCGTCGGACTGCCGCAGTGCCCGGTGAACAAATTGTGTTTTGTTTGTTTACCTCTCTCTCGTGTGTTAGTGCACTTTAGGTGCAATACTGCCTTTGTATTGTATTCTCTCTCGAGTTTAACCTTGCACGAGTTGCATTGTTCTGTTAATCACTTTGTATGTGTCTGTACTAGTGATTGTGAAACCCTCTGTATCGTCTCAATTGCTGTATAAACTTTGTTTTGTTTGTGAACCTTTGGCTCCGACCCATTCTCTGGCTTGCGACCGGCGAAAGCTGGGCACCGAACGCCCAAAAACCTCTTGTCACTTGGTAGCTGGTCTCCGCTGAGCTTGCCACGCTGAGTCGAGGGCATCTCCTTCGAGTCCGAGGCCGCTACCCCCACACGCTCTAAGGGCGTCTGGGAGCTTCCCACTTAAAAGTGCGCGAAGTGTGGGTGACAATATATTCTGGCGTCCGCGACAGGATGTTTGGTGTTAGCAAGCACAGAGAACGGAGAAAGAGTCGGAAGGAGTTTACGAAGAGGTCGTAAACGAGTGGTAGCAGCAGAGCGATATTGTGAGGTGCCGCACAGAGGCGGTTGGATACGGTTCCCCGATTTGAGCTATTCTCGAGGGTTGAACAGCTGAGATTCCAAAATGGATCTAAGAGATATCGTGAAGTTGGGTCGTCAGCTGGGCCTGGAAGAATCCGAGTTTGCGGATTGGGTGAACCAAGAAATAGAAGGGAGAGAGAGAGAACGAAAAGAAAACGAGAAGATGCAAAGAGAGGTGGCTAGAGAAACCGCCGAGAGAGAAAAAGAAATGGCTGAAACAGCCACTAGGAAAGCGCGAGAAGAAGCGCAGAGAGAAACGAAAAATGCCCGAAGAGAGGCAGAGAAATTTGAATTGAAACAAGAAGTTCATCTAGAGAATGAGATTCTCATGAGGGATGAAGTGAGGAACAAGAGTGAGCTTCAGCTCAAAGCTCTTAGGAAAAGAAGGGGCAAGCGTGGTAGAGTGCCAGAGCCCTCTCAGAAATGCTACCGATGCAATAAGATAGGCCACTACGCCTCGGATTGCCGTAGCAGCTTAGTGAGCAAGAGAATGCTTGTTTGTTTCAAGTGTGGCGATAAGGGGCACAAAGCAGCGGCGTGTCCAAGTCTCGAAAAGCCAGTCCCACAGGTATCGCAACCCTGTGGCTCTTCGTACGACGGCGAGGAGGAAGACTTTAGGGCCGACTGCGTAGAACAGGCGTACTGGGAGAAACCTCCAGTGTTATGCACAGTTACGTGCGTCAGACCAGGTTCTCTAACTGAGGGAATGCCGGTTCTTCCCGGCAAAATTCGAGAAAAGTCGGTTTCCGTTCTGAGAAGCACAGGAAGCACCGGAGTCTTCATCAAAAGGGAATTGGTTAGAGATGACGAACTTACTGGAGAAATGAGCCCTGTGTATTTCTTGGATGGTTCCGCTCGGCTGTTACATGAAGCCAAAGTGCACGTGAACACTCCGTACTTCACCGGAGAAGTGACAGCGCTGTGCATGGAGCGCCTGCTGTATGACCTCATCCTGGGCAACATCAAGGGTGTGAGATCGCCGAACGACCCAGAAATATGGGCCACCGGAGCGGCTGACCAGACCGTCGCGTCCCATACGGAAGAAAGGTCGGCAGGCGATAGGTCTATAAAGACGGCGGCTCCAGCACAAGCGAAAGCAGAGAAAATGGAGTATCATTTTTTAGCCTCTGGCGAAAATATGTGCAGTAATAACGAGACTGATTCGGTGACAACCACAGAAGAGGTTGAGACTGGCTCCACTAGTGAGAATGAGGTTGTGGAACAGCCTGTCCCTGCAACTGAAACCACCGAGAGTGAAGAACAGACCGGAGTGTCGCTTCCTCAGGAAGTTGAAAGTGCAGGTACTACTGAGGTAGTAAGCACTGTGGAAAAGCCCAACCTGACGCTTCAGTTAGAGGGAACCCTAGGGCAGCCGCCTGAGGGCGAAGAAGCACTTCGGATCTCTATGGAGGAGTCCGAGTGCAACATGTCTGAGTCTTGCAGTGCCGACCACGAGAAAGAGGGGTTTAATGGCACTGAGAGCGAAAGCTCAGACGTAGTAATGGCTAAGGAGAGCGCACTCATTGAAAACCCGGAAACTGTTTCGAGTGAACCCTCGAGCAGCGAGGAGGGCTTTCGCGAAGAGGAAGGCGACGAAATTTGTGCCAGTGAGGAAGGCGAAAGTGCCGTGGGAGGAAAGAAACAGGCCGGGGAAAACTTTGTCTACGGCTGCACGGAAAGTGACCAAGTGAAGCAAGGAATTGGCAAAGGAGAATTCAAAAGCGAGGAGAACGATTCTCCAATAAGCCCTGAGCCGAGCTCTGAGCATGGCGCTCGAAGAGTAGGCAGAAAGAATAAAAGGAAAAAAGTCTTGGAAGAAGAAGGCTCAGTCCTCGAAGAACAAAAGACAGCTGAGCCAGTGGCTTCATCGCTAGAGAAGAGTTCGGATGACGCCATTGACAGTGAACCGGGCTTGACCTGAAGGAGAATTCCGAAGAAAGTAAAAAGAAATGAGTCGGTCACCACCAAAGCAGGTGAAACCGAAAAGCAGACCCCCTGCAGAAAATTCAGGAAGAAAATGAACAGAGACAGAACTAAGCTGAAGACAGCTGAGTCGAGTCCAAGTGAACTGCGGGAACATCGCAGCAAAGTGAGGAAAAAGTTCACACGAACGAGCGCAGGGTTCAACAAGGACTCAATCTGGACGCGCAAACTCAAACACAGGGGCGCACGCCAAGAAGGAAAGCACGAGAAGTGGAGCCGTCATATGCGAACTGGCGTTAAATTCGTTCGTAGCCGACGCGCTAACCACAGGAAAAGAGGAAGAGCTCGAGGTCTGGGCGCAGAACCAGACAGGAGTACGAACAGGAAGCGGAGCCAAAACTGCGTTCGGAAGAGAAGCCTCAGAATGAGGCGGAAGAAGAGACGAACTCGCGACAGAAAGAAAAGCCGCAGTCGCTTGCGAAAGAGAAATAAAAGCGCGACTGAAAGCTTCAGAGAAACAGTCCTGTTCCGAGCCCACGGTGTAGGCAGAATCTGGAAGTATAGGCGAAAGTATGCCTCATACTTGTGTGCTCCATGTTTGTAGCCTTGTGTTAATGTACTGCCCAATCGCGGCGTGTATTTATGTCCATTGCCAACATTGGATTGAGTTACGTATGTGGAAACATCATTGCGTTGATGTATGTATCTTGGCATTCGCCTTTGAAGTGGTGAGCGCATGCATGTGCGCGCGAATTGAACCGCCGAACTGCGGCGTGTTTCGAAGTGCAGCCTCTCTATTTGCACTGTGTTATGCATGTGAAAGCATCAAGGTATTGATGTGTGTACTTTGGCATTCGCCATTGACTTTGTGAGCGCATGCATGTGCGCGCGAATTTTGTGATTTGTGAATATTGTTACACAATATTCTTAAAGGAAGGGGCAGTGTCACAAAATTCGGCGCCTTTTTGAAGCAAACAAAGAAAAACAGCGCCGCGCGGACGCGTCTCGCTGGCGCGAGACGAACGGGGGAGGAGGAAACCCCCGCGGAGCGCCTAGCCTGTGTGCGTGTGCTATCTCTCTCCTCCACCACCGCTCACCGCCACGGCGTGCGCCGAGGGAATGAGTCATGCACGAAGATTTCTCTAGAACATCCGAGTCGCTTCTACAGCTGACGGGGGGAAGAGGGGGAAGCCTTGCGTGCGCTAAGGCATGTCCCCCTCCTCTGCACTCGGACGTCGGCGACGCCGCCCCGATGGCGCCACGCCAGAATACGCTCGAAACTTCGAGATGCGACCGCCGTACTCTGACCTATGGGGACGCGCGGCCGGCGAGAGAAAGGAAGGGAAACTATACGGGAGATACTGCGTGTATGTACGCGCCTACTTTGGCGCGTACAACAAGCAGACGGGAGAGCGAACCTATAAAAGAAGGCGCTGACCGCTATGAGTCAGTGCGGACCGCCGTTTAAGCTTCATGGAAGCGCGCCCGTTCGACTCCCGGGAAAACACCACTCGGCACATCGTTTATAGATCTTTTTCAGTTCCGCATCTCCTCGCCGCGCCAACAGGGAGCATGCGGCCCGCCGCCGCGCCCGCCACCGCGGCGCTGCTCTCGAAGTTTGCGCCAAGGAAGTGCGTCGTCTGCTACGGACGCGTAGCGTACCGCTGTCCTCCCGCGCGGCGTTTAACCGAAGACATTGCTCACGCTTCGTGGCGTCATTATCTGTGGTTCGTAAGTTTAAGGAGTTGAACTACGTGTGCGTAGAAGCGACCTGTAATTTAGAAAAAGATGGGCATCAGTGATTACGTTTCGTCTTGGGCACAATAGTCGCTTTCGTGCGTCTGTAGAATGCGGCGTTCCCATCGCATTGCGCTTGAACGGTGACCTCACCCCTCCGTATCAATCCCATTGGTCGCGAGTAATTTTTACTCTTGCTTTACAAATGCGAAATTGAGCAAGGCAAGATTTGACGACAATTGAAGTTCCAAAGCCTGAACGTCTGCCCCGATTTTATTAAATATTAGAAGAACCTTCCAGACTAGTCTCGAGAGGTTCCATAAAGTGACTTCTTAGTTTTCAAGGCACATAAGTAGAGGTGCCCGATAGATATCATGCTGACATTTTTCTGCTGCCTCTGGTAAATACTTCTAGAATAAAAAAAAATCACGCACACGTCTGTAGTGGAGTGCATAAGCATATTATAGTTTATTAAATCCCTCACACACTTTCAGGCATCTTCCGTTTCACTTCGTTCGCCATTTACACAAGCTTTGCTGTTTTACGTTCTCTCCGAGCTCTATTGGCACTGTCGTTCTCTTGGCTCTTTCGGGAAAAAAGTGCATTAGTGTGACCAAATAGAAGTGTACAATCTGTGCAGTAAAATCAACTATGCTCTGGGCAACCGATACAGTTTGTCTCTCTCTTCACAAGGGCATGTAAAATATTCCAGAGGAGGTCCCCAAAAGTTTCATTTCTTGATGCTTGCACAATGGTCTCTTCTATGCTTTTCACGCATGTAAACAGTTTTCTTGAAGGATAAACAAGGCTGCCAGTCACAAACTCTCGTTCAATCAGAAGCATTGCTTCAGGCGGTAGAGAGTCTTGTGAATATCCCCGTAATCTACAAAGCCATCAAATTTGTAGCACGGCCTGTTAAACTCAGTTCCTTCCCTGAGTTTCACTTCATCGATGATTAGACAACCATATGAGTAGGGTTATTCGTTTTCGGGTTTTATATTTTTTCAAATTCGGGGGGTAAAAATCGGGCGTTATTTTTCGGCTTGATAATAGGAGAGAAATCTGGGTTTTCGTGGAAAAACTCCGAAATTCGGGTTTTATCGGGTTAAATTTGCCAACTAATAATTTATTCGATTTGCTCTAACCGGTGGGCAACAATTAGGACTATATTTTGGGCTGCTTTCAAGAAAGTATAGTATTGCAAAATTTGGCGTTCTTTTGGTAATTAATTATTACTCGCCGTGAGAGGCAACGGTCAGTTTTGAGAAAAGAAACATTTTATTCACGAGGGCTGGTCATCGACGTTCTACACGTCCTTATTAACATACATAATCATCTGCATGCGCAACATCTCGGTTTCCATCCGAGACCTGTCTGCTCTCTGCAGGTACCTTAGCTGAGAGAACGTTCGCTCAACGTCACAGCTGCCATCAGCTAGGCACAACAATGACAACGCTGCATTTGCTAGCCTTGGGTAACGCACAGTTGCGTCGTTCCAATCGTCCATCACTTCAACACCTTCATTTGCGGGGCTTGCTTCCGGCAAGTACTGCTTAAACTCCTCGCGAAGCGAGCCCACATTGTCCATCACGGAAATAAAGAGAGGTCGGTAATCATCAAACGACTCACTCAGCAGCCGCTTATGGAACGGATCGAGTACGGCTCCCAGTTTCCACAATGTTTAGCTGGTTTTCTTCTTTGTCTGAGACGTTCCGTTTCAAAGTGCAGTCCCATTGTGTGGAGATTTTGGCGCAAAATTCTTCACAACAATTTTTACTAACAGGGCATTGCTCTTAGGTAACATAGACAAAACACCTTTCGCCCGATCACTTTTACCTGCAGTCAACGATTGTCTGTCTCGGCCGCCTCTCGCCTGCGCGCCAACTGGAGGCACAGCAATTCCGTGGGCACAATTGTTTCAGAAATCGGGAAAAATCGGGTTTTACCCGATATTTTAGGAACACGTTCGGGGTGTAGAAATCGGGTAAAATCTGGTTTTACCCGAAAACGAACAACCCTACATATGAGTAATGTTCTGGCTTGCCTGCCATATGCAGTTTTATGCTACCAAGGGCAAATTTGTTTAGGCCGTAGTCGCATGGAAGACCTTTCAGTAGCTGCACAAGACGGTTGGCACTTGGCAGGGGCAAAATCTTTATGTCAGATAGAGTTCTGTAACACTTTGGGCTTGTCAACCTGAGAAGCAGACAGATATAAGCGAGTCTGTAGTGTATCGGTGCCCACGTGGCGACATAGCCGCTTGTTGCATGACGGCTGCCTGTATGACCATCTTTTGTGCTTCTGGCAGGTCTTGTGTCACTCCACCTAACTTGTTGAAAATGCTTTCTTCAGTTTTTCACTGAGTTGGCTAATTTCTTCTTTTGCTCCCGACCTGCAGCGGCACGAATGAGCCTGTTCCTCAAAACAGGTGCTGCAGGCACTACTTTTTCTTGGGTTTCAGTCCACTTATTCTTTTGAGGTCCTTCGTCATTTTCGCACACTTTATACAGACTTCTTTTTCTGCTTCAGTCAGAACTCTGCACTGCTTGTGGTATACAGTTCCTCCCTTGCTAGAGGTGCAACCATGACAAGCTTGCATAGTTTGTACAACCTGGACAATTGCCTCTACGTCTTTTAACGAAGTGATTGCCGAATCCATGGCCAGCGTCGGCACCAGTTTTCCGCGGGCAGATACAACATAACTCATGTATTAGCGAACTAGGACACTCTTGAGTACGGAATATACACCTGCCTCCAATCCTGTCTTGTAAAAGACAATCTGTGATCGGTGCCCATTTTCATCTTCAAGAGCTGCCGATCTCCACTGACGAGGTAGCCTCAAAGAAGCACTCTTCTCCACCAGCTCATTAACATGCAAGCAGCTGACTTGGACGGGCTCTGGTTGCTCTGGCTCGATATCTTCTGCAGCGTCGCTCTGCGTTGCCACTGCGTTTCTTGAAACGGTTGCTACCTATTTCGGAGATTTTCGCCGTTTACGATTTGAGGAGAAGTACAGCGGGAGATTAGGAAATATGCCAGGAGTGGCATCACCCCTTAGAGATCATACACCACGCTCGATTTCAATCACTTCTCCGGCACGAAATCCTGGCACGAAACACGTTGGCATTTGGTTGCCAGTCATAGCACATTCTAAAGAAGATAAATGACGCGCACCACCTACCCTCTGACAGCGAAAAAAGCCAAAACCTGGCGTTCGATAGCATTCGGCAGCCCACCCCACGAAACACAAAACGTCTTACGAACGTCTCGGAACAGCTTCAAATGACTACAAACGTCTTGCGCTGTGTTCAAACGTCTCATAGATGTCGACAAGGAGAAGTTTCCTCTGCGACGTCTCTTAAACATCTGCAGTCAGACGTTTGCTGTGAAACTTCTGTGAAACTTCTGTAGTCAGATGTTTTCTAGACTTGTTTCTAACACGTGGAACTTGAGACCACGTCAAGGAGATGCGCCAGTAATCAGCAGAGTTGCCACCGTGGATTAAACATGCTGTAAATCACGGCACATAAATTAGGTGGCTCTCCTGCTTGACGTTTCGAAGAGCAGGCGCGCCGGTGCAAAGACCGCTCTTTGTATTCGAACACAGAAAGCGCGTTTTCTCCTACGGAGCCCGAATCACGTTCCACATCGAGTGCAGCTAACCCGCCACTCGTAAGGCTGGACTTAGGTAACATATAATGGCCCTGAAAGCCGACGGTAGTTACGCGAGTGAAAAAATTTGCTTCATGTTGCGAACGCCTCTGTTACGCCTCGGCTAGCTGGCGGCAGCATGCGGATTGACAGGCGCAGCGCACGCTCCCTTCGCCGGCTTCGCCGAGCACGCTCGCGCGGTTTATCGCGCAGATCACCCGCGCGCTATCTTTTCGTGGCGGCGTATCTTGGAGGCAATGGCCTCCCAATGGAACCGTAGGTGTGTTTTTGGATTTTCTTGAAAATGTACTAGAATAGTACTGTGCAGACATTGGCAAGCATGTTGTTTTATGTGGAGACTTAAATATTGATTTTGCCTCTCCTCAGCCTAACAAACAAAAAGCTTGAAGATATCCTCCTTTGCTTCGGATGTGAAAACCTGATTCATGTACCGACTACAGTAACAGAAATATCTGCGTCCTTACGGGACCTGTGTTTTACAAATTATGATATGAATGACCTAGAAGCTGGAGTGTTATCATATGAAATAAGTGATCACCTGCCAATATTTTTATTTCTGAAGCACATTAAAACTAGGGAACCTCAAAATAACACCTCTAAAACCATAAAATATAGGAATTTTTGTGCAGAAAAAGTAACACTTTTTCAGAACTTACTAGCAGAAACAAGCTGGAAACAAGTATATTCTTCAGCCGATCCTGTTGTAGCATATGATATCTTTGTCAACGAAGTTAAAAAGCAATACGAACTTGCATTTCCTGTCGATGAATTTCGAAAAACAAAAAAGGCAAGGAAACCCTGGATAAACGCTGCCCTTGTTAGAAGAATAAACAAACGTGACAAGATGTTCGCACTATTTATCAAAACCAGGGATCCAAATACTCTTACTCAGTTCAAAAAATTCAGAAATAAACTTAATTCTGATATCAAACGTTCGCGAGCCATGTATTACGAAAGCAAGTTCACTGAGATTTATAACAATCCCAAAAAAGTTTGGACCACCGTAAATAATTTGATGTCTAAGGGTGAGAGAAGGGACCTTACCGAATTGACAATTGAAGGTGTGCCTTGCACAGGGACCCCGCTGGCAAACAAATTTAATGATCACTTTTTAGCTGCTGGGGCTCCCAATCCCAACATAGACAATAATATTCAGCATAAAACACACATGAAATCAATATTCAGGGAGTCGATTTTCCTGGTTCCTACAACTTCAGAAGAAATTTGTGCCATTATACGACAGCTAAGTAATAATAAATCTTCTGGAATAGATGATCTCAGGGTCCAACCCATAAAATCAGTAGCACAGCATATCAGCAGTCCGCTTTCTCACATATGTAATTTAATCCTTTCTACTGAGGTGTTCCCTCATGAGCTAAAGATTGCGAAAGTGTCAGTAATTTTTAAAGGGGGAAACGAAAACGACTTAAACAATTACCGACCAATATCGGTTTTGCCAGTCTTTTCAAAAATTATGGAGCAGGTTATTTACATTCGCTTAATAAATTTTTGTAAACAAGAAGGTATAATTGCAGAACAACAATATGGCTTTCAGAAAGACAAGTCCACTGAAAAAGCATTACTTAACACTAAAGATAAAATAATAAGCAACTTTGAGCAAAAATATCATACAATAGGACTTTTCCTTGACTTCAAGAAAGCGTTTGATTCCATCAAACACAATATATTGTTGCAAAAGTTATACAACTATGGAATCAGAGGAATCGCATTTGACTTAATAAAAAGTTACTTAGATAGTCGACAACAATACGTGCAGATAAACCAAGCAAAATCAGGTCTAGGAACAATAAAATACGGGGTCCCACAAGGCTCCATCTTAGGGCCCTTACTGTTTTTGTTTTATATTAATGACATTATCGATATTCCACTTACGCCAGATATAATCCTGTATGCAGACGATACTAATGTTTTTTTTTTCTGGAACAGACTTAGAAATGCTTGAAAGGCAAACAAACAGCTGGCTAAGCAACCTATCACAATGGCTTAACATTAATCAATTAGCCTTGAACACTAATAAAACAAAGTACATTATTTTCCATCCCAGAAATAAAGCCATCAGTAGAGAACCTATTATACAATTTCGTGGGGAACACCTAGAACGAGTAAACTCTCACAAATTTCTGGGGGTTATTTTTCAAGAAAATCTGAGCTGGTCTTTGCACATAGAAAAAATACGAAAAGATATTTCCAGATCAATCGGAATTATCTTTAAAGTAAAGAACTTACTACCAATGTGGTTAAAAAAACAGTTGTATTATAGTCTAGTTTTTTCTCGTTTGCAATATTGTATTCTTGTCTGGGGAACTACAACAAAAACAAACATGGAAAACCTGCTTATACTACAAAAACGAGCCATACGATTAATAGAAAACTCTCCATATAGAGCCCCCTCAGCCCCACTTTTCGAAAAACATCAGATATTAACTATCACGAATATCATGAACAAAAGAGTAGCTTTGAAAATATATGATCAAATAAAAATGGACCCGGCTGGGTTCTCGCAAACTTTCTTCTTTAGAGACCACGACCATAACCTTCGGCATATTACCTGTAGAAAAGAACTATAGTGCGTACGAACTACGGTACACAAACTCTAAAGTATCGAATCGCTGATCTTCTAAATAAGTACTCGGGTATTATAGAAATCATTCACGACAGTCGTTCCATGAAAGCATTTAGCAAAAAGCTAAACCATTTCTTTTTGTGACATAGCAATGGCTTACTTTTTCTCCACATATCTGCCCTATAAAAAAAAAATCCATGTTCTATTAGAAAAGAAAACCTTACTTTGGCCGGCTTAGTTAAGCTCTTCATGCCTTTTGTTATGTTCAGGGACACCGATATTTGTATTTTATGTGCAATTCTGTGTAACAATGTTGACTGACGAATATACTTTGTGCAGCATTTCTTAATTGTGTGCCTTAAGTGAATATGTGCTGTTTTTCTTGTTTTTTCTTTTTTTTGTTTTCGTGTATAATGTTATATGCAATGTCTCTTTGGTGTTACGGTCTGTTTTCTTTGGTTAAACCTGCCCACTGCTCAGTTGTAGAGTGTAAAGGGGGCGGACGCTTCGTCAGGCAACTTTTGATTGCCTTTTGTTCGCCTCCTCGGCAACCAAGTGTTGTTGAAATAAATCTGAATCTGAGTCACGCTACACTGTAGTCACGCCGCAGCTTGCTGCTTGGTGTCGCTCCGCACGGTGGCGATGCAGGATAGTTTGCCAAAGTGGTTTTAACCGTTCAAAGCAGAAAAAAAATCTTAGTGGAAGCTGCAAGTGCTTAGTTTTACATGAAAGTATTAGATTCAATTTGTTTTTTGGTTCTTTAATGATTTGTTTATTTTTTACGTTTAGAAATTTAGTACTTCATTTGGTCATTTGGCGTTGCAGAGGCTAGCGATAGCTACGCGCGCGAAGCGGATGCTGCGCACGTTGTAGTACGTTTCGGTGCGCACTTTTTTCCCCGCTGGTTGGCACTTCACGCTGCTGCAGTTTGCATTTTCCCTTTTTTTCTGCGGTATCGTTTACTACCAGTGTTGCACTGAGGTGTGAGCCTCGTTTTCTGCAAAAGTAAGTAACCTTCCATTTCTCTTCTGTGGTGAAGGTGTCGGCTTTGCCACTAACGCGCCTGATTGAACCTTTGGTTTACAAATCACAAAACAGTATCAGCCAGTGTTTTACATACCAAAGTGCAGCGTTGAATGTTTTAAAACAGGGCATTTGCATGTATTGGAGCTTTTGTTAAGTGGATACAGCTAGGCTGCTATCGCATGCGAGTTGCTTTCTTTACCAAGGCGATGACCCCACTGAGCCCACAATATCCTGTAGATGTCTAGAAACATCTATAAAAGTCATAAATATCTTGGGCTACAAAAGACATCTACAAGACGGTGTTTGACACTCGTCTAATAGACATCTTAGCCAAGACGCCTGGAAGATTTCTTTGGAGGGATATTTGCGTCTTCAGCTACACAAGGCGTTTAGAAGTTGGCTTAGCAAGTTGTCTCCAAGACATCCCCGGGAGACATTTTTGTGGCCGCGTACACATGATGCAATTGGCTTCGGCGCTTCGACTAGGTCACAACTCGGATGAACGAGTAGCCGACTGTCGCGCCATATTCCCGTGAATCGAAAAAAAAAGCTGAAACGGAACTAGCAACAATTATAAGAATCCGAGAGAAAAGCTTAAAATTAAAGCCTGCACAATATTATATGTATCATATATATATATATACAGCAAACTAAAATTAACATTTTCAGCCATAGCGCTGCGCACGCACTTCTAAAATTAAGGGCTATGAAATTAAAGGCAGGTTTTAATTCTATGGCGGCGAAAAGCCGGCGCCCACGTACGTGCACGCGCGTGTGCTGTTGTTGTTGTTGCGACTGAAGGAAGAAGGAAAAGAAATTGCACGGGCCTGCTACTGGCTCTGTTGCTGAGCCACCTCCGCTGCCTCGTGCGGACAGAAGAGAAAATAGAGAAAGAAGGAAGAAAAAGAAGAGCGAGAGAGAAAGACGCGCGTCGCAACAGCCGTCGTCCGCCACCGAAGCGGCAGGTGCAATGACGGCCTACAAGAGATAAAATTCCTGTGGCAGGCTAGCCCCCGCCGCAAGCGGCGTTGACCTACCTATCCCAACCCCGTAGGATCAGGAACAGCTACCTACACTGTGCGTGCGATATCAGGGCACGCCAAAGAACCCTATAAAATATACACAGGTGGTAGAAATTTCCGCAGCCCTTCACGGAGTCTCACATAACTATAACTAGCCTCAGTCGCTTTATTTCAAAGGGATGTTGTCATAACATATTAATATAAACCACATAAACCAATCAAGCCACACCAATTTTTTTGCCGCTCAAATCCGCGCCTGAATAAGTTGACAAATGCTACGTTTGAATTAATTTATCGGAGTTCCGTAATCTCTATGATCAGATCAGGGGGATCTGTTCCAGCTCCGGGATCCGACCGGCCAGACGTTTGTAACAAGCACAATGCATTGTGATGCTTCTCCGGCTTACTTTTTCTCAGCTACCGTTACTGGATGTTGCCGACGTCACTACCTCAACCGCACTCACCCCAGGACTGCAGCGATTCCAACCTTGATAAAATTGAAAACTTAATTTTATTATTAGTATTTGTTTCTCATCATATTTTAATTTTTTTTATTTTCATTTTAATTGTCACTTGAAATTATTGTATTCGTATCTTGAATTGATTTAATTTTGTTAACTGCGGTACTGCACATTGACCGTTGTTCCCGCGCAAACTGTCAGACAAGCCGGAGAAAGGAACTGGAGCGGTTGCTCCGTCGTCGCTATTGATCGTGCTTCTTTGGTGTCAACATCAACCCGGTGTGGGAGCGGCGCCTATATTCGGGTAGTGTCCTTACGTTTTTGATGAGCAGTACTCAATTGTCAACTAGGATAGCATGCACGTATAGGTGTTTTATGTGTATCCAGTATCCCGACCGGATTGTCAGATGTACTACAGGCATGCATCCACGTGCACGCGAAATGTAATTATGTACCGCGGCCAAAAAAAAATATAGAACTATGCATGCTGGGCAAAAACTAGCGCTTCCTCACTGGAATTTTTGCTGACTGCATATTTGTTGACTGACTTTATCGTCAGCGGGGCGTCTCGGTGTTAATTGTTAGTGCTGCCGACTCCGGTAGGCTTGCCCCGTTTCTTTCTCGCTTAGTTACATCGTGCACGTGTGCGCCGACCCGCGAGCTCTCGTATGACAGTGCTCCATTTTCAACTAAGATGAGCGTGTAGGTGTACCCGCCGGATTGTCAGGTGCGCGCAATGTGTAATATGGAGCGGCCAAAGAAACCCTTTGAAAGTCTTTCGCGGTGGCAGAAGAGGCGCCGGTTAAATAAAATTGTGTCAAAAGTTTCTACATGTAGCTCTCAGCCTATCACGACTGATACCCGGAGCACTGCAGAAGCAAGCTGTAGTAACTGGGTGGACAGGAACGCCTCCAATAATGTTTGCACTACGTCAGAGTTCGAATGCGAGATTGGTGGTGACGTATCTGAATGCAGCTCTCATGAGGGAATGGATTCACCTAGTAGTCATGCTGATACCCTTTCTGGAGATGAAGAGGTTTCATCTGAGCTGCCGTCCTTTGAACAGGATAATCCGAGCGCGCGCATTGTTTCGGTTTCAGGCAGTTCGAATTCTGAGGATAATCCGAACGCGCGCATTTTTTCAGTTTCAAGCAGTTGTGGTGACCTTGCAAGGGGGGCCGATTTTGGCAGATCTTGCCCAACTGAGTTGGCACAAGATGGTGCTTTTCATGACAGCTGTCTGCAGGTAGGAGTGGGATGCACTAATTCTGAACCTGTGCCTGTTCACAACAGTAGCTCAGATGAAACTGCGTCAAGCAAGAGCTTCCCTTCAGATGCATTCTCTACAGATTCCGAGGTTGAGGCTTTGCCTGGAACTTTTTTGAGCAGCATCAGTGAAAAACAGACAAATAGTGCCATGGCAAATAGTGATTCAGTGTGTCGCATGAAACACTTCCTGACTGAATGGTCTGGTGATCATAAGATCACTCATGGAGCCCTTTCCTCACTTATGAATGAGTTGAGGCGTTACCCCATCTTCTCAGGCTTGCCGCGCGACTCAAGAACTTTGCTGTCTACACCTCGCAGGGCATGCGCAGTAACTAGAGATGTGCCACCGGGTTCCTATTTTCACTTCGGCATTGCAGAGAGTTTGAAAAGCCTACTTGTACAAGTCAGTGACCTTTCGACCATACCACCCCAAATTGGTATAATGTTTTATGTTGATGGGCTGCCACTAACCAAAAGCACTCACAGTCAGTTTTGGCCAGTTCTTGGTAAAACTCAGGACGTAGCTCATAGTGGAGTATTCTTGATTGGCTGTTATCATGGCCATGCAAAGCCAAATTCCGTTGAGGAGTACCTTTCGGATTTCCTTGCTGAGCTTCAAGACCTCTTGGCAAATGGATTCCATTTCTGTGGACAAATATTCTCTGTTTATGTAAGGGGATTTGTTTGTGACGCACCGGCTAAAGCATTCTTGTTAGGCACCAAGTCGCACTCCGGCTACTTTGGCTGCGGAAAGTGCACACAAGAGGGCGAGTTTGTAGATGGAACGGTCGTTTTTCTTGAATCTGACGCACAGCTGCGAACAGATCAGTCATTTGCTCAAAAAGCACAAGAAGAACACCATGTAAAAGACACGCCCCTTCAGTCCTTGCCTGTAGGCCTAGTCACACAGTTTCCTTTAGATTATATGCATTTGGTCTGCATTGGTGTTGTGAAGAAGCTGCTGCTTCTGTGGATTAAGGGCAGTAAATCTTACCGCCTGCCATCACTGTCTGTAAATAAAATATCTCAGAGTTTGGTTGACTTGAAACAATTTTGCTGCGGTGAACTGGCACGACTACCACGGTCTTTGAAGGATCTTGGCTTTTGGAAGGCAACTGAATTCCGTTCCTTTGTTTTATACTTTGGTCCAGTAGTGTTGAAAGGTGTCCTAGGGCAAGAGAGGTATGAACATTTCCTCGTACTGCATGTTGCTATTATCATACTTGCTAGCCCATCCATGTGCATGACATACAATAATTATGCCAAGGACCTTCTTTGTTTTTTTGTTCGCAGTTTCAAGTCATTGTATGGTCGCGGGAAAGTTTCATATAATGTCCATGGGCTAGTGCATCTTGCTGATGATGTAGCAAACTATGGAGCATTAGACAATTTCAGTGCCTTCCCGGCTGAAAGCTTTATGTTTCGTCTGAAACAGCTGCTTCGCAGTTCAACTCGCCCGCTTGAGCAGTTGCACAACAGATTAATTGAGCTCAAAGAGAGTGGCAACCTCAATGCCTTCCAGAATGGTCCAGAACCTTCCATTGTTTTCAAGAAGATGCATATGGGAGGACAGCTACCGAATGACTGCAGGGGGCCACAGTTTCACACTGCCGTCTTTCCAAAGTTTGTCCTTAAATCGGCTATTGGAGACAATGGCTGCATTCTCTCCAACTGTTGCGTAATCCTAGTCTCCGATTTTTGCTTTGATGAAGCAGGTTCAAAAGTGATTGTGGGCAGACAGTTCACAGAGGTGAGAGATTTCTACACTGTACCTTGCCGCTGCAGTGACGTGGGCATTTTTGTTGTATCTCATCTGTCATCTTGCAAGGTGTGGCCGGTATCGCGTGTCCAGTCAAAATGTATGCTGCTTCCTTATTTAGGTTCCAATATTGAGTATTTAGCTTTTCCATTGCTTCATACTATGTAATTTTGCCTCATCATCAGATGTATGTGTTGTTGTATCTTTAATTGTCTACTTTTTACCAACACTTCAATGCTTTTACTGTCTGCAGCCTAATAGTTTTCACTTTTTCAGGCAATGTTTGCTATAGTTCGTTTTTTATCCGATGACTCAGTCGATGTGGTGCCAACAAATTGGCTAAAAGGAGACGAGTGTCTGTGGCCAACAGCGTTCCGTGCAACTCGTACCGTCAAGGCGGTGAAACACCGAGAAGTGCCAGATGCTTCTTTCAAGAAGCACACTGTTCACGTTCTGAGTTTTGAAGGTAAGAAAACCAGTGTGTTTTCCCTGTTATCTTTTCTTAATCTTATGGGATTAAGAAAAGAGGATATATGTTGAATTCTGCTGGTTAATTAAAGGAATATTTAATATAGCATGAACTGTCTGCATTTAATGCAACATGGATGCGATGAAGCACAAACAGTGAAACAAGATAGTAGTCACTTCATAGTTAACACCAGCACAGTTGAGTTTTACTTTTATACAAAGTGAAAATTGGATTTCCACAATATAGATCACCATAATTCTTAGCTTTGGAAGCAGAGTGGTCGTGTTTCATTTGTCCTGTTGACGTTTCATTTGTTAAAACTGATTATAAAATTTATCAGTATTTTTGGAGTGGAAATTTTAGAGTATAAGCTCTACTTTTCATACTGCAACTCTCATGATCAAATTAGGCACGGTTTCGACCTTCCTCTGCTGGAGGTGTTCCCATATGAAGTAACATGCATGATTTGCTGGGGAGAGATGCTGCTGTGTACCAAGTGACTAGGCCAGGGTAGAACAGCTGATTTGCTGGTGCATGGCCCTTCAGTCTTGCCGCAAATAAGGCACGCGCTGCTTTGAATATGTCAACTCTATGGTGCAGGCACTGAGTCGGATCATCTTGCCAATATAGCTTGCTGGAATGAAGGAAAGGTTATTAAGCCATACAAATATACTGCCATGATTGACAGAGGTTACTCATATAATGTGGTCTAACCAGGACAAACCTCCAAAATTCTTTCTTCATTGCGGTCTGCCTTTGACAGTATGTTCAGTAGTGTTATTTTTACTGAAGTCATAAGGAAACATTTCACATTAGATTTTTAAACAATTGTTTTTGACATTCACTGTTGGAGGCTTTAAATTGGGCTAAAATGAATGCTGAACGTCCAATTTCGTTTTATTTTAGACACATACCAAAGGGCAAGATCAAAATTAAGAAAAGCTGAGGATACAGATGACATCGCAACTTCAACAGATCAAGGTATGTAGCCCTCAATTTCAAGTATTAAATATTTCAGAAGTACTGCCACTAGAGCTTTGAAAAGGTGTACTCTGGCTTTGAAAGTTGTGAACAAGAAAATACTGTGAATTAAGAACTAGTTACTGCACAGCTTTATGGCTTAACCATTTATCATTTATGCAAACAAAGTAGCCTAATTTGCTCAATACTTGCTAAGCTGGATACTATCTTTGCATGATGCTATGCTTTGAATAGTTGCCATTTGGATATGCAATACTCAGTGAATCTTACTGATCTGATTGATCACATGCCCAAGAGAGGCTTTGGCGCATCTTTCTGTGTCCTATCAGTGGTAGAATTTCGGAGTGAGTAGGCCACCTGCTTCATCATCTGTCATGTGAAAAAATGTTTTGCACTGGACTTTGCTGTTAGTGTACATTATAAGAAGGGATGATGTAAATAAACTTGTTTAAACAATGATCAGCTGTAAGTATAGTAGTGAAGAGGTTCTTTGAAACTGTGACGGCTGGCTGTACTTTACTTGGCATGAGAACTGGCTTGCTCTTTATCTGAAATGACATTTTCCCATTTCATAGCTGGCAACACATGCTTACTTTGCATATTTGCTGTTAGCAGCTAAATTTTAAGGTGTTGAAACGATATAGCTGAAGTGGTGAGAGTCATGTTTTGATAAGTGAGTTATAGCGAGTGATGTCTCTATGCACAGATATATGGAAAAGCACTGAACAAGGGTTGGGGTACCTTGGTTTGCAAGGCGAGCCAACATTTCAACAAAGGGGCTTATCTCAGATGAAGACAAGATCCCTTGTTAAAATGTTGGCTTGGCTTGCAGGCTCGGGCCCCCTCAACCCTTGTTCAGTGCTCTTTCATACTGTGTAGCCATCTCCTTTCTCCTTTGTTACCCTGTGTACAGATGTCTTTAAACAAACTATGAGAGACATCTCAGTGCTATCTGTGCATTTCGATTCGATCATTTATCTAGAGCTCTTGAGCGGTGTGCTGAGCAGAAAATTAAATCATAGCACAGGTGCTTGTTTGGGACCAATGTAGTCTGTGTGGATTGCATGACAGCGGCCTCGCTAGAGTATGTTGTCAGTAAAAGTCAGTGCCTTTTTTTTTCACAATTTCACTTCACTTTCGCCACAGCATCTCTAGAAGCCAAAATTATGCATCTGGAATCTTCTCGAGTTGGCAATTCACCCATTGCACATTTAAAAATGGTACTGCTTATATTTTTGAGTAGTAATATTGAATACTGTTTGCATATTTATGTGAAAGAATATAATATGATTTTTGGTGACAGTACTGCACCTAGCAAAGCTATTTTATAAATGTGCAATGTGTGAAAGCAAGCTCAACTACCTTCCAGATACTATATCTGGCGTTTGAAATTTTGAGGCATAAGACCAATTAAGAAAATTTAGAAAGGAGAATCATCTTTTTTGATGGCCATCAAATTATAGAGTATTGCCCTTGAAATCAAAAATGAAGTTCATTACTTGATTTTAGCTAATTAAATTGTTTAGCTCTGTAGCAACCAGAATACCTGCCTCGCTGTATAACCAATCTGCAAAGGCTACACCAGGGTACTCATCATAATTTTTAAAATGCAGATCTATAGTAATTAAAAAAAATTGTAAATTCACTTCTAGCAGTCTTATCTATGGAGTTCTGAGTGGGGTGGCTATTTATGTGGTGAATTTCTCACCTTCGTGCTAGTGGCATTCACAAACTGTTGATATTTAGAATCGGTACCCAGTATAGACATCGCCTTGAACTTTTTTGCTGCAAATTCACATTTCATTTTCAGAGAAGGGTCGTGGGAAGCGAAAGAAGGTATCGGCAAGTTTGAGCAGCTCTGATATCTCTGATTTTGAAGATGGAAACAAAGATTTTGGACTCCGTGGTATTCCACCCTCACCTTTCAGGTCTCAAAGGCATGGAACGTTCCCTTTCTCAAGAAAATTTCTGGGTGATAAGAAAATAACTGATTCTTTCAAAGAGCTTGTTCTAATTTAGGAGCTGAATTTCAAAAGTACTCTTTTCATGACAAAGAAACACCATATTCATGGAGGTTATAATTTTTCTTGTTTGGTTAATTTTGTGTTGTTGCTTCTAATTGCAGTGGTTCAACTTTGCATGGAGAGAACAGTTCTGCAGCATTGCACACGTCCACAGGCATTTTGTCACCATGTCCTTCAGGTGAGGTCACTAGCGTTACCATATGTTCGGTACTGTTAAGCAGCACTGAGTTGCACAGTGCTTATTTGCTGGTGTAGGTGTTTCAGGCTTTTACTTAAGCAAGTCTGCTTAGGGAAATGCATGCAACATTCATGTAAATATATCCAGCTATATGCAGTCTCCATTGTCTGCAGGGGAAAGAAGTTTTGAATCATCACCCACTTCTGCTGGCATTTTGGCAACAAGTCGTTCAGGTACTGTTAAATGCTAGGAGCAGCTAATTTCATTTGAGTTTAAGAGCTTTTAATCAGTGTTGCTGAAGTTCTTTGGCTTGGAGTATTTCAGTTTATAATTTGCTTGCATTATAGTATATGTGTAGAGTGTGATCGATACAGTCTTAGTGTAAATGCATCCAGCTATATGCAATCATTTCTACCGGCAGAGGGGCGAAATTCTGAAACATCTCACACCTCGACAAGTGTTCTGCCACCAAGTACTCAAGGTATGCTTGCATTGCGGTGAAACTTGCCTCCCCCTAATGCAGAACCCTGCGCATGTCTTTGTATCTGCATATGTATGTATATATGTTATTATAAGCTACACGCATCATCCTTGCCCACAGAGAAAAGGCACTTCGAATTCGGAGCAGCCCACACTTCCACAGGCGTTATGTCACCAAGTTCAGGTACGCACACCTGCCTTATTATATGTTAAGTGCAATTAGGTGCCATCAAGCTGCATAGGTTTCCATTGCCAGTCTGAGCATCGTATGACTGCTTTTCGGGTCTAACTGTATAGTAATGTGTGCAGCATAATGGACGCAGCATTTATGTAACTATATCCAACTATGTGTAGTTATTTTTGCTTGCAGTAAAACAGAGCTCTGAAGCATCACACACTTCCATGGGATTTTTGCCACCAAATCCTTGAGGTATACAAATGCTACCTTATGTTATGTTGGGCACAGTCAGTCGCCACCAGGAAGCAGTGTCTAGTTACTTCTTTGAGCATACTGTGACACCGATTGTTGGGCTTGAGCATAAATTATTCAGTATGAATGCACATATATCTGACTTCATGTTCAGTCATTTGAAGCTAGAAGTAACTGTTTCAATTGAAATTTTGAGTTGTAATCAATTTATGAGAGTCTATTTCTATCGTCTTGCAGTACTTTTTGCTATTAAGTGAACACTTACTTTGTTCGATCTATTTGGGGCAGTTGTGGTCCGAAAGACCTCTCAAATTTTGGTTCGTCGGGTACTTTAACTTCAGCATAGTAGCAAAAAACATTACATATTGATGAACGTTAAAAACACTGGTGTATAATATGGAAGAGGTTCATCATTCATTGTATTAACATTTTTGCTTTATATGCAGCCTGCCTTGGATGCTCACATGTGAAAGACCGGGCAGCATCAGAAGCAGGAAGCATCAGCTCTGGTAAATAAAAATTCTTGCAAATAGAAAACAAAATACTTGAGCACCATGCAGGAAATAATTGCACAATGGATCTGTCTCAGTAAATATAGAGAGTAGGAAAGTTTGTTTCATGTGCAATAAGAACTGTGTCAACAGTAAAGTAAATTTATTCAAGTATGAACTGCTTTACTCAGCCAGTTGAATCAGATTTCTGTCAAAATCAAGCTGTAGAGTTGTGCTGGCTCTTTGGGCTTGGTACTGCAGCACAATTTGCTTTTGTGGGCAGCACCATGTAATATCCAGTCCTTTCAATCTGTATACAGCATGCCACATACTTGCTCCATCAGAACAACAGGCATGACGTGTGCTTCTACTTTATGGCTTAATGCATTTACTTCTGTTTCTTGGTTACTCTTTTCAGATAATGCACTTCGGATTCTGCGAGAAGTTTGCTTTGTGAAGAAAGAGCTTAGAGCGATAAAAGGGCTGTTGGAAAAAGGACAGTGCGGTGATAGTGGAGGGTCTGGAGAATCTGTCATTTTACCATTGAAAACAGAGGAGGATATCCAAGAAATTGAAAAAAAGCTGAAATGTCAAGAGTTTCATGCACGACTGGTATGTTTCATTTTACAAGTGTGCTGGTGTGGTTCATTTGCTTTTGGTGAATAAACATAGTTGCCAGTTCATGTACCTGACAGGGTACTCAGAGAAGGATGCAAGGCATAAAGCAGAGTGCACAAGTTGCTCGTAGTGTGCATATATGGTTCATTGGGAGCACATAATTAGTGTGGCAGGAAATTAAAGAAGGATGTGGCCATGGATATGTAAAGTAAAAGCAAGTGCAATGTGGGCATTACATTAGCAATGCTGCTGGACAGATTTCCTGCCAAAAACATGTATTACATAACCCCTACTGGTTTTACAGGTTCGCCAGCTTGCTGGTATAGGTGGAACCACTGCCCAAGCTGCGACGACAAGGATATTATCAAAGTTGATTGATGACTCTTTGGGCCAACATTATAGCTTGTATGGCCAGAAAGGCAAGAAGGTGTTTGCTAACTTGGAACTATTCAATGTGATCCAGAGTGAGTATACTCCCATGTCACATATGACTACTCAAGGCAGTTCTGGCATTAGATTCTTGAGTGCTGAAATTTTTGCAAACCGCTAAACAGCGCTTGTAAGATATATGGTCATATCATAGCTGGATACAAACAACATACATAATTTTTCATTGATATAGTAGTTCGTGGTTAAAGCATCATATCGGCACAAGAATTTCTAGGTCTCTAACTTGTTTGTTACTGTCAAAAATTAAAACTGATCTCTTTACTTTTCAGTAATACACATGCTGCATACGTACCATTGCCCATAGTTCTGCTGTTTTAGTAGGATAGCTGCTGTTTTCACGTTGTATCCTACTCAGCTGAAGCCCTCTCTTACTTCGCCTGGCAAAAAAACCTTTACTCCCGGGCAACTTTTTGTGGCTATGCAACCAAGGCTGCGGAGCAGTGCTTTAGTTCTGGCATATCTGGCCTCAGTTTCGGTTTCAGTTTGACCTTTACTTGAAGTCATAGTTTTCGAGTCGCAAGCGACACAGCAAGGTCCTTCTTTAGCCAGCTTAGGGCCTACTTGAACGTAAATGTGTGGTTAATGAATAAAACACACTTTGTACATTGCCAAAACGTGTGCATTGCGTTGTGTAGCAAGACCAGCGGGTAGACGCAACAAAAACAGCCAACATGCATTTCAGATTACTGACAGATGGTGTAGCATCTCGTTTTGCTCAGCATATTCTGCTGATTCAAAAATGCACTAAACTAACATTGCACTGTCTTGTGTTGTAGAACGATCATGATGTACCGTGATCATATAATACTCTAGAGCATGATCCTTGAAACTGTTGTGCTCGTGATTGTGTTTTAGTGTTTTTTATGCCGTCATTTTTTTTTTGCCTCTTACAGAAGCAGTACGGCTTATGAATGGACTCTCGCTGGCATCACTGCAGGATATCCAAACAGGAGTTAAAGGGTGGCTCAAGAACTGCTCTGCACGGCTGAAGAATGCCAAGAAGAGGTACTTGGATTGTGCTGATGCGATTTATACACTTATCCACATGTACTGAGAATTTGAAAAAAAAAGTCACCTTTGTACTCATGTGGGCTTGTCTTTTTCCCCCTACTGTTTGAAAGTGGAGGCAGGCTATTTCACTAGTTTAATGGGTTGAGCTCCTTGCTTGTAATTAGCCCATCCCTGTCACTAGGTCTAAGCCCAGTTATAGGAATAGGCACTTGTGTTGGCTTCTCTATCTTCTGTCATCTTTTTTGCACTTGTTAACAATGAAGGTGTAAACTACCAGTAGCCTGGACATCAGAGGTGTGCCTTAGCAATTTGAATGCAAATGATGACATCATCAAGATAAACAAGACAGGTCTGCCACTTCAAACCTGTAAGAACTGCGTCCATCATTCTTTCGAACGTGGCAGGAGCACAGCAGAGCCCGAATGTGAGGACGAGAAATTCACACAGCCTGTTGTGATGAAGGCGGTTTTCTCACGGTCCCTCTCATCAACTTCTATCTGCCAATAACCACTCCTCAGGTGGACCGAAGAGAAGTACTTGGCTTGACGAAGTCGGTCGAGGGAGTCGTCGATACGCGGCGTCGGATACACGTCTTTCTTGGTCACACTGTTAAGCTTCCTGTAGTCGATGCAGAATCGTAGTGCTCCGTCTTTCTTTTTCACCAGGACGACAGGAGACGACCACGTACTGCTTAACGGTTGGATGACGCCGTCTGTGAGCATCCCTTTGACCTGTGTTTGGATAGCATCTCGCTCCCGAGGGATAGGGCTGCTGATGGATGGGTCGGGCTCCTTCACGCGTGATAATGCGGTGTTTAACTGTTGACGTTTGTCGCACTTTAGACGACGACGTGAAACACGCACCAAACTGCCGCAAGAGGTCCTGGAGTTGCCTCTTTTCAGCGGGTGGGAGGCCTGGATTTATGTCGACGTTGTTGACCGCTGCGGCGTCAGCTCCAGGTGTGCCCTCCTCGCTAACAAAGCATTCGGCCACTTCCTGAACATGGTCGACGTGAGCGATGGCAGTACCATAGAACAAATGTCGATGCTCATTGCAGAAGTTGGTAACAAGGACCTCTGTCCAACCGTCATGAATGCATCCGAGGCCTCGGGCTACCGCAACGCCCTTAGTGAGTACGAGGGAGAGATAAGGCTAGACAACCCGGAGTCCCCGATGTGGCTCGTGATAGGTAACTAGCGAGAATGCTGGCACGTGATGGCACCATAACGTTATCGTCGGCGACTCGCAGGGCGGACCGAGAACCCGGGTGCGCTGGTTCTTCTGTGGCAATTGTGGTAGAAAACGTCACCAAGCGATTCAGGAGGTCTATGATAGCACCGTGCTCGCGAAGAAAGTCGATGCCAAGGATGACATCGCGAGAACATTTGCGCAGAACGAGAAAAGTGGCGACGAATGTGCAGCCTCGAACCGTAACCCGCACCCCACACATACCGAGTGGTGCGACATGTCCGCCGGCCGTACGTATGTCGGGCCTTCTCAGGATGTCGTCACTTTTTTCATGGCCGTCGCAAGCCGTCCTCTAAGGATAGAGTAATCTGCGCCCGTATCGACCAAGGCGCTGACCTCCTTCGTGTCGACAAGAACAGGGATATGCAAAGAGACTCTGCCTTCAGCCTCAGCGCTCCCGTCGTGACCTCATGCATCGAGGCCTGCGGGCGCTGCGGAAGCAGATAAGCGCGCGCAATGATTGGGGGAGCTGATCGCTTGGCGTACAATAATGTGTTTTAACAAATTGTTCCCAACAAAACGTGTTACGGAACGCAAGTTCGTTTATTTGCTTTTTAGGGTTTCAGCTTTTCTTTTTTTAGATTTGTTGTCGTCATCAACGGTTCTGTCATTCATCCTGCTGCAAAAGATTTTAAGAAGGATGTTAGTGCTGCACCAAAGAATGTGTTTAAGCACAAATTCGCACGTGTGTCCATCGTCACAGGCATCAAATTCACACGAGTCGTCATTTGTCAGCAAATCCATTGTCAGCTCCGTGACGAGCTTACGCTGGTCTGGCGCTCTTAAAAGCTCCGCGTCCGTTGCAAGCTGTTCAACTACGACGTAATTGTGTGCGACGGCATTCACTGCAAACATTGCCGGGAAAACAAGTCCTCCGCGATCCAGCTGCTTAACAAGATCGTAGTTTTCTTCGTTGGGCGAAACTGTGATGGTCTTGCTCACTGTTAGCGCTGATCTGCATTTTGTGCAGTTTAGCCTCTTCAGAGCTGTATGCACGGCGTATCCTGCAACGTACACAAGAACGGGGATGATGTCTGTTATCTTTGATAAAGCCGCTGCAGTCACAACGACGTTGAACGAAGGGCGCGGCGTGTCCACAGATCCGTGCAGGTGTTCCCACTTCTCAGTTTTTTAGCTTGCACAGATTTCTTGAAGTTTAGGCAGCGTGTTTTGCAGTTGTAGTTTATTTTCGCCTTCATAAATCTGTCTTAAGGAAATATGATATTGTGCTCGAGCCAGCTGCCTGTATTTGCCGAATCTTTCCTCTAAACTGTCCGTCTGCACCTTTCCCAGAAGAACGTAAGATAGATTAAGCTCTTCAAAGCAGTATCGGGCTACTTCGATGAGTGCGTGAGTTGTGTGGTGTAAAGCAGTATGCGTCTCTTTGGTCAAACAACCGCTGTCGAGGCGTTTGCTGTGCCACTCATCGAGCCAGTCCAACAGCTTGTACAAGAACTCCAGTTTAGGATCGTCCACAGAGGGGAACAGCGGCTCTTGAAAATGGTCGCGGAGTCTCTTCCCTTTGTACGGAGTCTTTACATTCACGATTTTCCACCATTTAACTATGATCTCAATGAAGCTAGCAGTGTACTCTGGGAAGTTCAGGTTGTGTGTTTTTCCAAGCGCACGAAGTGCGTGAGGTAAGCCATCGCTGAAAATCTGTAGAGCAAGCTTGACGTTTTGCCTTTCAAGATTGGATGGAAACAGCGCCTTCCTTGATAAACTATGACCGTATCTAAGAAGTTGGTCACACTCAAGGTTGTATGCGTTTCTGATGGTGGCGAATGACGCAGTCAACATGCGCCGTGGTTGTGCTGTATCATCCTCGAATTCGGGGAAGTAGAAACACAGCTGGTCACTTTTCTGGTTTAGCCAGCTGTTCCGAATGCATTTTAGTATGTGGACTGGGTCTATCACAAAAAACAACGGTCTCAAGGAGTCACATGGATGGGGAGAAACGATTCCGTTTGTTGGCGGAGATGCAAAGTAAGACATTGCCTTTCTGTTTATCGAGTTGTTGTCACTGACTATGCAGGTAACTCTGTAACCTATTTTCTCCAAGCCAGTGACGACATCCATTATTGACTTGTGCAGAAACACGGCATCAGCTTTGCGGACAGGGATAATGTGTGCAACTTCCTTAAATGGACAAGTAAGGCTTTGCACCATGAAAACGAATGCACTATTGGCAGCCTCTTCAGAATTGTGCGCAAGTCCAGCAATATTGCCACCCTTATAATCAAAATAAGGCTTTATGTGAATTTCGTCAACCATAAGCGTCATATGCCGCTGTCTGTCTTACTTTTCGCCTGAGGAGGAACGAACAGGTTGGACCCTAGCCTTGTGACTGGCGTCTTTAGGAAATGCAACGTGATAGACAAATCAGCCTTCACGCAAACTGAGTACTTCACCCAAGGAGCATCATCTTCAACAATGTGCAGTAATATGAGGCGGCCACTGCTCAATATTCTATGCCAGAACTCAGACTGGCTTGTTCGCACGCGTTCGTCTAAGTCATTTAGGCTCCGAACTGCATCTTTTTCCTCTTCGGCTCTAAACGTCTCGAGGGAGTCTGCAAGAGCTTTTTCAGTCGCAGCTGCATCCAAACGAATTATTCTAGACTCCGGATTCTCCCTTCTGCTGCAAACCTTCGAATAACCTTCTGCTGCAAACCTTCAATGATTAACAACGCCAACCGTGCCCTCGGCTACCTTCGCCGTAACTTTTTCTCTGCCCCCACTTCCTTGAAACTTCTCCTCTATAAATCTGTCGTTCGTAGTAAGTTGGAATATGCTGCGTCCATTTGGGATCCCTTCACGGAAAGCCTGATCAGTTCCCTCGAAATAATTCAGAATAACTCGGCACGTTTCATCCTTCAGAACTATAACCGTACCGCTAGCGTAACCTCTATGAAGAATACATTACAGTTACCATCTCTCGCTAGCCGTCGAAAGCACGCTCGCCTTTGCTTAATTCATAAAATAATGTATCATAACCCCAGACTGCACCGCGATCTTATACTTCCTCCGTCATATGTTTCATCACGAGTTCATCATGCGCATAAAATCGGCATTCCTTTCTTTAAAACAAAATCCGCAGCTGAGTCTTTCCTTCCACGAACAGCAAAGGACTGGAACCACCATCCCGGAAGTACAGCCTCCATCATCGACCATCAGCGTTTTTGTTCCGCCTTAGCTATCACTGTATAATTAGAAATCAAACGCCTTGTACTAAACCCATGTATACAACCACTCCCCTCTTCAATGCCCTCGGGCCTTGAGGGTAAAATAAATGAAATGAAATGAAATAGCTCGGGCAGTTCGGGAATTTTGACGGAACAGCATCCGGTCGAAGACGCAAACTGAGCATGGGTGCAGTTATCGTACGGCCCGTAGTATCATCCACATGACAATCCTCTCGAATGATGTCACCTTCAGTGAAGTGCAATTCGCAAACCTGCATGTGAATAGAAAAAAAAAATGCCTAACATATTGCAGTGAAGCCTCCCTCCAAACTAAATATATAACTGCTGAAATTCCACTAACAACGCACGTGAACGTGTTTGCTTTGTATTTTTCAAGGCACAAAAATAGCGATAGCAATCTCACCCTGGAATGTGCCGAAGGAAGGAAGCCCTCTCGGGGAATAGCGTGCAGCCATGCTGTCTTCAGTTCTGCTTCTTCAGGAAATTTGAACACATGGACTTTTGGTCCGGATTTGTAGTTGCCGCTACACCCAGGCACACAGCACTTGTTTGGCATATTCACAACTGTCCATGCATAGCAGCGCACGTTTTCACCACTTGTAGGACACTAGCGTGAACACGAGCAGCCCAGGGCCGAATAACTATTTCACAAAGCACCTCACAAGCGAGAAAATCACCATAGAATGCAAGCAGTGCACGGTACTGCTCCGCCGGCCGGCAAGCCCGAGCATGCTTCGCGGCGGCGGCGGCGGCGGCGGCGGTCAGCGCGTCGGCGGCTAGGCCTCTAGTCGTGACGTGGCACTGACGTCAGCCTGGAGAGCAGAGCTTCAGCGCGGCCCGTCGATGGCTGTTGAGGATGACTCAGTCGGTGCGATGGCGGAGGCTGGTCCGCGACTGGGGTTGCGTCGTCGGGGCGATTCAAGCGGCGCTTGGGGAAAACTCTTCGGCGATGCGGCGTTCTACGTCGGGGCGACTGCGGAGGTGCGGCGGCGGAAGCTGGTCGGCGATGGGGGTTGCGCCATCGGGGCGATTCGAAAGGCGCGTCGGGGAAAACTGTTGGATTCGGTTGGTGCGGCGGTGGAAGCTTTGCGGCGGATCGGCGTTCGGCGGCCTCGCCTCCAAGGGCCGCCGGAGCTAGTTTTCCCGACGAGGGCTCGTGGAACCACGTTGTCCTCAGGCGAAACGGGGCCCAGAGGGCAAAGACCGGCGTGGAGAAGGCGATCGCGACTCGCGGCGCGGAAGAGACAGGGAACTACGCTGGCGGGTGACATACTCGGCGATGTCCTGAGGGCGCTCTCCAGGTCGTGGACGGGGGCTGCCGATAGAAAATCCGCGTAGTCCCATTTCGCGATAGGGGCACCGCCGGTAGAAATGGCTGGCCTAAACACAGTGGTAGCAGAGCGGTCGTTGATCCGGAGTGCGTCAGTGGTCAGTCCTCCGCGGTGCCCGGCGCCGATCCGCCAAGTAAGGAGTGTAGTGCCGGAGCCCACATTTCGCTGGCTGGCCTCTCTGGAAACAAGCGCTGCGCGCCCGCCGTCGCTCAAAGCAGGCCCAGACTCTCTCGGACATGTCGCGACGTGCTGCGTGACTCATCCAGCCACGCCGGCGCCGACACGGACCCTTCCTCCTCCCCTCCTCTCCGTCAGTGCGAACTCCTCCGACGCTCGCCGGCTCTCGACCATTGGTCTAATTTGAACGGTGGCCAGTGCCGTGACCTGATTGGAGGATTTGAACGGCTGGCTGCCGTAACCGTTACCAGCGGCTTTAAAAGCGGAGCCGCGCTGAACCCGACCAGCAGACGGGCAGCAGAAGAGCCATCACGCCGGAGCTACGCTCGCCGCCGGAGCTACGCTCGCCGCCGGGGCCGCCCTTCTTCTTTGTGCTCGCCCGTGGTGCTCTTGGCCCTTGTATCATGTAAAAGCCCTTGTACATACTGCACATAAAGATCATTTGACTCACCGTCGCCTCGACCGTTTCCTGGCTCGGACACCCAGTCCCAACATTGGTGGCAGCGGTGGGATGCCCTGTCCCAAAAGTGGTGGCAGCGGTGGAATGCCAAAGTCCCAACAGGAGTCGGCTGAGCAAAGTGCACCGCGGCCAATGGTGGGGTGTAAGGCGAAGTCCCAGGGGGTGGGGCCGCGCGGCGCACGACGTCCGCGTATGTGACTGGCTGGACAGGAGGCGGGTACGGCGCGGGATCGTATGGGGTCGGTTGCGGCGCCGACACAATTACAGCGTCTTGTGCCCTGAGTGCCTGCCGGACTTCCTCGCGGATGACGCTGGTGACGGAATCGACGCGAGGGGCAAAGGTTGCTTGAAGGTGCTGCAGCTCCTCGCGGTACACGGAACGGATGAGTTCGCGAAAGGAGTCCGGATTTTTCCTGGGATCATAGTCGAACTGGTCCAACGTTGACAGAGTCGACGCTGGACGCAGCTGCCGGGCGTACTGAATTGGCTCTCTGCTGGAGCAATTTCTCCATGTGCACGGCATCGGCCAGAAACTCCGCGACAGTGTTGGGCGGGTTCCGCACGAGACCGGAAAAGAGCTGGCCTTTGACGCCACGTATCAGGTGCCGCAGGTTTTTTTCTTCAGGCATGGCCTGATCGGCGCGATGGCAAAGACGTGTCACATTCTCGATGTACTATCGGGGACAAAAGAGGCATACTCCACGTGGCGGGAGCGGGAGCAACGGAAAACAGCGGCTATTCGGTGAGCTAAATCCCAAAATATTGAAACGAGCCAAGCGACACGCCTGCTGATAATAAAGGTCACACATTGGCTGTCTCGATCCCAGACGTCGCCTGTAGATGGCGTTGCAACGCAGTTTTCCGTTGCTCCGGCCGTGTGGAGTATACCACTTTTGTCCCCGATAGTACATGGCAACACCCTCATTGGGAAGCTGAATGCGAGAGGACAAGGTACGCTCCGCGCTCTCCCGGCTGTCACTGTTGTCGTACGTAGCCAGGGGCTGACGTCGGAAGTCCGGCCACGTAGAGAAAGTAGCCTCACGGTTTTCGAACCACGTGCGTTCAGTCTTCAAGGCTGAAGTACACGTTACGCAGCTTTGTAGCGTCGTCCCAGCAGTTAAATGTCGCAACCCGTTCGTAGTGCGCCAACCAGTCTTCGGCATCTTCAAACAGGTCACCGTGAAAGGGCTCAGGCGTTCGTGGGGTTGAAAGGTGAGATAGGTGGGGCTGGCTGCAGGAACAGTCGTAGGCAGGGCGGGAATTGGCGTCACCATGAGTGGAGTGGTAGTCGAGGGCGCGGCGACAAAAGGGAGGGCCTCGGGGGACAGGCCTCGGATACTCCGGCTGGCACGATGGACAGGTGTAATGTGAGGTCGCCTTTGCGCTGGATGTAGGCATGGCTTTCACCCTCCCCCCCCCCCCCGGGTGGGGGCTCGCCAGGCTGGTTCGCCAACCTGCCGGTCGAAAGCTTGCCTCTGACTTGATTCGGGAGGTATGGTGTCGATGCAATTTCGGTGGCGCTTGTGCCGTTAGATGATGGAGTACTAAAAATGAAGAATTCCAAAGCGATGCAGCACGAACTGAAGAGTCTGTCGAATCACTATCTCGACATCTCTGAAGTGCGACCTTTCGGGAGGCCTGGTATTCTTTGCAAGTCGGCAAACATTGAGTGTGTGTCGGATCTGCTCCGGTGTCGTACTTTTACTGCTGTTCCGGTTAAGGCCTTCATTCCGGAACAGCTTGCGTGCACCAAAGGTATTATCCGTGGAGTGGACCCGTCATCTTCCGCCCAAGAAATTCTGGAGGAATTCCAGGACGCAGGAGCCAGGGTTATTTCTAAGTACCGCTGCTCGCGCGAGGTCGCAGTTGTGCGTGTTGCTACAGAGTCAGTAATTACAACTTTTGCTGGTCGCAGCTGCCCCTCGGAGCTGAAAATAAGGCCTACTGTACATCGCGTGGACCCGTTGCAATCTCGTCCTCTGCAATGCACAAACTGTTGGCGATTTGACATAGTGGTAAAGCCTGTAAGTCGGCGACTAGATGCCGGGTGTGTGGTGAAGGACACTCTTCCGACAGCTGCACTGCTGGTCAACCCATCTGTTGCTTGCGCAGTAACGCCCACAGTGCTGACGATGCCACTTGCGAAAAACGGTCACAGGAGCAGAGTTTATTGGAATTAATTGAGCAAAATAGATGTTCCCGAGCAGACGCTCATGCGCTCCTTAACCGCTGAAATCACTCTTACGCCAGCCTTGTGCGTTCCTCTAGCTGCTCCTGACCTTGAAGCCACGCTGTCTGCCAAGATTGTATGAAGCGTCGAAAAAGCACTGCCAGTTGTGGTGGACCGTATGCTCAGCAGCTTTACTCAGGCTTTGTCTGAGATTGCTGCGAGTCAGGCAGTTTGTCATCCCCCACCTGCAGTGCCGCCAGTGGCAACTTCACTTCAAGCCTGTGCTGAAAGTTAAATTGGACCATCATCTACCAACGCACCGACTCCCGTGCCACCTCTGGATAGCCTCGCAGTTAGTCTTCGTCGCAGCAGTGTCTGTACCACTGATGTGGAAATGACCTGCCCTACACAGAAGCGTCGTGCTTCCACCTCTCCCTCTAAGTTCTCCGTCCCCCAGTTCAAGAATAAAAAAGGGCCTTCTAAAGTCTGTTTCAGCCTCTATTCTCGACTAGTTTTCATGGCTGGTGTAAAGGTCCTACAATGGAATTGCCGATCTCTTGCCTCTTCTCTTACAGATTTAGAACTTATTTTATCTTCCCATAATCCAGATATAGTGCTCTTACAAGAAACTTGGCTCTCCTCTGTAGAATCAGTTTCATTAAAGGTTTCGTGTTTTTCGAGCGGACCGCATACATGGTAGGGGCGGTGGGTTAGTGGCCCCAATTTCTTCAAAACTGTGTCACCACGCATCAATTAATAAAAAGTTAATGCTTCCTGACTGAGAGCTCTTAGCTGTTGATCTTACTTTACCGCACTGTGCTCCTGTCACAGTTGCTAACGTATATTTTATCTAGCAGGAGTAAACAGAACAGACCACCTGGACAGCTTGCTTGACAACTCTAATAGGGTCATTATTGCTGGAGACTTTAATTCACATCACGTTGTCTGGGATACCTACATTGACTCTCATGGTCAGATGTTATGGACATGGATGTCGGCAAATAATGTGCGCTGCTGCAATTCTCGGGCCATAACCTTCATCCGTAGAAATTCGAGTTCCGTTCTCGATTTGTCCTTGGCAGCAGGTGGGGTAGGTATAGGGGCATGGTCCACAGTTGACAGTGGTACGTCTAGTGACCACTTGCCCATTATTTTCACCATCTTGGTGAGCCCCCTCTATGATCAGGGTTCTGCCCAAAAGTTAGTTAATCTTGCAGCCTACAAATCATCTTTGCGCGCCTCCCTTTCATCTGATGTTTGTTCCAACGGAAACGACAGGGCTCAGCGAGTGTTTCATTCCGTTTTGAAGGCTACAGAGAGTTCACAGTTCATTGTGCAGTCTGCTGTTAGCAATAAATCACCATCCCCATGGTGGAACGCTGCGTGTTAGGAAAGCAGCATGGAAGAGCCTTTCGCATAACCAGAGCCCTGCTAATTGGATCAACTATAAATTTTTCTCGGCCTCGTTTAAGAGAACAATAGCAAAGGCAAAGGATGACTACAATCAAAATTTGAATACCTATTTGTCAGCCCCAAACAATAAGAAGGCTTTGTACCGTTTTATGGAACGGAATATCCACTCCTAAGCCATGCAGTTAACAAGCTCGGCTGTACTGTCTCCACATGAGGCGAAAAATGAGTTAGAGCGAATCGCACAAGGGCTCGCGTTACGCTTTCAGGAGCAGCGCAGAGTACCCCTGTTCGATCCGTTCCCCTGCTCAGACTATGTGGTGGTTGATAAATCAGAACTACTAACTGTAGTTTCTTCAATGCAATCTTCGGCTTCGGGTTCGGACGGTGTTACGGTCGGTATGTTGAAAATCTTAGCTCAAGAATTCACTCAGGACCTCCTCGATCTGGTAAACGCTTCATTGGAAGCTGCATGGCTGCCGCACTCCTGGAAGGTGGCGAAAATAGTATTACTCTTAAAAGATTCAAAGAAAGGATTCCATCTTGATAAGATTCGGCCGATAGCTCTAACATCCTATTTGGTAAAGCTCGTGGAAAGAATTGTGCACAGCTACCTGTCAAAGCATGTTTCAGAAATCAACGCATTGTGTCCAGCCCAGATTCGCTTTCGCCGCGGGTGCTCATGTTGATTTAGAGAGCAGAATCCGCCTTGCTACGCGAAACAACGAAGTATCAGCGTTAGTGACGCCGGACATTGCTAAAGCATACGACAGTGTTGAACATTCTATCCTTCTCACTAAATTGTCATTACTACACCCGCCGTACTACTTTTATGCGTGTATTCGTGAATTTTTAGCGGGATGGCAGTTTTTTTGCACTGACGGCTCCTTCACTTCAGACACCTACGCCCAGACAAGAGGTGTGCCACAAGGTTCTGTGCTTTCGCCCCTTCTTTTCAATATTCTGATGTGTGACATTCCCATCCACCCTGACGTTACAGTTTATGTTTATGCAGATGACATTGCCTTCTTTGCCTCGGCAACCGACATTCATGCCCTGTATCGTTGTCTTCAAGCTTACCTCTCAATGCACTCGAGGTTTGGCTTAATAACATTAATCTGGTGTTAAATGTGCATAAAAGCAGTGCGTTAGTTTTTCAATCCAACATGCCTTTATATATATCGTTACTCTATCGCACAGACAACATACCGCAGGTGGAATCCTAGCGGTATCTAGGCGTAATTTATGATGCTAGTATGGACTGGTGGCCCCACATCAAGAGTAACGTTGATAAAGGAGAGCGTGCGCTCGGTCGGCTACTTCGAATAAGCAATAGGAAATTTGGCATGCGCTGAGACACGCTTCTACTCCTGTACAAAACCTATGTCAGACCCATTTTGGAATTTGGCTGCATACTCTTTTCTGGGTCCGCCAAATACAAGAGCAGGGAAGAATGGTGGGCATGTTGGTAAGGCATGTCAAGGGAGAAAACCGGAAACACAAGAAGAGAACGACACAGGTCAACGGCTGGACTAACAACGGCTGAGTTGTTAGTCCAGCCGTTGTCCTGTGTCGTTCTCTTCTTGTGTTTCCGTCTTTTTTGGCTGGTTTTCTCCCTTGACACGCCAAATACAAGCTCCGTCCGTTGCTGCTGTTAGAAAGGCGCTCACTGCGCCTCTGCCTTGGTCTCCCTCAGTCAGTTTCTACAGCAGTTCTGTACCTGGAGGCTCGTATTCCAGACCTTAACTCTCGTTTTCAGCTATTAACTGTCAGGACTTTCTTACGGGCATTTGAGTCTGCTTCTGGTGTCGCTACACCTATTTTTGTTTCCCACCCGGCTCTCTTTTTTAGTCATATGGCCAAGGTTCCGCCTCCCTCAGGTCGTGTTTACTCAAAAACCTTTTATCGATCATTGGTATACACCATTTTACGAGGAGCGGGCAGGAGAGGGAGAAATACTCTCAAACACGTGCGCTGCGCGACACCCCACTGTTGCCGTCCTCCCCTGGGCTGATAATCCGGCCCGCGGAGCAACGTCCGCGGCTGCTTAGCTACCGGTCAAGAGCGTGTTTGCGTCTGTACAACAAAAGCAGAAATGTTGTACGAAACACCAACGTCTTCTAGACATCATTGTTTTATTGTCGGTTGCGGAAATAGTCGACGAAAGTAGAAAAAAACAAACGCCGCCAGTATGTACGCGCACCATGTTCTGTGAAGGTCTCAGCACGTCTGCGGTGTCCATTTTTTCAACGCTTTTCCGCCGGTCCCGAGTTACATTGGCAGTGGGCGTAGTTGTGGAACAAAAAATACTTGCGCCAACAAAAAGCTTAAACGTTAGCGCACTTTGTGAACGAAATGCAGACAGAAACAAGCCTACTGCCTGTGCCCAATATCGAGCGCGGAACGAAGCGCAGCGCCTGGGTTACCAAACTATAATCTGTGCATAATTTTAAGAGATCAAGTATTTGGACGGCCTTGGCAGAGTTCTTTGAATTCAGCAGTACTCTAGGTGAGGACTTCATAAATTTGGCCACAACTTCATTTCGCCACCCCACATGATCGTCAATATCGGGAGGGTGTGGGGATCGCCACCTGAAAAAAATAAACATGTCGTTAGTGCGAAAATACTAATTTAATTTGCACAGCATGGCATGAATAGAAGCGGCGACACTTTTTGTCCAACTGCAAAGTGAGGGAAAATGCAGCCATGGCAACGTAAGATGAAAAAATAAACGGCATGCACAGGACGGTAAACTCTGCCACGCATTGTAATAAATTATTCGACTGAAATCGCATCGAATGCACTGTAAAAAAAATCCACACTATGCATAACCGTGCCAGAGATACAACAAACGCAGCGACTTGAGCAGTGCCCCGACCCGATTGGGACTGGAATTCTCAACACAGGTGCGGCGATTCTGCCTGTTAGTAAGTGGTAATAGCGTTACATTAGCGTACCAACCTATTAGATCGTGTAATTGCACATTTTCTGGTATTTGTACACCAGTGAGTACTGGCGGGAGCGGAGAAGGCGAGAATGCGAATTGCTTTCAGTCAACTGGCTTGTATCGCTCGTAGTACGAACAGCCCTACGCAAGCGGCAGGAGGGGCCGAATTTCAATTTCATCGCGCGTATTTCCGCAAACAAACATTCTAATCATCAGAAGTGGATTCGTTTCGGTCATGTACTCGCTGTTTCCAAAATGTTCAGTTTGTAAACGGGGTACTCTGTCGCAAGCTCAGCATCACTGTCACACTCGCCATGTCCAAGCAGGCAGCGAAAGCGTTCATGAAAAACTGCGCTCCACGAAAAACTAGATATTCATTGCTCTCCGCGATCTTGTGTTTCAACACATTTTGCTTTCGTTTTTCTAACATGCAACACCGTGCCGCATTCGCCCTACAGGCAACCGGCGACAAAAAAGCACGCGTGAACTGCGAGCATGGCACTCACCGATGCTGATCGCTCGTGCGTCGAGGAATGGTCGCCTGCTCCCAGTTGGTTATTGCAGGAGCTAATGGCATAGCACACACGAGGATGGACACGAGGCGAACGCCCACCCAAAATTTCTAGGCTTGGCAGGAATAAAACGGGCGAATGACACTTTCAAAGATCGCACGCTGCTTCGTCTGCAGCCCACCGGCTGCAAATTATCAGCCCATGATGGCGTCGGCGGTAGGCGGCGCTCGAGTAAAACAAACATGGCGGCGCCCAGGTATCGAAACTAAAATCATGTATAGATCTCAGTTTTGTGTGCAGAGTAGGTTCAGCAACGTTCCTTGTGGATATTGCTTTTGATTACATTTTCCCACCTAATGCTTTGCATTAGGTGGGAAGCATTAGCATTAGGCCCTCCACTACGGCGTCTCTCATAGCCTCAGTCGCTTTGGGACGTTAAACCCCATAAACCAACCATAAACCAACCTAATGCAAAGCATCTACCGTCCAGGACACTAATTTGTGTCCTCTCAGAACACCTTGACCCTTTCCCCAACCACAGTGTGATTGCTACAGATGCGTCCGGGGCTGGCCAGAACGCAGCCGTTGGCATTTTTTCTGAGGATCTCTCTTGGAGTTATTCGCTTCGAGTCCCGGATTACACTTCCATATTTCTAGCGGAGTTTATGGCTCTTGGGCTGGCTGCTTCAAAGATTCCCCCCAGTGTCTCCCAGGTGATATTCCTGTCAGATTGCCCCTCTGCTTTGTTGGTGCTGGAGTTTAAACGGGACGATCTATTGAGCCGCTCATTAACTCTTTCGTTACCACGCCACTGTGCTTCGATCACCGGTGATCGCAAAATTCGAAGCGCTACGGCAGCGCGACCGCGGCCGCTACGGACTTGCTGAGTCATTCGGTTTGTTGTTCACACATTGAACTTCAACTTCCTGTTTAGTTTATATTTTTGCCAAAAAGCGGCAATTTTTGAGACGCGTTTGAAGTTGGGGGTGCGGCGTCGGGCGCTCCGAACAAGCCGTCATCATCGGGAATGGCGCTCGCTCGAAAAAACCCCATTCCACTCAATTCCGCTGCGTTTTCACCACATATTTTTGATGTATCGATTAGCACGGACCCTGACGACGATGCTGTATCGTCAGGTATTGTTTCGAAGCTCAAACTGGGCAACGAGAGCCCAGAACGCTCGCCTGTGTGTTCAGATTCCTCGTTCCGGTCTGTTTGTGCGAACCGAAGCTCCTCATTATAGCCGTTACGAGAGTCCCCCTTGAAGCGGAGGGTACGGCACGGACGCTCCGTGTATGGCGTCGGACGCGCGGACGGCGCGCACTCGGAAAAACCTTGCTGCGCGCAATTCTACTGCGTTGACTGCAATTATTATCTATGCTACGAGTAGCAGAGTCTCTGATGACGGTGTTGCATTGTCGGATTTTTGTTCAGACGCTGTAACTGCGCAAACCGATCCCGGAACGTTGGCCTGAGAGTTTCGCTTTCTTTTTCCTGTCCGCTTGTGCGGGCGCATCTGGTTTGTTGTTCAGACGGTTAGTTCCATTTCCGGCCTAGTTCGTAATTTCCCCGCCGGTCGTGCATTTTTGAAGTGCCCTTGGAGCATAGGCTTATTGCGAAATAATACGCGGTGAGGATGGCGTCGTGGCGAGGTCGGGCGCTTCGCGCGCTCGGAAGGGTCCCGCTGCACGTGATTCTTCAGCCTCTGCTGCTGATTTTCAAGATCCTCCGAGCAGCAGTGACTCGGACGAAGATGTTGTAACGTCGGATTTCGATTCTGCAGCTACATCGCAGCTATACTTATCGCATACTATATATCGCAATATCGCACGTATACCTTGTTGTGTTTTATATTTTTTTTTATATTTTTGACGTCAATTAAATAAGTTTTGATTTGTATTTTTTAAACCACGCTTGCCAAGCTTTCGTTTGGCGCATAACATTACACTTCCAATTTTTTTTTTTGTTGGACTGTAAAAATCATATAAAGGGCACTCGCAAACAAGCCTTTTCAAGAGGCATAAAGAAAAAAAATTCTAGCTCAAAAACTATTCAAGTTATAATTTTCAAACTTTAATGCCATGTTTTAGAAAGAATTTGAATTGTTTTGTAATTCCTAGAATTTTTTTAGTACAAGTGTTTGGAAAGTTATTATCATATAAACACAAAAATTTTGTTTTTTTATTTTTTGTTGTGTTTACTGATTTTTTTACAGCATTTCAAGCAGAATAAGTGTTCAAATAAATTTCATTATAAAGTGCATTCTATCTCAATTATTGTTATGCATTTTATATAATTTTATCTATCACAATTTTTCTAAAAAAAGTTTTTGTCTGAGACATACGAAAAATGGTCGTTTTCCCGTGGTAACGAAAGAGTTAAAGTATTTCATTCCTGGATGGCTGAAAAAGGTGCGCTTCGTTTGGATCCCAGGTCACTGCGGTATTTCTCAAAATGATTCAGCAGACTTCTTTAGCAAAATCTGCTGTCAATGCAACGGTCGATCCCTAATCTCATCCTTTTCGGAATGTCTCGCTTTCAGCGCTTTCAGTATATTACCACTCTGTGCAACGATCCCTTGCTGTTTACTGTTGACTACCAACATCTCACGTACCCATGGAAGGTTCGTGCATGTAAATCCCGGCAGTGTGAGGTTGCGATGGCACTCCTGCGGTGCAGAATCCCCCGCTTAAATCTTTATTTATGCAGATGCGGGTTCAGTCCCTCAAACCTTTGTGCGACTTGTGGAGAGGTGGAAACACTGGAGCATTTCCTACTCTATTGCCGAAGGTTTGCACTTCAGAGAAGGACGTATCTCGAAATTCCAATTTCTCGAATGGGACTCACTTTGTCCGTTCCGCTTCTTCTCTCCTTCGGTGCTAGCGCCAGAGGTTTCGCATTGCAACAAGTTTGCGATTTCCTCCACAATTACATAATTGCTACCGGCAGGTTCCCTTGCTAATGGTATCCAAAATTTCCGCAATGCAAAATCATTCAGAATTTTTCTTGTATTCAATTCTCTAATCTTTCTGCCCGTTTGTTTTTCCCATTCATTTCTTCCCATAATTTCTTTTTATCTATTATTCCATCTTTAATTCCTCGGAATACGTACCCATAGTTAAATCATTAGCTTGGCAACAAAAGGCAATCCATTAGCTTGGCACCAATTTACCTTCTTTGGGCTCTCCTCACTGAACCCTGTCCAATCCCCCGTCGTGGGTATGTGCCATGCCACCAAGGCAACAACAACAGAGCAAGCGCGCCTCGAGAGCCCACGGCCGCTTCGTCGTCGTTTTCGACTCAGCGCGGAGGCCGCGTGGCGCGTTAGGCGCGTGGCAATATGCAGCTAATTCAAACCAGATGTTTGTTTGACTGCCCAACCAATTCTGCACTTAGTCACTTTGGGAAAGAGTTAATGGCCGTATTTACATCTCACCCTGTATCGTTTCAATTTGTAAACTGTGTGCTCTCTTTTTTCTGGTTGAGGTTACTGGTTTGTGATACCGTAGCTTTATTCATTATATAAAAAGGCATGTATATTTGTTTCAAGATGCATTGTTATGCTGTTTTTATTACTTGTCTCAATAGACATGTATATGTGATTCATTATTTTTTGTGAATCCTGTAACAGTTTTGTGCAACATTGTGACATATATGCAAGTTTGTAGCCATTTTTCTTGCTTTGCAGTGGTGATCAAATGCTTTAGTCCCCAAAAACTGTTTCTCACGTTAGCATCCTGAAGGCTGCTAGTCACTTTGGCTACACTTTGCTACGCCACACTGACAGATACCTCTTTTTTATTGAAAGTAACGATGTTATGCTGTCACCCTACTAGCGTGTGGTCACTTTCTGCACACTATGCAATTAGATCTTTAGATCCTTGTGCTACCACGCAAGACTACTATAAAAAAATAGATGAGGTCATACCGGTCATCGTTTGGCTTTAGCGCGACAACAATGGATATTCTAAAAAAGAAGACATCGAGCATGTCAAATTTCCAAAGGCATGGGGGTCTACTAGTCGACGAGATAAAGCTGTCTGAGCACTTCAGCGTGACCTCGTCAGGAGAAGCTCAAGGCTTCGTCGACCTTGGTACTTTTACGAAACCACAGGATAAACACCAACCGTGCGATCATGGTATGGTAATAATGTTTGTGCCCCTTGTAGGAAAATGGAGCCAAATCGTCGGTGTCTTCGCGACAAAAGGAAATGTAAAGGGCGATATTTTATTGAAGATGATGATCGAAGCCGTTATTATTGTTGACAATGCCGGACTTTTCGTAGATTACATAACATGCGATGGGGCGGCCTGGAACCGAAAAATGTGGAGGCTTGCAGGGGTTGGTGCATCAGCAAAGAGTGTTACGTGCAAAGTGGATCATCCCGTTGACAGAGAGAGGTAGTTGCATTTCGTTTCGGGCTTCCCTCATCTGATTAAGTGCTTACGAAATGGTCTCCAGAGGGCTGACTTTATCGCCCCCGGAGGAAAGGTAATTCGGCACACTTGAAACTACGTATCGCTGTTTGTAATTGAGGAAAACTGCAATCTAGTTTTTGCATTTCTCTAGGTTTCAATGTGGCCTGTTCGAGAAGCATTCCGACGCGACTGCAGCGTGCGGACACTGAAAGTCATGCCTGGACTCACTGAAGCGCATACAGATCCCAAGAGTCATTTTGAGAAAATGAGGGCTTCGTACGCCTTCCAACTTTTTGGGACAAACGTCCTGAGAGGAATGGCATTTTACAAGAAAGATATTGAAAGGAAATGCGGCTCCATCGAAGCTACGCAAGAATTGTTCACGTAAGATATACTATCCATGAATTACTGATTTGTCAGTCGGCATTAGCCTTGCATACAACGTTTGGTTTGTGTTTCTTTTTGTCTTCTTTTCAGGAAGATAAACAAATTGATAACGGCCATGACGTCAGGGTTTTCCGCCGAAGCACTCAGGCCAGCATCTCCAACAGCTACCGTTCTTGTGGACTTTCTGGACTATCTTTACAAGTGGGAAGCTGGCACCTCTTGAAAACGAGGCTTTCTAAGCGATTCCACAGCGACTGGACTTATAGTTACCCTTGCTAGAACGCTATCATTGGTGCAGTACTTGACAGAGGCGCTTCGATTTAAGTACCTAATGACTTCGCGTTTGAGCACAGACCCTGTGGAGCACTTGTTTGGAATAATTCGGCAGTCCAGTGGATGCAATTCCCATCCTTCTCCAGAGCAGTTCCTCATCACTGTGAACTGCCTATCATTTTATAACTTTGCTCGAAGCGTTATGGGGCCAACGCCACTCCAGAAGCGATAAGTGCCCTCCTGAAAGTAAGTGACAAGGACAAAACTATAACCCCAAAGACAGTCAGTCGGTGAGATTCTTGCGCAAGGTAAACTAAACCAGGGTGAGACTTCTATCGTTAAGGTGCCACCTGCAAATGAGCAACCCTTGCCATTAGTGGTCGAAAAGAGTGACTCAAAGAGCAACACTTGCCCTTAGTGGTCGAAAAGAGTGACTCAAGACTTATTTATTATATGGCAGGGTACATGGCCAGAAATGTGTCTTGAAAGTTAACTGTGCGTCTTGCAAAGACATTCTTCTCGTGGAACCAAATGAGGCAGCAGTGCACCATCTCCCATCCGAGTATACAAAACATTGTGACTGGGGTGGACTTTTATACCCCTCGAAAGATTTGCACTGCCTTGTCGCTGAATTGGAAAATTTATTGACAGAATGCTTCAGCACCGGAGAATTGCCCGCCAACAGCATCTCCGACGTGATATCGCTTGTGAGGCAAACATTCATTCATTCTAATGCTGTTGGGTGCAGTGTACACAAGGAAGAGATCAGCATGAAGGTGGTCTCTTTCTATGTCCTTACGGGCTTGCACTTTCTCGTCAAAGGACTGAACAGCGAAAATAGCGCAAAGCGAAAAAGAGCCAAACTTGCTAAGCTGAGCAGGAGTGTGTAAAATTCGCGGCAGTCAGTTGCACCAATGCAGCTTTGCGTTTTCTCAGAAATATTTGCGAATTATTGCCAATAAAGCCATTTTGTATATATTGCCACACTTAGTTTAGACACCACTCTACCGGCGCCCCCGTGCGGTCTGTCATCGACCTTTGTCGCGCGCCGGGCTTCGTCCTCTTCTGCTCGGTGCTAGGGTCGGCCGGCTGCGCTCTGCCCAGTGTGCTCGCCAGGTACTGTTCTGCCAGGGATAGAACGTTCTACCGGCGTCCGTGACAATATTTCCAACGCAATCAGACTTTTTGCATGCCTATGTGAGCTACAGTGAACGCCCGCCAGCCATACGTCACACGGAACGTTTATAACTTTACAAGAAAGGACTATCTGCCTTTCTTCCATAAATGTCTGATGTAAGATTAAACCCCGTAGAGGCCTAATAACTTCAGGAGCGCACCTGCCTGATCACCAGCTACTCGCCGAGCTGCTGCGAGCGAGCGCTTGCTTGCCAGGATGGATGGATGGATGGATAGGAGCGCCCCCTTTGAAACGGGGTAGTGGCAATTGCCACCATGCTCAGCTTTTCTTTCTTATTTTTTTTACTGTGTTGGCAATTCTGATTAAGAATCGCCATCATCTTTACCTAGGTGAAGGGAGAGGCAGCGCCATCTGTCGGCGTCGGCGTAAACAGCTTCAGCCCGCCGCCTTCCCTCGACCCACTACTCCTAATATTCTAGTAGGATCGCGACGAGAGGGGGCTCGTACCTGAGCGATCTGGCAAGCGGCGAGTATAGACGGTACGCCCACACTAGCGACAAAAACGCGCGCGACACGCCGCGCGCGGCAAGCGCCCGCGCAGACGCGCGCGGGCAAGTCCACAGTCGCGTTTTGCGGCACGCGGCAACGGCGCGTGGAGTCACGCGCTGTCTCGTTCCATTCGATACTTCTCGTGACAACGCGCTCTCTGTTCGGCCGATTTCGTTCCATCGGAAGCGTCTGTGTTTTCTTGCGCCACTGCCGACCACGCTCAGGCATGTCGGATACGGACGAGGAGCTACTCGTGACTGTGAACACTGTAATACTTATTTGTGCTTTACTTGTGCGACGCCGACGTGCCAGAAAGCGGACGAGAAGGTTTTGGGTGCGCCCTATATGGCGGTACAGGGACACTGAGGGCCAGGCGCATACTCTGCTTCCCCGCTTGCGCGCGAGAGACGAAGGATACTTCAGAGAGTAAGTGGGATCGATAACTACTTTTTCGATTAAGTGCGTGCCACTTGCAAATCGTAGAGTTTCACAAATGATTGCGCCGTTTCTTGTAGCTACCTGCGATGCCGCCGAGTGTCTTCGACACTTTGCTCGGTCTCGTGCGGCCTCTGATAGAGCGGCAGGTGACATCGTTCCGGGATCCCATTTCTGCTCACGATCGACTAGCGATGACGATACGGTAAGATTTATTTCAACCCTATTTCTTTCGGTAATGCAGGAATACCGAATGTATATGCTACACTTGTACCGACACCTAAATGGAATCGTATTTACGCACGGGAAGCTTAGCGCACAGCCCATGGTTTCAGTGCGAGATCAACGCACCGAAATACCTCTGTCCCATGCATTGGTGCACCACGCTCAAGAACCGTAGGCGACCAAAAATCGCCCCCCCCCGCTTCTGCACGCACGCACACGCTTACTTATGGCGTGCCACATTGTCAGTTCATTGTTCTCGCACGTCAAGCCCGAGTTTATCTTCATTCGGTATATTCGGTTGTGCAAAAATGAGCAGGCTAGTCAGCAATTATTTGCTTAACTGTTTATGTTGTTATTGAAATTATATTTGCATTGTTAGTGTGGAATACCCAGATAATATATTGTAGAGAACAGTGTTGAATGTTAATTTCAAAATAAAGGTTTATATGAATTTTTTACGCGTTCCTTGCGAACGGAGACACCTTCAGGAGCTTATCATACAATTTTCTAACAGGGAGGTCAACGGCATGTGAAATTGGCAAACAACTTCCGTACTTTGGGACGTTCTTCAGTCAACGTATTTAAGGTTTCCAACAACTTCCCAGGAGTGGCTAAAGGTAAGCAGAGAGCTGTGTAATTCATGTTGCCTGAAGTCTGAGTAAACAAGGTATAGCAGTGCTTTCTAAGGATACCATGTAATAGTTCAATATGACATCGTTCTGTACCACGAGTTTGTAATGGTCGAGTACGTAATACGGGTGATAGGGTTGCCTTTGCTATTTTCAGATCGCTGCAGTCATGGAAGAATTTTGGCACTTCCCCAATTGCATAGGAAGCATCGACGGTAACCATGTGCACATCCAATGCCCAGACAACTCAGGATCGATGAATTTAAATTATAAGAAAACATTCAGTGTGGTCCTCCTAGCTGTGTGTGATGCACATTACAAGTAAGTCAATTCTTTGAATGCTTGGAACTTTACTGTGTTGATTTCCTCAGACTGCACTCAAGAGGTCTCATGTCACCACAGCAAGCTCAACTGTCAGTGTGCTCTAATTTGCAACAGAAGCAATTGCAAACTTTGTGTTTATTATAAACTTAGAATAACAAATTCAGTACCCAATTCCGTAGACAACTACAAAATAAATAGAGAATGTACAGGGGTGTATTCTTTATTGTACTAATGTGTGTCTACTTCTAGGTTCACCTATGTAGACATTGGCCATTACGGCGGTGAAGGTGACAGCGGGATCTTTCAGCGATCACCTCTGTTGGAAGTGCTGGAAAAGGGTTTGCTGGGCATTCCTCAGCCTAGGAGCATTGGCTCAATAGGTCCGATTCCATACCACATGGTTGGCGATGAAGCTTTTCCGCTGAAGCCATTCATGATGAGGCCCTATCCAAGACGAGGTCAGTTGGAAGTTATTTCCACTTGATATCTCTGCCTTTAACACACTCTTTATGCTGCTTTTCAAGTAAAGTATAGTGTTCTGATCCTCTTATAATGTTCAATAAAGCTACATTGAACTCTACATGTAAATTGCAACCCTTTCAGTTGACATAAATCAGTGAGATATAAGTCTGTACGATAGATAACACTGGTTTAGCCACTTATCACATATAGTAAAATGAATTGCTTGAGGAGTACAGTTTTCCTTTTTCTCAGAGCTGCAGAAGTTCAGGAATGACCCAGCTCAGCGGAAAGAGTACCTGAAAAGGGCAACATTCAACTATCGCTTGAGCCGAGCAAGACGGTTGATTGAAAATGCCTTTGGAATCGTGTCAAGCAGATGGAGAATTTTCGGCGACCATTTCGGGCATCGGAGGAAACGACACAAAATATTGTTAAGTCATGTGTTGTACTGCACAACTTCCTGCTGAGTTTGCCGCAATCGCTATCTGCATACAGCCCACCGGGTTTCACTGACCATGAGGACTGGGAAGGCAACATCGTAGAAGGATCCTGGAGAGCTGGCAGTGACAGTCTGCTCGGCATGAGGGACCTCATCACTATGTCTGGATATCATTCAGCAAGGTAAACTATCTCGCAAGTGAAAGCATGCACAATCAGGATTCCCTTGTTTGGCCACTGATGGTGCTGCAGTTTGTTGCTTTTGCAGGACAGCTATGGATATGCGCAACCACTTGGCAACCTACTTCATGAATGAAGGACGGGTGCCATGGCAGGAGAGGATAGTGACCCCCGCGGGAATACAGGTAATGATGCAGTTCTGAATCATTTGCTCAAAACATATGTTGCAGGCGCATAAATTCACAATAATGCTGCACAAATTGGAGACCATTCTTTATTGCCAGAATGTACTCATTCGGGCAGCTCCATTTCGGCCTCAAAAATAAGGGAATGAATTTTGAAGAGTATTTCTGCACGCTTTCTTGCCGGAAGCTTTCTCAGCTTTGTGGCCATCCAGTCTGCCGCCACCTGGCATTCGGCTGGTGGGCTTTTGGCCCTGGGTGCTGCCACCTTCCTAGCAGTCTCGATTGTTCTCAGTGTGCTGCTGCAGCTACCCAGTGCTTCCTGGACAGCTTCTTCAAAAGTGTCATTCTTTCTTCTTTTTCTGTAATGACAATGCCGCAGTTTTCATGGGCAGTTACTCACAGATAAAATGTTTTGCAGTAAAAATGAACAGCAGAGCTACCGAGACTGTGGTGTCGACGAAACTCGCACTTGGGAAGGCTGCGCTGGCGGCTGGGCTGTGCTTGTGCCACCGTTGGACCTTGGTGACGCATGAAAAGAAAAATATCATCCGTTAAGAGAGATACAATGTAACATTCCTTGAGACAAGCTCACCCGGAAGATGCTTCAGCCTCAGTCGGGGTTGGACCGAGCAAGCTGAAATACATAGAGAATGTGTTTCGATGTGACAACAGGATATGAAACGTCCAATATGTGGTGCACAGCATTTTACTGCCAGCAAGGCAATTTATGCAATGCATTATTATCCGTCTTTGTAAGCACTAAACTATTTCATTTAGCAAGTGTGTTTCATGCATGTGTTTTCTATGATTGATCATTCACAATAAATTCACAAATACCCACCTACAGTTGTCTTCATCCGAATTGCCTATAGTTCTCCCAGAGCATCTGCATTGACATCAACAAATAATAAACAGAAGTAGACGTGATACATGGTAGTGCTAATAAAATGTAACAAAGCATACATTTCATCCAGTACCTGTTCAGCAGGCGATGGGCTGGGCCAACTGCATATAAGATTTATCTATGTTGAATGAATATTTGTCACAGTACCACATGCAGGTGCCAATACGTAAACAGAAAGAAACAAAATACCAATCGCCTGCAGCACTCCAAGTTGACAGTGCCTCTTCGGCCTGCTGCAGGTGTCTGTGAGGGCAGGAATCATTATGTAAACACCTAATTTAGGCATTCAAGCACATAGTTAAACATAGGATTAGCACCTACCCATCTTGTGGCAAAGCAACCACACAGCGAGTATTGTATTCCACGATACACGCACATAGGTTAACATTTCTCAATTATGCGGCTATATGCAAATAATAAACGATGTCCTGCATCGTACCGTAAAAATCCGAGCAACAAAATAATGAAACAAAAAGTGAGAGTAATTTAATAGTTCCATAATAACTGCTTCGATAATGTCGCCTATGCGAGAGCAGTGAAATATGAGTTTGCAAGCACGGGATATCGCAGCCATCAGACGGGGGCAGGAAAATATTGAAAATTGGAGTGGTAGGTATGTGGTAACAAATGCAGTCACTAAATGCTCCAACATGGAGAAAGGGCGAGCGCACGGCCGGCAGAAAAGAAAACCGCGAGCAACCGAGTTTATTATTTCTATGTAAAAATGACATGTATGAATGTGTTCTAGGATGAAAACTCCGTATTTAACGAAGAAATACAGAAATACGTCCGGCCGTGCGCCGCACGAATGCGCCTCGCGCACGGCGCGTAGGCACTTGCCTCTTCAATGTATCGAGCAATACAGCACCATTCTTGAACATGATAAGAGAGTGGCCGGATTCAGAAATTAATTCCGCGACTGGACTTGATCAACATAAGATCAAGAATCGTATGTAATGAACATGCCCGAAAGGGTCAATTCGTTTCCTTCGGCGCGTCAGCCGTTCACGTGAGCCACGGCAAAGCTAAGTCGCATTTCTGAATACGGTAGCAAATGCACCCATGCACTGGCGAGCATACATTTACCCAGGGAGCAGATATTCCAATATATGCACCAGATCAGGTCCCTGGGCGAGCGGGAACAGAGGTGAACCACACTTCACAAGTGCATCTCACTTTTCGGCGTAGTACGGAGTTTGCCGCAGGAAACTGTCAAGCAGATGGTAATATGTCCAATCGCTTTTCGGTTTCCCGTCTCTGCCAGGAGCACCACTCTTGTGTGCCTTCCACTTCTCGAGCGATACTTTCAGCCAGCGGTCGCGGAAACTTTTGAACTTCCCCGCTGCCTGCTCGCCTGCATGGTATACAAACACAATGACATGCTCACACATGTTCCCGAAACATTAAGAAAATTTCACCAATTGCTAACCTGTCATCCCAAATTGCTGCCCAATAATGTGCCAGCAGTTTGCGCGCAGGTCCTTGTCTTTAAAATCGATGTACGATTTATCGTATAGGCAAGAATAATCGCGTACAGTTTCTAAAAACGCTTCCATCGTCGTCGAATGTCTCGGTGGCAGTGTGGGAAGGCTTAACAAAAATAGCCCCCTTGACTGGAAATGGCCTCTGAGATTTTACGGCATGCGTGTCTGAGATTTACGGCATGGGGGTCACGGAGCCCATACATTATGATTCTTAGCATATGCCACAGGTGGCGCCACAACAGCGCGGCTCGCTAATCTTCCAACAGCTCTCTGATTAGACGTAAATCAGAGAGCTGTTGGAAGATTAGCACTAGGTGCCCACGGCAAAACCACAAACGAGGCAGTACAAGGGGATATGGGCTGGACATCGTTCGAGGCACGGGAAGCTAAGAGTAAAATACTATATGAAGAACGCCTGAGGAAATTGGACGATAACAGATGGGCAGGTAAGGTATTTAAATATTTATTTATTTATTTATTTATTTATTTATTTACAAATACTGCTAATCCCAATTGGGATTGTGGCAGGAGGGCTTAGTAAGGTTAACAGAACGCGGTCAAGCATAATTCGAACATTCAACTGGTGAGCATGTTAAGAAAAACAAACGGTAAAACGAAAATACAACCGAGCTGTGACGAAAACAATCAAATAACGCATAAAATAAGGCTAATGTCGGTAGTATTATACAAAGAATAACAAAATGTTGAAACATTGCTAGTTGTTATAATACGCAGACAATAAGTAAACAGTAAATATTATAATCGTACACTGCAAAGGCATTAACACAGTATAGGTGTTTAGTTTAAGTAACACTGCATAGTTTGACAAAAAAAACTTACACATAAAAAAACAAATAACCATGGGTATAATAGTAAACAGAACGCAAGCAACCAGGAATGAATAACTAATAACATGACATACTCTCAACTGCAATATTAAATTTTGTCAATGATGAACAGTTAGTAATAGATGGATCAAGGCTGTTCCATTCTCGAATTGCTAGTGGGAAAAAGGAATTTTTAAAGCAGTTAGTATGGAAATGATACTCACTTAATGTATGCGAATGTTTATGACGCGTTGATCTTGCTTCGGAAAGGGAAATATATTTAGTAGTGTCGAGTTTTAGATGTCGATTTATTAGTTGAAACATGAGTTTTAGTCGTGCGACTTTTGCACGGGTCTGCAATGATTTTATTCCTTCAATTTTCATTAATTCAGTAGGCGAATCGGTTATTTTGTATTTGTTAAATATAAATCTGACTGCTTTTCTTTGAACGGCTTCAAGTTTGGTTATATCTTGATTAGTATAAGGAAACCAAACGACGTTAGCATATTCGAGAACAGATCTAACCAAAACATTGTACGCTAAAAGCTTAGTTTGAAAAGGGGCTAATGTGAGGCGTCGTCTAAGAAAAAAGAGTCGTTTCAAAGCTGTTGAGGTGATTTTGTCCACGTGAGCGTTCCACCTGAGGTCATGAGTTATTAGTACGCCAAGATACTTATGATTAGTCACTACAGTAAGTGGTGTGCCATTTATAGTATACCGAAAGTCGGATTTATGTTTCTTTCTAGAAACTGTCATAACAGCAGATTTAGTAGCGTTGAGTGTCATCTGCCAGTCAGTGCACCATTTTGCTATAGAATGTAATGCGTTGTTAAGAGCTTCATGACCCTCTAATGTATTAATTTCGCGATAAATTACACAGTCATCGGCAAACAGTCGTATATAACGTTGAGATTAGTCGTCAGATCATTTATAAAAATCAAGAAAAGAACAGGTGCCAAGACACAACCCTGAGGTACACCAGACACAACATTTACTACGTGGGAGGCTTGATGATTAATTTCTACAAATTGTGTTCTGCCTGATAAGTAGCTGCTAATCCAATTAACTATAGAGCCATGACCTAGAGTTGATTCTAGTTTATTAATTAGTTTAATGTGTGTAACCCGATCAAATGCCTTTGAAAAATCTAATAGTATTAGATCGGTTTGCTTTTGTCTGTCTATGCTGTGGGATAAGTTGTGGACTAATTCTAATAACTGTGTTACTGTCGAAGAGTATGGTTTCATTTTCAAGGAAGACGGTTATGTGTTTTAGTATGATGTGTTCGAGTACTTTAGACACTGAACAGGTGATAGAGATGGGTCTGTAATTAGAAACATCTGTCCTGTTTCCTGATTTGTGTATCGGAATAATTTTGGCTATTTTCCATTCCTTTGGAAGGGTACATGTTGCGAGGGATTTATTGAAGAGTAAGCACAAATACTTAGCCATCCATTCGGCGTATCTTTTTAGAAAGGAATTTGGGATGTTGTCTGGTCCTGGTCCCTTTTTTGTGTCTAGATTTAACAACAGGTTAAGTACCCCAGTCTCAGTTACAGTTAGTGATTCAATGTGTTTCGTTGTTCGTGAGGTCTGATGAGGGACTATACCATTATCGTTAGAAAAAACTGACGCGAAGTAATCATTCAGTTCATTGGCTATCTCAAGGCTTTCTTCTTTTGAGGCTGGGTTTTCAGTTTGTCTTTTAGGATTAAGGTAGCTCCAAAATTTTGATGGGGACGTTCTTATAAAGTTATTGAGGGTGTTATTAAAGTAATGTAATTTAGAAGCCTTTATTTGATGTTTCATGCTTTGTATTGCAAGGTTAAGATTGGTCCTTGTTTTCGTGCAAGGGTTCACCTTGAGGGCTTTTTTACGGCGATTAACTTTGCGCTTAGCGTGTATGACTTCGCGGGTGATCCAGGGGTTACGTCTTTTTATTTGCTTCCTTCTACGTGGGACATACTTATGTATACAATATGAGACAGTCGTTTTAAAGCTGTGCCATAAGGATTCAATGTCAGAAGAAGCATCGCTTGCAAGTTCTTTGTATGCGTCGAACTCGAAGAAAAGATGATCTAGAATACTATTATCGTCAGCTTTAGTGAAATCATGAACAAAAGTTTGTGGTGGTGGCAGATCACAACTCTGCTCCCGGGTGAATTTCGGTAAGCCCGGTTGGCCTTTCCGCGTCCGTGCTTCGGCACACGTCCACCACGGTAACCTGGCCACCTAAAGGTGGCCAGGGCCAAAGGAAAGGAACGGGGTACCTGGGTGGTAAGCCCCTACTCTGGCCCAGGACTCCTAACTGAGAGGGCATAAGCGGCACTGGGCCCAGCAAGCCCTTTGTCGTTAAAAACTTGGCGCTATGGACAGAAAACAAGAAACAAACCTAAGCGGCCGCCGAGCGGCGGGCGCTCCAAGAATCTGAGAGTGCGAAGTGAGGGAGGGGCCCTCAGGTGTTGGAGGGAGCTCTGGGGCTCCCGCTGCCAAGTGCAGCTTTTGCAGCAGAACCTTCGGCTCGGAGAAGGGTCTCCGGATACATATCGGCATGAAACATAAAGCCGAGCAAGCCAAACAAGCGAGCGGTGGAACGGGGCGCCACCGGGAGGGTGCAGGCACCTCCAGAGACGAAGGGGATTTCATCCCTAGGCGTGACGGTGCGGGCCATGCTGGGCCGTCTGACGCACCACTGGCTGGCCGCAGAACCCAGCAACCAAGGAAGACCACCTTGGACGAGGAACCATTAGTGACTAGGGCAAAGGCCGTCTTGAGGACAGGCCAGGTTGTTGGTGGAACAGGGCGCCACCAGGAGGAAGTGGGAACCTCCAGCGATGGGGACAGTGGTCCCATTAAGAAGCGGGCTGTGGGCAGGACGCAGCCGCTCGTGACCGATGACGACAACCAACCGATGATGACAAGGGCCAAGGCCCGCATGAAACTGGGAATTGAAAGAACGATGGAGACTGGAACGAGAAACGCCGACCAGTCAAAAAGTGCGAAAAGGGTGCGTGGGGCTTCGGCCCACACAGAGTACACGATGTTTGACCTCGGAACCATGACGGGATCGGGGCCCAGGGCTGGTGTCCTGGGGACAGATCCGGGGGACGGTGCCAGTCCATCCCGGGGAGAGGTGTCAGAGGCTAAGGGGGAAAGGGGGGCAGAACTCCTGGTGGAAGCACGAGCTGTGTGCCCGGACCGCGCCAAACTTAATAGTCCGGGTTCCATGGTGCATAGGCGTGCGAGTAGCCAGCGAGGGAAGCCCTCTGAGTACCCCGACACACACCACTTGGGTGTGGGTGCACGAACTGCGGGCCAGGATGGCGCGATCGGAAATGATCCTGGTCCCGTGGTGGTTTGGCGTGCTACCCTGCCTAGTGAGTCGTGTGAGGGATCCCCTGAGTGTTTGGCTTACGGTGGGGCAGTTTCTGTTCCACACGTCGCCGATCACGTTCAGCAGGGAGCTGCTGGGGGGTGTTCCGTTGTGTTTCGCGGGGCTCTCGCCCCGGCGGACACGGTTTTCGCGGCTGCCGCCCCGGCAGACGCGTTTTTTGTTCCTCCCGCCCCGGTAGACACGGTTTCTGGGGTTTCACCTGTGGATTCATCGAGGGACGGCTCCTGCGACGTAGTCGACACGGTCGTTCCAACCGACTGGGAGACTGCTCCTGCTTCAGAGGCGTTTTGTTGCGGTGTGACACAGAGCTCTGTGGGGGGCGAGGTCCAGGCCGCCTCCATTTTTCCATCATCCACTCGTCGACATCGTGGGTCGTCTCCAGCGGCGTCTGGATCCGGTTCTTCGGACAGCGATGTATTGGTTCCGAGACGTCCTGGCGCTAGGCGCAGGAGGTTGTGTAGTACCAGTAGTGATGACGGTGTTTTGGAACACAGTGTGAGGGATGTGACGACTGACAGTGTTGTGGCTAGGCCTCCTTGCGCTAGGCGCGGGATGCCGTCTATTGATGTACCAATTAGTGATGTGTCTCGACATCCTGGCGCTAGGCGCAGGATGCCGTCTACTGATGCTGTACCTGTTAGTGTTGTGTCTGGACATCCTGGCGCTAGGCGCCGGATACCATCTAGTTCGGGTTGCGACGTGGGTGATTTGGTGGTTGATGATACGCAGTCCAACGCTCCTGGCCCATCCACTGCTAGGCAGTACCGGCTCAGGGAACTTAGACAACTTATGAGCAGTAGTGACTCAGATGACTCTGCGACAGGAGCAAACTACAACGCATGCTTAGAATGCGGGAGGTCCTTTTCTTCCAAGGTGGGCCTCAGCCTACATCGGAAGAGGGCCCACTTAGATGCATACAATGCTGACATTGTAGTGAGCAGGGTCAAGCCGAGATGGTTGCCAGAGGAGAACTATAGACTTGCGCTTAGGGAGGTTCAGATCTTGCAACAGGCCAAAGAGCAGCACATACACGTGTACAACATGAATGAAAGACTTCATGCCAGTTTTAGACACCGGACCTTCGACAGTCTAAAACCTCACCGGCGCCAGGATGCATACAAGAAACTCGTGAAAGATCTGATGGCCAAACAAACTGATCCGCTACCTGTACCGACCGACCACAACAGCGACTTAGAAGAAGTTCCAGTATTACCAGATGAACCTGAAGAAGTTTCCCAGACCGACTATGATCGGAACCTGGAGGAATTACGATCGTTGGTAAACAGGCCTTGCCCCCGTTCTTTCGGGGCTGACACACTGTGGACCCTCGCAAAGCTGTATATTGACAACCAGGACATCACAGTCGGCTTCAATAACTACCTCCGTCATTACTTCTACCGTGATAAACCACCGAGACCACCACCAAGGAGACCGCAAGGCAAGTCAAAGAACCTCAGCAGACGGAAACGACGTCGCATAGAGTACGCCAAGTTTCAGGAACAGTTTAAAAAGTGCCAGGGGCGCTGTGCAAGAGAGGTCCTGGACGGTGCAAAGCAGGCTGATGTAGAGGATGTTGCCGCGTTCCTGGACTGCTGGAAAACAATCATGGAGACAGAGCCACTGGCTTGTGGTCTTGGATATACTCTTGCAGGCACTGAAGAAAAGATCTCGATATTTCAGCCAGTTTCATCGGCTGAGCTAAAGGCAGCAATGCCTAGGCTGAACTCCGCTCCTGGTCCTGATGGGCTGACGGCGAAGGACCTTCGTGGTGTTCCTGTCCTGGTCCTCAAGGTTATTTTGACATTACTGATGCTGATGGGAAGACTCCCCGTCTGTTTGAAAGGTGCTAGGACAATATTCATTCCAAAGAAGCAGAATGCAAGGGCGCCTGGGGAGTTTCGCCCAATAACAGTTGCGCCCATCCTTGTGCGACTATTCCATAAGGTTTTGGCGTCCAGACTCCAGGCAGCGGTTCCCCTGGACCTGAAACAACGGGCCTTTATGCCTGTCGACGGGTGCGCCGAAAATGTGCACCTTCTAGCTGGAGCGATCCATGAGGCCAGGCGACGGTACCGACCCTTATACATGGCGACCTTGGATATTGCCAAGGCATTCGACAGGGTCACCAAGCCCGCAATTCTAGAGGGCCTGAGGAGGAAATCCCTTGATGAACCGTTCCTCCGATACATCAGGGACTTTTATGACGGGGCGGAAACAGCCCTTACCTTCCAGGGGTCGACACGGTATGTTAAACCAACAAGAGGCGTAAGGCAGGGTGACCCCTTGTCACCGATGCTTTTTAACCTTGTATTAGATGAATGGCTGGAAAGCTGCCCAACGGAGATTGGCTTCAAGAGCGGGCCATTGACAGTAAATGCCATGGCCTTTGCTGATGACCTTATAATAATGGCATCCACTCCAGAGGGCCTCCAGGACCAACTAGACGACTTATTCACGTACCTGGCCCCCAGGGGATTAGCCATCAATGCCTCGAAGAGCTTGACGGTTGCCTACTTGCCAGACGCCAAACGAAAGATCACGAAGATTGACATCGACCAACAGTTCACCATCGGTGATGAGGAAATACCAAAGGCGGCAGCGGAAACTATTTGGCGCTACCTGGGCCTTAATTTCTCACCGAGCGGGATGTCACCGGCTGATATCCTTGCTGAACTAAAGTCACTGCTACAACGAGTCAGTGCGGCACCCTTGAAGCCACAGCAGCGCTTGGTGGTGCTCCGCACTTACCTTCTACCACGGTTGATGCACAGAGTTGTGCTGGGACCCGTGTCCGCAAAGCTGCTTATCAAGCTTGACAAGGCCACCCGAGCCGCAGTGCGACGGTGGTTACGTCTGCCTCACGACCTAACACACTCAATTTTTCACGCGGCGATCGATGATGGGGGGATGGGAATTATGGCCTTCAGGGCTACGGTGCCTTTCTTACGAGTGAAGCGCTTGACTGCACTGCGCGAGTCATCGAATGACTCATGCAGAGTACTGGCGGAGCTGCCGTACGTTGGGGGCCTGATCTCTCAGGCGGAGAAAATGACCAAATACAACGGTGGAGTCCTTGCTACAAACAAGCAGGTGCGCGCCTTCTGGCGCAACCACCTCCACTCGAGCGCTGATGGCGCGGCATTAAGAGGCGCAGGAAATGCACCCGGTTCGAACAACTGGATCCGGGAGGGCACCCACCTGCTGAGTGGACGGGATTTCATCAATGTAGTCAAATTCCGTTTTAATGCGATGCCTGTCCTAGCCCGCACCAAGCGAGGCAGGGATGTGGCCACCAACTGCCGGGCAGGCTGTTCCAGCACCGAGACCCTAGGACACGTGACACAGATCTGTCACAGGACCGACCAGTCAAGGACATCCCGCCACGACAGCATCGTGCGCTATGTGGGAAAACGCGCTCGTGAGCTTGGGTTCCAAGTCGAGTTGGAGCCCCACTACCCTACCCGTCAGGGCACACGCATCCCTGATCTGGTCCTCACAAGAGAGGGCCAGACAGTGCTCTTGGATGCACAAGTCGTCGGGGGGAAGGGGGTAACACTCGCTCAGGCACGTGACATAAAATCAATGAAATATGCAATACCAGAACTTATTAGACAACTTCCCGGAAGCACGAAACCGCTGCTATCCGCGGTCACTGTATCATACCGCGGTGTCTGGGCGCCTGCTTCAGTAAAGATCCTAAAGAGCCTAGGTTTTGCGCAAAACGATTTTAAGATATTAACACTACGCTGCTTGCAGGGGGGGGGGGGGGGGGGGGGGTTCAGGCCTTCGCCAGGCACCAACAAATGACGGCCTTCAGAAGGACCTGAGGATGGGGCCCCTTTCTAACCAATCCCTCTCCTTACTAATTCCGGTACTACTGCCGACAATCAGTAGGCATACGTGCCTTCTTCTCTCAGCGCGCGCGACGTTTTTTCTGTATATTTCTGTATATTTATACAGAAAGAACGTTGACTCACAATGGCGGAAAAGAACTAGAAAACTAACCAGTAAGTATGCCGGTCATGAGGACGGAGAAAGAAAGAGCATTAAACTACAGGTTAAAAACGCGGAAGTTAAAAATTGGATGAATTCAATGGAAAAGAAACATAGTGTAGAACTATATCGATTCTGGAAAAGGCAGATCAGGAAAGAATTTTTCTACGATAACTCAAGAGGCAGTGCCCTACTTTTTGAAGCTAGATCAGGGTGTCTCAGAACGCGCAGCAACAAAAAGAAATTTAACGAAGAAGATGACACATGTGCAGTGTGTGGTAGATCTGTGGAAACAAATGAACACCTCGTACTAAAATATGATGGTATCCATCCGGATGTCGATGCAGGCACAGTCACTCTTTCTGAGGCCCTAGGGTTTAAAGATAACAATGGTCATGTAAATAAATCTGCAGTGGAAGTCAGCAAAAAGCGATTGGAGGATTGGTGGCTGAAAAGCAGAGATGTGGCATAAGGTTAGAATAGTAGGAAACCGTAGGCAAAGGTTATGGAGAATCTTAATGAGAATTGCCAATACAGTAAACAAAAAAAAAATAAATAAAGAAAAGCTCAGCATGGTGGCAATTGCCACCACCCCGTTCCAAAGGGGGCGCTCCTATCCATCCATCCATCCATCCATCCATCTCTCGCTTCTGATTGGTGGTCGTTTTGCGGCTGCCGCGAAAAATGGGTCTCGCACCCATTCGCGCGTTTGCCGCGCGTTGCTGCCGCTTTTCGTGAATCTTGCCGCGCGCGACAGCACCGCTCGCCGCGCGCGGCGTGTCGCGCGCGTTTTTGTCGCTAGTGTGGACGTACCATTACATGGCCTCCGCAAACGGCGACCAGATCGAGCGGAACGATCAGGCTACGCTGAGGCACTTCGTTCTCTACACTCCTCGGGACTTGTGCAGACTCACGGAGCCAGACTCCACGCAGTGAGTGGAGTGAATTTTCTGCCACGCCATGTTTTACTGAACTTTTCGTGCCGTCGGACGCCGCGCTAGGCCTAACCAGGCCAGAGCGGCGGGCGGGATGTCGACGGACGCCGAAGCCGAGTCAAGCGAGACGCTAGGCCCGGCAAGTGAAGGAAAAATGGAAGTTGTTGGTGAGAGGGTGGAGACTTCGCCCACCGAGAGCCGCGGTAGGTCAAACCAGGCCAGAGCGGCGGGCGCGATGTCGACGGACGCCGAAGCTGAGTCAAGCGAGACGCTAGGCCCGGCAAGTGAAGGAAAAATGGAAGTTGTTGGTGAGCGGGTGGAGTCTTCGCCCACCGAGAGCCACGGTAGGCCTAACCAGGCCAGAGCGGCGGGCGCGATGTCGACGGATGCCGAAGCCGAGTCAAGCGAGACGCTAGGCCCGGCAAGTGAAGGAAAAATGGAAGTTGTTGGAGAGCCGCGGTAGGCCTGACCTGACCAAAGCGGCGGGTGCGATGTCGACGAACGAAGAAGCCGAGTCAAGCGAGACGCTAGGCCCGGCAAGTGAAGGAAAAATGGAAGTTGTTGGTGAGAGGGTGGAGACTTCGCCCACCGAGAGCCGCGGTAGGCCTAACCAGGCCAAAGCGGCGGGCGCGATGTCGACGGACGCCGAAGCCGAGTCAAGCGAAACGCTAGGCCCGGCAAGTAAAGGAAAAATGGAAGTTGTTGGTGAGAGGGTGGAGACTTCGCCCACCAAGAGCCGCGGTAGGCCTAACCAGGCCAGAGCGGCGGGCGCGATGTCGACGGACGCCGAAGCCGAGTCAAGCGAGACGCTAGGCCCGGCAAGTGAAGGAAAAATGGAAGTTGTTGGTGAGAGGGTGGAGACTTCGCCCACCGAGAGCCGCGGTAGGTCTAACCAGGCCAGAGCGGCGGGCGCGATGTCGACGGACGCCGAAGCTGAGTCAAGCGAGACGCTAGGCCCGGCAAGTGAAGGAAAAATGGAAGTTGTTGGTGAGCGGGTGGAGTCTTCGCCCACCGAGAGCCACGGTAGGCCTAACCAGGCCAGAGCGGCGGGCGCGATGTCGACGGATGCCGAAGCCGAGTCAAGCGAGACGCTAGGCCCGGCAAGTGAAGGAAAAATGGAAGTTGTTGGAGAGCCGCGGTAGGCCTGACCTGACCAGAGCGGCGGGTGCGATGTCGACGAACGAAGAAGCCGAGTCAAGCGAGACGCTAGGCCCGGCAAGTGAAGGAAAAATGGAAGTTGTTGGTGAGAGGGTGGAGACTTCGCCCACCGAGAGCCGCGGTAGGCCTAACCAGGCCAAAGCGGCGGGCGCGATGTCGACGGACGCCGAAGCCGAGTCAAGCGAAACGCTAGGCCCGGCAAGTAAAGGAAAAATGGAAGTTGTTGGTGAGAGGGTGGAGACTTCGCCCACCAAGAGCCGCGGTAGGCCTAACCAGGCCAGAGCGGCGGGCGCGATGTCGACGGACGCCGAAGCCGAGTCAAGCGAGACGCTAGGCCCGGCAAGTGAAGGAAAAATGGAAGTTGTTGGTGAGAGGGTGGAGACTTCGCCCACCGAGAGCCGCGGTAGGTCTAACCAGGCCAGAGCGGCGGGCGCGATGTCGACGGACGCCGAAGCTGAGTCAAGCGAGACGCTAGGCCCGGCAAGTGAAGGAAAAATGGACGTTGTTGCTGAGGGGGCGGAAACTTCGTGCAGCGCGGTTGGATAACCAAAATCAGCCGTAAACGCGGACAAGCCCGCGAGACCTACGGAACGCCGGAGGAGCGTGATCACGCAGGAACGCAACAGAAGGTCGACCAGCAAACAGCATATAAGAAGATTGGATTGAAAAAGGCGCTCCGTTCGGTGGCGTCAAACCAAACAAGGCTACCAGGAGACGATTTAAAGGTTATTTTTCGCCCGAGAGGGGGACTTGTGCTCCGCACGGTCTCACCGCGGCACTTGTTGGAGGCGATCGGGAGAGCGGCTGCCATCGGACCCGAAGAACGGAAGGGACAAGATTCCATCGTTATCAACGACAGACAGAACATCTTCGTGTACAGCACGCCGGACGAAGATCGAGCGTTGAAGTTGGTTCGAGTCCCCCACATGCAAATAGGTTCCGAAGAGATTCAGCTCACACCGTATGCATCCCCCTTAGACAGCAACGGAAGAGCAGTGGTGCGCGGCATAGAGAAGGACATTAAAGACGATGAACTGGAGAGGTATCTGGATGATCTTCGGAACCCGGAGATAATTGGAGCTCGACGGATGGGCAACTCTACCTCAATCATCGTGTTCAGAGATGAAGCGGTCCCGAGATGGGTGTACTTCTGCAACTGCCCACACAAGTGTACCCTGTACAAGAAAAAATATGTCTGCTATCAGTGTGGCAACCTTGGATACCGTTCTGATGTATGTACAAGAGGACACCCAAAGTGTAGGGGATGTGGACTTGAGAATCCACCAGCGGACCACGCGTGCGACCCAAATGCAAACTATGTGGCAAGGGACATTTTACTGAAGACTACAAGTGTAAGTGGTCTTCCGAACTCCCTACATGGTAAAGAAACGCTGATGGGAGGCTAAACTGCGGAGTGAAGCATTCGAAACGGCAACCACAACTAGAACGAATAGACGAAGCAGATGGGATCAGTAGCAGGAACAGGCCCACAATAGCCACAGAACGAGATCGCGGTGTCATTCCCGCGGCTACCACAGCTAGAAGACACAACGGGAGGACAGAAGAATGACCGCGAACGGTCACATCGCCGACAGCGGTCCAGGAGGCGGGACGCGACCAGAGGGGCGACACCACAGATGCAGGAACCGGCAGAGGTCTTAGCGAGAAAAGGAAGGAAGGACGCTGCTGGTCAACTTCAATTTTCGAGCGGATGAGCGGATCCGCCCGGCAACCGGATTGCAGCGATTGGCTGCTCTTTACGTGACGTCTCAGGCCCGACTCCGCCTCCGCTTCTGCCGGGGCAAGATGGCCAAAGCATATTATATTGGCCACATGTTGATATTACGAGTGTTCAGAGCGACTGCGAACTTCTCCGCGTGCAGGAGCGGCAAGCGAAAGTTTCCCGAGTTGAATTCTGTAATCATCGACGCTGACGGAGTTGACAGAGTGCCTCTTCAAACCGACGCTAGACCTACGCGTTGGCGGTGTCACGAAGTGTTTATATGGAGCTGTCTGTGGTTTTTGCAAGCGTTCCTAATTCCTGCGAGGATCATCACACACAGCGGCGAGTAACAACTGCTCACGGCGAACTTGTGCGTGCATGAGCTGCCTAGTGCAGTGACTAGTGTTCGCGTAGTGAAAGTGATTGCGATCGGAGCGAGTGCTTTTACGTCAAGCCAGTCGAGAGCTCACTACGCACGCCATGCTTTTCGAATGCTGAAATGAATGTGGCGTTGTGCAGCTAGTCGCATTCGTTGCGATGGTTGTAGTGATCGCGACCAAAGCGTTCACATGACGTTGTTTCTGCTACGCATTCATTACCATTTTGGCCGCGATTCGTGCTGGCACTGTGCTTGAGAATTGTTGTGTGTGCGACGTGACGCGAGCTTGGCTCCACGGCCGTCAGTCTGTTTTCTGCGGCGAGAACAGCGATGTTGCCATCCTTCTGCGCCTTGGTGCTCCATTAAATACATTTTGTGATGATGGGTGCGGCAGGGCTTCGTGAGTCGTACCCGTCGTCTGCTATGCCAGTGTTGCCATACACTAATGTAGCCAGACTGCGCGACTCCCAGTGTTGCCAGACTATTTATGCCCCTCTTCCTTTTAGCGGGACGCTACTGCGCATGCGCAGAACGATATCGGCCCTTGGGTGTTTGGTAAAGCGGGCAACGCTAACGCTAAATCGGCGAAATAGCGTGCGCCCCAAAGACGCCTTACGTTCGGTCAACATGGCGGTGCCTGTCGAAGCGGGCCCTCTCGCCTCATCACAGATTCGTCGCTGCCACTACTCTGTGGCTCAAGCTCCCGGCAAACTAAAGGCGCACGAGGCTTTCGCTTTGGCTGAAGTGGCCTGAAGCACAAAATTTTAACGATAAAACACGCCATATTTTCAGATTGCTTCCGTGTTTACAAAGCTGCTAGGCTTAGCGAGTACGCGTCGATTGACGTCGAAAGCGTGGGAGGTTCGAACTACTGATCTCCACAAACAGGTTTGCGATTTTGGATTCCGCGATGGCCGCCGGAGGGGGCGGACGTGTTTGCGTTGGGCTCTAGCGAAATCGGCTTCCATTGGTGCACCAAGAGGTTTTTATGTGCTGATATTTGGCTGTAAGGATCCGAGGGTGTTCGCTAGCAGGACTGCATCAAAATTTTTGCAACTTATTAGTGACTTTCAAGATTCTTCTGTGATCCTCTGCGGGTCGGTCCCACAAGCAGCCACAGTGTACGTGGTTGCGATCGGTGTTCGGGCGCCGCAATGGCGTCCACTCCGGGGGAATGGAGTGGATCTCAGCACCGAAATGCACGTAAGTGAAGAAAATTTGGATAACGAGGAGGGCTTGCGCGCTCCGGGGGCAGAAGAATGGAAGATAAAACTTAGACGCAAGTACGTTTCTAAGCAAGAAGCTGAGAGACAAAAGAAAGCTAGCAAAGAGCGAGCAGCGGAACTGCTGGTCAAGAAAACACTGAAAGAAGCTCGCACTTCGGTCCAAAAGGCTCAACCTACACCGAAGGGATGGGCCAAAGTAGTGATCCGTCCTCAGGGCGGCATCGATAAAATCACTCAGAGATTTGGGCTCGCCGAGCTCACTGAAGTTATAGCGTCCGCCGCTCGTCTGACAGACGACGCAATGCGCGGGGACCAAATAACAGTCAACTCCAAGAATCATACCAATATGATAGCCACCGAAAGTGAAGACAGAGCGAGAAGATATCAGGCCATGCAGGCTCTCAAGTATACAGGAGGAGAGGCCAAGACGCTATCGTACCTGGCCACTCCGGAGACCTTCGGCCGAGGCGTCATTAGTGGCATCCCCGTTGGCATATCGGATTCTGAAGTGCTCAGAATACTGAATTGCTCAGGTAAGCCGACTATTGCATCAGCCAGGAGGCTTGGAGAAGCATCTGGTACAATTCTTCTGAATTTTGTGGAGGGGAAAGTGCCATGGACTGTAAATTTCAAGGAACCTTCAGTGATTGTTCCCGTGGCATACGTGTGTCCCGTATGCACGTGCGCGGACAGGGAAACGAAGAGGAAGACAGAGGTTCGGAACGCAGCGAGTTCAGTGCTGTTTGTACGCGTGCTCGGAACCTCTCCTTTCCCAAGTATTTGATTAGCTAACATCCTTTCCTCAGTCTTTGATTGGCTGACGGAAACTTTAGTGTCCTTTCCCTAAGCATCGATTGGTGAGAAGTGTCGCCTGTTGTAGTATTGGTTGCTGTCCCCGCCAAGGGCGGAGACAAAAGGCTTAAAACGGAACGCTCTCGATTAAGTGGGGCATGATTTCGTCTAATCAACGGCTCAGTCATGTTGTAAATACTTCTCTCCTTGCTTGTTTCTTCTTGTTTATTCATGTTAATAAATAGTTAACCTTCTTGTCCCGCCGTCGAATAATCAATCCATCAAGAAATCCGATGTCATCATCATCAAATGTTTCCTCACATTGCCAGGTGAAGGGGAAACTCAACTGGGGTGGCCTCAAGTCAAGCCGCCAAATTACTAAGAAGAGACCCCTCAAGCACAGAGGTCTCCCTCATATGGGTTTCCTGCTCATGAGGGCATTCCGGGGAATGAGGCTCGAGAATTATACATCCGAGCTGCTCCGGAACTGCCCCTGAGTGGGAATAAAGGCCCTCTCATTACGTATAAAAAAATAACTAAAACACCAAGACTGGATAGGAGAACACTCACTTCCGGATAGGTCACTCACTCCAAAGAAGTGCAGGGCCTGGAGGAGGCTTCAGGTCAACAGATTCTTTTCCTACTTTATATTACACGATGAAGACACTGGGGAGCCTGAGCTCTGCAGTAGCTGCCCCAGAATGACTTCGCAAAATCACTTAATTTGGGAGTGTCAGGATTCTCTTAGGGCTAAATCACAAATCATCCCAGACCTTGCCACCTGGGAAGAGCTGATCGGAAGCCACGACTCAGATCAGCAGACTCATCATTCGTCAGGCGGAGACAGCTTACCACAAGACTCTCTCCGTGGTGGTCTCCGGTGTGGAGAGCTGGCTGGGAGGCGCCCCCTCCTAATTGCCGCGCCCCGACCACGGCTTCCACCGTGGCCCCGACCGTGAGGCCCCATGATGACGGAAATAAATTTCATTCATTCATTCGTTTGCAATTTTGGTCCCAGAAAGGAGTCACAAAGGATTGGCATCCCTGTAATACACTTTTCTTATGTACGCAGTATATTTTATTCGCGCGGACGTAAATAAAACTGAAAATAATTTCATTAGCGAGAGTTACCATTGCGTGTTCTGCCCGAGATGGTGCTGCACGTGGCAGCCAATAAAAAAATCTGAAAGGCATTTCTTGTACAGCTAACGCCAAAACGAGCGCAGAACTTATGCACAAAAACAAACCAAGGCACGCTCACAGAGGCAGACTTAACGCGGCGGCCGCGTCTCGAGTGGACGCGCCTCATTTCGGCTCCGGCAATTTTCCTCCCGATTACCGAAAAATTCCGTGCGACCGCGAAAATTTTCCTTGTACTCGACGGTTAACATCACCCGGAGCCCGAAGACATCGCTCTCGACCGGGTGGGCCAATTTTTGGGCCTTTTAGGTCCATTTATGTCTTCATCCCGAGGGAGCCCTATCTAGGCCTAAAGCCAAGCAGCCGGTCTCCAGTGCTCGCGGACGCCATGGCGGCCTCCGCTCGCCGCGGGTACGATCCCAAAACGATGGCATGGAAGAAGTCGTCGCAGAAGCCCCATCTTCGCCTGAAACCTCCACTCCGACGCAGGAGATCGTGGATGAAGGCCTCTTCTCATTGGTGGCACTTCACAAACGCCAGCAGCGCCTGAACGCCTCGGTAGTGAACGGACCCTCTGTGAGTGCCCCTGCTTCTGTGCATCCAAATACTTCAAGTTCCAACCATCAGCTATTGCAAACAGCGGGATCGACGAGATGGCGGCCCACCGCTATGCCTCGACTCCGCAAAGAAGACTTCACGATCGTCATCAAGCCCAGAATGACGATTTCCCTGAAGACGGTTCTGCAGAACGGTGAGCTTGGTGCTTTGCTCTCCGCCTATGTTAACGCCTCTTCGGTGGACACGCTTAGCATCTGGCCCATCTGGGACCAGAATATCCTTATCGCCACCACTCAAGACGTGAATGCGGCAAACGCGCTCGCTCGTGAATTTGCACTGAATGCTTCCAAGGGCTCCATCCTGACGGTTGGTCACGCCAAAGTCAACGGTGAAGTCTGCAGGGGGATCATTACCGTCCATGAGCAGGAAACTTCTACCAACCTCAAATCGAAAGTCCAGTGGCGCGGAGGAGCGATAGCCTTCATCCGAAAGCTGGGGAAGTCGACGATTGCCCTGCTCACCTTCGTGGGGCATAAAGTGTCACTTTACGTGCACTATAACAGTGTGGTGACTTTGGTGCGCGAATACAAGCGGACTATTGCCGCGTGTTTCCGATGCGGCACCATCGGTCACCGTGTGGACTTATGCCCGGATCCTCAACGCAATCGCTGCGGACACTGCGGCCAAACGGTCGCAGTCCTCGAAGACGGCAACTTGGCGGCCCACGAGTGCACTCCTTCCTGCATCGTCTGCGGTGGCGGCCAACTTACGGGCTTGCTCGCAAGACTGCAAAGCAAAATTGCGGCGGCTACAACGACCCAACCGGTCAACGAAAGCAACCCCAGTGTGCAGTGCCCCCGGGAACTGACACCACTCCAAAAGTTCCCCCGCCTGGCAAAAAGCTGGTGCAAGGCACATCCGGATCAGCGCCACCGGCGGGCGCGTCGCCCAGGCGTGCCTCCAAGCCTCCTCCATCAACTAGCCAAAAGTCGTCACGTGATCAGGGCGCCCACGTATTCCAGGACGGGGATTTTCCACCTCTCGAGGGCTGTCCGCTTGGGAAACCGAAGAAGACATCACAGCCAAAGGTAGGCAGCCGAGACGGGCCTCCTCCGTCCTCACGCACTCCACTGCCTTCTTCCCCACCAACCCTTCCTCCTCCTCTCCCCCTTAACTGTGAGGTTACGGATCTTCGCCGTGAGCTCGAGACTCTCCGGGCTCAAAATGCTCAATTCCAGGACAAAATTCATGCACTAGAAATGGTTCGGTCGACCCCGCCTACTGCCCAGGTAGCTCCGGAACCGATGCAACACGTGCCGGTGGACCCGACACCCTCTAGCTCTGACGCGCGTTTCACCGCCCTCGAAAACGCCCTTGCCGCATTAGCAACTAAGATGTCAAATTTTGGCCAACTTCAAGAAAACCTGTTCAAGTCAGTCACGGCCACGGTTACGGCCACCGTGACGGCCAATATTAAGATGTGGCTTGAGTCAAACCCCAGGCTTCTACGCCGAATGGGGCCCCTCAAAGACGCAAACCGCCCATCAATATTCAACCGCCTCATCGATCTAACCAAATTCTCGTAGGAGCCGGAACCGGTCCAGCCACAGGTGACGGAACCTGTGCCGGCTCTCCAAGGCAGTCTCCCTTCAAATCGACATGGCTGCGTCCCCTCCCAGCCCACACCCTAAAGGGTGCCGCCCCCCCCCCCCCCCCCCCCAAAGACAGCAAGCTTTTTCCCTTGTGCAATGGAATTGTCAGGGTTTCAAAGACAGGACCAAACGCGCCCACTTAAAGGGACACTGAGGAGAAATTGAAGTTGGCTTGTATAGACAGAATACCAGCTCCTGATTACAGAAACGCCACTCATACTGATAGCAAAGCTCTTGTAACGTAGAAAAGAGCAAGAACCAAAATACAGGTATCGCCGCCACAGGCCAAACTCGCAAGTACAAGCGTGATGACTCATAGGACAAAACAGTGTTGCTAGAACCAATGGTTCTAACATCACTGAGACACGAGAAGCCACGAATCACTGAGGCGCAGCCAATGCCACGGCCGGACTGAATGCACCGGAGCGCGAGCGCGCTCCGCTGCATGCAGCCCGGCCGTGCCAATGCATGCGTAAATCTCCTTGACGTCGCCAGATGGCGCCACGTACCTGGCAGCTACGCGCGCACCTGCAGCATCGGGACCAATCAGCACCTGCTCACCGGTGGTAGGCGGGCTCCCGGTACTCCGCTAACGGTAACAAGGTACACGGTATGCAAAAGGTGTCTATTTGCGAGAACTTCGTTCAAGACTTCGAGAACGGGATCCAACGTAACGCTGTCAAAACGCCGGTGCAAACGTAAATGAAGCGACGGTAGCGACGGCCGCAATAGCCGATAGATGCCTTCAACGTGCGGCCGGCAGTAGCTTTTTTTTTTCGACTGCTGCTAGGCCGCTCTGCTGGCCGCCAGAAATCACGGAGTGTGCGTTACGTCATGTGCACGTCATGTTTCACGTCACTTAGTCCTTTGTCGTCATAAGAGAATCCCAAGTTTCAATCAGAGCGGTGGGAAAAACTTTTTCAACTTCGAATCCAAATTTCTTAGAAATAAATGCATCTTTCGCTGCCGGCCAAGTGGCAACAAAGCCATGAAATGCCGAACTATCGGGTTTTGCTGTAAAAAAAAGTATTAATAGAGCTCTCCTCACTGTCCCTTTAACTCATGTGGGGTTATTGCAAGGAAGAGACGCGTGGTCGTAAGTTGGCGGAACTTATATCTACGCTGGGCATCACTCTTCTAACCGACCCGGTCCACCCAACACGTGTAGGGAATTTCATCACTCGGGACACCTGCCGCGACCTTACCCTCGTGAAACACATCCGACACACAGAGTGGATCAACACCGAGGACACCCTCAGTAGCGACCACTGCATACTGAACATTGTCATTTACACTCGGCCCTCATCGCCCCCTTGCGCAAGCCAAACTTCCCGACTGGGATGCTTTCCGCCAGGCCCTCCCAGTAACTTCTCTCATGAAGCAGGACTACTCCACTTGGGCACAAGGACTCATGCAAACACTCCGTTCACACGAAAAGCAGATCCAGCTTACGGAGTGTGCACCGGACGTGGATAACCACCTGATGCACCTCTGGGAAGCTCGCCGCAGCCTCACTAAACGATGGCGGCGGCAGAAACACAGCCGTAAACTCCGCGCTCGCATCTCTGACCTCACCCAGCAAGCTGCCGAGTATGCTGCCCAGGTCGCCGACCCTAACTGGGTAGATCGACGCAACAGCGCAGCAACACCGATGTCCAGCCGCAATGTTTGGCAGCTCTTTAGGAGTCTCATAGACACGCTCGGAGACCCAGAAACACCTCAATTGCGCGATACACAATTTTCAAGGAAACACGAAGCAGCTAGCGAATTCCTTGCGCTCAACAATACCTCAATCAGGATCAAGACCCGCGCGGGCAGGATTATTCGTACGCAGGCTGCGATAATCCGGAACTGGATCAACTTTTCCAGCTTCACGACCTTCGTACGGCTCTTGCCGAAATGCGCAGGGGGACGGCGCCCGGGAGGAATAAGGTCACAGTCAAATTATTGGCGAACCTTCCTGATCGGCTATACGAAAGCCTACTCGAATATATCAACGCGATTTGGACCGGGGACACTTTGTTGCCACTGGATTGGAAGATATCATTAGTAACCTTTATACCGAAGGGGAAGAAACCGGTAAACACAGACAACCTCCGACCCATCTCCCTCACTGATGAAAAACTGATAGAAATAATGGTCCGTGACCACCTCTCGGAATATCTCGAGAGCAAGAACACCTTCGCCGACACCATGTTCGGTTTCCGACCCAATATGTGCGCACAAGACATCCTTTTACAGCTTCATCACGAGGTTCTCGAACCCTTAGAACACCCACACAATGACAAAATAGTCCTAGCACTCTATCTCAAGGGTGCATTTGACAATGTTAAACACAGCGTCATACTAAAGCACCTTAGCGAGACCAACTGTGGTCCTCGTACATTCAATAGACCATACGCGAAATGCGCAGCGCCATCTCGTTCACAAGCTGAGAGTTATTTTGTGTTGTTGTGTTGAGTTTATTGGCGCATAAGCAGCTAAGGCTATCATGCGCCAAGAACAAGGTATGGAAAAATTGGCTTGAGCAGTTTGAAAACAAAGTGGATAAAAACGGTGGTGTAAAGGGCCTAAAAGTTATTTTTACTAACTAGCTGATGAAAGACAAGAATTTTAAAAATGTCTGAGAGCAGAAACTTTTAAAGGTTGGGTCGCCTCCGCAGACATCCTTGGCTCGGCAAGGATTTCGAGGCTCCCAACAGCTCAGATAGAGACATCAGCCTCCCTCTCATGATTGAGAAAGTGGCTGAGGTGTATAACTGTATGTAGTGAAGCACAGGGTGAGTAAATTAGAGTTTGTGAAGAATACTGGCTTCCCTTAAAAAGCTAAAAACATAGGGTATACTGACAAGTGCATCTTCGCCTAAAATCAATGCTCCATGAAAAGGAATCTGTTCTTTGTAAAAGGTAGTAAAATGTTTTTTCCTTATAGATTCAAGTTCCGTACATGAGAATAATATGTGGGTTACTGTTAGTTCATCTCCGCACTTTTCACAAACAGGTTTGTCTTCTTTTGTAAGTAGAAAGTTGTGTGTGAGATGTGTGTGTCCAATACGGAGACGGCATAAAATAACTTCGATGAATCGTACGTTTTTGGTGTGAGCATGATTTCCATTCGCTCAGGATGGGTTTTACTAAATGTAGCTTATTTTTTCTTTCAATATTCCATTGCGACTGCCATTTACTTCTTAGCTTGCACTGTACCAACTTCACACAATCATTGTAGGGGATGTTCACTTTCTTTATTTCTTTGTTCCGAGCTTTTCCAGCACATTCATCTGCTTTCTCATTGCCAGCGATTCCAATGTGGCTGGGAACCCAGCAAAATTTTATGTCTTGTCCCTGTATTGTGGCGCTCGTTATGTTGTGTATGATATTACCAATTAGTGGTGTCACTGCATTGCTATGGTGAAGTGAGGTTAGTATGCTCAGAGAATCAGTGTAAATGATGCTGTTCTGAATGTCCTCATTTATTATTTTTTCTACAGCTACTGAGACTGCGTAACACTCAGCAGTGAAAATGGATGCACACTCAGGTAGCCATACTATTTTTTCCCAATTTTTCTAAACAACAGCACTTCCGACGTATTGTGCTGATTTTGATCCATCAGTATAAAATGCTTCGTATTTGCCGTATTTTTCATTTAGTGCTAAATATTCTTGTAATATCTGCTCATGCGGTGTGTGTTTCTTCCGAAATTGTGTTAATGTGAAGTCGCACACAGATGGTAGCCAGTACCAAGGAGGGAGTGGATCAGGTTTGCGGGTAATATTAGGTAATATGTTCATTATGTCTAGTTCTTGGCATTTCTCTTCAAAGCGGAGAAGAAGTGGTCTGATTGCTAGAGGTTTGTTGGTAAACAGTGTTCGAGATGGGCACTTTGTAACGAGCGGGTAACAGATGTGTCTAGGCTGGGAACGGATCTTTAAAATGTATGTGCATGTGAGCATTGTTCTTCTGTCTGCAAGTGGTGGTTCATTGGTTTCGACGTACAGGCTATTTATGGGTGACGTCCTGTATGCACCAGTTGAAAGACGCAATCCCAAGTTGTGCACAGGATCCAGTCGCTTCAAGTACGATGGCCTTGCTGATCCATACACTATGCAACCATAATCTAGAATGGAACGTACCACAGAGCGATAAATCTGTAGAAGGCATACCCGATCAGAACCCCAGTGTTTGCGTGAAAGGACTTTCAGTATGTTCAGTGCTAGCGACGCCTTCTTTTTCAGTGTGTTTATGTGAGGCAGGAAAGTAAGTTTTTTGTCGAAAGTGATGCCTAGAAATTTGTGTTCCTTTTTTAAAGGCAGCTCGGTTTGGTTGAGGTGTAATGTTGGATTTGTGTGCAAGCCTCGTTTGAGTGAATAAAGTAAGGCCACTGTTTTCTGTGTTGAGAACTGGAAACCATTCTTGTCTGCCCATGTTGCCAGTTTGTTGATTGTAAGTTGTACTTGTCTTTCACATGTAGATATATTGGAAGATGTGCACGCTATCTGAAGATCGTCAACATAGACTGAATATGTTATGGACCTTGGTATTATTTTGTTAAGAGAATTCATTTTTACAATAAAAAGAGTTGTGCTTAAAATACATCCTTGAGGCACTCCATTTTCCTGAATAAAATCCCTCGAAAGGGTTGAGCCTAGACGGACATTAAATGAACGGTTAGATAAAAAGTCTTTAATGGAGTTCAGCATTCTGCCACGGATGCCAAGTTCAGCTAAGTCCTGGAGGATCCCGAACCTCCAGGTTGTATCATATGCTTTTTCTAAATCAAAAAAGACTGCAAGACAGTGTTGTTTGTGTATAAAAGCTTCTCTGACTGTATTTTCGAGACGGACTAGGTGATCTGTAGTGGAGCATCCCTTTTTAAAACCACACTGATGGATATCAAGAAGTTCACAGGATTGAAGAACAAAGGTTAGTCTTATATTTAGGACACTTTCGAAGGATTTGGCAAGGCAACTGGTCAGGGCTATGGGTCTATAACTGCTAGGAGAAGTTGGGGGTTTACTAGGCTTAAGAAGCGGTACAATAATAGCTTTCTTCCAGGCTTCCGGTATTTTCCCAGATATGAAAATTGTGTTAAAGAATCTTAAAAGTGCGTCCACGGCTGGCTCGGAAAGATGTGCAAGCATTTCATAATGTATTTCGTCGGGTCCTGGAGCAGTTTTTTTGCCGGCAGATAGTACTTTATTGATTTCTTGGAGGGTAATTAGACTATTGTATTCTTCATTTGCGCCTCCACTTGTTGGGAGCCTCTGTTTTTCAGCTGTGTTTTTGTATTTTAAAAAAGACTGTGTATAGTGAGATGAACTTGAGACTGCAGCGAAATGTTCCCCTAATATGTCTGCCTGTTCCTCTATGCTTGTTTGTGTGCCGGGTGTGGTTAAAAAAGGAATTGTGAATGGTGAAAAGGTGCCATTTAATTTTCGAACCTGCTCCCACATTTTTTTAGATGGAATCTGACTGTTGATAGATGAAACATAATTTTGCCATGAAGCTTTCTTGGCACTGCGACGGACGTACGAGCTTTAGCTTTTGCCTTTTTAAAATTTAAGAGATTTTCATGTGTCGGATACCTGCGGAATTTACCCCACGCTCTATTTTGCTGTTTTTTAGCCTCCTTACAGTCTTTTGTCCACCATACTTTATGGTTTTGTCGCGCTACTCCTGACGACTGAGGAATAGCTGTGAGTGCGGCAGTTATGATACAGTTAGTGAACTTTTCGTTTATTTGGTCGATGGTGAGATTTTCTAAAAGTATATTTTCTAAATTTGCTTTTGCTCTAAAAAGTGACCAGTCAGCGATGTGAAGCTTCCAGCGCCGTGGCCTTGTGGGGATTACTTCCGGTGTGGATGTTAAAGTGATTAGTACAGGGAGGTGATCACTGCCATAAGGGTTGTCAATAACGTCCCAGCTAAAATTGTTAAAAACAGAAGGTGAACTAAAAGACAAATCTAAACAGGTCATTTTCCCTGAGGCAGGGGAGCAGTATGTGGCTTTTTCTGTATTTAAAAGGCATACACTATTTGTGAGGATAAAATCTTCGATTATTTGACCCCTAGAGTCACAGCGCTCACTTCCCCAAAAAGGGGAGTGAGCGTTAAAATCCCCGACTACTAGATATGGTTCTGGCAGTTCATTGATGAGTTCCTGTAGGTCACGGACTGTTAATGTTATATGTGGAGGAAGATATACAGAACAGATAGTTATAGTTTTGTAGCTGACAATGCTGACCGCAACTGCCTCCAGTTTTGTTGTGAGTCTGATCTCTTGAGCAGGGACGCCGCTTTGTACGACAATCGCGACGCCTCCCGAGAGTCTATTTGCCTGCTCACGATCTCGTCTAAAAGTTTTATAATGTTTCAGGATATTTGTATGTTGTGGACCTAGATTTGTTTCTTGAAGACATAAGACTACGGGCGAGATTGACCCTAGGATGTCTTTTATGTCATTGTAGTTCCTCAACATTCCTCTACAGTTCCACTGAACTAGAAAAGCCATATTTATGTTTGGGATAGGAACGATTGGGAGTTTACTTATTTTCTGGGGCCATTATGGTGGCCCTGCCTTTTTTCCGCTCAAGAGAGCTGTTCCGCCGCTCTAAAGCAGGCGGACTGTGGGATACGTCCATCACCTCGCGAGAGGTGATGGACGACCGCGGGGAAGCCGCGCGTGTGTGAGTGTCAGGTCTCCCCCGACGGGGGGAAGTCCTGCGGGATGTCGACCCATGGGCCGGCACTCCCTGGCTTGGAGTTGGCAGAGCAGCTTTCGCTGTCTCTGCCTGGGGCGTGGGTGGCCCTGCTACAGGCACAGTGGAACTGGCCTCGGCAGGTGCCGGAGTGCTGTGTGGTGCTACGCCCCTGCGCACCACATCAGCGAAGTTTGGTTTTGCTGAGAAGGAGAATGTATTTGTAAGTGCAAAACGCCTTCTGGCTTCTTTAAATGAAATGTTTTGTTTTGTCTTTATGGTAATGATTTCTTTGTCTTTTTTCCAGGATGGAGACGCCCTGGAGTACGCAGCATGGTCTCCTTCGCAGTTTGCGCAGCGTAGTGCTGCGTCACATTCCTCAGACTGGCGGTCCTTTGATGCGCATTTCGCGCAGGTTTTGCGGCCGCGGCAGCTCTGTGAGCCATGGCCAAACTTCTGGCAATTGAAACAGCGACGGTGATTGGGTATGTAGTGTCTTACGTTGACTTTCAGGTATCCTACTTCGATTGTTTCGGGTAAGCTGCTGGTGTTAAATGTAAGGACCATGTGTTTAGTGTCTATTTCCTTGTTATCCTTGCGGATTTTGATCCTATCGACGTCAATGACATTTTGGTCGGAGAGTCCTTGAAGCATTTCGGTTTCTGTAAGGTGGATAAAGTCAGCTTCTGAGATCACGCCTTTGACTGTGTTGAGGGATTGGTGGGGAGTTACATAGACAGAGATGTCCCCTATAGAAACAATGTTTGCAAGTTTCGAGCACTGGATGCTCTCGCGTAGTTCAAGGAGTAGGTCACCGCTGGACATTTTGGATACCTTGTAGCGAGGCCCTAAGGTATCTGTTAGGCATTTGGTAACAAGAAATGGGGATATTATTCGGGCTTGCTTTTCGTCACTGTTGCTGTGTATCACATGAAACTTAGTGAATGTCGATTTCTTTTTCGAAAAAAAGTCAGCTGCTTCGTTCCGCACTCTTTTGAGAGAGCGATCAAGTTTGGAAAGGGGGGGAGCCATAAAAAATTGATGTTTTTCGGTCATGGTGCCAGCCACCCACCATGGAGTCCAACAAGGGGACGCGACAGGAACTTGAAGGCAACCCCTGCCCACGCCAGCTGTGCACCCCATCTATAACCAAATATGACGCGACTCAGTGTAGTTGGCCACACAAGGTTAACCCTAGCCGCCAGGAAAAAATGAAGATCTAAGAAGTGAACAGGAGACAGGAAAGTTGTAAGAAAGGAGATAGGACAGTGAAAGATGGACAGAAGAACAGGAAAATGCGACTGCCGATATCCCCCGGTCGGGTCAGGCCGGAGGTGCCGTCTACAGGAAGCTGGGGCCAAAGTGGTGTGTTGCCTCCGCCGAGGAGCCTTAAAGGTCCAAACGCTCGGCATCGGCTCAACCACCAGGATCCCCTTTTCCCCGGACACGGCGATGCCACGCACGGCTAAGCGCGGATGCTCGGGTCCGTGGTGACTCATTGTTCACCATCATCCCCTTGCGGGGATGTCCCTGCGGATGCTCGGGTTAACCCCGTGGTGTCGCCACTCACCAACGTCTGCATCCTGCAGACGCCTCCCTGCGGGGAACAAGCTGAGAGCTAGGTCCGTCATCTTGGTTGCGGCGAGGAAGCGGCATAACTGGCATTACTCTATGGGAAGCGGAGACTGCGCAAGGCCCGCGCAGATTCACAAGCCGCTGGTCATCCGCTGATCGACCCACATCATATAGCGAAAATGCCGACGCACTGTTGTGTCCTCTGCTGTAAACAGCGAGGACCCAAGGATCCAGGCGGTAACAAGGTGCGTGGTATTTACTTTCACACACGCGTAATCCGTGCCCGAGAGGTAGGGAAACATCGGACGTACCCTTATTAAAAGTCGTCTCATTGAAAAAAGATAACTAACCTCGAGTTAACTACAAATGACTCTACCTGTTAGAGAAGTAACGTGTTGTACCTTAACTGATGTTAGTGAAAGTTTTCTTTCTCACGTCAACCCCGCGTTGTTTGTCTGCCTATACAGCAGCACGACCTTTTTTGTTTACCCTCAGCCGTGGCAGCAGCCTTGTCGTTGGAGCAAATTCAGATGCTGTGATTGTGCAGAGGCTGTAAATATTAGGGACATGGTGCTCGCTCTTGCAAGCCCGTGGTCACAAGGACTGCATTAATGCTTCGCTCGGCATAAATTGCGCTGCGGTTCAGATGCCGGATAGTGCGAATAAGCGATGGGCGCACCTTCTCTGGCCTCCGGCTGGTGGCACACGGAGACTTCCCATCGTGATCACTGTGGTCAAACTAACCGAACCGCACTGAGTTTGCCGAGCTCTACCGCACAACACGATCGCCTACGATTGCGGCTGATCGCAATATCCGTATCGGGAAAAATCTCGATCGAAGGTCCCCGCTTGACGGATATGCAGCCTGGTAACAAACACTTGCACCGTTGCGGTAGAACTATGTTTATTATCCGAAGTATTTTTAAATGTCGCGCGCAGGTCACAGTAGTCATGTATTGCACATATGGGTTACTGATGAATGATTTGTTGATGCAGGTTTTAACTACAGGTAAATCTCTTGAACATTGCAGGTTTCTTATCATCGCTAATTCCCAAGAGACGCCACATTATACAAAAAGTGGATCATCGCCATCAAGCGCGACGAAGAGAAATACTTCAAAGTGACAAAATGCACAACAGTGTGTTCAAGGCATTTCCTGCCATCAGACTTTATTCCTGCTGTATTCTGAGGCAACAACTTACTGCGACAAACAGCCTGCCGCAGTGTGCTCAGCTTTGGCAAAAAACAACAGCTTCGCAAGTCACCCAAGAAGCGAACATTGAGTGCCTGTCCACAGCACGTGAGATTTCAGATCAAGCTGTTGCTCAAGCACTGGCTGTAGAAGACAGTGAAGCAGGATTTTTTGGTGACCAGTCTACTGATCGATCATCTGCAGCAGCTCAGAGTCTGAAGCACATGAAAAAGAGGGAGGCACTGCCAGCTGTGCACCTGCTTCTGGTACAACCTGTTTATTAAGTAGTGGCAAGCCTGTCAATGAAGTGGAACGTCTCATAGGTTTGGTTGCCACACAGGGCAATGAAATAGACAGTCTTAAGTATAAATGTGAAGTCCTCCAGAAGCAGCTGCTCCAGACGAAGACAGAGATTCACCTATCTCTACAAGAAAGAAATTACAACAAGCTTTTGCATTGACCGTTTTAAACACTCAAATGAGGACTTTCTTGCTTACACAGGAAAACCATCATACCAGCACTTCCTGGCATTGATGACTTACATCAATCTAGAAAGAATGGGAGTAATGTTTTGAGGAATGCTGGCATCAAAGCCAGCGGAGGCCGACCGCGGAAGCTGACAGCAGAGAATGAGCTGTTCCTCGTACTTGTAAGGCTTCGTCTTGGCCTCTTCGAGCATGACCTGGCACACGGATTTGGGATCACTCAGTCAACAGTGTCACGCATATGAGTGTCATGGATTAACTTCATGTACATAAGACTCTGCAAACTACCACTCTGGATGTCAAGAGCTGTTATAGATGCAACAATGCCTGCTGCATTCAGCACGTATCCAACAACAAGAATTATTTTGGATGCAACAGAGATAAAGTGTGAGGTGCCCTCCTCACTGTCATTTCGTACAATCAACACCCTTTTTAGATTGCCGCCGCGGTGGCTCAGTGGCTATGGTACTCGGCTGCTGACCCAAAAGACGCGGGTTCGATCCCGGCCGCGGTGGCTGGAATTTCTTTGGAGGAGAAATTCTAGAGGCCCGTGTACTGTGCGATGTCAGTGCACGTTAAAGAACCCCAGGTGGTCGAAATTTCCGGAGCCCTTCACTACGGCGTCTCTCATAGCCTTAGTCGCTTTGGGACGTTAAACCCCAGAAACCAGAAACCAGAACCTTTTTAGATTTTTTGAAATGTTTCGTACACACAGGAAAGTTGTAGCATCCTCGATCACCCGCACCGGGGCGCCTTGGTGCGCACCCGCGGTCCTCGATCACCGGAAGTGCACCCTGCCGGGTCAGTTTTTCGTTGCCCCGTCTCGCACCCGGAAAATCGGCGGTTCGCAAGGGTGCAGTCCCGGCAAGCATTGCGTGATGTGTGCTGCGGAGAAGCCACTTTACCCGTACACGGTGGAACATACTATCCTGCTCATGTCTGCGCAATGAAACAGTGAATAGGGATGGTTGCCGCCAATGATGCACTGCTGTCAAGTTTGTCTGATAGCGAAGATGACATGATAATCGACTTGATAGCCTAAACACGGCGATCAACGACCGAAAATTCGTTGATCGGGTCGTCAGGCGCCTCGCCGATACCGGAGTGAGCGTCTGTTAATATTGCACTGCTACAGTGTGCATGGCCTTTGACATGTGTGATTTATTTGCAGTTCCAAAAGCATTTTCGGGTGAGCAGGAGTGTGTGACCGGTGTTGTGGTTTACAATCAAATGCACGTGCCAGAAGAATGGCACCCTAAAGGCGGCGTTGCATGCACGCCCCCGCGGGGTGCAGTTTGTCCTCGATAATCACCCTCGCCGGTGCCCCACCGCCGCGGTGCGCAGGGAACCGCGATGGTTTCGGGGCACACCTGCTGCGAGGTGATCGAGGACGCTGTTGGTCAACTTCAACTTTCGAGCGGATGAGCGGATCCGCCCGGCGACCGGATTGCAGCATTGGCTGCTATTTATGTGACGTCTCAGGCCCGACTCCGCCTCCACTTCTGCCGGGGCAAGATGGCCAAAGCATATTATATTGGCCACATGTTGATATTACGAGTGTTCAGAGCGATTGCGAACTTCTTCGCGTGCAGGAGCGGCAAGCGAAAGTTTCCCGAGTTGAATTCTGTAATCATCGACGCTGATGGAGCTGACAGAGCGCCGCTTCAAACCGACGCTAGACCTACGCGTTGGCGGTGTCACGAAGTGTTTATATAAAGCTGTCTGTGGTTTTTGCAAGCGTTCCTAATTCCTGCGAGGATCATCACACACAGTGGCGAGTAACAACTGCTCACGGCGAACTTGTGCGTGCATGAGTTGCCTAGTGCAGTGACTAGTGTTCGCGTAGTGAAAGTGATTGCGATCGAAGCGAGTGCTTTTACGTCAAGGCAGTCGAGAGCTCACTACGCACGCCGTGCTTTTCGAATGCTGAAATGAATGTGGCATTGTGCAGCTAGTCGCATTCACTGCGATGGTTGTAGTGATCGCGACCAAAGCGTTCACATGACGTTGTTTCTGCTGCGCATTCATTACCATTTTGGTCGCGATTCGTGCTGGCACTGTGCTTGAGAATTGTTGTGTGTGCGACGTGATGCGAGCTTGCCTGCACGGCTGTCAGTCTGTTTTCTGCGGCGAGAACAGCGACGTTGCCATCCTTCAGCGCCTTGGTGCGCCATTTAATACATTTTGCGATGATGGGTGCGGCAGGGTTTCGTGAGTCGTACCCGTCGTCTGCTATGTCAGTGTTGCCGTACTATAATGTTGCCAGACTGCGTGACTCCCAGCGTTGCCAGACTATTTATGCCTCTCTTCCTTTTAGTGGGACGCTACTGCGCATGCGCAGAACGGACGCTACTGCGCATGCGCAGAACGATATCGGCCCTTGGGTGTTTGGTAAAGCGGGCGACGCTAACGCTAAATCGGCGAAATAGCGTGCGCCCCAAAGACGCTTTACGTTCGGTCAACATGGCGGTGCCTGTCGGAGCGGGCCCTCTCGCTTCATCACAGATTCCTCGCTGCCACTACTCTGTGGCTCCAGCTCCTGGCAAACTAAAGGCTCACGAGGCTTTCGCTTTGGCTGAAGTTCCCTGAACCACAAAATTTTAACGATAAAACATGCCAAATTTTCAGATTGCTTCCGTGTTTACAAAGCTGCTAGGCTAGCGAGTACGCGTCGATTGACGTCGAAAGCGTGGGAGGTTCGAACTACTGATCTCCACAAACAGGTTTGCGATTTTGGATTCCGCGATGGCCGCCGGAGGGGGCGGACGTGTTTGCGTTGGGCTCTAGAGAAATCGGCTTCCATTGGTGCACCAAGAGGTTTTTATGTGCTGATATTTGGCTGTGAGGATCCGAGGGTGTACGCTAGCAGGACTGCATCAAGATTTTTGCAACTTATTAGTGACTTTCAAGATTCTTCTGTGATCCTCTGCGGGTCGGTCCCACAAGCAGCCACAGTGTTCGTGGTTGCGATCGGTGTTCGGTCGCCGCAATGGCGTCCACTCCGGGGGAATGGAGTGGATCTCAGCACCGAAATGCAAGTAAGTGAAGAAAATATGGATAACGAGGAGGGCTTGCGCGCTTCGGGGGCAGAAGAATGGAAGATAAAACTTAGACGCAAGTACGTTTCTAAGGAAGAAGCTGAGAGACAAAAGAAAGCTAGCAAAAAGCGAGCAGCGGAACTGCTGGTCAAGAAAACACTGAAAGAAGCTCGCTCTTCGGTCCAAAAGGCTCAACCTACACCGAAGGGATGGGCCAAAGTAGTGATCCGTCCTCAGGGCGGCACCGATAAAATCACTCAGGATTTGGGCTCGCCGATCCCACGGATGTTATAGCAGCCGCCGCTGGTCTGACAGACGACGCAATGCACGGGGACCAAATAACAGTCAACTCCAAGAATCATACCATTATGGTAGCCACCGAAAGTGAAGACAGAGCGAGGAGAGGTTAAGGCGCTATCGTACCTGGCCACTCCGGAGACCTTCGGCCGAGGCGTCATTAGTGGCATCCCCGTCGGCATATCGGACTCTGAAGTGGTCAGAATATATTGCATCAGCCAGGAGGCTTGGAGAAGCATCTGGTACAATTCTGAATTTTTTGGAGGAGAAAGTGCCGTGGACTGTAAAGTTCAAGTCAACTCCGCTGAAGTGTTGCCTCTTTAAGAAAAAATATCAAGTGTGCATAACGTGCGGGCGTTTCGGGCATAGGGCAGAAGTGTGCCTGAACCCGGACACACGCAAATGCAGGGGATGTGGCATGATTAATCCTCTGAGCGATCACATATGCACTCCTAGGTGCGTACTGTGCCTGGGACAACATCAACTGGGGGCCAAGAATTACCCAAAAATCTACAGGACTCCGTACCTTGTGCGACGCAAGCAATGGGAGAAGAACCTATGAGAACAAAATGGCCTGCCCAAAGCAGAACATATCCCCCTACGCGATAGGTTTGAAAGCCTGAGAGCAACTGGGGGAGGGTCCCAGTCACGCTCAAGAAGCAGATCACAATCGGCCGCTACAGGAAACACCGTCGTAAAGACTGCTATCCCGGGGAAGACTGATCCAGACTCCCAAGACAAGCCGAAGCCTAGGCTACACAAGTCCCCTTCGATGATGAACGTTGGGCAAGGCGCAGGCAAGGCGTTGGACAATGCGACATCTTCACATGGGGTCGGTCGGCGGCATCCCTGAAAGCGAAGCTGGCCGTGGCCTGACGGCCATGAAGGACAGCTTCCCCGTTTTCTGAGGAGAGCTCTTTCCGGCAGGCGCCGCAGCGGAAGGTGGGCCGAGGTCCCTTCGGACACTTGCGCATTCGTATTACTACAGAGCCCATGCAGGTTGGCTTACCGGGGTTTGAGGCCCATTTCTCCGCAGAGCCCCCAGAAGTGTTGACTTCTTAGGAGTCTTCCGCGGCGCTGCGGGTCCGATGGCGGGGCTGCTGGTGGTGCTGGGAGCAGCCCGCATTCTCGTCCAGGGCCTTCTCATCGTTTAGCATGCACGCAGAATTGATGATGGCCGGGTCTGCCCGTACTTCTAACACGACAACTGAGTTGCGTGAATCTGTGCATAACACGCTCATTTCAAGAAAATCACACGTCCCTTTCGTCTTAACACGCTTGGTGGGGCCACGCAGCGGCGCATTTCGCCTGTGGTACCCACCTCCACGACAACTATATCACTGTCAGTCCGCTTTCAAAGAAAGAAATTAATTGAGGCATTGACAGGCAACAAAAATTTGAAAAAGATCAATATGAAGTTAGGCTGAAGAAAAGCAGTGATGGCTTTTGTCGTTTCCGGCATCTCTATACTGCAACTGGGTTTTAGTCAAGGAGGATATACAGTCGAGCCCACTTATAACAGCCGCAGATATAACGAACGCTCGCTTAGTACGAACGAGGGCGGTGCTACCGTCACAATATATATTGGGGCAATGGCACAGTGTCTCACATAGAACGAACTGTTGTGGCCTCAACACTCGGTTAGAGCGAACGCGAAGCTGTCGGGCCCCCGTAGTTGACCGAGCCGGCGGTGTTTGGCGCGGTTTCGCTCGACTGCGAACCCGCGGCAGGCAAATTTCGCGCACTTTGTGTTCCCCTGACACGACGCGAACACAGAGCGCACAAAGCGTCCCCCGGCGCTCCTTTGCGGGCAAAATAAAGTAAAAAAAGAAAAAGCGCGCGTTGAAAAATGAAAACGAAAAAGCGCGCGCGCTCGGTGACGAAAGAGAAAGTGGCGCCGCCCGCGTCGCTGTGATGCATCCACGTGATTTGTTGCTCCGTTGCCACCCCGCGCTGAGGGCATTGCGCCGTCGATTCTTTCTGTGCTATGGCACTGCGTTGACATCGTTGCCGCATCCGTGCCTTTCCCAGATCGGGGAGTTGAAGGCTGCCTCAACGCACGAGCCCAAGGGCTTCACTTGCGCCTGGTGCGATGGAGGACTGTACACCGACCTCTTCAGGTGCTAAAAGGAAAGCTGTCGACATCGCAACGAAGATGGCCATTGTTAATGAACTTGCTCAAGGTGCAAAAAAACTGCGAACTGGTCAAGAAGTACGGACTGTCGAAATCGACCATTTCAGCCATTGCTAAGGGCAAGGAAAAGACTCTTGGTGCTACCGTGCATGCCGACCTGACGACTAGAAAGCGCCTTCGGAAGGCGACCTACGCGGACGTTGAGGACGCACTGAAGAGGTTCACTGACGCCCGGTCTCGCAACGTTCCGATCAGTGGACCGCTGATACTCTCCAAGGCTAAAGACTTCGCCTCCCTTTTGGACTTTCCTGATTTCAGCCCAGGCAATGGATTGCTCCACCGGTTTAAGGCTTGCCACGGAATTGTTTTCAAGGCGGTCGTCGGCGTGGCCGCGTCTGTGAACAACGAGGACGTCGATGCGTGGATTTCCGACAACCTCCCAACAATCACGAGCTATGCTCCACGGGACGTTTACAATGCCGACGAGACTGCGTTGTTTTATCAGATGTTGCCATCTAAAACGCATGCCTTGAAAGGCGACAAGTGCGCAGGAGGGAAGAACAGCAAGTTGCGCATAACCGTTCTTCTGTGCGTCAACATGGACGGCAGTGACCGGCGGCTGCCTTTTGTCATTGGCAAGTCACGTAAGCCGCGATGCTTTGAAAGCTACGTGCCCGTACGCTACAGGAACAATACAAAAGCCTGGATGAGTCGTGACTTATTTGCCGAGTGGCTTGTCGAGTTCGACCGCGACACGGCACGAAAAAACAGGAAGGTCCTGCTCGTGCTGGATAACTGTGCGGCGCACCATGTGCAGCCTTCCTTGAGTGCTTCAGTTGCTGACGCCTTGGACTTCTGCGAACAAGTGCTCAAACTGCCACAGTTCAAGGGTGTCAGTGCAACATCTAAGTTCATTAGGCTTTTTGATCACTTGTTCGCCATCATGAACTCTCGAAATCCATTTGCATGATCATACAAGGCACCTCTTCGGAAGGAGAATGAAGGCTGCTGGAAGCTATTCTTTTCCGAGGCCTGTACCTACATACATGGGCTAAGAGATACGGCAGGGCGTCCAGTTATACAGGGACTGAAGAAAACTGGGTTTGTTGGATTTTTGGTGTGCATGACCAGCACAGAAAAACTGTTTGATGAGCTTGTTGGCAAAGGTCAGCTGAAATACTTGCTGACGCACATGCTTAGCCAAGGCCACGCCAAAAACTTCTTTCGGTCCATACGTGCACGAGGGGGCCATAACAACAACCCAACCGCTGCGCAGTTTATGGCTGCATACAAGCGTCTGTTGGCTCAGACAGAAGTGACTTCATCAAGCTCTGGAAACTGCTCCCAAGACATCGTCTCCATTTTAAAGGCAACAACCACAGGAGCTTTGGTAGATGAAAGCAGTATATATGCTTACTGATATGCGCCGGTCATCAATCCTGCAGGCTGACGACCCTGACTATACTCATCCCATTGACTGCCCAGAAAGCCTGTCAGCTTTTGTCGGTGCTGTAGTGCCGTACATTGCGGTTTTGTTGTTCGGAAAGTTTGTTCACCGATAACACGTGAACAGTGCATCGCAGCCCTGCATTCGGATGAGCTGCCACCTTTAATTAGGCAAAAGGGCCGAGGTGTACTTGTTTCACCGGCACAAGACATTGTTAGTCTTTTTTGAAGCAGTTGAAAAGGGGCTTCGACTGCTACAGGCAGAATAAGATACTATTAAAATGGTGACGACAAGATCGAAACCCCTCATCCTTGAAGTCCTGGGAACCTCCACAGAGAAACAGTGGTTTTAGAAACTGGAGGACCACATCCTTGACCTTGACCCACTTGACAACCATATTTATAGTTTGTGCAAAAAAATCGCTGAAGAATATGTGAAAGAGAGAATACATCACATGACAAAAGAACGAAACCGTGAACTGATCAAAAACAAAGTGAGACCCACTTTTGTCAAGGGTTATTATTTTTAATCAGCAGTAGGGTATTTGTCATGACGCTTTTGACTGCGTGTAAGATTTTCTCCTTAATATCTGCTCAGTGGAGCTGTCATCTACATATCTGTTGGCTGCTGGTTGTTTGAAAATAAACGTCTAAAACTGGAACCGCGCATGTGCATTTCTTTCGAAATGCGAGCAGCTGCATCAGCAAAGCGAAAAGGCACGAGCGCGGCTGCACTACCCTTTTCTCCATAAAATTTGTGCACTTAAACTGGCTTTTACATGACAGTTGGCTGCTAGTTGATGGAAAAGAAACGTTTATAACTAGAATCACTCGTATTCGTAGCTCCGCAAATGCAAGCAACTTCATTCGCAGCGCGGAAAAGCACGGTGCGACGCAGCGCTAAGCTTTTCTCCTTAATATCTGAGCTGGCAAACGGCCTTCTACATACCAGTTTGCCGCTGGTTGACGAAAAATAGACGTTTTAACCTAGAACCACTCGTTTGCGTTTCTTTGTAGACGCGAAAAAGTGCGGCTGCGCTATGCTTTTCTCCTTAATATTTCCATAGTTAAACTGCCTTCTTCACGCCAGTTGGCTGCTAGTTGATGGAAAATAAACGTTTACAACTAGAGCTACACGTTTTCGTTGATTTCTGAATGCTAGCAACTTCATGAGTAGCGCGAAAATGTAGAAGCACGGCTGCACTCCGCTGCTTTTTGCCTCTGCAGGCTGCGCTATGCCGTTCTCCTTAATACTTCTGCAGTTAAACTGCCTTCAGCACGGAAGTTTGGTGCTGGTTGATGGGAAATAAGCGCTTACAACTAGAACCACTTGTTTTCATTTCTTTCTGAATGAGCGCAACTTCATCAGCAGCGCGAAAAAGCAGAAGCGCGGCCAGGTGCGGCTGCGCGCAGAGCTGCTTTCTGCCTCTGGTAAGATGGCCGCCGCCGCTACGATACGCGTAAGGCTAAATGGAGGAAGACGATCCTCATGTCACGTGACTTTTAATGACGTCATTCCAAAATGGCGTTTGTTTAGGTACATTTCTGGGTACTTTTTGTAGCAAAATTAGGTAAAAATGGCGTCGCAAAATTTTGAAACGTCCCTAGCCATAGTTCCTAGGTCGCTGGCGTCTCCATGGTTGCCACGGTGACCATCGCTGTCATCGCCAACGCCACGGTGGTTTGTTGACATGGCTGCGATGGCTGTTTACCGCGCGGTGCATTGACGTGTGGAGTAAGTGCTGCCGTGAAAGTCATCAAAGGTTGGTGCAATGGCGAGTAATATTGACCGCGCTAACGTCCGGACTTGTACCCCAGTGCCCTAGTGTTGTCTTTATTATGGAAGTTTGCAGTGCGACCCAGCCGTGGTATGATATCGGAAGCCCCTAGAGACGTTTTGCAAGGCGGTGCTTGACTGAATTTGACGTCACTTCAGTTCTCTTCGGCACCTTTCGGTATTGTATCTCGTGTTTGAACATTGCCTCCTCTAGAAGGAGGCAGTGGTTTGAAGCATTGGATGAGTGTCGAAAATTATGTTTCCTTGTGTTGCGTGTAACTGATTCTGACCTGTACGTACTGATAGGATGAGCTCGTATGCATAAAAATGGTGGGTACTGCGAGCCATTTGGCAGTTGCGGTGCATATATGCTATGTTCCTGGAGTCCTGCATGTGTGCCCACCGGCGACAAGCTATGCTAAAAAAAAAAAAATTTTAATGCGGAAGGAAGGCGGACTGGACGTACACGCTAGCCATTGAAAGGACAACACATCTTCCGTCTTAATGTTTAATATGCCTGCAGTGTCTACCCACAAACCAGCCAAGCTGTAATGGATTACTTCGCGTTGACACCCATGTTGCGCAAAGCACGCGGTAGGCCACAGCTGCTTTGTACGACGCATCGTGCCACATGAACTATGGTACGCCGCTTTCTTCGCTGATAGGCGTTTAGCAAATGTCGTAGTATGGTCACACCACCGAACCTTTGAATATCTGGAAAGCTGCTTTTCTTTTATCTATTTGGTGAAGTGTTTTTATACTCATCAAGTAGAACGTGTGCTTCTTGGTGTATTTCTTTTAACGTTCAGCATTGGAATAAAGCCAGACAAGGCCGAAACTTGTTTTGCTTGCTCTGTCATTTCTGTAATGGTTTGTGATGAAGTGGGAGGCTTGACTTAGGCTTTCAGCATCCGCGTAGCCAGTGTGGCCCTTGGGTTTGTTTGGGAACGATGTTGGGTTATTGCGGTGTAAGTAAAACACAACACAGAGAGAAACGTAAACACTCCGGATGATCAGTTTCTTGCACTTTCTGTGTGTTACATTTTCTGAGCTTCAATTTCTAGACGCCATGAATGCATTCCAAATTTCACAGCTGTTTTTTCTGCTGCAGCAGTTAGTAAAAACATTGACTGATAGGCAAGTTGGTATGACATAATAAGGCAAAAACAGCAGACCTGCATAAGGAAGATGCTGTGTCTTGTCTCATCTTCCTTCATCCTTGTGCAGGTGCAGTGTTTTAGCCTTATTAGTAAAAGTATGTTGTACAGGGACGTTGGATGCCATGCATGCCATAATGCGCTGCATTAACTTTGTGCTAGCATTTGTAGCTAGAAGGGTTTCTTTTTGACATTAGCATTGTATAAGTGAATATAATTTGTGCGCATACATGAATAGCATGCTGGCTTGGCCTTATGTAGGCGACTGCATCATTACGAAGTGTATGAGGTGTCACATTAATTGCACGCCTGCTTTTACTGCACGTTGCCAGTTTTGAGGGGAACATCTGTTTTGTGTGGAGTCAGCAGTGACTAGGCAAGCGACCTTTAAATGCAAATAAGCTTGCTCCATAGATGGCAGCTCTGTGGGGCAATGGACACACACAAAAAAAAAGAGTAGCCATGACCTTTCAATATAAAGTGAAGAAGCAGCATAAACCAAACATCAACACGCCATGCATGTGACATGCTTCTCTGCATACAGTGAAGAGCTTAAAAATGCATGAAATGTAAACATGGCTTGTCTGCTTATATTTGGTTGTTCCTTTTAGAGGGAAGCATTTTGACAAATTTTTCTCTGGTTTATGGCAAACGTCTAAAGGAGTGTGGGATTTCAGTAAGGAAACATTTACAGTTGGCCACATAAGTTTGAAGTATTCAAATTAGAAGGTCTGAAAAAGCTCTGTGCCTTTTCTTTCTAGCTGCATTCTAATTTTGATTCTTCGCTTGCCATGCTGCTGAATGGGTGGGTCTGCTGGTTCCTGAATTACTGTTTTTGTAATGTGCACAGTCAGAACATGTGTATATCACGAGTATGAGGCAACATATTTAAAAGCACAATGTGAAAAGAGCTTGTGGATGCATTTTTGAAGGTTGGCAGCTCAGTTCGCTGATATGTATAGGTGCTTTTTATATTGTCAAGGCCCATTAGGTATTAAAGGAGTAGAGACAACAAAATTTTAGTTGTTTCTTTCGGTTAGAATGATGCGCAGTACAGCTGCATGGATTGCGACGACAAGAGGCGATATATTTATAATTGCATTTTTTCTCTCGCACTGCTTTAGCCCAAACAACCGAAAGACGACTGTGATGTCAGGGATGTGTTCAGGTCATGTGAGGCATACAAAGACAGCAGTATTGTTGCAGCTTTGTTCATTGTTATTTGCATCAACTCGTACACAAGCCTGTCTAAGAGTTGGAGTCACATAAAGTGAACAGGCAGCGATTATATCTCTTTTTGCATGCCTCATGTGACCTGAACATGTATCTGACTTCAGAGCAGTCATTCGGCTGTTAAAAACCGAAACCAGATGACACGAGAAAAAAAAATTAAATTGTAAATTATTTAGCTGACAAAGTTAAAATCCACATGGTGGCTTGTGTACAGCATTGCCTAGTGCATCACTGTAAAGAGAAATGTGTATCCAAAAATTTGGTTTCTCTACTCCATTAAAGATGTGGCCCATGACATGTTTGTGGCAGACCTTTGAGTTCATCATTCTTTTATGAGAGTTGTGAAACTGGCTCACTAGAGTGTAGCATATCAGGAGTCAGTGTTACTGGAGTACTCTGACCTCATGGTGATTAAAATAGAAGAAAACTAGTTGAGTCCACAAAGAATGAGGTGCTCCTTTCAGAAGCAGAGCTGCTGTGAAGAATGTTGTATGAAAAGACAACCATCAGCTCTTTGCTACATTTCAGTTTATTATTTTCTTGAAGACCTAGTAACGGGTATTACAGAAATGATAAGAGGTACGTTACAGAAATAATTGGTACCTGCATATTAGCACGACAAGGGGTGACTAATAAAATTTTTGTAGGGGTCTATATGTTGTGTTGTGTTGTGTTGGGTTTATTGGCGCATAAGCAGCTAAGGCTATCATGCGCCAAGAACAAGGTATGAAAAAAATATGCTTGAGCAGAGTTTGAAAACAAAGTGGATGAAAACGTTGGTGTAAAGGGCCTAAAAGTTATTTTACTAACTAGCTGATAAAAGACAAGAATTTTAAAAATGTCTGATCGAGCAACTTTTAAAGGTTGGGTTACCTCTGCAGACATCCTTGGCTCGGCAAGGATTTCGAGGCTCCCAACAACTCAGAAAAAGACCTCAGCCTCCTTCTCATGATTGAGAAAGTAGCTGAGGTGTATAACTGTATGCAGTGAAGAACAGGGTGAGTAAATTAGAGTTGATGAAGAATACTGGCTTCCCTTAAAAAGCTAAAAACACAGGGTATACTGACAAGTGCATCTTCGCCTAAAATCAATGCTGGATGAAAAGGAATGTGTTTTTTGTAAAAGGTAGTAAAATGTTTTTTCCTTAGTGATTCAAGTTCTGTACATGAGAATAATATGTGGTTTATTGTTAGATCATCTCCGCACTTTTCACAAACAGGTTTGTCTTCTTTTGTAAGTAGGAAGTTGTGTGTGAGATGTGTGTGTCCAATACGGAGGCGGCATAAAATAACTTCGATGAAACGTTCTTGGTGGGAGCATGACTTCCATTCTTCTATAAATGGTTTTACTAAGTGGAGCTTATTATTACCTTCAATATTCCATTCAGACTGCCATTTATCTCTGAGCTTAAACTGTACTAACTTCATGCCATCTTTGTAGGGAATGTTCACTTTCTTTATTTCTTTGTTGCGAGCTTTTCCAGCACATTCATCTGCTTTCTCATTGCCAGCGATTCCAATGTGGCTGGGAACCCAGCAAAATTTTATGTCTTGTCCCTGTATTGTGGCGCTCGTTATGTTATGTATGATATCCCCGATTAGTGGCATCACTGCATTGCTATGGTGAAGTGAGGTTAGTATGCTCAGAGAATCAGTGTAAATGATACTGTTCTGAATGTTCTCATTTATTATTTTTTCTACAGCCAGCAAGACTGCGTAACACTCGGCGGTGAAAATGGATGCACACTCAGGTAGTCGTACTATTTTTTCCCAATTATTCTGAACTGCAGCACTTCCCACGTAGTGCGCCGATTTTGATCCATCGGTATAAAATGCTTCGTATTCTCCGTATTTTTCGTTGAGTGCTAAATATTCTTGTAATATCTGTTCATGTGGTGTATGTTTTTTCCGAAATTGTGTTAATGTGAAGTCGCACACAGATGGTAGGCAGTACCAAGGCGGGAGTGGATCAGGTTTGCGGGCAATATTAGGTAATATGTTCATTATGTCTAGTTCTTGCAATTCTCTTCAAAGCGGAGAAGGAGTGGTCTGATTGCTAGAGGTTTGTTGGTAAATAGTGTTCGAGATGGACACTTTGTAACGAGTGGGTAACAGATGTGTTTAGGCTGGGAACGGATCTTTAAAATGTATGAGCATGTGAGCATTGTTCGTCTGTCTGCAAGTGGTGGTTCATTTGTTTCTACGTAAAGGCTTTTTATGGGTGATGTCCTGTAAGCACCAGTTGAAAGACGCAAACCCATATTGTGCACAGGGTCCAGTCGCTTCAAGTACGACGGCCTTGCTGATCCATACACTATGCAACCATAATCTAGAATGGAACGTACTACAGAGCGATAAATCTGTAGAAGGCATACCCGATCAGAACCCCAGTGTTTGCGTGAAAGGACTTTAAGTATGTTCAGTGATAGCGACGCTTTCTTCTTTAGTGCATTTATGTGAGGCAGGAAATTAAGCTTTTTATCAAAGGTGATGCCTAGAAATTTGTGTTCCTTTTTTACAGGCAGTGTGGTTTGGTTTAGGTGTAATGTGGGATCTGTGTGCAAGCCTCGTTTGAGTGAAAAAAGTAAGGCTACTGTTTTCTGTGGTGAGAACTGGAAACCATTCTTTTCTGCCCATGTTGCCAGTTTGTTGATTGTAAGTTGTACTTGTCTTTCACATGTAGATATATTGGAAGATGTGCACGCTATCTGAAGATCGTCAACATAGACTGAATATGTTATGGACCTTGGTATTATTTTGTTAAGAGAATTCATTTTTACAATAAAAAGAGTTGTGCTTAAAATACACCCTTGAGGCACTCCATTTTCCTGAATAAAATCCCTCGAAAGGGTTGAGCCTAGACGGACCTTAAATGAACGGTTAGATAAAAAGTCTTTAATGGAGTTCAGTATTCTGCCACGGATGCCAAGCTCAGCTAAGTCCTGGAGAATCCCGAACCTCCAGGTAGTATCATATGCCTTTTCTAAATCAAAAAAGACGCTAAGACAGTGTTGCTTGTGTATAAAAGCTTCTCTGACAGTATTTTCAAGGCGGACAAGGTGGTCTGTAGTGCAGCATCCCTTTTTAAATCCACACTGATGGATATCAAGAAGTTCACCAGATTGAAGAACAAAGGCTAGTCTTATATTTAGGACACTTTCGAAGGATTTGGCAAGGCAACTGGTCAGGGCTATGGGTCTATAACTGCTAGGAGAAGTTGGGGGTTTACTAGGCTTAAGAAGCGGTACAATAATAGCTTTCTTCCAGGCTTCCGGTATTTTCCCAGACATGAATATTGTGTTAAAGAATCTTAAAAGTGCGTCCACGGCTGGCTCGGAAAGATGCGCAAGCATTTCATAGTGTATTTCGTCGGGTCCTGGAGCAGTTTTTTTTCCGGCAGACAGTACTTTGTTGATTTCTTGGAGGGTAATTAGACTATTGTATTCTTCATTTGCGCCTCCACTTGTTGGGAGCCTCTGTTTTTCAGCTGTGTTTTTGTGTTTTAAAAAAGACTGTGTATAGTGAGATGAACTTGAAACTGCAGCGAAATGTTCTCCTAATATGTCTGCCTGTTCCTCTATGCTTGTTTGTGTGCCGGGTGTTGTTAAAAAAGGAATTGTGAATGGTGAAAAGGTGCCATTTAATTTTCGAACCTGCTCGCACATTTTTTTTGATGGGATCTGACTGTTGATAGATGAAACATAATTTTGCCATGAAGCTTTCTCGGCACTGCGACGGACGTACCGAGCTTTAGCTTTTGCCTTTTTAAAATTCAAGAGATTTTCATGTGTCGGATACCTGCGGAATTTACCCCACGCTCTATTTTGCTGTTTTTTTGCTTCTTTACATTCCTTTGTCCACCATACTTTATGGTTTTGTCGCGCTACTCCTGACGACTGAGGAATAGCTGTGAGTGCGGCAGTTATGATACAATTAGTGAACTTTTCGTTAATCTGGTCAACGGTGAGATTATCTAAAAGTATATTTTCTAAATTTGCATTTGCTCTAAAAAGTGACCAGTCGGCGAGGTGAAGCTTCCAGCGCCGTGGCCTTGTGGGGATTATTTCCGGTGTGGATGTTAAAGTGATTAGTACAGGGAGGTGATCACTGCCATAAGGGTTGTCAATAATGTCCCAGCTAAAATCGTTAAAAACAGAAGGTGAACTAAAAGACAAATCTAAACAGGTCATTTTCCCTGAGGCAGGGGAGCAGTATGTGGCTTTTTCTGTATTTAAAAGGCATACACTATTTGTGAGGATAAAATCTTCGATTATTTGACCCCTAGAGTCACAGCGCTCACTTCCCCAAAAAGGGGAGTGAGCGTTAAAATCCCCGACAACTAGATATGGTTCTGGAAGTTCATCAATGAGGCCTTGTAGATCGTGGACTGTTAGTGTGAGATGTGGAGGAATATATACAGAGCAGATTGTAATTGTTTTGTAGCTGACAATGCTGACTGCAACTGCCTCAAGTTTTGTTTTCAATCTGATCTCTTGAGCAGGGACGCCACTTTGTATGACAATCGCGACGCCTCCCGAGAGTCTATTTGACTGCTCACGATCGCGTCTAAATGTTTTATAATGCTTCAGGATGTTCATATGTTGTGGACCTAGATTGGTTTCCTGGAGACATAAGGCTACGGGTGACATTGACCCTAAAATATTTTTTATGTCACCGTAATTTCTCAATATTCCTCGGCAGTTCCACTGAACTAGAAAAGCCATTTTTATGTTTGGAGTATGAACGATTGGGGGTTTACTTATGTTCTGGGGCCATTATGGTGGCCCTGCCTTTTTTCCGCTCAAGAGAGCTGTTCCGCCGCTCTAAAGCAGGCGGACTGTGGGATACGTCCATCACCTCGCGAGAGGTGATGGACGACCGCGGGGAAGCCGCGCGTGTGTGAGTGTCAGGTCTCCCCCGACGGGGGGAAGTCCTGCGGGATGTCGACCCATGGGCCGGCGCTCCCTGGCCTGGAGTTGGCAGAGCAGCTTTCGCTGTCCCTGCCTGGGGCGTGGGTGGCCCTGCTACAGGCACAGTAGAACTGGCCGCGGCAGGTGCCGGAGTGCTGTGTGGTGCTACGCCCCCGCGCACCACATCAGCGAAGTTTGGTTTCGCTGTGAAGGAGAATGTGTTGTTAAGTGCAAATCGCCTTCTGGCTTCTTTGAATGAAATGTTTTCTTTGGTCTTAATGGTGATGATCTCTTTCTCCTTTTTCCAGGACGGACACGCCCTGGAGTATGCAGCGTGGTCGCCTTCGCAGTTTGCGCAGCGTAGTGCTGCGTCGCATTCCTCAGACTGGTGGTCCTTTGATGCGCATTTCGCGCAGGTTTTGTGGCCGCGGCAGCTCTGTGAGCCATGGCCAAACTTCTGGCAATTAAAACAGCGACGGGGATTGGGTATGTAGTGCCTTACGCTGACTTTCAGGTATCCTACTTCGATTGTTTCGGGCAAGCTGCTGGTGTTAAATGTGAGGACCATGTGTTTGGTGTCTATTTCCTTGTTATCCGTGCGGATTTTGATCCTGTGGACGTCTATTACATTTTGTTCGGATAGTCCTTGAAGCATTTCAGTTTCTGTTAGGTGGATAAAGTCAGCTTCGGAGATAACGCCTTTGACTGAGTTGAGGGATCGGTGGGGAGTCACGGAGACAGAGATGTCCCCTATGGAATCGATGTTTGCAAGTTTCGAGCACTGGATGCTCTCGCGTAGTTCGAGGAGTAGGTCGCCGCTTGACATTTTGGATACCTTGTAGCCAGGCCCTAAGGTATCTGTTAGGCATTTGGTAACAAGAAATGGGGATATGATTCGGGCTTGCTTTTGTTCACAGTTACTGTGTATAACATGAAATTTTGTGAAAGTTGGTTTCTTTTTCGTGAAAAAGTCTGATGCTTCGTTCCGCACTCTTTTGAGAGAGCGATCAAGTTTGGAAAGGGGGGGAGCCATAAAAAATTGATGTTTTTCGGTCATGGTGCCAGCCACCCACCATGGAGTCCAACAAGGGGACGCGACAGGAACTTGAAAGCAAGTCCTGCCTACGCCAGCTGTACACCTTAACTATAACCTAATATGACTCAACACAGGGTAGTTGGTCACACACGGTTAACCCTCGCCGCCAGGAAGAAGAGGAAAAAACCAAGAAGGGAGGAGGATACAGGAGAGTTGTAAGAAAGGAGATAGGAAAGTGAAAGATGGAGAGGAGAACAGGAAAAGGCGACTGCCGATTTCCCCCGGTCGGGTCAGGCCGGAGGTGCCGTCTACAGGAAGCTGGGGCCAAAGTGGTGTGTTGCCTCCGCCGAGGGGCCTTAAGGGTCCAAACGCTCGGCATCGGCTCAACCACCAGGATCCCCTTTTCCCCGGACACGGCGATGCCACGCACGGCTAAGCGCGGATGCTCGGGTCCGTGGTGACGCATTGTTCACCATCATCCCCCTGAGGGGATGTCCCTGCGGATGCTCGGGTTAACCCCGTGGTGTCGCCACTCACCAACGTCTGCATGCTGCAGACGCCTCCCTGCGGGGATGTAGGGGTCTATAGAATTTTGTCTCCATCGAAATGCGACCGCCACAGCCGGGATCGAACCCACGTCTTTCGGGTCAGCAGCCAAGCACCATAACCTCTGAGGCACCGCGGCGGCCAGTGATTTTCTATTACTGGCCCTCGGTACGGTGGGTTCACGGTTTTGCGGTAGAAATGTTATTGGTGTATGCCTGTTGTGTGTATATTGGCTGAATATTTTTGTTGAAAGTAGTGCAAAATTTGTGAGTTCTTTTTTCTCTTAGAATCCACAATTCATACTGTGGCAGCTGTTACACTTGTATGACACGTTGATAAAACTAGCCAAAAATTATAAGCTTAAGCGTGTAGCAAACCAAGAAGGGCATGGGACTATTATAGTAATTTAGATGGAGTGGGGAAGTTGTCTATCGTTAATTTTTAGATTGCAGATATAGTAAAAGTAGACGATACCTAGGCAACATGTAAGACATAAAGCAGAGACCTGGACTTTTGGTTGCTTATAATGTGGTCAGCCGTTGCCCCGCTGCAATGGCTGAGTGGTTAGGGTGCCCGCTGCTGTTCCCAAGGACGGGTTCGATCCCAGTTGCGGCAGCTGCCTATCAGTGGAGGCGAAATGCTAGGCGCCTGTGTACTGAGTGACATCAGTGCTCGATAAAGAGCCCCATGTGGTCAAAATTAATCCGTAGCGCTGCACTATGGCGTTCCTCATAACCCATGTTGCCTTCGGACATTAAACCCCATATTCTATACCATACCATAACTTTGACGTGTTCTGTGTGCTTGACCATTTAAGCTGCAGTAATTGCTGAGCACTTGTTAAGTTTTCATGAGTATTTTTATGTGCAAATGCACAATGTGTGACGGGGTGCATATCGATAATTACGTATGCATGGCACTCATGCTAAGACTGGCGTGCATGTGAATATTTGTGTCCATCGTGTAAATAAACGGAAGTTGCATAAATAGTGAACTAAATGTAGTGTCAAAATGTCTGTGAAGAAAAAATTCTCATGTTTGCATGTGCTGTTGAGTCATTTTGATTGTAATGGCAAGCGTGGTTACGTTCAAGATTGCAGCAATATCTCGGCACATTATGATTTTGAATGGTAAAATTTTGTCTGTCTTGCATCCGTTGCAGTTTCAAGTAAGGTGGACGCACACAGTTTCAACATTGCTGCCAACATGATTTGTGTGAATGGCTTTGACACTGTTGGGAGTAAGGCTTCTAGTCCATCTGAAGTGCTCTGATGAAAAATACCTTTTATAATGGTACTTGTGGTTCTTTCATGTCATTAAAACTAAACTCAAATAATAAATAATGTGGGTTTGAGCTGCATAAGTGAAAGTTATGTGACCGCTTTGTTCATGACAGTACATTTGGTTCGGTTCAATCCGCTACAATGATAGAAGACCATTCTGCTTTGAAACAGCAAATTGACATGCATTCAAACTTGGGATGAGCAACAAGAGAGAAAGCGTGCATATTGTTGACGATGCAATGTTGACCCTTAAGTGCGCCTGTTACGTTTTCAGTTTTCTTGCCTTAATTTTCTTATGGTCGCACTGGTATAGAAAACTGCCAAAAAATAGCCGCACGTCCTAGCTTTAGTCAAAACCAAGGAGAAGAAAACATGCATATTTATATTTTTGTTTTATTTTTATGAATCAATTTTATTGGCGTTTCCTTTGAATGAGTGTGTTGATTTTCGTCAACTGCATAAACGACTTTCTTATTTATGTTGCAATTTTTAACGTCTAATGCTTTTTTTTTCTAGTTTATTGCTGGTTTCGGCTATTTGTATATACTTTTCTTTGAGGGAACGCGCGATGATGATGATGCTAGCGCTCTTACAGCGCCCCCTACAGTCAGTTAGCAAAGAAGGCAAAGAAGAAAAAAACAACATGGCGGTTGTTTACGTACGTTCGAATCGCGGTCCGCGGCTGTTGCGAGTGAAGTATTCGTCGGTGTCTCGTCTTTGTGGCGTGTGTAATTCTTTAAATTTGCCCCTTTTTTGTTTGTGACCAGTAGACCGCCGATGGAATGCATGTTTACTTCCCATGCGTCCCTAAAGGTGAGTGAGCAGGACGCAAGCCCGCGCCGTCCGGTACTGGCGTCCCTGATCTGGGTGTTTCCAGCTCATTCTGGAAAATATCTGTGCATATAACTCTGGTTATAATCATCACGATGCAGTGCGTGGGCTGTGATATGTCGTCGCATTGACTTTCTCGTGATGCAAGGGCTGGAGAACATTGCAGCATGTCGTTTCCAGCCCGCCTTCGATCCTTCAAGACACTGATCTGGACACCGAATGGCGACAGTACCAGTTGACGACTGTTGTGGGTGCGAGGTGGCGTAGATCTGCTAGTTCACAGAGAGAAGCAATTGCCGGCAGAATAATCGCAAGACTAACCCACCTGTGGCTCGCAACCACCTCAGTGGACTGAAAAATGCTCGGGACAGAGCGAAGCAATAAAGCTGCACGGTGCGAACGCTATAGGTACGTTGCTTACGTCTCATGTAGTACCTATCTGAATTAAATGTTCTGGAATGCACTGGCAGTGTGTACTTCTGCTCTTGAGACCGAGTCGTCCTTCATGGCGCAGAAAGAGTGCACTGAACGCATGTGCATACGCTGGGCGGCGCACCTTAAAAATAAAATTGTTTCCATGTTCACTGCATGTTTTCAAAGGCACATGAGTTCTAAGGTAATCCTCTGAGTTCACGTTCTGTTGGTATAGTCATATTTGGTCTGTGCAATCAATGACTCTTGACAAGATTTGTCAGATCTTTGTCAGCCAGAGATGATGTGCTGGCATGCATAAATTAATATATAGCATCGTAATAGTGTGACACTGAACACATTATTAAGATGTAATAGCAAGTAATTTCGATGTTTGTGTAGACCAGTGTATTTGCCTTCATTGAAAAAGATATTCAAGAAAGTGTTTTGGTGTTCGTATGAGGCGGGACAGAACTTGTGTACAAAGTATGTGATAGCCAAGTGCTCAGGGCGAAATGTCACCTATCACTGCCTCTCGCCGGGGCAGGTGGCTCTCTGGAATTCTTTACTTCAGCATACTGCAAAACTAAAATATGTGAAGAGCTGCGCTCAAATTTCGCTTTACCGACTGTAGTTATTGGCTGTCGATTTTTTTTTTGCACGTGGTTTACTGCTCATTCAATAACACACATGGCTCAGTCTGTGCATTGTACTGCGTGCTACTTACTGCATGCAATGTGCAATGCTTCAAAAGCAAGGGTTCGGGCAAGTTGTTTGTTCTAGTTAAGGTTGGTCGCCGAACAGAAAGGGACGACACGGGAACCAGACACACAGCACCGACTATCGAGATTTCTGTCAGTGCTGTGTGTCCGGTTCTCATGTTCATGCTGTCTTTATTTCTTTGCAATGTGACCAACCTTAACTTCAAAAGCAGTCTTCGCACTATGTATAGGGAGGGTGCACAGAGAGGGCCTGGTAATAAGCGTGTTCATTTCGTGCTCGTGTCTGTGTACAGCACCTGGTGCTAACTGCTCGCTATACTGCACATTTAAATTTAGGTGCCAAATGTACTTCCTTGTGATGCAGTGTGTGCACACCAGGGAATGATCTCGCATTTTGCATGGTGCAGCGAGCACTCTTCTCCTTAACATGTAACAAACTGTAGCTGTCTTTCAAAAATATCATTTTAGTGCATCAGCATCAGAACCCCCCCATGTTGGAATAATCCGTCGGTCTGAAGCCTCAGGTGACAGAGTGGAGGGAGTGAAATCCACCTTCACGAAATTGCAGGGAAGAGGGAAGAAGAGAGGGCGGGAGGAGGCGGTTGGCAAGCGGTTGCAAATCTGAGTCGAAGGGTGGAGAGAGTGGATGTGTCACTGATGGATGGGATTTCATCGGGTGAGTGGAGTGGGGGTGTCACGTAGTGATTGATGGTACCCATTCGTACAGTCTGACCCTGTCAGCGGCTGCTCGGTCCGGCAGGAACATAATGCTAACTTTGGCTTATGGGGTTTAACGTCCCAAAGCGACTCGGGCTCTGAGGGGCGCCACAGTGGAGGAATCCAGTAATTTCGACCAACAGTGGCCCTTAACGTGCTCCGACATCGCACAGCATCTGGGCCTGTAGTGTGTCACCATCGGAATACAACTGCTGCAGCCGGGATCATACCAGCGTCTAATGGAATTTGTTTAATTTTGTCGTTACACTCACAGCAAGATTAGTCTTTCCCAAGTACAAGTTGTATTTAATGTCAGAGTCCAAAGAAGGGCAGCTTTCCAAAGCCACAGCTGGGCTTGTACGGCGTAATTAAGCAGCATTAACATCCTTTAGAATCAACGTGTTTGTACTATGATTACACAATGGACACAGTATTTATTAAGGCAAACAATGGCAGCGTATATATGCCTGCAAATATTTAAATCAAGAATAGTATCTGCTAGCTTATTAAAAATATATCATTTATAAAATGACCGTCCAACTTCTCAGAAGTACCAAATCTGTGGAGAAATACAAATTGCAGATTGCCAATATGCCTAGGAAAATACATTTTGGCTGTCAAAAAAGGATTAGGAGCACTTTATTATTACGCGAGGATTGTGGAAAGATGGGTCGGGTCACACCCAATAGTGCAAAACATGAACCCTTGGAAAAGATGCGAAGTTGTGGCGCCTATGCACTCATATGCTGTGCATAATGGGCTGCCTTGCATTACCATAACCTGTCCAGGTAGACTGCCACAAGTCAATAAAAATCTCCAATATATACAACCGCAGTTTTCAGTTAGGTACACATTTTATTGTGACATTCTTAATCTAGCTGGCAGGCTATCGCCAGCCCGAGGTGAATGTGACGTGCAGGATGAAACGGGTGCCATATGTGGATACTGGAGTAAATGTGATGTGATGAGCCTTGGGAGCATTCCTCTTCACATGGCACCAGGCAGTCTTGCGGCCACATAATACGGCTGGCAGTGCTTCATTCTGTAACCTGTAATACTGCAGTTACTTGCATCATGGATGCAGTTTCTTGTGGGAAAAAATTAGAATGGTAAGTTTGGTGCATTTATTACATGGTGTGGTCAGTTGAACTTTCCCCAGATTTTGATGATTGATGTAGGGAAAGCATTTATTATGCAAATGCATCCATTATTTAAGTAAATATGGTGTACAAAAATCTGGAATGGAAACAGAAATCAGCATCTGCAGGATTGAAACAAATTCCTAACAACTTTGCCGCAGCACCATACCCATGACTGCCAAACCACATTTTAGCCCCTAGCCTTTCACTCTACACTGTCCTTAATCTGTTCATTCCCAATGGGCCAGACATGAGGCCGTATGGCACTCGGGTATCCGTATCTGCCTATATGGACATGCCACGTTGTCTACTACACAGCTTTTTAAACACTTGTAGCAACAGTGTCAGTTTTCTCAGAAGCATGAAACTTTGTTAGGATTAGTTTTATGACACACCCAGCACATTAACAGGCATTCTAGCCAAATTATAATTTCGTTGCAGTTGGGCTTTGAAGCATTTTTCATTAATGAGTAAAAAGGAAATGACATTAACTGGGCACTATATGTTTCATCTAAGCTGCCTTGTATTGAAGAAGTGTAGCTTGTTGGGCCAGTTGGTGCATGGTAAGTAGAACACCAGCGAAAAGGACGCATTCACAAGGAGGAGAAGCGTTGTCCTGTGCACTTCTCCTCTTTGTGAATGCGTCCTTTTCGCTGGTTTTCTACATATCTAAGCTGCCTTCTCGACAAATAGGGGCATTTTAGAATTTCTAGGCAACAAAGTTGGCACAGTGTTCCCATCACACAACAGAAGGCTCATTGCTTGGAAGGCTGGTGGAGAGACACTGTAAGAGCCAAGCAAGTTCATTTATGAAGTGCTTTATCATGTGAGGGAAGGCTATTCACGGCTGTTTCTATCATGGCAAAATAAGTTCGTGTCACAAATTGCACCTGCAATGTTCTGAAAAATGAGTAATACTGTTTTTCTGTTGCAGCAGTATTCTCTTTGCAAAATAAGATGAATAGTAGTTTTGCGCTGCAGCTTTCAGTGTGCAAGATGACAGCTACGGCTTAGCCTTTTGTCAAGAATACTTTTTTCTCATATGCATTGCAGAACTGTAGAACCACATATTGTCAACTGTCCTAAAAGGCAAGGTGTGTTGCGGGGCGAGTTGGTTGGGGTACATCTTGAGAAAAACAGCGCTTGCAGACAAAGGACCAGAACGAGAAGGACACACAACTGCGCTGTTTTTCTCAAGATGTCCTAAAAGGGCGGTGCACTGTGACAGCACGACGCAACAAAGAGGAATGCAGCATGGAGCGACACTTCATACTAATTTTATTGAAGAGTGCATGCCTCTCTCAGTGCATCACATGCAGACAAAATGAAATCAAGCAGGGATGACGAAGAAATAAAATTATAGTGAATGCAAGGCAGGTATGAACAAGAAAATGAGTGCACTAATTTCCCAAAGATGAAAAATGTTTGCCAATTGTCAGAAGTTCTCTGTTGAGCAGTGCCAGAGAGGGCGTACTCACACAAGCAGATTCTGAGTAGGGAATGAGGGGCCTGAAATATCTCAATTTCTTAATTGTCGGGTTTAACATTCGGAAGTGACACATGGGCTATGAGGGACACCATAATGGAGGTCTCTGGATTAATTTACACCACCTAGGGCCCTTTAATGCACGCTGACTTTGCACAGCACATGGCCATCTTTGTATTTTGCCTCCACTGAAATGTGGAGGCACCACAGCCTTCAATCAAACCCACAGCCTTCGGGTAAGCAGTATAAGAATGCCAGAGCCACTGAGGCGCCGTGGCGGGATGAGTTCTCCATTCCTAGGAGGAAAGTTTCGGGAAAAAGGAATGACTAGAAAAGAAATACCTAGTGTACCCTCAATGGTGCTGCTTGATATGGGATGTGATGGCGCACCTTTCTCATGACGATGTGGGCTTCAAGAAAATTAGCAAATGGCATTCCTCTTCCCTGCTGTGTCTTGAGCTTGCTATGCTAAAGCACTTTGTCAGAATAGCCCGCCAACTAGCTCATAACATAATTCTAATCCCTCACCTGAAATCTGCCAGCTTCAGCTGGCAGGGCCTACAAACGCCAGCACAGTCGGATGCTACTTTCTGGCTGCTCTGCATCTGGCACGAGTGTAGCTCCATTATAGTAACAGCATGCATGTGCTTGCACATGCGTTGCATGGTCAACACGTACATGTGTACATGTTGTGGCAAGCCTCGCACTGCTCACAATGAAGCTCGCAGCCACTGCACGATTTGCTAGTTCTTTCCACTGTGTGCTTGAAGTTCACCAAACTTTGTGACTTTACATGCCACTGGCCATCTCCCACTCTCTCAGTACTGGACTTAGAAAGCTCAATCCCCACTTTATGCTTCCTAAATAGGGCAGATTTGCGGTGGTCTGCTCCTCCTTTGACACCTGTTGTAAAGTTTTTCGGATGTGAAATTGAAGAGTACTTTGATTAATGTATCCAATCACCCATTTACCTTGCCACCAAAGTGAGAGTACTTCAGTGCCTTGACTCCAAGTGATTATTTGTTGTTAATCCAATGTACTGCCGATAGCAGTAAGCCCACTGACATGCCCTCTTTGCGTATGTTTTCTCAAAATTTCTGATGAAGCCAAAGGCAATTAAGCTGATGCTCTTTGGAGTGGATACCAAGAAGTGCAGGGAGCAACTGTTGAGACTCAGTCTCATCTGTCCACTTCATCAGAGTGTGCAGCATGTCCCTTGTTGTACTCCTGCAGTCCTTGTTTGTGACTGTATTCAGGTGCGTGCTCCAGTTGTGTAGCACCTGCCAGCTGCAAAGCAGTCGACTCCTCAAGGGACCCATCACCTGCTCCCATGCACTGCCATAAACAGGGGCATCATCAGACATAAATGCCTGACATGGTATTGTGTTTTTTTCTTTGATGGCCTCGAAAAACCTCACCACAGTGCCCGTGTTCACCCTTTTTGAAATCAAGTAGGCACACGGGATACCAAAGGCATCTTGAGAAATTGTGAGCAGGGTTGTCAGTTGGAGTTAGTACTTATTTATGCCATGGGTGGAGTCAGTGCACAGTTTCGCTGCCCCCAATTCATAAAGGAGCTCTCGTTGTGGGAACGTCATTAATGCTAGCTCAAAGTCACCATCATGACTGTTGGGGTCACCCTTCTTCCTGTAATACAACAATGGCGACTCATTTTTTGCCCTCATTTCTTCAACCCATAATTCAACACTCTTAAAATCGTCTGGATCTCTCTGCTCTGTTTTTCCAATCCTAAACTTATCTGCAATGTTACGGAGGTCCTTAGTGGTACAAGTTGCATCCGTGGGCTTGATCCACTTGTGCCTGCTCGGATGTTTGTGCACAATGGTTTTTTCTGGCATTCCTTCTGCTAACCGGCCTGAAAATGGTACAGAAAAAAACTGTTAACATCTCTGGTTCATCTGCCTACAGCCATGTAATAAAGTGACAAATACTTCTGGTCGGATTCCTTCGTCTTCCACTTTGTTCCTTTTCACAGGTGACACACAGTTCATCTTACTTTCATTTCACTTTTGTGGCACTGCAAAGCACACAACAAAATGGTTGTTTCAAAGCCAGATGGGCTTTATTTTTATGAGCTTGAGTGTTTAAACTTGCATACTGCAATGCAAAACAGGGAAGTTATATACAGCGTGTTATAAATGCGGAATATAACAGCACTGAAAATGTGGACAAGAAAAGAATAAGGACATGTGCTTCTCATCCTGTCCCATTTCATTCTGCATATTCAAAAAATGCACCGATTCGCCTGACAGCAACCTTTAAAGGAGTAGAGACACCAAATTTTTGAACGCGAACTTTGTTTCTTTGGACTTGTGCACAAGACAATAGTGTGCACGAGTCACAATGTAGAATTCACTTACGCCAGGTGAATAATTTCTAAGTGAATATTTTTCTCATGCTGTTTCAGTTTCAACACCTGAATGACTGCTGCTAAGTCAGAGACAATTGGAGGGCATGCCGGTCATACATAAACTGAAATATAAATGCTGCTTGTTCATTTTTTTTTTTGCGATTTCAACTCTTGTGCAGGCTTGTGTTTTATGTTAGTGGTTTTTGAGGAAAGGAAATGGTGCAGTAACTGCCTCAACCATGCCATGAAGGAAAGAAGGAGTGAAAGAAGCAAGAGAGAAAGGTGCTGTAGTGGAGGGCTCCGTAATAATTTCGACCGCCTGGGGATCTTTGGGCACTGACACTGCGCAGCACGTGGGCACCTCTTGCCTCCATCGAAACTCAGCTGCCGCAGCCGGGTTCTAACCCGGGTACTCCAGCTTAGTAGCTGAACACTCAAACCACAGCCGTTCCTGCGAGCGTTACTGATGAAGTGTCAAAACAGCCAAATAATTCTAATTAATGAAAGTTCACTGCAGACGATCTGTCTTATGAGAAAAAACATGGCCCTTATACAACCATTAGACTGGTGGCGTTGCTTTGATCAGCAACAAAATGCCTACGCTTTTGACAGGCAGCCAAAAAAAGAGGCTAGCATCGAGTGCAACTGTCAGTCATTCAAGACACGTTTCATAGAGCTCAAGCCGACTTCTTACGGATGAAGTTCAACGTCAGCCGATTGAGCGACAGACCTAGGATAGTCAATGAAACCAGCAGAAAAACAAAAGAACAGACATTGGAGTAGTTCAGTGCTAAACGACATTCCTAATTATGTTCAGTTCGAAAGACTGGACCCCTTCCACAAAGCATCTCTAAACTAAACGGCATGAAGTTCGTACAGACTGTGCTGTGCATGCAATGTGCCGTGGATCAATTGTTTTTCACCCTTCGATACGACCAAGTAGGCTCAAGTGAATTGCACTACAGTCAGATACAACTCGAGAACGAAGTGGCAGATGGCCCTTAAAGAAGACCCCCCCAGTCAATGGCGTCAGCTGATTTTCATCAGTTAACCCAATTAAAGCCATAACTAATCCCTTTCATCTGCCACCCTCCTGCAGTGCTACCCCCTAGGATTAACCATGACATCATGAGAATCGGTCGACGCCATTGGATGGCAGGCTTCCTTTGAGGGGCATTGGCCACTGGGTTCTTAAGCTGTGCCCTACTATAACTTCTTCCGCCCCCTCGTTTTGTGGGACATGCCTTCTCCCACTTTACAATAGGCATTTTCGTGTTGTCCCACCTCTTTTGTGCCATAGATGCATCGCAGAAGAATAAAAATCATTGAAATGATCACTCGAGTTAATGAGCAATATCTTCCCCCTAAAATACATTTCTATTGCACTTTCGTCTCCCATTTATGAAAGGTTGGTGGAGTGTAGCTTCTAAACGTTTTCACATTCCGGTACAGTCAACACAGCATGCACAAATGCTTTGTACAAGAGGAGTGGCTAACCTGCAAGCCCTCTGGCATCATCCTGGGACAGCCTTTGGTGGCAGGCCTCATTGAAGTGTCCGTAGTGTTTCTTTTGAAACACTACATATACCTTGCCCTCTTTCTCCATGACCTCTAGAGTAGCAAAGCAGTGTTTGCTGATTTTGCAGCTTCCTTGCCCCTTTTCCTGCCTTTGGCACTGTTCTATAGGAAGCTCTTCGTACGAGCCGGAATGGTGGCAGTGCAGGTAGCGTTTAAAAACCCTTGGTGCACATTCCTTCTTTCCTGTAGAAGCTATAAAATGGCAGCAAGTTTTCCTTTCTTCTCCGTCTTTCCAGGCGCAAAATCCTGAAACAGAAAGATTGTAAACATAACTAAGCACTCCACATAGTATTAGTTAATTATTAGTGTGAAAGCACAATTCCAAACGGTAAACCCCGAGCAAGATCCTGCGATGTGTATGTGGGTTTGTGCCAAGAGCATAGCAACGGCGACATAGCAACCACAGCCTCACAGCAGCATTGCAACATAGTTATGACACGATGCCAACATATGATGTTAAGTCCATGACCACTCATGACTAAAAAGAAATTTTTAAAAATTGAGGCGTGAACAAAGGTGGGCTCCATTTTGATAAAAACGTGTACACAATGATAGCACATGAATAACGGCATAAGGCATCCTTAGAAAGCCAACAGTAAAGTAACAAGACAAGGCAATGTTCATGAAATTCTGCTTTTGCACGTTTATAACATTTCGGCAAAACTTCTCTGTCAATTTTTTGTGTATCACACTACTTTCATTTTTTGAAAAGCAAGGCCAAATTAAAGTTTGTACTTTTTACATACACTAATGAAAAATGCATGTGCTATGGAGTGGGCACATATGCAGTACTCTCGCACTACTACTGGCGCTCTGCCTCTGCCAAGTGCGCATGACAATCACAGATTTAGCTTCACATTTTTAGCCTTTTGCCTGCAGTGCAGAACTGCATTTCCCAGCTTTTTTATTGTTAAAAATTTATCAGTCATTCGCTTACTGTTTTTTCCTGCTATAGTGCATGGGGAACAATTTTTGGAGAAAATTATTAAGTTTAGGTTAAGTTATTACACGGACTGTTACATGGAAGTATTTCAATTTTACTACACCCTGCAAAAACTCATTCCTGCACAGCAACCTTTTACATGGCCCTGTCCTTTGACCACACATTCAGGTCAGCGCTGTTGACTTTTAAAGGCAGAACAATGCTGGGCATTCTTCCTACACACTTCTGCATGTTGCGATTGCCATGGCTTCAGCGCTGCTAAGCCAGTGCATGCCGCGACAATGTTGTGTGTCCTGTCGAGACATTGCAGATGCCTGCAACAAAGCATAAGCAAGGCCTGTAGCAGCGAGTCTGCTTCAAAGACCAGTTTTTTTCCTGCAGTGGCCACTTTAAATATGAAAGAGAGTGCACTGCTTGTCACTTTGCTTATGGAGGAGCTAGGACACCAAAAAATTTCTGCAGACACACATAAGACTGCTCACCAGCGAGAATGCCAAAGCATTAAAGTGCACAGTCATGCTATGTTGCAGAATGACGAGTCATGAGTGCAAGGCATGACTACGCAACTTTGTACAAACTCTGCACACCTTATGTTACTAGTAAAGTGCTGAGTCATGCTACACTTCAGAATGATTAGGAGTCAAAACTATGACTACCTAAACTTTGTACAAACTATACACCTTACATTACAAATAAGTGCAAAATGACTATGACAAGTCATGGCTTTCAAAGGTTATAGTACGTTACGTTTCACATTTCACTCGAATGCCCGCAAAGGCTACCTCTGCAGATCTGTCGCACTAGACCAAGCCCATTGAAATCTTCATGGTTCCTTTAAAAAACGTGCATGTCATCGCTAAGTTTTTGTGCACAAAACCACGTGCAAGTTTCCCCAGGTGAGTGTAAGCCCGTAAATAAAAAAAAAGAACGCGCTTTGTGTTTACAAACTTAAAATGCGCGCACTCGAAAAGTCAATAAACTGCAACTTTTCAATCGGTAATCTAAGCGCGCGACTGCATCCCGCTTTGGCCCTTTATTGCTTTAATCACAGCGTGCGTGCATGCAGACTTCGTTTCTTACCTTTATTAGAGTCGAAGACTAGATTCTCCACCTCTTCCTCGAAGTCGTGGTGCCGTCGCAGGTCACGAAGGGCGACAAAATGCTTCGGACGTAAGTCGCACAAGAACGGCTGTGCCTTACTACATGTTGTGACTGGGAGAAGGATGCATGGGCCTGCCTACTGGCTGGAGCCGAGCCACCACCGCTGCCGCGTGCAGATAGAGGAGAGATCAGAGGAAAGAGAACAAGACGCGTCGCAGCAACAACCGCGTCCTTCCCCATGAATATCCTTGATGGATGTTTTTAAATTACTAGTATTGAAGAACGCCTTGTCGCAAACCGCTGAAGCAACGCCATCGCACGTGTCCGTCTCCATGCTCAAGGCAAAAAAATAAAAAAAAAACAAGCGAGCAAGAAATGCACCTTGGGATATTGAGCAAGGATTTTCAAGAAGAGTTGAGATTTTCCCTGTCGGTTGAAGCGCAGTGTTCCCCAAAAGTCCCCACAGAGTGACGTAGAGTAGAGCAGTGACGTCTGTTCTCGGTTGGCCAATCGCAACGAGGATCACCTTCCTCTGAATACGCCCTCCGCTACGATACTGGTTGGTTTAGGTTGGTTTATGGGGTTTAACGTCCCAAAGCGACTAAGGCTATGAGAGACGCCGTAGTGGAGGGCTCCGGAAATTTCGACCACCAGGGGTTCTTTAACGTGCGCTGACATCGCACAGTACACGAGCTTCGAATTTCTCCTCCAAAGAAATTCAACCGCCGCGGCCGGGATCGAACCCGCGACTTTCGGGCCAGCAGCCGAGCACCATAGCCACTGAGCCACCGCGGCGGCGCTACGATACTCTCGAACCGGACGAGCCATGCGCATACTCCGGAACCAACGTTTCGAGACATGGAGGAAGGAAAGAACTCCGGAACCCAGCCACCGGCCGCCATCTTTGCTGGACTGCCAAAACGCGTTCGCGTGTACGTGGGTGTGTGTGTCTGCGGTGCTTTTCGATGAGCCAATATGTCTATTCCTGCCGCAACGAAGTACAAAACTTCATCAGGGCTTCACTGCGCCATTTATGGATGTGCAAATAACCAACGGAAAAGAAACAGGCTGCTGACCACCGTTTGCGACGAGCACGGCGTATGTCGCGAGTTGTGCCGCTGTGGCACAACGTTTTTAGATTAGGTCAGTTGGAAAACTCCCCGTCGGAGCCGGCCCGAACTCGTATCCTAGCCGAGCAGTGGCGCTGGCGTCGCGTTGAGATTGGCGTGGAAAGAGGCCGTCGCCCGCTGCAGCCGTGCCAGCCAAGTTCGGAGCTTTGTTTGCTGTGCATTTTTTCGGTGTCGATCGCTGGTGCGCGCTCAAAACAGTTACTTCACTCGCACTGTGTCTTTCTGTGTTTCTTTCTAGGAATGTGACATGATGATCGTGTGCCGACCTAATCTAAAAACGTTGGCTGTAGTCCAAGCTTGACGCGTTATCAACATGCCGACTTGCAGCGCGCGGGGCTGCCGAAGTGGATATGCTTCGGAAGAAAAAACGTGCGGTCTGCGCCACTTCTTCAAACCTCCGTATGATCCTGAAGTGCTCAGGGCGTGGGCAGCTGCCATTCCGCGAAAAGCCTTCAAGGTGACAACAAAGACGTACTTGATTCATATTGCAGCGAAGAAGCACGAACACAAGTAGAAGGAACACGCAAAAAAACACGGACGAACGCTGCGTGTTTTTTGCGTGTTCCTTCTACTTGTGTTCGTGCTTCTTCGCTGCAATATGAATCAAGAATGTTACCAACTTGCCCAAAAACGTGTTTTACTCAACAAAGACGTACATTTGCGATGTACATTTTGAGCCTGAGGACCTGATCACTTGCTACGAGCACACCGTTAACGGTAGCACTGTTCGAATTCCCTGAGGACGGTGGACTCTTAAGCCAGGTGCGGTGCCACGAATTTTTTCAAATATTCCTGTGCACCTCTCAAAGCCAAAGGCATCGAAGCCGGTAAGGAAACCCCCGAAACGAAGAGATACAGTGAATCACGATGTTCCCTTGTCGGAAAGTAATATTGCGTGCTACGTAAACTGCGAAAATGTCGTTCCCGATGAAACTGGGACCCCTTCCGAAGCAGAATTGGAGTCAGATGAAACAACTTGGATTCCTGCATTCCAAGGGCGCTCCTGGAATGTGGAGCTCGTGACCGAGGAAGTAATGTTCTTCAAAATTGCTGCAAGCAACGGTATCGTTACTATTGACAGGGCTGTAGTTGTGAAGAAAGACTTCACTGTTGCTGTGAGCTCAAGGGGAAAGCTTGTTCCTCCGTGTGTATATACCGAGTGTGGTTCGGGAAATCAAATGCAGCTCTCGAGCTTGAAAAAAGTGTCGTCCTTTCTGAACTATGTTGACAACTTAAATGTGTGCATGGGTTGCCATTGTAGTTTATTTCCGTCAATTGCGGCCGCAACAACTGCTCTCAAGAGCCACAACGTGTGGAGGAACACAAAGTGCTTTGGGCTCTCTCAGCAAAGCTTGTGCCCACCATGCAAAAGCACAAGGAAGAATCTCTGTGCTCGAGAGAAGCGAAACCGAGCAATGAAAGGAAAGGATTGGACCAAACCTGAACAAAGATTTTGCTCAAAAGCAAGAAACTTAAGGAAGAAAATTATTAGAGCCACTATTTTCCGGCAAAAAGCGAAGAAAGAAATTCGTGCAATGAAGATGCAGCTTAACAAAGTTTCAAGCAGTGAAATTGACAAAGTTGTAGAGGGTCTTCCTCATGCACAACAGCTCGCTCTTCGTTCAGCATTGAAAACTTCCACAGCAAAGTCAGCCAGAGGAAAGCGCTACGAATCCGAATGGTTGATGACTTGCCTCCTCCTAAAGATCTCGAGTCCTGCTGCTTATAGGCTGATGTCGAAGATGAACCTATTGCCATTGCCTACTTCTTCACGGCTTAAACAAATTATCAAGGGAATGCCTTGCGAGTTTGGCTTTAATAAGGTTTCACTTGCCAGCATTGGTGCATTTATGCAACGAGAAGAAGGAGCCAGGTGCAATGGAACGCTCATTCTAGATGAAATGAAAGTGCGCCGAACTGTCGCATTTAACAAACAAACCTATAAGGTTGATGGGTTTGTTGATTATGGCGATGACGAGCAGTCAACTGCAGTGGCAGATCATGCACTTGTTCTTACGTTCGTGCCGCTCTTTCATTCGTGGGTGCAACCAATCGCCAGCTTTGCAACAAAAAGTGCTGCTCCTGGGAGAGTCCTGGCAAGGATAGTTTTAGAAGCCATCATACAGCTTCATAAACAAAAGGCCACAGTAGTAGCAGTTATCAGTGATGGAGCAAGCACAAGCAAGACCATGTGGTCAACATTTGGCATCACAGGCAACTTTCATGCACCCAAGCACAAAACTGAGCACCCATGCGATCCTGACAAGTGGCTGTACTTCCTTTGTGATGTGCCTCATATCATTAAATGTGTGAGGAACCATCTCCTTCGCCACAAGTACGGCATGGTGAGTATAAACTGTTCTTAGGTTAGCTTGAACTAAGGTTTTCCTGCACACCTACGGTATTTGCTTTTACTCTCAAATAATATTTTCTATATATTTTTACTTACAGATTGGTGAACACAAGGTCAACTTCGATCATTACCATGTACTGCAGGAAGTCGAGAGCAAACAGCAGCTTCGTGTGGTACCGAAACTGACAAAGGAGCATGTGAACCCTGACAATTTGAGGAAAATGAATGTGAGACTGGCTGTGCAGGTTGGTGCATACAAATGTTGTTTGCAGTTGGTCCAAATTCTTCCATGCGTGTGCTTAACCTGTCGGAACTTCGTACTCTACAGCTTTTCAGCCGTAGCACTGCAATCGGCCTAAAAGTGTACAAGACTTCAACAGCCCGGTCTGGAAAATTGTGATGGAACAGCTCAGTTCACATCATTGGTGAACAATCTCTTTGAGGCCCTAAATGTGAAGCTGCCACTGTTTGGGATCCGAAGCTCATCGAAAGAAATTGAGGTATGTAAAAATTAGCCTAATGGAATGTAACTTTTTTTGGATATACTAATGAATGTTACATGCCGGTTTGTTTTTAAGGTCATAAAACAAGTCCTCGGGCTCGTAAATGCAACTGAGGAGAACAACATCAGGAAAGGAACTGTCATGTTTGCATCACAAGTGACCATGGAGTCTCTCCGAGTGACTCTGGCATCTGTCCTAGACCTGATCACCGACCTGCTTTCACAAGGAGCGCAATATGTTCTAACTGGAAAACTGAACAGGACCCCTTGGAGGTAAGAAATCTGGAAACGTTATGCAAGGTTACATATCTGCTATTACAGAGGTGCAAATGTTTGTAAATTTTCTGGCGAAGCAGACTTCACTTAATATTTTCTCTGACTTTCAGATTTTTTGGAGTCACTAGAAGCTTTGGAGGGGATGAAGACCACCCAACCATTGTGAGCTTCTCGCACATATACAGACTTCTAAGCCTGTACACGCCCATAAAGACTTGCACTGGCAATGTTGTGGCAGAGCCAACACTCGTGCTTGCTGCTGTTCAAGAAACCATGAAGGCAGAAAAGAAAGAACGCCTGGCAAACACATGAAGAACTCCAAAATGTGATCACGTTAAAACTTTCCAAGCTCTGCAGTCCTTGAAAGGATGTTCCGGCTAAGGGAAGCACTGCTCCAGATCATGGATACAGCATGCCTGATGCACAGGACTGTGTTGTGTACTACTTATGTGGTTATCTTGTGCACTCCTTTTTGAAGCACGAGAAGTGTGCTGCCTGCATCAGCAAAATTCAGTCATCACATACGCAGTGCCCAGAATTAAGCTTTTTTAACTCTGGAAAGAGAATTCAAGGAAGGCTGCCTTAAATATCCCTCGTGGGAGCTATTCAACATGTTCAGAAGCATTGAAAGCAAGATCTCCGCTCTCCTGCAAGAAAACAGCCTCTGTGTAGACACCTTCTGGGAAATTCTGGATTTACTCAAAGGCTCTGGTGTGCTAGGAGTTGGGTGCTGTACCCACAGGGACACTCTGACAGCAGAACTTCTGAAGTACTACATAGTCTTGAGAATGCACTTTGCAGCAAAGGATGCTTGCAAACAGTTAACTGCTTGTGGCACAATTGCCTCGGTCAGAAAGAAGGTGAAGTTGATGTAGACTGGCTTCATGGGCAAATAAGTTGAGTTGAGTAGAGTTGGGTTTATTGGCGCATAAGCAACTAAGGCTATCATGCGCCAAGCTCAGGGTATGGAAAATTCTTTTAAATAGCTGTTATACTAAAGTCTAAATGAACGGCGGTGTAAAGGGCCTAAAAAGTTAATTCGTGCGACGTAGTAAAAATATAAGACAGAATTTTAAAAGAGACTTATGGTAAAAGCTTTAAAAAGGGTTGGCAACCTCAGCAGCCATCCTTGGCTACAGTGCTCTAGAATATTGGGTAGTGGGTTCAGGAGCCGGCGGGCTACACGCAGTGCCGCGAGGCGGCGAATGTCGACAGGTCCCGGATGTATGCGGCGGCGCTGTTGTAGCGTGGGCTGTACGGCTTGGCTGACGCGCCCTTTTCGGCTGCTTCTTTCCTCGCTTTGCTCGGCTGCTGCGTCGCCGTGCTTTGCTGTGCTCCCTGACCTGGCTTTCCGTGGAAGCACCTGACGTTTTTTTTTTTCGGAGGCCTGTCGGCGTCAACGCGTCAGCATCAAGAGGGAATGTCGGGTCGTCGGCGTCAACGTCATTGCTTCGCTCCCGGGTGTAAAACAGGATACCAGTGGACAAAAGGCGAGCAGCCGTCACTTTTCGCAGTGCCAAAGGATGAAAGCCGACGGAAGCAATGGGAACGGAACCTGCATCGAAAGGACAAGGTTTTAGACGAAACCTGCTGCGTCTGTGAGTTACATTTCGAGCCAGCATGCATTCTGAGGGACTATATTCATATCATTGATGGCAAAGAAGTCCGCATCCCACGAGGAAAGCCGGAATTGTTACCGAATGCGGTGCCAACTTTGCTTCCAAACGCGCCCAGCTACCTTTCGAAGAAAGCGCCGCTACAGAGGCCCCCGAGGAAGCGGAAAAGCACAAGTGCCTGCCCCGATGAAGCGAAAAAGCGATCAGGTTGTCATTCCGTAGATGACGAGGAAGCGAGGTGTACGGACGTTCGCACTGCGTGCAGCGTGTTAACAAACGACCCAGACACTTGTGAAAACGGCGGGACGTCTTTACCGGACGATTTTACGAGGCTGGATGTGCCTTCAGAATACTGGAGCTGCAATCGCATACCTGATTACAGTGGGACTGTGTACTGCAAGCTACGAATGAAAGAAAATCAAACCGTGGAGTCGGAAAGGGTTGTGGTGCTTTCAAGAGACGATGGGCCCGGCGTCGCGTACAGCGCGCATCTCTGCGGCCACTTGATAGAAACGGGACGCATCGCCAGCTGTGAGGAGGGAAATCAACTACTTCGAAAAGTAGATTCATATCGCCTGTGCAGAGGAGCACTGTCAACTAGCAGCGTGCCAAAAAGCAGCCTGACGAAAGGACTCGAAGCGCAGTCGACTGTGCACGAGGGCACATACTTTAGCAAACGGTGTGCTGGAAAGGAGCCATCAGAAGGTATGTAGTTTTCTTGCACGTATGTTGTTATTGTGCCAATTTTATACAAACTTATGCGCGCACTATATGATTGGCTAACGACACCGACACTGTGGCAATTTATTTTTGCTTTGTGTTGCTCTTCATTGCAGGACAAGCATGCGTGTCCTGCCGCTACCTCAGGAAGGCCCTGCTGACTCGATGCGCAAGGGTAAAGCGGTCAGTTGAAAAGAATCTGCTCAGTACAGCACAGAAACTGCGTTCAGCACGGCAAAAGAACCGAAGGCTGTCATCACGACTGAGTAACCTGAAGGATGAGCTCTGCAAGATGCAAGAGAAAAATGCTTCTAAGCCTATGGAAGTGCTTGAGGCAGAGATCTCAGCACTTAATCCTAAACAACAGGAATGTGTCCGGCAATGTTTCTTGGCAGCGAAAAACAAAAGCAGCAAGGGAAACGTGTATACAAAGGCTTGGATTCTGGAGTGCATCTTAATGAAAATGAGGGGTGCAAAATTATATGAACACCTCCGAAAGCACAACATTATTTGCCTACCAAGCAAGAGTACGCTCAAGCGCTATTTGCGGGCATATAAAACCTCATTTGGGTTCAGCCACAAAGTACTGTGTGAACTGAAGAAAAAGACGCGACACATCAGTAGCTTCAAACTGCGCGGCGGCCTTCTGGTTGACGAGATTAAATTGTCCGAGCACCTGAATGTGACATCTTCTGGCCGTATTGAGGGCTTCGTTGACCTGGGCCCTTTTACAGCTGAAGGACAGAATGTTCCCTGTGACCATGGGATGGTGGTAATGTTTGTCCCGTTTGCTGCCAAGTGGACGCAGGTTATTGGCACATTTGCTACAAGTGGCAATGCCAAGGCTGAAGTGCTTGCGAAAATACTTATAGAAGCCACAATTCTCGCCGAAGCTAGTGGACTTCTCGTCGATTTCATCACTTGCGACGGCGCATCATGGAATCGACGTATGTGGAACATCTTAGGAATTGGCGTCAAGAATGGGAAGATAACGTGCAGCCGAGAACACCCTGTGGACCCTTCTAGACGGCTGTTTTTCTTGTCGGATTTTCCGCATTTATTGAAATGCCTGAGGAACTCGCTTCTGAAAGGTCCTCTGAACACCCCAGATGGCATGGTAAGTGCTCAGCGGTCACGAAGTGCACCTGTGGCAGCAAACCTCATGAAAGCGGTGTTCTAGCTGTAGCATCTTTCTCAACCTATATACTTCACATTGTTAACTGTTCCAGGTTTCCATCCAGCCTGTAAGGCAGGCCTTCAAGCTCGACTCGAGCCAGCTCACCCTGAAGGCAATGCCTGGCTTGACATCGGCGCACCTTCAGCCAAATGGGTTTGAAAAAATGAGGGTGACACTTGCATTCCAACTTTTTGGGAATCGTGTGATCAACGGTCTTCACTTCTACAAGGAGAAGTTGGAATCATCCTGGGGCAACATTGACGCTACTATATCATTCTTCAGGTAGGGCAAACATCATTTAGAAGCAACTACTTCTCGATAATTAGCTTGACGGGCACTAAGAAATAGCACCGATAGGAGTAGCCTTTGTTTAGAGCTGCATGACATATTGGATTGCTCTGTTCACTTCTTACTTTTCATACCCTTGCTCCTTTGATGCTGCATTGCAACAGCAACATAATTTGGTCGTTGTGCATTTGTGTGCTAAAGTTTATTTATTCTGTTTCAGAACTGTCAACTGCCTCATCAGGACCATGACATCCCGTTTCACTGCACAAGCACTGCGTCGAGGCTCTAACAGTGCACAGATAATTAAGGACTTCCTTCAGTTCCTATCACGCTGGGAAGCGCATGCAAATGGAGCAGGATTCCTGAGTCTGTCAACGGCAGTTGGCCTTAAGGTCACACTTTCTGGCACCCTCGCACTGTTAGACTACCTAAGTACACAAGGCTTTAGGTATTTGATGACGTCTCGCTTAAGCCAAGATCCACTGGAGAACTTCTTTGGCATCGTAAGGCAGTCCTGTGGATCTAATGATCACCCGACACCCACCCAGTTTCTGATAGTTGTAAATTGCCTCTCGTTTTATAATCTGGCAAGAACAGTGAGCTCAGGCAATGCCGACAGTAACGATCCAGTCAGTTCCTTGCTGGATGCATACTATGCTCACACTGCAGAGGCTGACCTTGACAAATTCATTGAGTCTGGAAACCTGTCATTGGCAGAAGCCAAACTAAGTCGCATTTCTGCCGAGCACAGCGGTTATGTGATTGAAAAGAGTGATGACCGTCTGATTCATTACATGGCAGGCTATGTTGCGCGCAAATTTATTGCGCGTTGTGACTGCATAGAGTGCAAAAACTTGCTTTTGCAGGCACCAAATCAGGGAAGCGAAGATAGTGAGTTCACTGGCATTTGCGACAAAGGAGGGTTGCTCTACCCGTCCCGTGTGCTTTTTTTGACAGTAAGGAAGCTGGAGGACTTATTTACTACTTTCTTCAGCCAGGAAAAGCTGTGTAGTAATAGCATAGTTGATGTTATGCTATTGAGCAAATCTCAGCTTTTATGTGGTGTAGGGTGCAGCCAGCACTCTGATGTGCTTACAGCCAGCATCGTGAAGTTTTATGTGCTGACAAGGCTGCACTTTTATGTAAGGGGCATGAATGAGTCGCGAGAAGCAAGCAGAAAGAAGAAGCTTCATGCCAAGATTGGCCGCTGCGCGTAGTGTCAAGTTGTATCTGCAAAAAAAGCATGACAGAACTGTCAAACATTCGAGGATGAGCTGAACAGCATGCAGCGTTTGAATAAAGAACTGGTTTGTTTTTGGGAAACTCTTTTGTTTTGTATTCAGTCGTGTTAATAGATCGGCGGCAAAAGACTGCTCGTTTTGATAAAAACGCATGCCTGAGAGCACTAAAAAAGAGCAGTTGTTTACATAAGTTGCTAATTTTACAATAGTCACGCTTGCTTTCAGTTTACGTTAAACAGTTTCCGCAGAACGATTTCCAAGCGGAACTTTTATAGAAACGTCTCTTCATTGCGATTTCTTGTTGGCCCGCATCTGTAATAAATGCGGCTGATATTTGCTCTCCCGCTGGTTGATGTTTGCCATAAGAGTCTCGTGATCGATGGCACTTTTATGCCTGTCCCTCTACCTATGGCCTTTCATTAGTGTGACGATAATTATTTCGCGTACACGTGTTAAAACACGGAGTGGTAGCGCCAATAGAGCACAGTCTGCCGTGCGAAGCCTTTGAAGTGCACTCTGTCGTATCTGCGCATTCGTACCATCGCGCTATTATTGCATGCTATTTGCTAGGCGATTCCACCGACCGCGATCACATTTACGCCCCCCAAGTTGCCCGGCTATCCCTCTGTACAGCGGTAACTAATTCTAGGTCATGTATTAAAGTACAGAGCCTTGTTTATTCGTCGATGGCTCAGACGATTCCACGCCGAGTACACAGCCCATCGCGTTTCATACAGCCCGTGCTCTGGTGGCGCCACCTCTCGTCATCGACATGAGGCGCTTCACCCGCAGACGCTCCCTGACCCCACTACCCAATATTCTAGAGCACTGTACCTTGGCTGTGCAAGGATCTCGAGGTCCCCAACCGATAAAATAGTGACCTCAGCAGTCTTCTCACGACGAGGGTGGCTGAGGTGTGGCTCAAAAAAAAATTCGCAAGTTGTAAAAAACTGACCATTGTTCAGAGTTTCGAGAGTACGTTGGCTTCTTTTAAAAAGTTAAAAACGCTTGACTTATCAATAAGAGCTTCTTCACCTAAAATCAATGACGGATGAAAAGGGATGTGTTGGTTGTAAAACGGGGTAAAAAACTTCTTTCTGAGTGTTTCAAGTTCTATACATGAGATTAAGATATGAGTTACTGTCAGTTCATCTGCGCATTTTTCACAGGTAGGTTTGTCTTGTTTTGTTAGCAGAAAGTTGTGGGTAAGGTGCGTGTGTCCAATAGGTAAGCGACATAAAATAACTTCAAAAAAACGTTCCTGATGTGTGCATAATTTCCATTCCCCTAATATTGGTTTTATTAAGTGTACCTTGTTATTTATCTGACTATTCCATGTGCTCTGCCATTTGTTCCTCAGTCTACTCTGAACTAGCTTCATACAATCATTATGTGGTATGCTTATTTTCTGTATTTCCTTGTTGTGGGCTTGAGCAGCACATGCGTCCGCTGTCTCGTTACCATCAATTCCAACATGGCTTGGAACCCAACATAATTTTATGTTATGCCCTTGTGTTACGATCCTTGTTATGTTATGTATGACAGTACCTAGTGATGGCATGACGGCATTTCTGGACTGTAGTGCTTTCAGTACACTGAGGGAGTCTGTGTAGATAATACTGTTTTCGATGTTCTTGCTTATTATTTTCTCAGTAGCAAGAAACACAGCATAACACTCGGCTGTAAAAACTGATGCACACTGAGGAAGCCTTACTATTTTTTCCCAGTTTCCTTCCACTACTGCACTTCCAACATAACCTGTAGTTTTCGATCCGTCTGTGTAGAACTCGGTGTAGCTATCATATTTCTCCTTTAGTGTGAGGAACTCTTGTATGATGTGTTCTGTTGGAGTGTCTCTTGTTGAACTGTGTAAGACTTATATCGCAGACCGACGAAAAGCTGTACCAAGGGGCAAACGCGTCGCAACGTTCTGCGACATTTGGTAATGTTTCTGATAAGTCAAGTTCTTGGCACATCTCCTCAAACCGCATTAGCAAAGGCCTGGTTGCTTGGGGCTTATTTGTAAATATTATTCGGGACGGGCATGTTGTGACGATTGAATAACACACGTGTTTTGTTCGCGACCTAATTCTAAGAATGTATGAGCATGTAAGTGCTTTTCTTCTGTCTTCTAGTGACGGCTCATTTGCTCCAACATGAAGGCTCATTACCGGAGACGTTCTGTATGCTCCACAAGAAAGGCGGACACCTAGATTATGAACTGGATCTAATCTCTTTAGATATGAAGGCCTTGCCGAGCCGTACACTATACTCCCATAATCTAGACATGAGCGCACTAGAGAACGGTAGATGTGAAGGAGGCATGCTCTGTCAGATCCCCAGTGTTTCCTTGAGAGTACTTTAAGGATATTCATTGCACGGGAGGCCTTTACTTTCAAGTTGTTTATGTGCGGCAGAAATGTGTTTTTTATCAAATGTTATTCCTAAAAATTTATGTTCTTCTTTTACCGGCAGTGTGGCTCCATTTAGGTGTAAGTTCGGATCGATCTGCAAGCCTCTTTTAAGCGAGAAAGCAACAGCCACTGTTTTCTGTGGAGAGAACTTGAACCCATTTTTGTCTGCCCAGATTGCTAACTTGTTTAATGTGAGTTGTACCTGCCTCTCACACGTTGACAGGCTGGAGGACGTGCAAGCAATCTGAAGGTCGTCGACATATACGGAATACATAATGGAGTTCGGAATTATTTTCGCTATGGTATTCATTTTCACGACAAAAAGAGTGGTACTTAGGATACAGCCCTGCGGTACACCATTCTCCTGGACAAAGCTCTTCGAAAGGGTTGCACCCAGGCGCACCTGAAAAGACCGGTCTGACAGGAAATCCTTCAGGCTGTTCAACATCCTACCCCGGATGCCAAGATCTGCCAAGTCGCGTAGAATCCCATATCTCCATGTGGTATCGTACGCTTTCTCCATGTCAAAGAAGACTGCCAGACAATGTTGTTGATGTATGAACGCCTCTCGAACTGTATTTTCTAAGCGGACGAGATGGTCAGTTGTCGAACATCCTTTCTTAAATCCGCACTGGTGGATGTCAAGGAGGTCGCGTGATTCAAGAATGAACATGAGCCTAACGTTGAGCACACTTTCAAATGATTTTGCTATACAACTTGTAAGAGCTATCGGCCTATAACTATTAGGGGAGGTGGGCGGTTTTCCAGGTTTTAAGAATGGTACGATAACTGCTTTTTTGCAAGCCTCCGGCATCTCTCCGGACACCCATATCTTGTTGAAAAATTTAAGAACTGCTCCTACAGCAGCTTCGGACAGGTGGGCAAGCATTTGATAATGTACATCATCCGGTCCAGGTGCTGTCTGTTTACCGGATGACAGTACGTTTTGGATCTCCTGAATTGTAAATATTGTATTATATGTTTCGTTTGTACTGCCAATTGTTGGAAGTTTCTGCTTTTCAGTTGTGTTTTTGTGTTTTAAGAATGACTGTGTGTAGTGTGAAGAGCTTGAAACGTCAGAGAAATGTTGTCCTAGTATGTCAGCCTGTTCATCTATACTTGTTTGTGTTCCAGGGGCTGTTAGAAATGGTACTGTAAAGAGAGAGAATTTGCCGTCTAATTTACGCACCTGTTCCCACATCTTTTTTGATGTTATTGAACTATTGATGGATGAAACATATCTCTGCCATGAGGCTTTCTCAGCACTGTGACGCACGTACCGAGCTTTAGCTCTCGCCTTTTTAAAATTTAGGAGGTTCTCATGTGTCGGATACCTTCGAAACTTACCCCAAGCTCTATTTTGTTGTTTTTTTGCTTCCTTGCAGTCTTATGTCCACCACACTTTGCGATTTTGTGACACCACTCCTGAAGACTGCGGAATAGCTAACTGTGCGGCGGTTATAATACAATTTGTGAACATTTCGTTTATCTGGTCAATGCTTAAATTATCTAAAACTATATTTTCTAAAGTTGCGTTAGCTCTAAAAAGTGGCCAGTCAGCGAGATGAAGCTTCCAACGTCGCGGTTTTGTTGGGATGATTTGTGGTGCAGGTGTTAAACTAATTCGTACTGGAAGGTGATCACTGCCATATGGGTTGTCAATGACATCCCATTTAAAATCGTTAAAAATAGATGGCGATGAGAAAGCTAGATCGAGGGAGCTCATCCCTCCCGAGCTTGGGCAACAATATGTGGCTTTTCCTGTATTTAAAAGACAGATATTATTTTAGAGGATAAAATCTTCGATTATTTGGCCCCTCGAGTCACAGCGTTCGCTTCCCCAGAACGGTGAGTGAGCGTTAAAATCGCCAATTACCAGGAATGGCTCCGGTAGTTCATTTATCAGGCCTTCTAAATCTTGTATTGTTAATGTCATGTGCGGGGGAAGATATACAGAACATATCGTTATGGTTTTGTAGCTAACGACGCTAACCGCAACCGCTTCCAGTTTTGTGTTAAGATTGATTTTTTTTGCAGGGACACCGCTCTGAGTGATAATTGCGACGCCTCCTGAGAGTCTGTTTGCATGCTCGCGATCGCGTCGGAATGTCTAATAATGTCTCAGGACATTTGTATGTTGTGGACCGAGGTTGGTTTCCTGAAGACACAAAGCTACAAGAAGCATTGACCCAAGAAAATGTGTTATGTCATTGCAATTCCTAAGCAATCCTCTACAATTTCATTGAAGTAGGAAAGTCATGTTTATGTTTTTGGATGAGAACTGAAGGGATTTACTTGTCTTCTGGGCCCGTTATCGGGGTCCTGTCTTTTCTTCGCTCATGAGAGCGATTCCGCCGCTGCAAAGCAGGCGGACTGTGGGATACGTCCATCACCTCGCGAGAGGTGCTGGACGACCGCGGGGAAGCCGCGCGTGTGTGAGTGTCAGGTCTCCCCCGACGGGGGGAAGTCCTGCGGGATGCTGGCCCATGGGCCGGCACTCCCTGGCTTGTAGTTGGCAGAGCAGCCTTGGCTGTCTCTGCCTGGGGCGTTGATGGCACTGCCACAGGCGCGGTGGGAGTGGCCGCGGCAGGTGCCGGAGCGCTGTGTGGTGCTACGCCCCCGCTCACCACATCAGGGAAGTTGGGTTTTGCTGTGAAGGAGAATGAATTGGTAAGCGCAAAACGCCTCCTCGCTTCATTGAATGAAATGTTTTCTTTGGTCTTTATTGTAATGATTTCTTTCTCCTTTTTCCAGGACGGACACGCCCTGGAGTATGCAGCGTGGGCTCCTTCACAGTTCGCGCAACGTAGCGCTGCATCGCATTCCTCTGACTGGTGATCCTTTGAAGCGCATTTCGAGCAGGTTTTGCGGCCGCGGCAGCTCTGTGAGCCATGGCCAAACCTCTGACAGTTAAAAAAGCGGCGGGGATTGGGTATGTAGTGCCTGACGTTGACCTTCACATATCCGACATCGATTGTTTCGGGCAAGCTGCTGTTGTTAAATGTGAACACCATGTGTTTGGTGTCTATTTCCTTGTTATCTTTGCGGATTTTGATCCTGTGGACATCAATTACATTTTGTTCGGATAGTCCTTGAAGCATTTCAGTTTCTGTTAGGTGGATAAAGTCAGCCTCTGAGATTACGCCTTTGACTGTGTTGAGGGATCGGTGGGAGTTACGGAGACAGAGATGTCCCCTATGGAATCGATGTTTGAGAGTTTTGAGCACTGGATGCTCTCGCGTAGTTCAAGAAGTAGGTCGCCGCTGGCCATTTTTGATACCTTAAAGCCAGGCCCTAAGGTATCTGTTAAACATTTGGTTACAAGAAATGGGGATATTATTCGAGCTTGCTTTTCGTCACTATTGCTATGTATCACATGAAACTTTGCGAATGTAGGTTTCCTTTTCGAAAAAAAGTCTGCTGCCTCGTTCCGCACTCTTTTAAGAGAGCGATCAGGTTTGGAAAGGGGGGGAGCCATAAAAATTGATGTTTTTCGGTCATGGTGCCAGCCACCCACCATGGAGTCCAACACGGGGACGCGACAGGAACTTGAAAGCAAGTCCTGCCCACGCCAGCTGTACACCTTAACTATAACCTAATATGACTCAACTCAGGGTAGTTGGTCACACACGGTTAACCCTCGCTGCCAGGAAAAAGAGGAAAAAACGAAGAAGAGAGGAGGACACAGGAAAGTTGTAAGAAAGGAAATAGGAAAGTGAAAGATAGAGGGGAGGACAGGAAAAGGCGACTGCCGATTTCCTCCGGTCGGGTCAGGCCAAAGGTGCCGTCTACAGGAAGCTGGGGCCAAAGTGGTGTGTTGCCTCCGCCGAGGGGCCTTAAGGGTCCAAACGCTCGGCATCGGCTCAACCACCAGGATCCCTTTTTCCCCGGACACGGCGATGCCACGCACGGCTAAGCGCGGATGCTCGGGTCCGTGGTGACGCATTGTTCACCATCATCCCCCTGCGGGGATGTCCCTGCGGATGCTTGGGTTAACCCCGTGGTGTCGCCACTCACCAACGTCTGCATGCTGCAGACGCCTCCCTGCGGGGATCATGGGCAAATAAATGAATCCATAGTGCTTAAAGACATGCACCAAATAAAGATTATAGAAGAAGATGCTTTGACTTTATATTTTTCACGCGAGTGTTTGTTGAATTTTTGTTGTATTTTTTTTAATATTGTAACAAGACTGCATTTGTAACATTATTCATTTCCTGCGCGAAAATCGCATGTGCTGTGAATTGTTCTCTTTTAAACATTCAACATTTCATGCATAACTGCTGCACAAACTGCCATGTAAAGGGGGTGGGGACCCAGTCAAGCTTGCCTCAGAGCAGCTTTTTGTCCCCACTCCCTGCATTTTTATTTGTACTAAAAATGCAAAATAAAGATTGATTGATTGATTGATTTGTATTGAACTGTGCTCCTTGCATTTCACTTAACCTTGAGCTTATTTCTTTTCCATCCTTACAAACCTCTTCCCAGCTGTTAAGGACATTAAGGGTAAAGTTAGACATCCCAGAAGTGAGACGAGTTTACCGACCGGAAGCAAGGTATCATCGCGGAGCCTAATCGCATAAAAAGGGCAGTTGCAACTCTGAAAGGTGATTAAGGATACATTTTTCACGTTGTAGTTGGTCGTTTTGTAAATACATTCTTGCACTCAATTTATGAGCCGGCCTAAACATGCACTTAGAGTGACCATGGGCACGCCTGCTTGAAAAGCGCAGCCGTGTGTCGAAATATACCCGACTGAGGTATAGACTAGCCCTATTGGAAGCGACAACGCAAAACCGTCTCGAATAGTCAGCGCGAAGCAGCCGCCGACGTCCGTCAGCCGGCTCAAGCCGATTGCCTAGTTTAACCATTTTTTTCCCGAGACTACAACCACGGCTTTTATTTTATTTCGGTGTGTAACTATCATTCAACCAGCTGTTCTGAGCTGCTTTAAGGCCTTTGCATTGATGCGAAAGCTGATTGCATCTGCCGTTCAGCACGGATTGCTCGGAGAAATAGCAGACGAACCCAGAAGCAGCAATCCTAACGCAACCGCAGCGCCGCCGCTGCGCGGGATACGGAAGGGGCCCGCTCCGTCTACATGGCGAGTGTGCGCTCTTCCCCAACTGACCTAATCTAAAAACGGTTTTAGTCAAGGAGGATATATAGAATTTGCTAGAGCAGAGAGGGCGCGCTCCGACCGAAGCCGCCTGCCGCCCCTATCGAAAATTGTTTGGTTTGGTTTGGTGGGGTTTAACGTCCCAAAGCGACTAAGGCTATGAGAGACGCCGTAGTGGAGGGCTCCGGAAATTTCGACCACCTGGGGTTCTTTAACGTGCACTGACATCGCACAGCACACGGGCCTCTAGAATTTCTCCTCCAAAGAAATTCTAGCCGCCGCGGCCGGGATCGAACCCGCGTCTTTTGGGCCAGCAGCCGAGCACCATAGCCACTGAGCCACCGCGGTGGCCTATCGAAAATCCCACCATGAAATATGGTGGCAAAGTTGGTGTGGATAGTACAAAATATGGTGGCCAAGGTGGAAAATATGGTTGCAAAGGTGGAACATGGTGCAGCCCATGGTGATAAACATGGTGTCCTAGGTGGCCGTGTTGGTGGCGATAGTACAAGAAATGGTGGCCAAGGTACAAAATATGGTGGCAACAGTGGACAGTATGGTAGCCAAGATGGAGCATGGTGCAGGCCATGGTGAGATATATGGTGTCCTTGGTGGCCGTGTTGGTGGTAATAGTACATAAAATGGTGGCCAAGGTCGCAATAGTGTGAAGTATGGTAGCCAAGGTGAAACATGGCGCAGCTCATGGTGTGAAGCTCACGGTCGCAAAGTTGCAAAACATGGTGTCCTAGGTGGAACCCAAAGTGGCAGTGGGAGTGTCATGGTGCGTAGTGGCACGCATAGTGACGAAGAGAGAACTCATGGTGTAATGTAAGGTGGTGCATGGTGTTCTGCTCTTGGTAGGTCATCATGGTGTTGCAACAACATTAAGCTCTGATATGGCAAACGGTGATCACAATTTCGACAGAATTGACGTCCGAACTATGGCAGATCATTGTGAATACTTTGAAGTACATAACTGGCGATGTTTGCTGTTCAGTGTTATTAATGGCGACATTAGCGGTATGCATTTGTTGTAAATATGTACAGCATGGGCATTAGCTGTAATAGTTACAGATATAACGGCAGACTAGCCGTGTCTGCGAGATTTTCGTTACGTTTTCAAGAACTCCATAGACGTGGCATTGCACTCCAAAGCGGCATTCGAGCGATTAGCGATAGGCCTGCGCGGTGATGTTATCAAATGATGGTAGTGCCGCGATCAGAAAACGAGCACGTAGCCATCAAAAGTGGGAAGTCCGAACCTATAACTAGCTGCCAGACTTGCGCCCGGCATGTATTACAAGATTTTAAAACTTGGCGCTTAAGCACGCCCTTGTACGTCCGCGGTATCAGCTGTGAGTTGGCGTCAGTGCGGCGATCGCAGGCTCAAGGATGTACACACAGCTCTGGGCCACACTTTGCGCGGCTCGGCGACACTGTTATTTTCATAACATTGATGGATTATGTTTTTTTTTTGCATTTGAACGTACACCTATTAGACATGACTCTTTCACGATCCTCTTGTTCAGATCAGATGTTTAAGCTGTTCATCTGAAAAAACTATGGCTCGAGGCATGAAAGAATAGTACTAAGAGTTTGATGCACCTGGTTGTAGATGTCAAAAAGCAGTACCCTGACCACTCATCTCATTGTAGTTTTCTGCATGCTTAAATATGAAGACTTGGAGACAAATTTATTCAGTACACACAAAGAATGCAGTTTGTGACACAGATATCATTAATACAGACATTCAGCAATCCTATGAAGAAAAGGACATATACATTTTGCTTGCACACTATATTTTCAGTTTCTCTCACAGATACAAATACAAGTAGAGAATGGTATAAATGAAGGATACAGAAATGGGGGACTGACATTTCATAAGTGTCTCTTGCAATCCAGTTTCCGCACCAGTGCCACTTTCAATGCACTCCAAAGAATGTCCCCAGGTTGGGATGTCAATGCAATACAGTTCACTTGTACAAATATTTCCAGCATGAATTTCCTTCACATGCTTTTTAAGCTCCCAGTAAGAGCTGCTGCTCCCTTGCAACATTTGCAATCATAATGCATGATCCTGAAATCCTGCCTGAATACACACTCAAACAAACAAAACAAAGCAAAGTTCAACAGTCTAGTCTCCTCTTGTGTAGCATAGGCAACGGCAGCTAGATACGCTGGGAGACTTGACTTTTTGTACATAGAATAACCTATTTTACCGCTGCTTAAAGTAGCTGTGCCACTGCCGTGGCTCAGTGGCTATGAAGCTCGGCTCCTGACCTGAAAGACATGGGTTGACCCTGACCACGGTGGTTGCATTTCGATGAACGCAAAATGCTAGAGGCTCGGGTAGTGTGTGAAGTCATTGCACGTTAATGAACCACAGGTGGTCAAAATTTTCGAATTCCTCTACAGTGTTCCTCATAGTCTGAGTTGCTTTGGGATGTTAAACTCCATAAACCAATCAACTTAATGCAGCTTTAGATGTTTTAACCAGTTTAGGTATCTTTAGTGTGACATACACCATGCTCATTTGATTCAGTCCCTCTCAATTGTGTTAGGAAGATCACAAATAAAGGTTTTTCCTCCTCAGGAAACTCTATGAACAAGCAGCAGTCAGCCACTTCAGCTGGAAGCACCACGTCAAGTGCCCTCTCAAAAGATATAAAGCACTCTTTTATGTGTGGTGGTGCTGCAACCACATCAGCAATTATTATTGGCCTGCATAAGAGGATGCAAGTGTCAGCTACGTTCAAGAAAAGAATTTTTTCAACGCGTTTGTAGCTCGCGCTGAGTGTCCTAATGAAGGTGGTGTCAGACCGTGATGGCCTCTTGTATGCTGTGCTATGGTACACCTGCCTTGCCTGAATGAAGCGCTCATACTCAACAGCTTCTGATGCTGTGATTCCGCAGTGACGGTGCAGAGCATCTTGCTCCTCGGAGCTCAAAGCAACACTCCTGCCCCTTCCCAAGAGGCACCAGTTCTCTACGTGCCTGGCATTCTGCACATGGGGATAGCCAACCATTTTTCTGCACAGCTGTTTTTCATGTGCAGGGAGTTGGCTGCTGTCAATTAATTTTTGTAGTTGCTGGTTCATGACTATCCTTTCTACAATTTGCTGTGGAATACCATTTGCGGCTGAAACCTGGCAAACGATCTTTCCATTGCCTCCTTCAAAAACGAAGGCTGAGTGTGCCCAAAGTGGTCCTAGGGCACGGGCGCAATTAGCCAGGTGAAGTAGGGCATACACGTTAAACGTCAGGAAGGCAACACCATACAGGCTCCTGCTCTGCACAACAAAGCTTTCCAGAAGCAACTCTGAAAATAAAAACAATAATGATGGTTAGGTGAAATACCAAGCCAAAAAGCAACTCCATCAAGGCAGTTCCTTTGACTTTTTCTGCAAGTCCTTGGTTGAAAACAGATTTTAACTTCCCTATATGAAGCACTTCTTCACTCAAGTAGAGTGAAATTTTTAATAGTGTAGAGAAACTTGCTGACTATTAAAAGAGCATATTAAAGGAGCAAAATGACAAAATAAGTTTGTACTATAAAGGTAAAATAAAATATGAGCAAGCACTTGAAGAAGAGTGAAAGAAGTCTAGAAAATGCAGGGTTTTACTTTCACAATATCTGTATGGTTGCCAGTTCGTACGCTTCACAAATTTTAATTAAGGTCACTTCATGAAAATGATTTTCACAAAAGTTCTTTCATTACAGTTAATTTTGTATTCATATATGCTTTCCACAAACTCACAGTTGTACAAAATGCTCGAAACCTGCAGGTTACATTATTGTTGACAGACTTGGTATGTATGAAGTACACTGCAATGACTGCTTTGTCAATTTCCTTGTCAATACCAGCTTTGTCAATTTCAGATGGGGTGCGCTTCTCTTGTAAAAGTATGTGAACACCTTCTGACAATTTTAATAGGTGTTTCCAGTAGTGAGGAGGAAGGATGCCATCAAGACAGGGGAGGGCATAGAAGAGCAGCCACTGCCTCCATTCAGATGCCTTCCAGTGGCCTTGCTCTCTGAGTGGTCGTGGCAACCGTGTGACACAGTGCGGAGGCTTGATGGTCAAGAGTCGCGCTTCTAATTTTGCTACTGCAGAAGGGGTACCTGCAAGGATGAAATTGCACAATACATTTACATAAACCCAGTTGAACAGAACCAGTGTCTAATGCTGTAAAGGCACACCACATACAGTGGGAACCCGAGTATCGTAACACCAGCTGCAATTTTGAGACTTTTAATCAAGAAGTTCCATCTGTGCAAAATGTGCAGTGAAATGTAGAGGTACATAAGCATCCGGTCACAACTTTTGCACTGTTAATGCTGAGAACAAAGAGGTATGGTTGACAAGGTATGGTTCTAAATGTAGCTGTTTGGAAGCTTCAGCGGCATTGATCTTTGACAACACAGCAAACATCCTGCACACTACATTTATTGAGTTGTGTGTGTGCTACTATTTGTAAAAAGAGATGAGACTGCAAAGCCTTTTGTAAGCTGGAAGATACCTTCTAAGAAAGAGTTCATTCAGTTTGTATTTCTGTGGACCCAGAAAGAGAAAGTTTTAAATGATATTTTGGTATCTCTCACCCACTCAAAAGTCTGAACATTTTTCGAATTACTGCAAAGACATCACACAATACACAAAACTAAAGACCACACATGTTAAAAAAAACATGGTAAGAGAAATTAGAAATACAACTCAGCATATTTCATCTGTATTAAGTAGTTAGTAAACTACACTGAATGAAATTCTAGTGGCGCATGAAAGCGTGAACTCTATCACCGCCAAAACCAAACATAGAAAGGTGCATTACTAGAGAAACTTGTAGACTTTGTGAAATAAAAACTGACAGTAACGCTCGCTGGGCATTGGTTTACCGACATAAAAGCGTCGATCACAGTTTGAAGTGGAGAGGATCATCTCAGTGAGTTGCCTCACAACTCCTTGAAGAACGCAGTGCATGTATTCAACACTCTGCCCATTGACAAGATCAAAACCTAAAAAACAATCACAACATTTATAAGGAAAGTACAATGCAATGCTGCAGAATATTATGCTTGAACTTGTAAAAAAATGCATGTGAGAAGCCAGGAATTAAGCATAAAAGAGAGCTGGACTAGCCAATGCTTCAAAAAAGTGATGACAAGTGGGTGTACTGTAAACAAAATAAAAGCAACCCACTCCTCACAGCTCAAAGTGGTGCGCTGAGCAGCACACAAGGTAACCTTATTTATGCGTGGTTTTTTACACATATGAAAATTGGACAACTGTTTCACCTCATAATACAAAGCTGAATGCCTGCACATCACTAGCTCACCAAGTGCTAATTGCTTTGCTGTCCTGAAAAAGTGTAGCAGTGCATTAAACAGCTTGCACAACCATCCTGAGGCAAACAAGACAATGAAAGCTACCAATTGAGAGCAAGTAGCTACACACACCTCGCTGTCAAAGATATCATGACTGTTGTATCCACAATCCCCTGCCAATGTACTGAGGTAACTGCAGGAATGATGGAAGTAATAGACCTTATGCAAAAACTGGCGCCCCCTTGCGTTGACGGCGCGCGTTTCCGCCATGTTGGGGGCTTGCGGATACCGCAGTATATGGCAGTGCGGGAATAGCGACGCGCACGTTGGCATTTATCGTCGTCCAAGATGCCCAAATGTTGCTCTGTACCTTGCTGTACACAAAGAGGACTCATGAATAACCAAGGAAACAAGGGAAGAGCGCTAGCTTCGTGCACTTTATTTTATTTCTCGCCTGGAGCACGATGCGAGGCAGCGCTACACCTCTTGCGGGTGTCGAGTGCTTTTCGAGAATTAATAATTAGATTGTAGACGAAGTCACAACACAAATAACATTTGCAGAATTAAAAAGGCTAATAAGTGGGCTGCTGTTTGCTTATCTTGTATTTGCCGAGGAGCGCTCCTGCCTACTAGCAGTTACAGCGCACTGCGTCGGTCAGCTAGTAGTTTCTCACACGGAATTAGTTTTGCGTCTGCCGCTCGGCTTCATGTGCCCGTTTTTTTTTTATGCTTCACCCTTGGTTTGCTTTTATGCAAGTCTTGTGCAATCTTAAATTTGCGAAGTGTCACAGGCGAACGGATCTGCAACGAACCTTCGCGCAGCCTGTGTTAGTGATTTGCGTACGCAGTAGGCAGCGTAAATCGATCATTTACCGTTCGTGGTCGGCTGTTCGATCGTCGTGTGTTATGTGAAGATCGTATTTTCCAAGCGATAGTGTGACCCACAGTGCAGCGTGGGGCGCAGAAAGGCGAGCAACACAGATGTTCATGTAGATTTTTTTTATTTTAACGCGCCGTAGCTACACCTGGGCTATGAGGCACGCAGTAGTGGAGGGCACCTGATTGATGTTGACTACCTTTTGTTCAAGGCTCTTAGTTTACTGTACTGAGAACTAAAATGTTAATAAACTCAACTCAACTCAACCTGGGGATCTGTAACATGCGCTGAAACCTCGGTACAGTGGCGTTTTCGTTTTTCGCCTACATCAGAAAAACGGCCGCTGCAGCCAGAATCGAACTCACGTCCTTCGGCTCAGCAGCACGCCTTAGCCACTGAGCCACAGCAACGCGTTGATTAGGTGGCTATGCTGTCACCAGGCATTTTAGGATTTATGTAAATTTGAAAACAGCTCATAACGTCCCTAATGCTCGACTGATTGTTGTTCCGAGTTATTTCAGATAACTAACTTCGCTGCAGCATGGTACACGAAGTTATCTTGCAATTGTGCATTAAGCAGCAGTTTTCAGAAGTACATTACTACAAAAGCATTTCACAGAAAATGACTTCCTGAAGAACATAGCTAGTGGCGCGGGATGCTAACTGACACGGCTGTACCATCAGTGTTTGGATTCTCCAAACCAAAGAAAACACGAAAGCCACAAAAAAAACTTATAATAAACCGACCGCACACGGTCCGCACCAAGCAACTACGTTGGCTCCGTGACCACAAGCCCCCAACATGGCATCGCTTGCTCGTTTCGGTTTTCTTCCGGTAGATGGCAGCAGTTTTGCATAAGGTCTATACCCCTGTCAAGCGCGCAAGTTAAGTGCACTTACGGGGAGTGCGCTTCGGCATCCCGAGTAACACTTTGGGCTATGCGGTGCTAAACGGGAAAGCAAAGTGCACTCGTAGTAAGAAAAAATGGCGTCAGAAAATGAACGGAATTTATGAAGAGGTCGATGGAAAAGAAAAAGGTGTCATAATAATTGATTGCTTAACGTGATAGCACAAATAAAACAAGGTTCGACCGTTTTTAACGAAGGAAAAAAAAATAGAAATAGAAGAAAAGTCAAGACCAGTCAAGATTATCCAGAATTGCGGCAACAAACAAGATGGCGGCGGGCAGCGTTGTTGCATCGGACCTCGTGCCTTTGTTTTGCTGCTTTGCCTGTAGCTACAACGAACGAATTTTTAAAGTTGTAAGTACTTTTTATGCACTATACGTATGTGTCTTTGAAGTCGCTGCTGGCGAGGCTACGCACTCAGCGCTCAAAGTGCGTTCTGTGAACGCACTCCGACATGAGTGCGGACTTTGTCAAGTGCACTTATGCTACGACGTTTAGCTGTGCTAGAGTGCACTTTCAGCAAGTGACACTCTTCATAAGTGCACTTTATTTTGCGTGCTTGACAGGGGTATAAGTATGCAAACATAACTTGCTCAGCCCTATGGTACCTCTCACGGATGCAAGGCAATGGTATCAATGGCATCTGGTCTGTGAAAATGTGAAAAATGCAGTTTCACTCTGCTTGAAACAGCAGGCATTACTAGCGAGCATAAAAGCAGCCAGTTACTTGTTTAGATGTATCATAAAGCACCCACAAATCTTCTGCCTCATATCTTACGAAGAAGGCACTTAGCTTTTTATCAGAATCAAGAGAGAACACCGTACACTATAAACATGCTTGGAAAAATCACATTGTTTTCAACACAAGGAGAGCAAGAAGCCTGCAACTAGATTTATTTCATTAAGGTCTGCTAAGCATCTTTGCTCTCTGAAGCAATCAAAAAAGTACAAAACTCAACAAATGGCCTTTTTTCTTATCAACACAAGTAATAACATACTGATGAATTAAATGAACAGTGATTGCAATTTTGTGAGCTATACCATTTTATGCGTACCTTTGGATCTTACCATCAAGCCCCAACAACTGAATTTTCGGTCATATCGGTACTTGTACTCAACTACTGATTCACAACAGTAGTGCTGATACTGCTGCTAGGACTCTTTGCAGTCACAACTGCACGCAGTTATTCAATGCTTCTGCATGACACCCTTTCAATGCTTCTGCATGACAAAACAGATGAAGTACCAAGCAACATAATGATGTAGGGCTACACAACTTCATCTCAAATTTTTCAGCCATTAAGCATGATACGTATCAGGTGACGATGAAAAAGGCACAGCTTTGCAGTCCGTAATACAGCTTGGAAGCAACAGTACACAATATGCGAACCAGTCTGACAGCTCAGTGGTGGCAGCAACCAGTAATGAGTCACTACCAATTCTCTGCTCTCCACTTAGTAGTAGTACTTTGTTGGTCTGTATCATGAGAATATAAGTAAATGTTCATGGCACTAGCTGTAAAATGGACCTAAGTCTGCTTAAGAAATGTGTTGTGCTACAATACTGACCTGCAGTCAGCTCTGATAATCACTCTTATATCCAAGTCTACCAGTAGCAGTTAAAGTAATGCAAAGCACACAAAGACTGGAGAGGACGTGGAGGTAAAAACAGCTTACCTTTCAGGTTCATCAGTGCGGATGGCCCTTTGAAGCTATTGATATTTTCATCGTGCTTTTTAGCCAATTTCATGTCGCGCTCAACCATCTTCGTTGTCCGAGCCTCTGGCTGCTCTTGTGCGACATATCGCATGCTCCCTGAAGGAGAAGAGAGTGTAAGGGACATAAGTATGCAAATTTATGCACTTTAAGAGACGCTGCTTCTGTAATGGTTTCTTTTCTCATCATCTTCAAATCACTGCTCGTTCTCTAAAAGCCAAAAAATACTCACCTTCGATATGCTCTCCTCGGATGAAGCACCATGGGCATCCAAAGTAACCATTGAAGGTAACCATGTTCTGCACAGCCGCTCTTGCGGGCGCATCAACTGACCAGCACAACACAACTGGTCTGGATAGGTGTGTGCTAGTCCGCTACTGCCACCTGATTGGTTTGGTGCAGTTAAGTTCATGCACAAATTTTTAAAGGAAAAGTTGATATTCGGATGGCTTTTGCCGAACCATAGTCCAGCGAGAATCGGATGCTTGAAACGCAGGTGTGGCGCCAGTTCATTAACGATAAACTGCAGAGGCCACACAGACGTCTCTGATGACTTCCACACTGGACTTCCGTCCGTGTTCACTGTAAGAGTGAGGTCGTCCGTGCCAAGACTTCTAGCCTTCTGCATTCTTGCATGGCATTCAGCACTGGTTACATCTGAAATGTGCAGTGCAGGCCATTGAAGCTTGAGCAAGTTGTTGTGCAGTTCCTCCTCAATGTTTTCAATAAGAAACTGCAGCTGCTTTTGTAAATCTAAAAGAACAAAAAATGAACCCCTGTCTCTGAGTGCTTGAAGGGGTTCTGTATGTTTGCAGTTGGGGCAGGCAGCTGATTTTCCTCGTACTTTCATTTCACCAATGCATGTTTCGCAAACATAGTGGTAGTGCACCACATCCTGGGTTTCCTTGCACCACAACTTCCGGAAAGTGTAAGCGCTTGTGGGCAGAACATCTTCTCCAAAAAGGAAATTTATCAGTTTTGTTAAATCTCCCAATGCAGCCCATGTTAGCCCATGAGAAATGGCAAATGCCATGACTGCTGCTATAGCGCCAGCCTTCGTAACCTGAGAGTGTGGCAACGTTCCGTTACTGAACTGAGAGATGAAGGAGGGCATGTCGTCTTCGCTCCCAGCTGTGTCCCGTTCGTCGGCACTCGGAATGTCGTCGTCGAAACAACTGTCGCTGATTCCTGCTGAATCGCTGAAAATGTCATACTCGGACCCCGCACTATCATTATGATGATCACTGTGGTCGCTTGAGAGCTCCTTGTCGGTCGTTGTGTCGGCCGCCGCACCACCATGACTACGGCTGCTTGAAGTCTCCTCGTTGGCAGTTGCGTCATTGTAGAGTGGGTGGGTGCCTGCTATAGATGAAGCGCCCGGCTGACACCTACTAACACTTTGCTGGGGTCTTAGGGCGCCGGCTCTCGAAGGACAGGCGATGGCGGTATCGTGGTCTTTTTGGCGTTTGTAAAATGTCGAGGCCGGTACGTCGAAGGTTTCACCACGCTCCAAATACTTCTTGCGCCGTTTTCTTGAAGGCGGTCCGTCCAGGCATTGTCTAATGTACACTGCACCTCAGAAACGGAAGCAATATACGCGATTACTCAGGATTTTCGATGCGCAAAAACCTCGCTGTTCGCTCTGGCTTTAAATTAAGGCTCTGAAATAACGGAAGTCGCTCGCGCTAATATCACGTAAGATGCATGCAGTATGAGCATGCCATCTCCCCTGTTTGCGGTAATATTATTACTGCTTTGATGACATAACTAGTAAAATCTGCATACAGAGTTCTAAGAGATACATGCAAAGAAAACAATTAGCACTTTTGAAGCGCGGGATGTTCAAATAATCGAAAATCGGATTTTGATAGCTCTTGAAGCCAAGCGCTCTCATTTCCTATCTTCTGCCCAAGTTTCTTTGCTGGAGTCTGCCGACAGTACTCCAATTTTTTTTTCCTCAGAAATCGCTGGTGCTGCACATCTTGAAAAAGAAGAAAAATTGTCATTTTTTGCATGCCGGCCGGTCGGCATATACTAGCTTTTGCCGAGACCTAATATTTGGCCTCGATGAAAAGCGTGATTCTCTCCAAAGCTCGCGCCTCATCTCATTTTCACGTGCAGAAGTAAACGTCTCGTGTCTCGTGACGTGACAGACGTCCGCAGCCGCGCGCCTCCGCAGCAACTGAGGAGCGCGCGAGGCAGCCGACGGAGTCGTCTGCTACTGCGCTTGCTCGACTCGCGTTGAATTCTTTTGGATTCGGACGTCGAGGATCACGGACAGATCGCTTCTCCAGCGAGCACAGTAAGCTATAGAGGTCTTTCTTAATTCATCGCATGATTTTGTTGTGCTTGTAAGCGAGCTTGTTAGTCTGGAGCAGGCCAGGCCATCGATACCGGCATTTCTCTCCTCTTCGTAACAAAGGCAGTTTGATGATTAGCCTGTGGGCATGCAAATTATGTCTGTTCCATAACTGCAAAGTATCGCCACCTGCTACAGCTGATATGACCAACGCGCATTTGACCATGAAATACTTCTCATTTGCACATAACACGATTTCTTTACATCTTAAAGCTTCAGTATAATACAGTAATAATGGTGTGTTTTGTAATGTGAGAGCTTTCTTCGCTGCTCGGCGAAGAGAGGGCGCGGAAAGAGCCGCCTACTGCAGAACCTGCGCCCGCCTACTGGAGAACTGCGTGCCTGCGCCTTCCCACGGGGCTTCGGATCCGTGCTCCGCACAGAGCGCCAACGCCGTGCTCCCGTAGTCTCGACTGCAGCAAGGCAATAACAATGTGATACAGGTCCTTACTGTATATTTCCTTTACTTTTCACCAACGCAACTCCAGACTTGGATACATCACCGCCCGTTCAGAAACAAAAGCGAAACCACTATCATCACCAGTGCAAAAAAAAAAAGCGCCTTAGTAGTCGTTTGCAGACAAAGCTGTAGCCAAACTGGCCTAACCACGGCGCCGCCTTGTTGCATCAGTGCTCCCGCCAAAACCGATTCCGTCATGTTCGCGTACGTTAAATACCTTGACAAGTTCAAGGCAATTTTGCCTGCAAAACTCATAAAGGGTTTACACCCAAAAACGAGGATGACTTCAACCCCGGGCAAAAGCTGCAGGCGTTTTGGCGCAGCGAAGATGGAGAGGTCGAGGGTTACTATCCGGCCTTCGTCATTGCTCTCGCAGGTATGTACGTGTTATTTCGTACAGGTTGAGTTACCATATTTATTAATGTGTAAGCATTATATGGCTCAGTTCAAGGTCGTCTGTAGGCAAAATGTGTTCATCGTAAATGGTACCATTTTTGATGTCATGCACCGAGCTTGAGTGGGTATGAGTGCAATGTTATTGAGTAACAAATTAGTCAGTGGTGTAATATGTCATGATAAAGTGAATGTCACATGACGCAGTGACTTTCAAAAAAGGTGATGAGGAGCATATGCTGTCGCATTTCTCCAGTGCAGCCTGCAGTGATCGCTATGTTTTTGCGGTAGTGGTTATACTGTGGTTATTTAGAACTCGTGAGCAATTGCATCTGACCTCGTAAGAGTGCATTCTTGTCTACATGGTTGTGTGAGCTCATATCAGTCATTTGAGTGCTAGCGCGTGGCGATATTAGCGCCTTGCCAGTGTTACTCTGGTCACTACTTCAAATGTAGCTTCTGATACCAAACGGCGAGACGAAAAAGCAGCATCACATGGCATTGAGCTGCATGGCCATATTCGTCTCCCTGCTTTGTGCCAGCGGCAATGCTAACACAAAAGTGATTTTGTCTGCGGCAAAGTAAACATTGAAACATTGAAGCTGATCGCTCTCGATCCGGATGGCCGACCAAATCAGTAACTTTTTTTCCAATGAGGCGCTCTCGACTGACCTACAAAAGTGGCAGTGAGATACAAGGCTGAAGTCAACTAATTACAAGGCAGAACAGCGCAGGCTACACACGGACAAGAAAGTAGACGAACACACACAGTGCTGACTTACAACTGAAGGTTTATTTTTCCAGACACTTCGGTATATACACAGCAGCATCAAGAAAATAAAAGCAACTGAGTCTAATAAACAGTCATCGCCACCAGAAATCACACAGGAGAACTTGATGCTGCTGTGTATTTACCGAAGTGTCTGGAAAAATAAACCTTCAGTTGTAAGTCAGCGCTGTGTGTGTCTCGTCTACTTTCTTGTCCGTGTGTATCTTGTGCTGTTCTGCCTTGTGATGAACCAACTAGCCCGCGATGTGTTGTCCAACTAATTAGATCAATTTTTTTTTTTCAGTAACCCTGCAAGAGTGTGTTGCAGCAAGGCGCTTTTCCGAGTAGAGTAACGTTGCCCTGATGTGATCACGTTTATTTTATTATGGCTCTATGCCTACATAAGGCCATTGTTTAGCAGACTGCACCGTGTTGCCTGTACTCAGACCGGAATCCGTTGGCATGTCTGCACAGGCGCACACCTGCACAGAGCTGTTAAAGGCTTTTCATTCATTTCAGATGAAGTAGAGGGGCTGCGACAAAAAGCGAAAACCCTGAGGGAGCCCTTCCCTCGCCTAATTGACGTAGAAGACTGCCAAGCTGGGCCATCCAAAAAAAGGGCAAGTATTCTCTACATGTCCCTTTTTCTAGGAAACCCTTAAGTTTTAGTTCCAGCTATGAATGCAAAACATTTCTCTTGGTTTGAAATTACACCAGAGCTCTTTTTCTCGCAAAGTGCACTGCACATTAGAACAAGGAAACACGCCACCTCTGTCGCTTTTTAGCCTTGCATTGTACACCCATTGGCTAGCATGAGCGTGAATCCATATCTCTTAATGAAGTGCAATCACTATGTAGAATTAAAGGGACAGTAAAGCAAAATTTGAAATACTAAGGAAACACCGATAATGAACTCCGAGCAGGCAATTAGAGTGAAATGTAGTTGGCTGTAACAATGCTTTTCAGTGGGTCAGATAATTTTTCACATTTTATGAGCGGATTCTGAATCACGTAGATAACCCAAGCTGGAGCATGTGCTGTTGTAACAACCTATAGTCAGACATCTATCTGACAGCAGTCAAAAGCGCAGTTTTTTAGCTTGAAACATTTGTGCCTGGCTGTGAAGTTCGCTTCACGAGCAACATATACTGCTCTTTGGGTGCAACAAGCTTTGCATCCATCAAAAAAGGGGGGGGGGGGGACTCTGTGAGGATCACATGCCTGCACCTCATAGCCTGCAAGGATGTGCAGTTGGGAGTGACAGAAGTACCGTTTCGTCTGTTCGGGCTAGCGTGTTGGCATAGGCCTCTTGCACACTCAACATGCAGTAGCAGCAAAAGTTGAAATAAAGCTCTTAATTCTATTCTTTGTGCAAATGGAAGTGCATTCAAAAGCTTGCATGAATATGAAGGCAGCCGCAATTCCACATCACTGCAGTGCATTAACCCTTCTACAAGCCGTTATTTCCTATTGAAAAGGAATAAATAATACATGGAGGTCGAAGGAAAATTGTGTCGTGTCTGGGATGTTAAAGGACACTAGTTCACAAATATCCTCCAGCAATATTTTTTTCATGTGTTTTATGGACAGCTGTGATGCGTATAACATATACCAATACATGTGCAGTAAAAATTTGAACGTCCACTTCTTTGCACCTTTCCGTTGGTGCTCCTTCAACGGCCCTACCCACTCTACCTCTGTCGGCTGCCAGCACGCGCAGAGTGGCCACGGCCATGGTAGCTGCGTGACATCTGAAAGAATTTGGCATGGGAAACCCCCGGCTGTTGATGTCACTTGCACAACATGGCGTTGTGTGCCTAGGCTTGTGGTCTTTCTGTATTAAACAGCTTTTCATATTAATAAAGAAAGACCATAACTCCCTTTAAGGAGTTATTTCTATTTGATTACTAATGAATAATGCTACCTTCCCTGAATTTGCAGTGCTTGCCACTACCAAAAGACGTGAAGAAAAAAAAAGCAATGGCGTCCAGTACCCTTCACGAAGATATAATTAGAGAGCATGGAGGGAAGAATGAAGGTTTGGAGGTGTGTGTGCTTTATTTTGTATATACAAATGTGCACACACTGACCCATTGATGTAAAAATTTTGGAGTGTATAACACTTTGTTGTAAATTTTTTGTTTTTTTTTTGCAATTTCTAGGAACTGACAACTGTGCAGCACCTCAAAGATTGCGTAAAAAAAAAAAGATAAGGAAATAAAACGCCTTCGGGAGGAGCTACAGGCATGCTGTCAAAAAAATGATCGGCTAACATGCACACTGCTTGAAAAGATTGGTGAGCACATATGTTTTCTCCACAAACCTGTTTGCAATCAACTTTTTCATTTGTTTCTTGCTTCCACTGAAATGCATATTTTTTTCCTCAATTAGTAGAGTAGTTTAGCACTGTGGTTTCGATACAAGAAGTTTTAATGAGCACAGAAGGAAAATTTGGGCGAGTTCAACCACTTTGTAAAGTTAAAAAATTTTATTTGCAAAAATGTGAAATAACAAGAAGCAGTAGCTTTTTATTAGCACCACATAACGCTAAGGCCCTGGAGTAAACGTCAGGCAAACACCACAGGTACCGCAAACGGCGCAGTTCATCCTCGTATATATGTTGTTTTTTTCTGATCCTGTCTCCGGCAGATGAAATAGCTGCCAGCATCCAGAAAAGCTCACAGCCAGCTGGCACCGTCATTGCCGCATATGTAATGCCGGCCTCTTCGGATTCAGGTATTGCTGTGTCCCTGTACAAGGGACACTGAAACTGCATGAGAAAGGTCGTAAGGGAATACCACGTGGTGATTCATGTATAGTTGTCTTCTGCATCACTGCAGAGAAGAAAACATTCCACTAAAATTAGCTGTCCATACTCCTTTAACTACCCTTTTTTCTTTGTATCTGTATTATGATAATTAATGTATTGTATTCATATATTTATTTCTCTTGTTTTATGGGGCTTGACAATCATTGTCACTCCTTTTGTAATGGGATGAGCGCAATAAATTATCATGTTGATGCAATCCACCATGTAAACACCATGCCTCTGTTCCACCATCTGACAGCTGTCTGCACACCATGCCTCTGTTCCACCATCTGGCCACCATGCTGGTGGAACCACCATAACCACTACAGTAATCCACCATTATGGTGGTTTCACTATAACCACCATCAGACCGATTTCTGACAGGGGCCATCTTACCAGAGGCAAAAAGCGCGCTTGGCGCCGGCTCGTGCTGCTGTTTTCCGGAGTTGTTTTACAGATTCCACCTGCTGATTCCACCAAAAACATTCAGTTTGTCTTAGATGCATGTCACATGATAAAGCTTGTGTGGAACTCGGAAACTGTAAGCCACCTTATTGACATGGAAGGAAATCACGTGAAGTGGGCTTATATTGTGGCATTGGAGGCATTACAACGTGGCGAAGGGTTTCGGCTTGAAAACAAGCTCACAAAAGTGCACGTACAGTGGGAAAAACAAAAAATGAAAGTACGACATGCAGTACAAGCCTTGAGTGTTTCAGGTGCTGACGCCCTGGACTTCTGCGAACAAGTGCTCAAACTGCCACAGTTCAAGGGTGCCAGTGCAACATCTAAGTTCATTAGGCTTTTTGATCACTTGTTCGCCATCATGAACTCTCGAAATCCATTTGCATGATCATACAAGGCACCTCTTCGGAATGAGAATGAAGGCTGCTGGAAGCTATTCTTTTCCGAGGCCTGTACCTACATACATGGGCTAAGAGATACGGCAGGACGTCCAGTAATACAGGGACTGAAGAAAACTGGGTTTGTTGGATTTTTGGTGTGCATGACCAGCACAGAAAAACTGTTTGATGAGCTTGTTGGCAAAGGTCAGCTGAAATACTTGCTGACGCACATGCTTAGCCAAGGCCATGCCAAAAACTTCTCTGGGTCCATACGCGCACGAGGGGGCCATAATAACAACTCAACCGCTGCGCAGTTTATGGCTGCATACAAGCGTCTGTTGGCTCAGACAGAAGTGACTTCATCAAGCTCTGGAAACTGCTCCCAAGACATCGTCTCCATTTTAAAGGCAACAACCACAGGAGCTTTGGTAGATGAAAGCAGCATGCTTACTGATATGCACCGGTCATCAATCCTGCAGGCTGATGACCCTGACTATACTCATCCCATTGACTGCCCAGAAAGCCTGTCGGCTTTTGTCAGTGCTGTAGTGCCGTACATTGCGGGTTTTGTTGTTCGGAAAGTTTGTTCAACGATAACACGTAATTGTCCAGTCATGCACCATCGGCCTATAAGAATGTTGAACATGACCATAACTATGCTGCACATAAAGTAATTACCATGGACATAGGCACCCAAACACACTGCTACACTGTTGCAGCACTACCATCAAAACAGTACCCTTTTTATACAGGCTTAAATTGCAACACCTTCTGTAAGCTTGTTGCTATCGTAGAAACAAAGCCAAAATTTCAGAACACACTTACAGTCAGTGATGCTGTTCTGGTAACGCTAATGCGCCTGAGGCTTGGTCTCTTGTATGCAGATTTGGCATATAGATTCAATGTGTCTGTTTCACTTGCTGGAAAGGTTTTTCGCAAGACAGTGGCCATATTGGCAGACATTAGCCGGACACATTTGACTGCATGGCTTCCTCGTGAAACAATCCAATGGCCGCTTCCAAACACGTTTGCACAAAGTGCGTACAAAGGAACTACTTGCATAATTGACTGTACGGAAGTCTACATGCAGCGCCCCAAAAAGTTGTATGCACGGGCTCAAACATACAGCCACTACAAAGGGGCAAACACAGGAAAATTTCTGGTTGCAGTTGCACCCAGTGGATTCATGTTTGTTTCTGATATGAATGGGGGCCGTGCTTCCAATAGGTTTATAGTGCAAGACTCAGGGTTCTGCAGCTACCTTGATGACGGGGACGAGCTGATGGCCGACCGAGGCTTTGTCTTAAATGATGAAATGAAAGCCAAACATATCCTCCTAAATATCCCGGCTTTCACGCATGGAAGGAAGAGGCTTGAAGAAAAAGAGGTCACCTCAACAAGGCGAATTGCATCCCTGAGAATTCACATTGAAAGGGCGATAAATCGAATTAAAAATTACAGAATACTGAAGCAGAGTATGCCAATTCATCATAAGGCTCTTATGAATGACATTATAGCAGTGTGTGCAGGGCTCTGCAATCTAAAGTCTTCTCTCATTAAGAGTAAATGTTGAATTTTCAGTTGTACACCTATGTTCTCATCTACAGTAGATTCCCTTTAAGACACACTCTAAGGGACCATGCGTAAAGCTGCATGGGTGATGCGCGGCTGGCCGTGAAAGTTCATCTTAACCAGTTAGCGCTTGCCCAGTGTTCATATTAAGAGGATTTTTTTTTTGCACTGACTCTATGGGAAACCAAACAAACGACCTCCACTGTTCATCTTACCAGAGGGTTCATCTTAAGAGAGTTCGTCTTAACGGGAGTCCACTGTATTTAGAAAATTGACATCCGAGTCTTTTCTGGATAAATAGCTCTTGTGGCATACAGCATATTATGGCCAGTGTTTAGACACAAAATGAAGGAGTTCGGAACATCAAGAATGACTTCCTCTTATTCCCTCGTATCACTTTGCAACAAAATGTTGGAACATTCTGGAAGGTGTGCAGGTTTGTCTTTGATTATTGAGTGCTAACCCTTTGTTGTTGATCTTGATGCAGTTTTTACCCAGCACTGAATGTGAATTGCTGCAGGTCACGTAGTGCGGACTCAACCTTCATAACGTGCCTGTCTCTTCTACTGCTGCCAACCTCTATTCTAACTTCCACTTTGCTGAATAATATAGTTTTAATCCCGCATCATTATATGCAAGGCATGTAATGTATGCAGCCTTTTTGTCGGCAAGAGAGATGTTGTTACAGGGCATGTTCAAGTGCTTGGTGCAAGAAGTGCAGGTTTGCTTTTGATTATCTAGTGATAACCCTTTGTTCTTGCTCTTGATGCAGTTTTTACTTAACACTGAATGTGAATTGCTGCAGGTCACGTAGTGCGGACTCGACCTTCAAAATGTGCCTGTTTCTTCTACTGCTGCCAACCTCTATTTGAAGTTCCACTTTGCTCATGTTGTTTGTCGTTATCTGACTGCTGTTGTGTTGTTGTTGCAGTATTTCCCAAGCCACAGAATAATAAACAGTTCTAATGACTCATCTTTATTTGCATGGCATGTAATGTATGCAGCCTTTTTGTCAGCATGAGAGATGTGGGTACAGGGCATGTGGTGCAGCAGAGATAAAGAGCAACAAAACAGGCACACAAAAGCCAATGCATAGCAAACCATCCTATGAACAAAGGACAACAGTGTTAATCGCATTCATACAAAATAACGGTATCAAGAACAATCTGCACTCATGTACTATACTGCACTCATTAGCTTCGCAATGGCTGCTGCATTTTTTTTTTCATTTATTTCAGCAGATGGCGGGGACCTGCTGCAGTGGCAGAGATGAAAGGCTACAATGCCTGACTAGATATCTGTCCCCCTGCAGTTGAGTGTACTTGGCCGTGCGAAATGAAAGTCGGGACATGCATCAATAGAGTGACAGGAATTATTTGCATAAAAACAAAACATAACATTGTGTCAGGCATAAATACCTGATACAGCATAAGACGTGAACAATTTACATAAGCAAGAAAATAAAAAAATATATCGCGGCCGCGTGTTTTTATCCGACGTTGTTCAGGCGCTTCTACAAGAATGTCGCGTAGTTCACAGAACAAGCACGGCGTACTATCCTCAGACGAACGGGCTGACCGAAAGGTTTAATCGGACGCTCGGTGACATGCTCACTATGTATGTCACTCCCGACCACTCTAACTGGGACCTCGTACTCCCATTTGTGACGTACGCCTACAATACCGCCGTCCAGTCTACTACAGGGTTTTCGCCATTCTTCCTCCTTTATGGACGCGAACCTACCTGCTTGATTGACACCATTCTCCCCTACCATCCTGACGCATCTGACTGCTCGCCTGCTTCTGAAATCGCCAAGTACGCCGAAGAATGCCGCCAACTAGCCCGATCCCTCACGTCTGACGACCAACATCGTCAGAAAGAACGGCGTGATTCTGGTCAACCCTTTGCCCACCTACCCGCCGGCTCCCTTGTTTGGCTCTGGGTCCCTTCTGGTCCTCCTGGCCTGTCGTCCAAGTTCCTCACCAAATATCACGGCCCCTACCATGTTGTCTGTCAGAGTTCCCCCGTGAACTACGTTGTGGAACCTTTGACACCCTCCTCTGACCACCGCCGCCGTGGCCGTGAAACCGTTCACATCAGCCGCCTCAAGCCCTACCACGAACCCGTGATGTGTACCACGCCGTGAGTAGCCAGGATGGCTCCTCCTTCGCCGGGGGCCATTGTGATGAAGAAGAAGTGGCCGCGCGGCAGCGGGGCTGCTCTCGGCGAGCGCGCGCTTCCTGTTGGTGCCGTTGGAACCAGTGCCTGTCGGTGAACGCCGTTCCGCGCTTTGTGCTTTGTGTCGAGCTGTGCTTTGTGCGTTGTACCCGAAAAACCCATTACAATACATTTATACAATACAGTATGGAAATTTGGACTCTGTAAACGATCAATTTATTGAAATAATTGAAAAAATTAAAAATATGTTCGACGGTTCCAAATTGCTCAGAATAGAACACCAAAACTTATGATGGTAAGAAAAAGTAGTGTGGAACTGATCAAACAATTATTTGAAATAATTGAAAAAAAAATAAAAGACGCTTTCAAAAGTGTCAAACTGCTCAGAATGGAAAGTCATTGTTTGCTGATGCTAAGTACCAGTGTATAAAAGAAATAAGGTCACAAAAGAAAATAAAACAAAAATTAAAACAAAAAAGTCTCCGTGTGTGTGAAATGCTATCGCGTCTTAGCCTTAACGGGAATGTTTAAGTGGCCCCCTATTTGTTTTTTAAACCAGATTCATGTCTCCATAACTATTCAGAAGCTGTAGCGGCGTAATAATTCACAGGCAGTGATATTCTGGAACGACAAGAAGTAAAATAAATTAAACTACACTTTGGCTTGGCTAAAAAAAAAAGGCTCGGTGAGAGCCGTTATTATATTTAAACCTTAGACGGAAGCGGCTGCTTGGCGGTGACGATTCCTACACACTGCTGCATGGCCTTGGTAGCAAGAACATCGTCCAAGTAGCAATTAAGCAGTTCGCGATCTGCTCCCCTTGTAGAAAAGCTATGCGCGTGCGTGCGTAAGGGACCTGTAATACAGGAAGGCCCTCCGTATTAACAACTCGCTTTAATAATGTGCCTGCTTTGCAAGAAATGCAGCGGAAGTTTTCGCGCCGCTACGAGGTTCTGGCACTCAATAACCAATCTCTAGGTAAGAAATGAACTGACATTGGCGGTGTGAAACTTCGCAGAACCTCCAAACAACTCTTCAAAACATATTTTACAATGCGAAAGTAAAATATATTGCGTGATTTTATTAGTACATGACATATTGAGCATGCAAATCACATTGGAAAAACTTTACACACAAAGGTAGCATACATGCATGCACTTACCCGGGCAATCCACTGCAATTGTGGACGCAGTGTTTGCCTCCGCCATCGCCAGATGTGCAGAGCGACCTTGGCATGAGGCTGAAATTCACCTAATATGATTGCTCTAGGAACCAGACACAAAATCTTATATGAAACGTAAGAGCGCGAGCGATACCCATACCCGCGGCCGCCTCGCGTGGCAGTCCAGTGCCGCCGTTTTGCCGCGCGCCCGATAGATGGCGCCACAGCTCTCTCAAAATGGTGGATTTCAATTTACCCGCCGTATTTTGGTCTATAGCGAAAATGCCGACGCACTGCTGTGTCCTCTGCTGTAAACAGCAGGACCCAAGGATCCAGGCGGTAACAAGGTGCGTGGTATTTACTTTCACACACGCGTAATCCATGCCCGAGAGGTAGGGAAACATCGGACGTACCCTTATTAACAGTCGTCTCATTGAAAAAAGATAAATAACCTCGAGTTAACTACAAATGACTATACTTGTTACAGAAGTAACATGTACCTTACTGATGTTAGTGAAAGTTTTCAAAGGCTTCCTTTCTTTCTCACGTCAACCCCGCGGTGTTTGTCTGCCTATACAGCAGCACGACCTTTTTTGTTTACCCTCAGCCGTGGCAGCAGCATTGTCGTTGGAGCAAATTCAGATGCTGTGATTGTGCAGAGGCTGTAAATATTAGGGACACGGCGCTCGCTCTTGTAAGCCCGTGGTCACAAGGACTGCATTAATGCTTCGCTCGGCATAAATCGCGCTGCGGTTCAGATGCCGGATAGTGCGGATAGAGCGATGGGCGCACATTCTCGCGCCGGTGGCACACGGGGACTTCCGATCGTGATCACTGTGGTCCAACTAACCGAACCGCACTGAGTTTGCCGAGCTCTAGTGCACAACACGATCGCCTACGATTGCGGCTGATTGCAATATCCGTATCGCGAAAAATCGCGATCGAGAAAGTCCCCGCTTGACGGATATGCAGCCTGGTAACAAACGCACCGTTGCGGTAGAACTATGTTTATTATCCGAAGTATTTTTAAATGTCGAGCGCAGGTCACAGTAGTTATTGCACATATGGGTTACTGATGATTGATTTTTTGATGCAGGTTTTAACTACATGTAAATCTCTTGAAACTTGTAGGTTTCATATCATCGCTAATTCCCAAGAGACGCCACATTATACAAAATGTGGATCATCACCATCAAGTGAGACGAAGAGAAATACTTCAAAGTTACAAAATGCAGAAGAGTGTGTTCAAGGCATTTCCTGCCATCAGACTTTATTCCTGCTGTATTCTGCAGCAACAACTTACTGCGACAAACAGCCTGCCCCAGTGTGTTCAGCTTTGGCAAAAAGCAACAGCTTCGCAAGTCACCCAAGAAGCGAACACTGAGTGCCTGTCCACAGGCACGTGAGATTTCAGATCAAGCTGTTGCTCAAGCACTGGCTGTAGAAGACAGTGAAGCAGGATTTTTTGGTGACCAGTCTACTGATCGATCATCTGCAGCAGCTCAAAGTCTGAAGCACATGAAAAAGAGGGAGGCACTGCCAGCTGTGCACCTGCTTCTGGTACAACCTGTTTATTAAGTAGTGGCAAGCCTGTCAATGAAGTGGAACGTCTCAAAGGTGTGGCTGCCACACAGGGCAATGAAATAGACAGTCTTAAGTATAAATGTGAAGTCCTCCAGAAGCAGCTGCTCCAGACGAAGACAGAGATTCACCTATCTCTACAAGAAAGAAATTACAACAAGCTTTTGCACTGACCGTTTTAAACACTCAAATGAGGACTTTCTTGCTTACACAGGAATACCATCATACCAGCACTTCCTGGCATTGATGACTTACATCAATCTGGAAAGAATGGGAGTAATGTTTTGAGGAATGCTGGCATCAAAGCCAGCGGAGGCCGACTGCAGAAGCTGACAGCAGAGAATGAGCTGTTTCTCGTACTTGTAAGGCTTCGTCTCGGCCTCTTCAAGCATGACCTGGCACACAGATTTGGGATCACTCAGTCAACAGTGTCACGCATATGTGTGTCATGGATTAACTTCATGCACATAAGACTCTGCAAACTACCACTCTGGATGTCAAGACCTGTTATAGATGCAACAATGCCTGCTGCATTCAGCACGTATCCAACAACAAGAATTATTTTGGATGCAACAGAGATAAAGTGTGAGGTGCTCTCCTCACTGTCTCTCCAATCAAGCTCCTACTCTACTTACAAGTCTTCAAACACTTTTAAAGGCCTCATTGGTGTTTCACCAAACGGATTAGTAAGCTCTGTGTCAAAGCTCTACACAGGTTCTATCTCAGACAGGGAGGCCGTACTGAAAAGTGGATTTCTCAACCTCAAGTTTGACAGAAATGATTCCGTCATGGCAGACAAGGGGTTCTTGATTGAGAACCTTTTGGCAAGCAAAAATGTCAAGCTAAACATTCCACCATTTCTGCACAGGAATGCCCTGTCTGAACAACAAGTCAGGGAAACTAAGGAGATTGCTTCATTGAGGATCCATGTAGAAAGGAGAATAAGAAGGGTCAAATCATTCCGTATATTTGACCGGCCGATCCCACTCACGCTGGCTCCCATAATAAATCAAATCTGGACTGTGGCTGCTATTCTCACAAACTTTCAAAGCCCTTTGAGCAAACCTTCACAACCAAGCACGCAACAGCTGGCACTTCCACCATAGCTAATGTGTGAATAACTTAGAGGATGACTGACCTCTATGAATGCTGCCTCAAACCATGCAGCAATATAGCACAGGTGAGAAACTTCCCTCACCCCAACAATCAGGAGAGGGCACAAGGACTAGAGTATTATGACTCAGCAGATTCTGTGCAATCCTGTACGAAAAACAAGTGTAATAAAGGGAAACTACAGTGATGCACTAAATTCACCGTGCTTTACTGATGGGTCACACTCATGAAAGCGATCACTTAGCACCAAGAAGAATGACCAAAATTTTGCTTCTTATACCCCTGTCACACGAGCATTTCGAAGGCCCTCGAATCGATAGTCTATCGACTCGAAGGCGATCGAGCGCTGCTGCACGGCCAGTTTGAATGGCCATCGAGTCAATAGTCTATCGAGTCGACGGAGCAGCCCGGAACTCTATTGAGATTTTGAGGACCTTCGAGCGTTGCCCAAGGTTGCTAGCATTGCTTCGAACGACAACAAACATGGCGGCGTCCTTCAAAGCCGGACCCCTCGCTTCGGACTGAATTCTCGTTGTTGCTGCCTTTTTCTGTCTGTTCAATAGTCATAAATGGGGCACTGGTCTTTCGCTTTGTCTCATCTTGCCTACAAGAAAACGTATCAGTGATAAATTTGCTTTATTTTTTATTTAGTGACGATTCTGCCGCTGCTAGGCCTAAGAGAGTCGGTTTGTTGACAGTAATGGTTCCCATTTTGACAACCAGATGGCGCCACTAGAGGCTGAGTTTATTTTTGCGTCTCTGCTAGCATACGCTGAACTAAATGTGGGAATGCACCTGCGTTTAGCGTACGTAAGCGTTCATACGCTCGTGGTACGTAGACAGCATAAATTTATGCTCTTTTCTCACTGTATCTGTGCACGCCGCGAGCGGCGACGTGGTGTGCACAGCGAGAAGCAGCAGCGGCGCAGCCGTTCCAACTCGCCCGGGCATCAACAGATGAGAACAGGTCCTAGTTTTTGCGGCGAGCGAATCCGCTTCGCTTGCCGGATTTTTGAACAAGTGTGAACACGCCTTATGACTGCAAGAAAGTGTATTTCAACATTTAGTTAAGTTTCGTCAATATATTTTTGTTATTTGCGCGAAGACGTGAGAACGATTTCAATGGCCATTGAGATTTGCCGTGTAGCAGCTCCACAACTCCCTCGAGTTCGATGGCGATCGAAAATCTCAATGGCCCTCGACTCGATGGCCATTGAAACTGGCCGTGTGACAAGGGTATTAAAAAGGGCTGGTGCCATCATGGCGTTAGGAATTTCGGCTCGTTTTGTTTGGGAAGTGGCCACAAAATGTAGACTTGCAGACTATGCAGGCATGCCTCTGTTAGTTTGATGAAATTTCAAGAAATCCATAGGTGAGCATCTTTCCAATTTTTTTCTTGCCCCTATTCAGCACTACATGTTTCACCAACTAGCCCAAAAATCAACCAGTTACTTCTTAAAATTAGCTTTCGTGTGACTTTATTTTATTTATTTATTCAGGAAATGCAAAAAAATATACAGTGGATGATCAAAAGACAAGATAAGAAATGGACAGTTATACAAAGGAAGCCATACATACAAAAAATCACTAGCTGCAATATGTGTAGATCACTACAATGAAGAAAAACGAATTGTCAAACCATAGATGAATGCAATCTCAGTACAACACATTCTCAGAATTCTCACACCACAGCAGAGTTGCGAGCAGCAAAGTAACGCAGAGCAGTACTGAAAAAGAACTCATCCAACTGTGACTTAACATTGTCCCACTCCCCTTGATCGAAGTAAATGCGCTCCACAGCCATCCACTTTTCTGAGAAGACTACAAGGTCTGCCCATTTGCATTCTGTGACAGCCATCTGTCCTAAAACTTGATAAAAATATTCATCATCTCTCTTGAGCTGACATGCACCATTAACAAATTCATCATCTCTCTTGAGCTGACGTGTACCATTAACAAATTCAAGACAAAACCTTTTGGTAGGTACAGTGTCAGCTTCACTGTCTTTCAAAGAGTAAGGGCATTTGATCTCTACGACACCATAGGTGCCTTCTTTGGGGTCAAAGGCCAACCTATCCGGGCTTGCACACCGCCATGGAGAGATGGAGATGGATAGATAGGAGATGGAGCCATGGAGATGGAATAATCTACGACACCATGAAGGTGCTGCTGTGGGATGTCTTGCAGCCGATTTGCCTTGGTGAGCTGACGCTGGAAAGTAACACTCAATCTTTTGCTTCTGTATAAAACGCTTAGCAAGTGGTAAATGCCCTAACTGTTGGTGTAGAAGCTGCTGCTTGTAAAAATGCACCAGTGGCAGAGAGTGGTGCACCCATAATGCAGGCCAACTGTGCTTAAGGCAGTGTTACTGTTATATTCTTCTTAAGGTTTTGTTTGAACAATTTATATTTTGCATAGCTTTAAAAGTGTAGAGTTACAGATAACTGTAGATGCAATGAAAAAAATATCATGTAGCAGTCTCTGTAGACACGTGCACATTTAACATTGTAGCAAGACTTGTGGAAATGCAACAAAAAGCATGCATTCAGATTTTGCTCAATACCATACTCCATACAATGCTCAATTCTTCGTTTGAAAATCCCAAGCAAGAAAGCAATCCACTTCTCTCGGAGAAGAGAATGTTTTTTTTTAGAAGTGGTGTGCACCTAGTTTACATCCCTCTAATACAGTCACAACAAGAGTTGGCGTTCATGAGCATTTGCTTTAAAACTCAAAATTCTAATGATCAATGTATATTGCTAAACTTGTTTAAAACAGAAAGGAAGGCACAGAAAAAAGGAAGGAGAGAAAGAAAGGATGCTGGAATGGGGCCTTCTCGCTGCACCATTGTTTTTATGCAGATAATTCTTTAAGTGTCTGCCATCAAATGCTTTAAGTGTCTGTCGTCATGACTGCAGGCTCCGACAACAGCTGACTGGCAGAATATTGCAGACGGCTTTCGGGAAAAATGGAACTCCCCGCAGTGCGTAGGTGCGGTGGACAGCAAACACGTCCAAATTCAGGCCCCACCAAACTCTTCAACTATAAGGTAAAGTGTGTGTAGATGCCTTTTTTTTTTCTTACTGTTTTCATGCTTTCATTACAGGGTACATACTCTATAGTACTGATGGCCGTGGCTGACAGCAACCTGCGGTTCGTACTCATTGATGTCGGCGGATACGGAAAGCAAAGTGACGGTGGCACGCTTGCAGCCTCTAGAAAACTTTGAAAACTTTAAAAGGGCGCAAACACAAACGACCACAAAGTACAAGAGACGAGACACAAGCGCCGACTGTCAACTGATTTTTATTGGAGCAAGGGAACACCTTATATACACAGCAGCATACACAAGATAAGAAGTTGCAGAACGCACGTGCGAGCAAGAGACACTGCGGAAAAAAAGATACGAAAAACCAAGCAAGGCGCTCAAGGGCTGAACAGATTAGTCGCATCTAAAAAACAGACCTCAGCGTTTAAGAGAGATATCGAAGGCTTACTAATGCAACTGCTGCCATATTTCATGATATGAAAGGCTTCCAAGCTGAGACGTGCCGTCTTATCACTGCTTTTGCCGAGAATCTTCGTCTCATGAAATCGGGCCACGCAACCACTGCAATTACTAATATGCGCAACTAAATGTGCGTACTTGTCTTTAAAATTCTTAACATTTCTTGAATGGTCCCCTAATCGATCATTGATGCAACGGCCGGTTTGGCCGACATACACCTTCCCGCACGTCAAGGGAATAGCGTAGACCACTCCCGTGGAACTCCCGTGGCACCTAAAGATGCTTGTTTTAGATGACCCCTTTCTTATTAAAAAGTCTGCAGATGTGGCTCTTTTCCTTGAGAACACAGAAGATATTGGATTTGGTTTCTCTGTAGATGTAGAAGATTTGTTCTATTCCGTGCCTCAAGGTGAGCTAATGCTGGCTGTAAAAGACTGTATTGAAGCCAACGGCGACGTGTGTTTCCAGAATGCAACAGGTTTGACTGTGGAGAGTTTTACTGATCTTTTGCAGTTTTACTTGAGGTCAACTTTTATTGTTTTTGACAACCTGCCTTATTTGCAGCGCGATGGCATTTGTATTGGGTCCTGCGTGGCTCCCATCCTTTGTGACATTTTTTTAGCTAAGGTCGACAAAGTTTTAGATAAGTATTTTAATGGGGGAAGGATTTTAAAGATTTTTAGATATGTTGATGACTTTTTAGTGCTTTTAAGAAAACAGACTACCTTCACCTACCCCTCTACAGTAGGTGAAGTTTTAATAGCTTTCAAAAAATATGGACTTGGGCTAAATTTTACCCATGAACTACCTGACTCATCTGTTTTACAGTTTTTAGATCTCGAACTAACATTCTGTGAAACACACGTTTGCTGGTCTTACTACCCTCGAGCGAAAAAAGATCTGCTGCCATATAGCTCGGCGCATTCCAAGACTGTGAAGAGAGGGATAGCTTTGCAATGCATGGAATCTGCTCTCAGGAGGTCGTGCCCGCATCGAATGCAAAATAGCTTCCTTAATCAGATAAGCCGACTTTTAGCGGCAGGGTTCCCCTCTTCGATTTTGATTGCTGTTTGTGAGACCCTCCTCCAGAAGTTGAAGCATGGAACAAGAATGACCGGTTGTAATCGGGAAAAGGCCGAAAAACCTTTGGTTGTGCCGTACCTACACAAGACCACTCACAACCTAAAAAAAGTGGCCAACAGGCACGGTGTGCCGGTTGTGTTTTCGGCACCCAGTAAGCTGGGAGGGCTATGCCCCCGCATCTGTGGCCCGAAAAAGAGTGGGTGCCAAATTAATCACAAGCATCGGTTTGCGACATGTTCCACGGGAGTGGTCTACGCTATTCCCTTGACGTGCGGGAAGGTGTATGTCGGCCAAACCGGCCGTTGCATCAATGATCGATTAGGGGACCATTCAAGAAATGTTAAGAATTTTAAAGACAAGTACGCACATTTAGTTGCGCATATTAGTAATTGCAGTGGTTGCGTGGCCCGATTTCATGAGACGAAGATTCTCGGCAAAAGCAGTGATAAGACGGCACGTCTCAGCTTGGAAGCCTTTCATATCATGAAATATGGCAGCAGTTGCATTAGTAAGCCTTCGATATCTCTCTTAAACGCTGAGGTCTGTTTTTTAGATGCGACTAATCTGTTCACCCCTTGAGCGCCTTGCTTGGTTTTTCGTATCTTTTTTTCCGCAGTGTCTCTTGCTCGCACGTGCGTTCTGCAACTTCTTATCTTGTGTATGCTGCTGTGTATATAAGGTGTTCCCTTGCTCCAATAAAAATCAGTTGACAGTCGGCGCTTGTGTCTCGTCTCTTGTACTTTGTGGTCGTTTGTGTTTGCGCCCTTTTAAAGTTTTCAAATATGAACCAACTTGCCCAAAAAGAAGTGTTAATGCAGCCTCTAGGTTTGGCAAATGCCTGGAAAGAGGTTTGCTAAGTCTCCCACTGCCAAGTTGCTTGCCCGGTACCTCAACTGTGGCCCCGTATGTGTTTGTTGGGGATGAAGCTTTTCAGCTTCGTCCAGACTTCCTTTGACCTTTTCCAGGCAGAGGACTGGATAAAGGCAAGAGGATATTCAACTATTGACTAAGCCGTGCAAGGTTTGTTTAACAGCAGAATTGAGTTATTACATGTATGTCATCCCCAAGCTAGGGCAAAAAATTCAGTGCTATACATCTGTATCTGCTGTCCACACTGAAATTAATTTGTATCTTTTTTTTCCAGGAGGTGCGTGGGAAATGCTTTCGGGGTCATGTCTTCTAGGTTTAGAATTTTCCGCCAAATTATTAACTTGTTACCAGAAAATGCGGACTACGTCGTAATGTACGCCTGTGCCTTGCACAATTTCCTCTTGGAGGACCCGGTCTACATGCCTGCAAACTATGCTGACTTGGAGGACGACTTTGGAAATGTGACTGAAGGCCAGTGGTGAGCAGCAAGAGATGCAGCAGTGCTGAACCTCGAGCCTCCAGTGGGGCACAACCACAGCCGCTCCGCAGCTGCTGCAAGGGACCTATTCAGGTTTCATTTCACCAGCAGCCAAGGAGCTGTGCCATGGCAGTGGGCGTCAGCTGGGCTACGGCCCTGAATCTTGCATATATTTTGTACACAGCATATATAATCCCCCACCTACCCTTTCTCCCTATCCCCCTCTTCTTGATTTCTCTACCTGCATTTATTCGTGATTGATACCACATCAGCACTTATTCTCTAAAAGCAGAATCATGTTTTCCAACTCTTCTATGTAGACGTCGCATTTCCAGTCTTTCACTGTATCGTAAGTTTTTCTTTTCATCCCTTAATTAAGTGCCATATATCACGCCAACAGCTCCCATTTTTTTATAGAAGTTGCCACTCCAAGATGAGCGCCCACGTGCTCATACAACTACCTTCACTTTTTTTTTTTCCAAACTGTCAAAGATTGGATTGGACTTCCACGTAAAATTGCTTCACTACCTCTTCATTGCGGCTTATCACCATCCTTGCTTTGAACTGTGAATCATGATCCTGACCGTTTATATAAGCAACCACCGCCCATGTAGTGCCCCTGGGTCGCACATTTAAGGTATTAAACTGAACAGTGCTTGCACCTGCATCCTGCCTCTCTTTTTCCCTCTTGTGTGTTTGGTCTTTTGTGGTTTAGCATCCCAAAGGAACTCCGGCTAAGGAGCAAATCGTAAATTTAGACAATTCAGGGTCCTTCAACATGCATTGACATCTCACAGCTTACGGGTACATACTGTACTTTACTCCTGTCGAAACGCAGTCAAGATTGAACTCTGAAACACCTTTGTAGTAGTTGAGCACCTTAACCACTGACCCACTGTTGTGGGTGTGTGTCGATAGAGCAGTTGAGTGCAGTAAAAGAATGCACTTACCAGAAAAGCAGTTTTTATTCATGGCTGTTGTACAGCAAGGCTAGGAGGGTATATTCCCTTGCTGTACAATTCACAAATGTGAAGCAGTTCCATTTTCAAATGTGTCTGCATGTGGGACGGTGTCGCTTCCAGTTGAGGCTGCAGGGACATAAGAAAATGAGCCGAAGGACGCATGGGCTTGTGCACAGCAATGGCACCTCGCACAGCTTGAAGTTCTGCGTCTGCAGCTTCAACTTCTCTTCTACATTTCGCACGTATAGGTGGCCTACGTGGCACATTTTGCAATGTGTCAGCTGCATGTGTCTCAGGCTCATCCGCATTGCCTGGCTGGCCTGGGCCTTTAAATATGCTTTCATATAAGTGGTCTGGTACCACTGCTTCTACAGCACTTGGGCTAGCACAGGGACTGGCATCAGCTGTTCGCCTGTCATCAGCTGCAGGGTTGCTGCAGGCCGCTGCGCTGGCTGCTTGTGGTTCAGGAGGTTCTGGTGCTAGCGGATGCTCGGGTTCGTGGTGACGCATTGTTCACCATCATCCCCCTGCGGGGATGTCCCTGCGGATGCTCGGGTTAACCCCGTGGTGTCGCCACTCACCAACGTCTGCATACTGCAGACGCCTCCCTGCGGGGAGTTATTATACTTACTGGTGTCGGCAATTGTTTTCAGGGCGGTTGTCACTGCTTCCCACAGGGGCTGTTTCAAGACCTTATTTCTGAAATTTTTGTCTTTCACATTCCACAGTAGCGGCCGTTTCAAAACTTCTGCGATCAGCAGTTCGTTGAATGTCGTCCGCGACATTTCCACGCACGTGCGTATGGCCACTGGATACACATGCTCTCCGTAAACAATGCATGTGCAAGCTTACCCGCAAGGTCCCTCTACTGTCACGTGGCTTTCAGCCGCGCAGTCATTGGTTGGCAGCGGCACTGTCGCTCTGCCGCGGCGATGGATTTCCAACACGTTGGAATGTCGCCGCTTTCACCCTGCGAGCCCCCGCACAGCGCGCTAAACCAGTTGCAGGGCGGCGGCGGCAAGAATCGCGAGTGAAACCGCTCTCGTGTGAAACAGCCTTAACAAGACAACTGAGTTGCATGAATCTGTGCATAACACGCTTATTTCAAGAAAAGCACACGTCCGTTACGTCTTAATATGCTCGCTGGGGCCACGCAGCAGTGCATTTTGCCTGTGGTACCCAACTGCGTGACAACTATATCACTGTCAGTTCGCTTTCAAAGAAAGAAATTAACTGAGGCATTGACAGGCAACAAAAATTTGGAAAAGACCAATATGAAGTTAGGCCGAAGAAAAGCCGTGATGGCTTTTGTCGTTTCCGGCATCTCTATACTGCAACTGGGTTTTAGTTCACAATCTGGCAACATTATAGTATGGCAACACTGACATAGCAGACGACAGGTACGACTCACAAAACTCTGCCGGTAGGCGGTCACTGTCTGTAGTTCCTGCCTTGCTTTTTTTTTTTCTGTTTCAGCTCAAGATTGCCTAAAGCTCTGGAAACGCTTGAGAGACCACTACACCCGCGAATTGAAAGCAATTGAGGCAAACAAAAGGAGCAGCAGCGGCTACGTGTCCTGGCGAACATGGGAATTCGCCAAGTCCATGGCTTTCTACAGGGATTGCAGCCGCCCGAGGAAGTGAGTTCTTGTGCATTGTCAGAGTTGTGCGACACCGTTTATTATTGTTTAGTATTGAGTCCACCTTAAAGGCTGCGCTTTTTAATCGCATGTTTGCTGTTTTTCTCGAAAAAGTAGTATTTTATTCGCTGCATTGGATCCGGTGTACTCCTTCCTCACACGACACAGCTGTCATGTGGTGCTGGCAACTCAGCTTGCGAGTCTTTTTTTTTTTCGGCCGGAATCCGGTTGGCATGTTGCATTTTTCTAGTGTGCATCAATAATGTGTGTGTTCATAAAAAATGCCATGTTTACTATAATTGGCAACACATGCTGTTTTTTTCTAGCAAAATGCGGGATTCAAACTAGTCAGCCACATTGGTTAAGTCTTCTTTGCAGAGAACTGTATATATAGAGAAAGAATTCTGCAAATATTAATCAGATAAAAAATGTGAAAGAAGCCTGTCCCTGTGGCCTACAGTATTATTTATCCCAGGAACTTTCCAGTACGCACAGCAAATGCCACTAACGCGGCCACATGATGTTGGTATGCAAACAAAATTTGTCAGCCTTGCCAATGTAGACCTGGTATTTCTCAATCCATGCAAACTTTTACTTTGCAGAACTTCATGCAGCCTGAACACCGCTTCCTCTTCAGCTCGTGATGGTGACACTGCCGAGTACATCTTCATGAGCATGCAGAGAAGTAGGCCATCATCACCAGTGACAGAGAGTTTCTTGGATGCTGCATTGCCTGCAGGTGCGTCGACAACACAAGCACCAACATCACCCCTGACACTGCCAGTGCTCACCGCACCAGCACCAAAACATGTACCTGAAGGACGACCAAATGAAGCTCACAAACAAAAAAAAACAAAGGAAAAAAAACTGACGCCCCTTCCGAGGACTACAATGCCATCAAGGAGGCCGAAGAAGCCGCCAAATTGCTGACAACAGGTGAGACTTTGGAACTGGATAAGCATCCAAAAACTCGGGATGCAGTGGACTGGATTAACTGGATGAAATCCAGGTCCTGGGAAACTCCAATCTTCATCGTGAGATCCGCCCAAAGCATCGTGGACAAGTGGATGAATGTGAGGGAGGACACCATGGCCGAACGCTTCAAGGAGTATGTCGTACGCCTGTCTGAGGGCTTCGAGGTGAAGAAGTAACCGTCCCGGAATCTGGCCACGTGACAGTTGCAAAAAAAAATGACAGAAAACAGCCTGTCTGTCGGCCTCAGCTTAGACAAGATGCCAAGAAAGATGGCATCCAAGTGTAAGGCAAGGATAATGCAGCTGATTGCCAAGTTTAACCGTGCTAAACCATCAGCCAATTTTTTGAGAAAAGAAACAAAAACAGCGCCGCGTGGATGCATCCAACACCCTCTCAATACTCTTAAGGCCTCTCCAGGCCCTCCTTTCCACACGCACTACGTCACGCCAAGTGCCTGGCTGCTTGCTGAGCACGGCTGCACTCGGTTGTCTCCCTCGATGTGTTCGCGCTTGCCCGGGCAAGCACATACACGAACACAGTCTTGCAGTGAGCGTCTAGCTACTGCCAGTCTTTCAGTCTGGCATTGGGTTCACTTGTTTTCGTTCCTCGCATGACTATCGGTTTCGTGTGACCGTTTCTTGTGTGGCGTGCGTACCTGTGCTAGTGCATGAATGGGAAGCTCGCCTGGAGTTAATCACTGAATGCCTGCCGTGTCGCAAATGCAACTTCATGATACGTGGGCCGGTGCTGTTGTCCCGGGTGCCGCGGAAACTACCAGAATGGCCCAAAAGTACGTGTTATTGCTTCCCAAGATACGAAGTACGAAGAAAAGCTTGGTTGCGAGCCATTCCACAGAAAGATTTCACACCACAGAGCATTCGAGGGTAAGACTCTGAAATATTGCTTGGTGTAGTGTGTTACATTTTCGGTTTCAACTAACACCTGGGGCCTGATTCTCGATATTCACATTCGCCTGTCGGCACCATATTGCCTCTCTGATTGGCTGTCAGAAGTGTCAATCACCGTCAATGGGCGTGTCAATCAGGGTCGGTTAAAGGAGCACTTTTTGCGGTGATGTCGATTTGACGTGGAATTGAAAATGTATTTTTGCAGCGCTATTCTTGGTGCCCGGCTGGTACATATATGTGATTGTGAAGAGAAAAGAAGCTACAAGTGGTCCGCGCGAGAGCACTTGCGCTCGACTTGCCAATTTGGAGAAAATAGCTGCACACCGGAAATGGCAACCTCCTAGAATTTGATTGGTTGGAACAATATCAGGTAAAGCAAGTGATAGGCACACATTTTCGAGTCATGTCAGAATGACGTTTCATCACGTTTACGTTGTGCCGCCATTGCAAAAAATGGCTGAAATTCGCCGCCATCATTTCGCCTGGCGAAAGGTGCCCGAATCATGCAAATGAGTTAATGAAATGCTGATTTATAAGGCGTTAGGTAGCCGCATTTTAACGGGTGTTTATTTCAAGACAAAACTAAGCTTACGAAAGTCTTGTTTTGATAGCACAATGCAATGATATGGCGTTATAAGGGCACATCTGAAATAAGCAACCCTTGAGAGCATTAAGCTTAGGCTTAAGCGTATAGCCGCATAGGGGCGCTAACTGCTCTCCCGTTGCAAACCCTTCGCTCGCAGTGAGAAATCCATGCGGTGTCCCGCGAAAATTGCTCGAATGGCGGTGCCGGCGCAGCGATTTGCTGCTCGTTGCATTCATTCGTCGTTTGTTAAACCCTAGAAGTGGGAAAGGTGAGCGACTTTCGAGGTCACCGCAATGCTTTCGAGTTGTCTCTGACAGCTCGTCTGTGCAATCACCTGACGAGGCATATGGTGTAGGGGCTATGCAAGGATGCATTGCGGCGAGAAGCAGTGCCGAACTGTCTAGCTCTGAGAGGCGATCGCCCGCTGTGAAACATCGCTGAATGGATGGGCTTTGCGCGCGTGATGAGTGGATGACAAGAGAGGTGTTCGCTCGGCCGAGCAACAAACTCCAGGAATGTGTCGGGCTTCTCGACGAGACATCCGTGTGTGTGTAGCGTCATTCTCATTCCTTTTGCATGCATGCTGCAAATGACTTTAAAACAAGCACAAAAGTATATGCAGGATGCATGCTGCAAATCCGAAATTTTTATTCGCCATTTTGCGTTGCTTTTTTCATCATACTGTTTTCAGGTTTTGCACACGGCGCCAAGTTGAGAAAACAAAAGCCTAACATACTAGTATGTTGGTCGATTTCTTTGTTTTTGGTGTTGATGAATGTGAAAGGCAGCATAGGTGAAATCAGCTGGAAGGCGTTGTTTCCTTAAGTGTGGAAAAAAAAATTGCGTGAAACTCTAAAAGAATACTATAACCTGGCTTAAGCATTATTAGTGAAGCTCACAAAAGTGATTTCGCTATTCAAGCTGAAATTTTCATAACAGTGTTACATCATCAGTTACACAGCAGTCACGTGGAAATGACTGTAGGAGGGTGAAAAAAATCATTTCTCTTAGGGCGCGTGGAAAACAAACATGTATGACTCTTGTACATTTTGTTTACAGGTGTGCTGTTCCTGCTATTGAAGGTTCCAGCTCACACGAAGTCTGTGCGGGATCCATCCATGACCCGTTTGTGTGCAATCTCTCTTCATGTGCTGCCCGCATGGAAATCGTCAAACTGGTGAGCACGTGCTTAGTGTGTTGGGGCAAGCATGGAGGGATAACATGTTTGCCTGCAGTAAGATTGCGTACGGCTAATAATATCTGATTGCATTTATATATAGTTTATGTACCTTACAGGTGACAGCAGAGATAGGTGTGCGTGACACGCAGTGTTGTTCTGTGGCTTTGAATTTCTCTCAGTGACCACAATGTCAAGGTAGCCTCATTTTGATTGGTGCAAAATGCAAAAGCATGCATATTCTGAAAAACTCAAGGTAGTCATAAACAGTTAAACTTGTGCCCTTCCTTGCAGTGCATTCTGTAGTGGTTTTCTTGAGTATATAAAGACTGTAATAATTGTTTGTGTCTATCAGTTTGGGAAATGTGCCATCAAGTACCTCTAGCTATATAGAAACAGTTCATTTTGATACTAATGATTGGTTTTGCAGTGAGCGTATTTTACATTTGTTTGTAAAACTAGACTATAGTTGAACTTGCGGCTTCAACAATTTCACATATTCGGAAACGCAATGTCTGGCTCGTTGGGAGATTTCAGCTCAAAGTGTTGATTAATGTGCAGGTGATGGTGTGCATTTTATGCAGATGTGGCGGACCACCCTCACCGTGGGGTCTCGTGTGCTCGGGAGCCATGATGCCAGATTCATGTTTGCTCACCCCTCGCCTGGACTGGCTGCCTAGCTGGGTGGCCATACCGGGTTCCTGAACGATTACATGAGGTGTCTGCAAAGGTGTCATGGTCATTGTACGGCATGGTCAAGAGTTCTGAAGGTCAGAAGAGCTTGCACTGTGCAACACAACATATTCATCCACACTCAGCTGCAGGACACCACTGGCAAGTGGTGGGAATAGCAGAAGCACCAACATCTACAACAAGGAAGAGGACACAGCACCATTTGGATTCTACCTGACAGACAGGAAGTGCATGATAAGCAGCTGCGTGCGGGTATTGCACTCTGACTCACTGCTATGGTTCTCACGTGTAGCTATGCCACAAGTAATCAGCGTACATTTGCTCTACTTCAAGTTTGATGGCATACTGCTAGGAAGCTGGTGAAGTCTTCATCATTTTGGTGTTCTTCATTAAACTGGGCCATATTGGTGACATGCATGACATTAGAAATCAGTTTTGTCTGGTGCTGCAGTTTTTTGTGAGTCAGGAAGTGCCCCATGTGTTTTCAGTTTACCGTCTGCCAACCTGCTGAGTGTGTGCTTCAACACATGCTTTGGTGATTGTGAAGAAGTGCCGTCCCTTCGTGTGGTGCCTCCCTATGTGTTCTGCTTGTATACAACGCACATTTTATTTGGTGCTTCAGTTCAGTGAAAAACAGGAAGGCACCGAAATGTTTTCCCTCTAGCACCACAGTGTTGACTGGACGTGCTTTCACCAGTGCTTTTCTGTTTGCTTTGGTGTTTGTTGAGAGCCAGCAGTCCAGAACATGCTCAACATACAGCATGGTCGCTGTGTCTCTAGTCATTTACAACATCTCTTCTTCACTGTGCAACACACCTTGTGTGGCACTGTTTTGTGTGATAAGATCGCAACATGCTTTGCCTCATGGCATTAGGTTGCCTCTGTGTGCTTGCTTTCGACTTCTTCTTTCACATGCCAAGACGGCAGCGAAAAAAAAGCCAGTCGACACACCTTGCCCAAAATTGTGAAGAGAAAGGCCGGACAGCAGACGGGAGTCAAGTTTGGGGAGGAGGGGGCTACTGCCGACAGACTTCCAGTCCGACTAAAAAAGAAACTTCGGGGAGCTTCCTTTGTTATTAGTAGAGACCGGATTTTAGGCAAATGCCTATTTTTTTCAACACTTCGTAGGGGCACCATTTTTACATATGAGCACAAATTAGGTGTTGACAATATGTTTAATACCCTTTTTATAGTGCCTATAAATGCCTATTTCCGACGTCGGTGCCTAGAAATGCCCTATTTTACAGAAAGGGGGCCTGGAATACGCCGTGGTTTTGCTTTCAGATTCTGTTTGCTTTCGAATTCATTTCGGTTTTGTGTATAACACACACGTGGCAACATTTGATGACCTCGTCAGTTGGCTGTGGTGAACACTGCACCTACGCCGGCTGTGTACACAATACCAACCACGTCAGCCGAAAATATCCAAGCAACCTTTTTCCTATTTTTTTTTTGCCATTTTATCGTGGCAGCATGTTGGTGACTTTGGCTGTTAAAGTGGTAGTTGACCAGATGGCACAACATTTCGGAAAGTATACGGAGTAAGTTATAGGTTCGTCGAAATAGTTCCCAGTTGGTTCCAATTGAAACCAACTGTAAAATGTCACATAAACCTGCTGGAAACAGTTTTAACTGATTTTTTTCTAAAGAAGATTTTTTTCTTTCTGAAGAACTCAGAACGCACTTCAATGACATTAATGAAGTCAAGGGTGTGTTTTTGAAAGCGCCTTCTCGTGTGTGCGCGTTTAAAGAGCAGTTGCCGGAAGTGCCTCGCCCGCCGGAGCCTATCAATACACGTTGGGGAACGTGGCTGGAAGCCGTTGAATACTATAACTACCACCTTTCTGGCCTGAAGACCGTCATAAACAGTTTCTCAGGCTCATGCTCTAGTCAGGAGGGCTCAAGCTGCCCTCTCTCAGGACAACCTTCAAGGAGACCTCGCGTACTTGTGCGCTAACTTCACTTTTCTTGCGAGCACTATAAAAAAATGGAATGGGGGGGGGGGGGGGTGTAATGCTCAATACCAACATTTGACTAATCGAGAATATGCAGCAACGAATCACTGCTCTTCCTAACGGAGAAGTTGCCGAGAAAATCCGCGCAAAGTTGCAGTCCATCTTGGACAAAAACGAGGGGTTCTCAGTCCTCAAGCAAATTTCAAGAGTACTTACCGGTGAACATTCTATGATACCGAACAGTGTAAAGCCATCAAATGTGCCAAAGTACCAAATGTGCCAAACAAAACAAATGTGATCTCATTCCGGGCGAAGCTAAGGCAGAAAAGCGGTCATTGCGCGCCAAAGGGTGAGCGTTGGGAGCGTCTTCTAGCTTCCCCCCGCCGAGGTGCCGCCACCGTCGGCGCCCGGGAGGAGCCGAGAGAAGGAGCGCATGGCATAGGAAGAGGAGAGAGAAGGTGTCGTTACTTTTAGTTTATTGAGGGGTTTTATTCCTGTCAAGTTTGTGGCACCGTCTTTTGCAGCTACCGTGAAATGCGTTTGTAAGTAACAAGTAAATATGGATGTCGGAACCTTTTATGGCGGGGCACATAAGTACCTCTTATTTTCGCTTGCTGTTTCTCAAATAATAGTGAATAATGCAATTTAATGCACAAAATGTGTTAGTAATTCAACAGAGAAGCCGCACATCCATTTTCATTATCGTAGACGAAGAAAAAGTGCTTCGATGGGCTTTGAGAGTGTTGCGTCCATATAGGTGAACACAGCACCGTAATGCCAAAAATAATAATGTGGCTCATTCTGTCCACGATGGTGTTTTTTTTTTGTTAAAGATGGTTGAAAAATGGGCTGATTACATGCAGGTGTTCATAACCATGGATGTACAAGGACAAAGTTAGATGATTCGAGTGCTGAAGCGTTGTTGGTGAAAATCTCCAATGAAGAAACGGAGGAATGGCAAGCAGAAAACATGGTAAGAGGAATAGTGGTAAATTTTGTATTGATTGACTAATTCTGTAATTTGTCATCTAGGATCCAAATACTGGTAGCTATACACCTTCGGCGATGGTAGCAGCACCCAGCACTTCATCGGATGCCAGCAAATATCCCCAACACAAGACAAGTGCCAAGTTTGCGGTGAAATGGATGAAAGGAAATTTCGTTCTAACTAATACAAACTGTAAATACAGCCCTCAAGGAGGAGGCTTGTTGCCACCGAAGCCGTTGGGCTACTTTTCACGGTATATCACTGCATCTCTGATTGAAGATTTTGCAAGATTCACGAACATGTACTATCTTCAAAGCAATGGAGTGGAGCTCAATACATCAAAAGAAATCAAGGTATTTCTGGGAATTTTGATGATTATGGGAGTGTTGAAATTCCCAAGAATGCAGATGTACTGGGGAAAAGCAACGTGTATACCAGCGATTGCTGTTTCCATGAGTGCCAACCGGTTCTTCAAGCTCAGGGCTTCTCTCCACATCACTGACTCCAATGCACCACGAGACTCGAAAGCCCAGGACAAGTTCTGGAAGGTATGGCCACTTTTCGACACATTCAGGCAGTGATGTTTGGAGTTGGAGCCTCTAGAGCACTGCAGCATTGACGAGCAAATGATTGCTTTCACTGGAGAGATCCCTGCAAAACAATTCGTTAAAGGGAAACCCAATCCTGAAGGTGTGAAGGTGTTCGTGCAATGCAGCTCGGATGGTGTAGCCCATGATTTTGAATTCTATCAAGGCAAGGGACAGGTGTCAGCAGTGAACATTCATATCTCGGACTTGGCGGCTCTATTGTTATGCGCCTCGTTGAGAACTTGCCTAAAGGTATTAACCTTGAAGTCTTCATGGACAACTATTTCACTTCTATGAAGCTCTTTCTTGAGCTGAAGGAAATGGGAATTTTGGCCAGTAGAACAATCAGGGTAAACAGGTTGCATCGTTGCTCAATGAAAACAGAGGAGCTGAAGAAGGAGGGAAGGGGAAGCTCTGAACAAAAGATTTCTTGTTGGCGCAACGGAATAGTCCACATGGCTTCAACCTCCATGGGCATAGGCAAAGCTGGCACAGTGTGAAGGTGGAGCGAAGCTTCAAAGTCGCCTATCGACATTGAATGTCCTGAAGTCATTGCCGAATATAAACAGTACATGGGGGGCGTCGACAAGATTGATTTTTTAATGTCCCTTTGCCCCCTTGGGAGACAAGAAGAAGGAAATGGCTGGTGCAGGTGATGTCGCATTTTGTTTCGTTTGCTCACTACAACAGCTTGTTGGAATACAGCTGAGATGCAAACAACGAGCAGCTGGCGAAAAAAAGTATGTTAGACTTGCTTGCGTTTCAGAGTGATGTTGCCAACAGCTTAGTCCCCCGCAACAAAGCACCGCCCAAAGAAGCGTGGCCGACCGAGCAACGAAGGCCCTCAGGTGGTCGCGAAGCCTCACAACGCAGAGCCACTGCCGACAAACACAACACGCTATGATGGCAGCAACCATTGGCCCCAAGTTGTGAACATGCCAAATGCACAACGATGCAGATATGAGGGCTGTACGTCGAAGAGCCACATTCGGTACCGCAAATGCGGAACTTTTCTTTGCCTCTCTTCCCAGAACGACTGTGAACAGGCATGACAAACAATCTAATAATGTGCAGGCTGTTTGTGACAGTCAGCGTAAATTTCTTGATGTTTTTCTTGGCCACATAGGAAAATCAAATGGTGGGAAAGTGTTCAGGTACTCATTTATCGCAGATGACTTGCCATGGATCTGTGCAGGACAATATCATATACTAGGGGACGTGGTGTACCCCATCAGGGAGTATTTCTTTACTCCATAGAGAGATTATGGCAATATCACCCCCAAAGAGACGAACCACAACTTGAGGCTCAGCCAAACACGTGTCCGCATAGAGAATGCATTTGGCCTATTGAAGGGCTGATTCAGGCAGCTTCTTTACCTCGAGTTTTGAACAGTGAAGAAAGCAACACTTTTGCGTGCTGTCAACCACACAATCTGTGTATCTGTGTAAGCAGCGAGAATCAGCACTGTTCCACAGTGGTGCCAGACTGCACGAGGAAAGATAGGCTGCTGCGGCTGTTGGGAGGAAACAAGCGCAAGGAGACTGTGCACTACCCGTTTTGGCTCATGTAACTAGCAAGTTTTACTGAATTCTCTGTGCAACGTGACAGTGTAACTTATGTGCAGTAAAATTCCTTGCTCTTCTGTGCCTTTATGTGCGTGTTCTGAAAAGCTACCAGAATGAAGTTACAGACGACTACATAAAAGCGTCCATTTCAAAGTATTTTACATTATATACAACAAAAAAAAAATTCGGCATGCAACTGCAACAAAGGTTATATGTAACAGAGAGGACCTTAAAGGGAGAAAAAAAAACGCATTGTGTGTGTGTGTGCGCGAGCATATCGAAGCGCAAGTCTTAACTGGTCCCGACCTGTTCATTTCGTTGATGTGCATCCGCCAGGAACTTGCACAGGAGCTCCATTTTGTCTTTATGGTGGCCCTCCCGCTGCTCCTCTCTGTGCATGTGGATTTTCCACGTTGTTTCGGCCACTGACTCTGTCTCCTGCCTCTTGGTAGCTGATGCTTCAGATGGCTCGGTTTCACTTTGCTCGGTTTCACAACACCCACGGGTCTCCCAATACCCGCGGTGGTATGCAGAATATGCCTTGACATAACCCTCATCGAGATATAACTCACCTTAAGAGCGTCCCAAAACTTTTTATTGCATGCTACTCTGCTTGGTAACGGTTCCCTTCATCGTAATGTACCGCAAACCTCGGTAAATAACCATTTTCAGGAATATTTTTTTCCTCTACTAATATAGGAGGATGGTTGCTTGATGCGAGTAAGCTTGCTCAAGACGCAAATTTATGTTGGGGTGGAGTGCTGTTTCGACGCACCAAGGGGGTCAATGCATAAGATAAGAGATCGGATTCGAACTGTAGCGATAGATTCTAGAGAAGCTTCACGGACATAATTGGCACATATCTTGCATACCCGCTTTCCTTGTTACCGTCCACGCCTTGACGTTGGCTGCTTGTCCCGTTTTCAAAAACAGAAGGCCCTCCAACAAAATTTAGTATTCTATTCTCATGTAATACAAAAGCGCACGGCAAGACTTCTTGTTTTTCTTATTTTAAGTGCCCGCGGCAAGCGAGCAGCCCTCCCCCATGAGAACGAAACCTGCATGCCGCGGGCGCGAGAATGGCGGCCGCTGTAGCAGATGACACAGCTGTCCTCACCCTGAGCGGGGACGCGTGCACAGCTCTATGCGCACATCGACGCACCCTTAAAGCCCCTCAATGAAGCAAAAGTAGCGAAAGCTTTGAACTTTCCAACACTCCTCCTCACCTAGAGCGCCGCCGGAGAATCGAGCCTCTCATTGGCTGAGGTGTCGTGGTCACGTGTAATAGCTAACACTTGTTACTTCAACAAGGCCTCTCCATGCACCTCTTTCCACACGTGCTACGTCACGCCAAGTGTCTGGCTGCTCGCTGAGCGCGGCTCCGCTCGGTTGTCTCCCTTGATGTGCTCGTGCTTGCCAGGGCATGCACAGACACGAACGCAGTCTTGCAGTGAGCATCTAGCTGCTGCCAGAGTCTTTCAGTATGGCGTTGGGTTCATTTGTTTTTGTTCCTCGCACGACTGTATCTGTTTCCTGTGGCCGTTTCTTGTGTGGCGTGCGTACCTGTGCTAGCGCACGAATGGGAAGCTCGCCTGGAGTTAATTGTTGAATGCCTGCCATGTCATGAGTGCAACTTTGTGAAACGGGCCGGTGCTGTGTTCGCGGGTGCAGCGGAAACTACAAGAATCGCCCAAAAGTATGTGTTTATTGCTTCCCAAGAAACGAAGTATGAAGAAAAGCTTGGTTGCGAGCCATTCCACGGAAGGATTTCACACCTACAGTGCATTCGTGGGTAAGACTGAAATATTGCTTAGCAGGCACTGGTAATTATCTTAGTCGTGAGCCGCCACGATTGTTAAGGGCTGTGACTCCTGGAAAGGCATGCTGGCTTTGTAGGCAATGATAACACTTTAACTTATGTATAAATTGTCGAGGAAGCATTTATTTCTGTGGATGTCCATAAGGCTTGCGATGCATTTGTTCAGGGATATGAACATTTTCGCTGCCGAAGCTTAGACGAACGTCATTCTCATGTTTTAGCTCGTATAACTTGACGTTTGTCCTTCTTAGTATAAATTACGCCTGTTTTGGTATCCGCGCTGCGATTTGTTCTTGTTTGTGTGCCAATGTGTAAAAGCTGTGCACTGTTAAAACTCTTTTTACTTAGCGTTTCAAGCAATGAAGAGTCATGGCGAATGGCCTTGCGTCATATTCTCGTGCAGGTGTGTGAACAGCACTTCCACGCAGGCGACTTCATTGCGACGTTGTCTCACCAAGATGAACTGACAGGGAGAACAATAGAGATGAAGCGCGATAGACTACGGCTGAAGAATGATGCTGTGCCTTCTGTGTTCCCAAACTGTCCAAAATACTTGTCCTCAACGCCAGGACGGAGTGAATCGCCAGAGACAAAAAAAGCAAGAAGGGAAAAACGCTGCTTTGCAGGAGGCTATGAGGAAGTCACTTGAGTCTAATGAACTCGAACAGAACAAAAACAAAGTTTCATCTTACAAGGACTTCAAATCTAAGCTGCCAGGATCTGCAACACGAAATTCTGGACCGTTTCTGTCGATTAGAAGTGCATTAGGTTTCTTGTCATCAGGAATGATCCTTCACTTAATTTGAAATGTGCCTCGGTAATTCTCCCTGATCTGTCACTTTCTGTTTTCCTCAACGGAGTGAAGCTTCTGTCGCTTACTTCGGGCAGGATTCTGCCAATTCAAGTATGTGACACCTCCAGCCTGTCCTTGCTGGTAGAGGAACTCGAGAAAGGCTTGTGTAATATACCTGAGGTGACGAAAGAGCCGAAACATACTAATTGCAGTTTGTCAGCTCACTGTCTGCAGTCCTCATTGAGGACAGTGATACGACGAAAGAACACTCTGATTTGCTGAAATTTCTGGTTGAGCAGATAGATCTCGCGAACAGCCTGTGTATAGTGCAGAGCTGTTTGTATTCGCCAGTATTTTGAATTCAATTTCTCCTCACGCATATCACTTCACAAGAGCTTCATCAAGAATCGTTCTGCCCCATCCTTCCACACTGCGCCGTTCTTGCTCAAATTAAAAAGCTGACCCTCTTCTGGTGCATAATCAACCGCACTGTCTCTCCTACATCCGAGAACGAGTCAAATCAATGAAAGGCCACGAGAAGACAGTGACCCTGGTGATCGATGAGATCCACATAAAACCATACTTCGACTACAAAGGGGCCACAATAGTAGGATCGTCGGTACATTCCACGGAAACAGCGACAGCGGCCCATGTGTTCATGGTACAATCATTTCTTTCTGCAAACAAGGACGTGATTCACATATTACCTGTGAGCAAACTGAGCGCAGAAATTTTGCGCATGCATGCTAAGAACATAATCATTAATGTTGAGAAAATGAGACTTAAAATTATCGCTGTGCTAACCGACAACAATGCTCTGAACCGCAAGATGATGTCGATATTTGCTACAAGTCTTCAGGTGAGTACTGTCTATCCCCATCCAGCCGATAATGCTCGCACTCTTTTCTATGTGGTCGATCCTGTGCATCTCTTGAAGTACATCAGGAACAATTGGATTAACCAGAAAAGCCCTGGAACATGCCTCTATTTCCCTGAAATGGACTTGAGTGGAACAGTGCCTGAAGGGCCTCCTCGTATGAAAGCTGCTTCTTTCGCAGCTGTGCGGCAGCTTTATTCTTCAGAGAAGACGTCGCTTGTGAAGGCTGCTTACAGACTGAACACGAAAGCCGTGAATCCAACCTCGATGGAGCGGCAACATGTAAAGCTCGTTCTCGACGTCACTAATCAGTTTGTGTCAAATGCCCTCAGAACACATGGTTCCGCATTCAAGATTCCTCAAGCTGAGTCGACCGCTCTTTTCATTGACATTACCCTCACATGGTGACAAATAGTCAATGTTAAGACCCCTTGCAAAGGCCAGAGGCTAAGGGACAGCATGCAAGACCCTGTAAGGTCTGTTGATGACACACAGTTAGCTTTCCTGAGTGGCGTTGTCAACTGGTTGGACGCTTGGGCGAGAATCGACATCACCAGTGGCTTGTTGACGAAAGAGACACAGGGTGCTTTGCGACTCACATGCTATTCTCTGGTAGAACTCTCGCACTACTGCTTAGGAGAACTTCACTTCATGTACGTGCTGCAGGGTGAATTTGAGAAGGATGCGCTAGAAGACCGGTTCGGCCGTTATCGCCAGCTGGCAGGATCACAGTACCACATTTCCGTGCGTCAGCTCTACGAATGTGAGAAGAAGCTTCGTCTTAAAAACTTTTTGACATTTCCACGCGCGGAAACAGAGTGTGAAGAAGTAAGTGAGGATCTTGTGGCGTGCAACTTTTCTGTGGCTGTCAGCGACGACGATATTACACGCGCCCGCTCTGACATGGATACTATTGTTTACATTGCAGGATATGCTGCTTTTAAAGAAGCTTTCATGTTCTGCTTGCTTCTGCACATTGGTCATTGAAAATCGAGAGATCAAAGCGGAAAACGCTGCCATGATAGCTAACCTGTCAAGAGGAGGGCTCAAGTTTCTCCAGCCATGCACAGATCACATGGTACTGATAACAAAACTAGTTACAGAGAAATGGACCACTTGCAGAAATGTGACTGCCGTCTGCAGTACAGCGTCGAAAGCTACAGTCCTTTGGGTGTGAGACTATTTGTGTGGAAAAGATGGCACCTCACTAGCTTGGCGGAACTTGGTTGGTGCCCTTCCTTTGCGTTTGAAAAGTTCAAGTTTTGACCATTGTGCCTCTGCCAAACGTATTGATACATGCATTCGAAGAGACAGAAGTAGTGCATGCACGAGAAGAGGAAGAAGTTAGTTGGCTATCGCTCGCGCGCTTGGCCACTGAGGGACTGCCGCAGTTTTGTCGTCTCAGCTCCGGTGTTCTATTTCGCGTTGCACGCTACAGTTTGGTGGAGGTGCGGGATACGCTTCCCGACCTGCACACTGTACAGCGTCACTACGGACCTCACACCGGTTCACCAGCGACCCAGCCGCCGTCTCCACGGAGAGTCACCTGAATTTGGGCCCCTTCCCCCGCCAACAAGGACGACACAGCCTAGACCGCCGAGTCCAACTGACATGGCCACTGACACCAGGACCCCGCCGCCGACCCAGCCTCTACCGTCGAGTCCAATTGCCATGGCCGCTGACACCAGGCCCCTGGCCTGCCTTTCCTTTGCCACCCACCGCGAACACCGCCATCTTTTCACGGTGACGTGTTCGAAGACGCTGAGGACTGGCTGGAGACCTTCAAGCGGGTCGCACGCTACAACGAATGGTGCGACGAGCACAAGCTCAATAACGTCTACTTTGCCCTGGAAGAGTCTGCTTGGACATGGTTTGAAAACCACGAGGCTACCCTTCCCACCTGGGAGACGTTCTGCCAGAGTCTCCTGGCTACGTTCCCCAACGCTGACTGCCGGGAGAAAGCTGAAGCTGCGCTGCACTCCCGAAATCTGCGCACGAACGAAAGCGTGCACATGTACACCGAAGACATGACCCGTCTTTTCAACGCGCCGACCCAACATGACAGAGGAGAAGAAGCTGCGCCATCTCATGCGTGGGGTTAAGCAAGAGCTGTTTGTGGGCCTCGTGCGCAGCCCACCCCGCACGGTGGCGGAATTTCTAACCGAGGCGACCACGATGGAGACGACGCTGCAACAACGGGCCCGCCAGTACAACCGGGACATCAACTGCATGGTGCCCCAAGGCTTTTCGTCGTGTCTCGGCGGCACTGCAGACACCTTGCGCGAACTAATTCGCTCTGTTGTCCGGGAGGAACTTCAACGCATCCACCACTCCTTATGCTGGCTGGCGAGCCTCAAAGACCCCTCAAGACGCTTGGCTAGATGGAGCTTACGCTTGCAAGAATACGACTTAACAGTAGTTTACAAGTCTGGCCGTAAGCATCAGGATGCGGATTGTCTGTCGCGTGCGCCTATCCCAATCAGTACCGAAGAAATCAGCGATGATTGTCCTTTCCTGGGCTCTGTTAGTACCACCCAAATGGCGCAGCTTCAGAGGGCGGACACGGAGTTGGCGCCGCTCATCGATTACCTCGAAGGCAGTGAGGCTCCCATTCCGCATGTTTTTCTTCGAGGGCTTCACACCTTCACTTTACGGTCTGGTGTTCTCTACAAGCGGAACTTTGCCAACAGCGAAGAAGTGTTCCTACTTGTCGTACCATCACAGCTGCGGTCTGAGATCTTGAGTGCCTGTCATGATGCACCATCCGCCGGCCACCTTGGAGTCAGCCGTACACTCGCGCGGATTAGACAAAAGTATTATTGGCCCAGGTTACTCCCATCGGTGCGGGCCTACGTCAAAGCATGCTGTGAATGCCAACGTCGGAAGACTCCTCCATTGAAACCGGCCGGATTTCTTCATCCCGCCTATCCACCGAAGACCCCTTTCCATCAAGTGGGCATGGACCTCCTTGGTCCATTTCCGAAGTCTTCGTCTGGAAAGCGTTGGATAGTCGTTGCGACTGGCTACCTCACACGGTACGCTGAGACCACGTCTCTTGTCAAAGGCACTGCTGCTGAAGTGGCGCAGTTCTTCGTCCACAACATTGTCTTGCGTCATGGAGCACCCGCCGTTGTTGTTACTGACTGGGGAACTGCTTTCACGGCCCGCTTAACCCAGTCCGTCATGACTCTGACGAACACGAGCCACCGACGTGCTACGGCTTATCACCCGCAGACAAATGGGTTGGTAGAGTGACTCAACCGCACACTAGCCGACATGCTATCAATGTACGTTGACGTCGAGCATTGAACTTGGGACGCCATTCTGCCGTACGTAATGTTTGCGTACAACACCGCCCTGCAGGAAACAACCCGACTGACCCCCTTTCAGCTTGTCTTCGGTCGACAGGTGACCACTCCGTTGGATGCTATGTTGCCCATCGACCCTTACTGCGACTCTGACGCTGACATCGACGTAGATACCTTCGTTCAGCGTGCTGAGGAAGCGTGTCAACTGGCCCGCCTGCGCATCCACCGTCAACAGGAGACTGATGCCACTAGGTACAACTGTGGACGCCGTTTCATCAGTTATGCTCCCGGCGACCTTGTATGGATTTGAATACCTGTTCGTTGCCGCGGGCTCTCTGAAAAGCTGCTGCGCCGATACTTCGGCCCTTACGAAGTAGTGCGCCGCATCAGTGATGTGACTTATGCAGTTGCTCCCGCCCTGACAGCTTGTTCATCGCACCGGTCGCACCGAACTGAAGTCGTACACATTGTTCGCATGAAGCCTTACCACGACCGGCTACCTGACTGAACTGCGGTTCACTGCAGCTGTGCTCTCCCCTTTCGGTGACTTTTCTCTCCTAGCCGCATCGTGTCGATGCTGCAGAAGAGGGGGGCAGTGATACATGCATTCGAAGAGACAGAAGTAGTGCATGTACGAGAAGAGGAAGAAGTTAGTTGGCTCTCGCTCGCGCGCTTGGCCACTGAGGGATCGCCGCAGTTTTGTCGTCTCAGCTCCGGTGTTCTATTTCGTGTTGCACGCTACAGTATTTTTCGAGCCCTGCGCGACTGTGAACCCTGTGCGTGCAAAATGATTGAAGAAGACGGCGTACTGTTTGCATTTTCGTCAGCCGGGTGGACGACAGATGTGTCGCAGTGAACAACAACAAGCGACAGCGTGTGGATCTATTTGAACTTGCTTGCGCCGACTGTGCGTCAGGCGCATCGTGGCTGGGCCCTCAAAGAGGAAGGGTACGTAAAGAACGTTACGCTAAACGTTCTCACCGCCGACGCAGAACTCGGTCTTGTGCGTGTGGCGTGCGCGCCATCCATGAAGACGGGCGTCTACACTGTGTCGGCGTGGTACTTCCGTGCTACAGGTACTTTTTACTTGTTAGCAGTTCTCGCGGATGCGATGTCGACACGCTGAACCGCTCACGCTTAGCCGAAAACTATGCCATATGCGAAACTCCGAAAGTCAGCTTCCCTGCGTAACTTTAGCATGGTCGCTTGGCCTGACGAAGCGACAAACTGTGTGTAGCGTTGCTTCTGTCTGAATATTCACGCCCTCTCCCTACACATTTTCTGAGCACTGCTGATTGCAGCTGCGCTTTTAGTGCCGCAGGGCTGCTAGTGCGGCAGGCCATTATGAAGCGGCTATTGCTGTGCCGCTGGCCTTTTGGAGTGTCCCACTAACAGTTACTTGGGTCCTGAAATGCTTGAGAGTAAATCGGCTTTGCTACAAAATCGCCAAATGAGGCGCCACGCCTACGAGCGCGGGGCTGCGTGCCTTCCCCGGCCGCGCTGTTTCGGCTTCGAGCGTGCGCGGACCCAAAGTTTCTTTCGCTGCAGCGGCGGCAAGAATCGCATTTTATAAAATCTAGAAACTGACATGAGCTACAAACCTCTAAATAAGTAAGGCACCCAGCTGTAGCAGGTAAAATTTTAACTATTAGATATTAACCAGCCTGCTAATTAGCACATCCTAGCTATTTTCTAATCCACATAACCACTGACAGTACAGTACTGAGGCATCTCCTAAATTACATAGAAGATGGCGATACAGAAGGGCACAAACTCAAAGTATGAAAAATATCTGCATTATCTCTTTCAGGCTGAGCGCGACATGCCAGCAGCTGACAAGAACCCTGTACCAGATGAGAACAAGCCATCCTGCACAGACTTGCCGTGCAAGTGGATAGTTCCTGCAGAAGGTTCGCATCATTGTGTAATTTTTTTTGCTAAGTGCACTCTCCATTTTCTTGAGTTTGAAGGTTTGGAGTTTACTAGTTGAAATGGATAAAATGTCAGGGCAGGCATAAATGCTCAGCTTGCTACTGCTGCCTGCATACTAGCGAGCTATTTTGTGGAAAGTAGGCGGGTACAAGAACTAAGTAGGCGGGTACAAGAACTGGGCGTGCATAAAAGTGTGTAAAGTAACACTGAAATGCTCAATTTGTTTCCATTACAGCAAAAGAAACCTGCAGTAAGAGTGCCTCTCCAGAAAATTTCGTTCCAGAGGAATGTTATCAATAAGCCGGCCTCCGTGAAGCGGCAGCGTGACTACGATCCCTGTCAAATAGTGCAATGTGGTCAAGACATTGCTAAATTGAAAGCAAGCCTTGCTGCTGCATGCCCAACACTGCACGCATTACGTTATATGTGCTCCAGTGAAAGCGCGCAGGCAGTGAAAAAAGAAGCAGCCTTGCCGCAGCTGAGCGATGAGGAGGACTTGTGGAACCAACGTGCCACAGAAGTTGTTGCAGCTCATTTCAAGTCTTTGCTGCCACCATCATTTGCTGAAAGGAAGTGCACATGCATGCACACACTGAAGCAAGCCAACAATAAGCACTGGTTTGTAGAAAGGACCGGCCGCTTAACAGCCTCGGTATTTAAGAGTTTATGTCGCTGCATAAAAGTGGATGGCTTATTGAAGACTCTACTGTATCCAAGTGATAAAGCAGTGTCAGAAGCAATGGCACATGGTCAGCTACATGAAGTCTCGGCTGTAGAGTCATATGTGGCGCTGATGCAAGCCCAAGGATTCAGTATAGAGGTTGAAGAGACTGGATTGCACATTCACGAGGAATACGGGTTCCTAGCAGCATCGCCAGACAGAATCGTCAGAGTTGATGGGCAAGAGGGCTTGCTTGAAGTGAAGTGCCCGTACTCCAAGAAGGGGATGCTGGCTGAAACAGCATGCAACGATCCGACGTTGTGCTGCAAGATTGTGAATGGGGACGTTGTTTTGAAACGAGATCACTCCTATTATTTTCAAGTGCAAGGGCAGATGGCTGTCACCGGACACAAGTGGTGCGATTTCGTCATTTGGACTGAGAACGAACAGCTGGACATGCCAGCACACATTCATTGGGAGCGCATTGATTTTGACGAGTCCTTTGGGAAGCAGGATATGCTACCTGCCCTGCTGCACTTTGCACACCATGCACTCATCCCCGAGATGCTGACAAAGCGAGTTAAAAGACTTGGGAAACTGTACACATGCGGGCAGTATGTCTCCTATAAGAAACTACAGCAGGGTTTTTATGTCTGCCAACTTGCAGATGAGGGCCTAACAATGAAAATCAGAAAGCTGAAGTGAGCTGATGAGAAGGAAGACCACACAATACTTGCAAGCCCCTAAGCCACTGTGAACCACCGCGAGAAAAACTTATGTTACTTTCACTGAAAATGTAAAGTCTTGATCAAAAGTATTAAGGCCACAGAGAAATGAATGCTAAATTGAAAGCAAGCAGGATATGCTTTATGGGGTTTAACGTCCCAAAGCAACTCAGGCTATGATTGACGCCGTAGTGAAGGGCTCCGGAAATTTCGACCACCTGGGGTTCTTTAACGTGCACTGACATCGCACAGTACACGGGCCTCTAGAATTTCTCCTCCAAAGAAATTCTAGCCGCCGCGGCCAGGATCGAACCTGCGTCTTTTGGGTCAGCAGCCGAGCACCATAACCACCGAGCCACCGCGGCGGCAAATGAATGTTCGTAGAATGCTCCATGTAGCAGATTGTTAAGCCAAGCAGGAAGCTTCTCTACCGCGAGAAGGAACACTCTGCTGGCATTTAAAGGTTATTCGGTCTTTAGTAGTGCCGTAATGGCCTGTTATGCGGCTGAAGTGAAAAGCCTTTGTCCTTAAGACTTTTGACCAAGAGTATCTTTTAAGCTGGGGAAGGTAAAAAAACAAAAAAAAAAAACAAATACAAATCGACATCACTAGCCATGCTCATAAGTATACTGCAGTGACGTCAAGACAGTTCTCAAGGACCCCCGAGGCTAGGTTGCTTTGCCATTTTCTTCTAAATGACTGTAGTCCTTCTCAGTCTTGACAGGAAAAGTGGCACGTGTAAGGCTAAAGAAGAAGATGCGTCTGATGATTTGCAAAGACGAAGACGAGGTGGCAGTGCTCTCGAGAGTTTTTGTCAGCGCTACGCTTGTGTGTCCTTCGCCGACCTGATCCCGGACTGCTGCCGTCGCCGTTCCCGTCGCCCCAGTACCTCGTGACTTTATGATTCAAAACTTTTCACTCATTAATATTAAACTCAATGGATTCATTTTCTCACACACGGTTTGCTGTTGTTATCTGTCTGTTTTCAGTTTTTGGACAAATTCTTGACAATGTTGAACGAGATGGAATCTATTCCTAACGTCAAGCTGTTCGCATCCAGGCAGACTATAGAGTCCTTGCGCGCAACGCTGATGTCTGTGCTCTCACTTGTTGAGTTTCTGCTCAACCAAGGTGTGGGCTACACTCTGATAGCAAGCCTGAACCAGGATCCACTCGAGATAACCATATCTCTTCCATCATGTTTCCTCATCAACTCCTCATAACCATGGTTGCTAAGCTCAAGTTCCGTGCCCTGTAGCGACTCTTTCAGCTAGTCAGGTCCTTTGGAGGAGATGAAGACCATCCAACCGTGACCAAATTCAGCCAGCTCTTCAGACTTCTGTCCCTTTACACGCCTGTTAAGCTTCCAACAAAAGGCGGCTGTGAAGCAGGGGATGAACAGGTTCTGCTCAGCACATCTGAAAGCCTTGGAGAGAAGCGCCGTGAAGCACTAGCACAAAAGAGAAAGGTTAACGAAGTCTTCCGACGGCTCACATCACTGCCTTCGAAGGGGCTGTCAGCCCCATTTGACAATCACGTGTACAGTGTTCCTAGTTGAGAAAAAGTGGCAATGCACTATTTAGCTGGATACGTGGTACATAAAATGATGAAAGTGACTTCCTGCATGTGCATGAGGTGCAAAAGGGATACAATGGCTTCACAAGACTCTCTACCTCCTGAAGCAATGCTTGTGATTGAACGGGAGCTTACGAAGTCTGCAGATTCCTCTCCTTTTTATATTCTGTTTGGTCGCAATCCTTTGCTGCCCTTCGACAGCGTACTGCCCGCCACCGCCTCCACGAGTACTTATGCTCGGGACGACATTGCCCGTGCCAACGCTGCCCATCTTGTAGCTCACCAAAGGTCATTCATGTCCCAAGTCTCTCAGAAACACCGCCATGACTGTCGCCATGCCGGTGTCACCTACCCTCCTGGCCCCCTTGCCTTGCTTTTGGTCCTGTCCTGCCGCACAGGCCTGCGTGAACAACTTCTGCTGCGCTATACGGGCCCTTACCGTGTTGTATGTCCCGTGACTGCGGTGACGTACGAGAGGCTGACATCTCAAGCTGGCGGCTCTCAAAACCAGCCTGACAGAGGTCTTGGGCCGTTCCACTGAGCGTGAGCTTTGCGCCGAGCACCACTTGCGAAGTTGGGCCCAACAGACCGGTGAAAACTTCACCAGCTACATAGAAGATGTGGTCAACCTATCCAAGCGCGTCAACCCTTCCATGAGCGAGGCTGACAAGATCAGACATATTATGAAAGGCACTGACGATGATGCCTTTCAGATGCTTGTCGCTAGGAATCCCCAGCTGTGTCCGATGTCATCAGCTACTGCCAAAGCTTCGATGAGCTGCGCAAGCAGCGCCTTTCCACCCGCCGTGTCGGCTTTCAGGAGGCCAAACTTTCCAGCTTGGCTCTTACTGGGGACGGTGCTATGGACCACCCGTCGCTTCTCCAGAATATTCCGCAGTTTGCCCGCGAGGAAGTCGCACGCCAGCTGTGCTTGTCTACCTGCCCGCCTACACCTGTGCCATCACTCATTTCCAGCCTCCAGTGTGTAATACAGGGGCAGGTCACTGAGGTCCTGCCACCTCCTCCCCAACCGCCCCTGATCACAGCTCCTCTAACATACGCTGATGCTGTGGTGTGGTCGTGGCCCTCATTTGCTGCCCCTGTCTACAGGCAGCCTCACCACCTGTTTGAACTCCGGCAACCTGTGACCCCAACTTATCGTCTGGCTGCCCACCCACAATCACAGCCACAGCCTCTCAACACCTGGCACACGCAAGACAACTGCCCTATTTGCTACGCCTGTAGCGTCGCTGGCCATGTGGCTCGTTTGTGTCGCAGTTGTGACCACACTCCGTACAATTATATGCATGAGCCGACCTTCAATCTTTCACCGTCCTCCTCGCCTGCGTGACATGACCTGCTTCCAGATTCCTCTTCTAGCTACCATCTCCGCTCCCACTGCTCGCCATCTCCTGGCCATCGCTCTTGTTCTCCAACCTGCCGTCAGGCAGAAAACTAGCGGCCGCAGTTCCACCAGTGACTCACTCAAGACCTGTTTCCGTGCCTGCCAATATTATCACCATGCTCACTGAGAGAGTAGCCGCTGATGCAGTTTGTCTGGATCTGGATTGTACTGCTAGTCGTTTGTGACGCAGCGCCTTGAAAGACGTTTCCTATTGCACATTGAATAAAGATGCACAAGTTTCTGAGAGTGAGTGAGACTGATAAAATGCATACCTGCATTTATATGTAAGTACAAGGCTCTGCCTGCGGCTGCCAGAAGGACTGGCGCCAAAACGCCCGCCGCACATGGCCTTCGGGGCCCCCCTGACAGACCGCAAAGGCATGAGCCTGTAATAATTACCACGTAAGTTTGCTCTCTCGTGGCATCAGCTGCTTGCCCCTCTATGGTGTATGCTCTGAATGTGCCGTCACATTGTGTGGTTGCGAACCAATCGAACACCTTCCGGCAGACTTGATGCATGGCCTGCATGAAGGCGTTATACCTCTCTTGTTGAAAGTAGTTATCCCCTCATTTATCAAGGACGGCACTTTCACATTGGAACTGTTAAACAGTGCCATTGTGTCGTATGAGTACAGCAATGAGGAAAAGTCAAACAAGCCAGAACGGCTATCGGCAAACATCTTCAGAAGAAATGGGACCATTAACTCTTTCGCTACCGCGGAAAAATGCACGATTTGGAGCGTACTGAAAGAATTTTTTTTTTCTCAAGAACTAATACACCCAGCACATATTGCAATGCATGAAATTGTAGCTTATTAGTTACACTTCTGAATGAAACAAACACCAGAGTTGTGTGTGCAAAAGTAAATGAACATTTATTTGTGAAATTTGCTAAAAACACAAAAAAAGTAAATAGCAAAAACAAAAATTACCGGCTGCACTAAGCCCGAACTTGATTAGAGGAAAACTGGAATATACAAACTGTTGCACATGTTTATAGCTGTCATTATTCACAGTTACAGCAATGAGAAAAATTTACTGCACTTTCCATGGCTTGTCAAGTCAGGGGTCATGACTGTGGTGCCACTGTGAAGAGCAGTCAGAGGTGAAGATGTGAAGTAGAGGTAGACTGACAAGTGCTTCACATAAGGTTTTATCTTTGTTCCTCCCTTGTTCTCTGATAGCCCAGTTTGCAGTTTCTTCTTTTTTTCATCCTTTTCGGTTGGTGTTGAATGGATTCTATGAGAGGATTGGGGGTGTGGACTTCTTTTCCCTCATCATACCCGAAGATTTCTTGAATGAGCTGCTCCCTGAAAGCCAGCTGATAAAATTTGGCATTTTAGGCAAGCTCTAAAACATCAGGATCGATGAAATAAGTTTTATCGATGTGGTTCAAAAGCCAGGACACTTTTCAAGTGTTGTCAATAGAAGCTGCCGCCACTGAATCATCCGGGTCCGTTACGTGCAAAAAAAAAAAACAAAAACAAAAAAGCGAAAAACCAATTTTGAGAAATTATTTTTGATGGCAGAGGGCCAGAATAGATTATTCTGGTATTTCAGTAGAGATACAGTCGTGGCAGGTCAACAATTCCAATGTATATGATGATTCCAATGAACATCAGAATCTCCAACAGATTCACGTCTTCCCATGAGCCGTCACGCCGAATTTGCTGAAAATCTTCATCCATGCATACTTATTAGTGTTTCCGCACACGATCTTCATCATTTCCGCCGTGAAGAGCATAAAAAAAAAGTCGAGAACTCGAGCGAATCTCCGAGTGCCGCTCCGCAGCGATGTGCCGATATGGACACCTAGCTGTCGTCTTGGTTGAAAAACGCGACGCGACCTTGAGCATTTGGCAAACTGTCTTCGCCATACGTTGTCAAGACCCTGAAGCACAAAAATAAACCACTGTCATCAATTACAAACCGTATGCACCGCAGAAAACACACAGCGAACGAAAACAGAACTTACATGCAAGTACGCGCTGACGTTCCAGGCTCCCGAGGCGAAGTCTCGCTGCCGAAACCGCAATCCAACGTTTGTACATTGTTGCCCGACTAATAACCGCTGCTTTCGTCGCAAAAAACGAAACCGAAACCGGCCGACATGCTCGGTGTCAGCTTTCGCTTCCGAGGAGCGCGCGGCGACGCGGACGTCATTTTCTCCGGCTGACGGTGCTGCGGCCGTTCAAAGTTCTATTTTTCACGGCGCCCCCTCATGTCAAAACACTGAAACCAAGGCTGCAATCGAAAGAGCAGTTGTTGAGCTCGCTAACTAAATGGCGGAGCACGTCCACAACGCTCCAAAATTAGCTTTTTTGCGCGGGCGATTTGAATCGATCATATGCGAACGATCGCCTATGGCGCGGTAGCGAAAGAGTTAAGGGAAGTGCCCCGCAGCTATACTGTTTATTTCGGCACTAGCCCTGGTATGTAGGGGAGTGTATACCATGAGACCACAAATTGTGGAAGCTGCACCTCTTATTCGGAAAGATTGTTGACATAATCATGAGCAAACGAATTACAGCGGAATTCATTGCTTACATGGAACGCCTCATCACATGCTTTTTTGAAGACTTCAGAGAGGTATTTCCAACAGTATGTCCACCTTGCAAATTTCACTTGCTGATCCAATATCCGAATAACATGCTGATGTGTGGACCACTTGTGCGGGTTTGGTCAATGCGCTTCGAAGCCATACATCAGTATTTCAAGGACCTTGCCAGAAAGCTGCGAAACTTCAAAAGTATTGCATCCACTCTGGCAAATCGCCATCAGGCACGTGAAATGTATCTGCAGTGTTGTGAAAGCATGAATGTGACATCAAGAGGATGGAAGCCCGTGCTGTACGAGCATGTTCCTTCAGATGTGAAAAATTACATATCTGCAAATTCTATTAGCACTGAAAACATTTTTTTTCTGTCTTCAGTTAACCTTGATGGCACTGCGTATGCAGTTGGCAGCATTAAACTGACAGGCATGTCTTCAGACCAGCCAACTTTTGCCATGATTACCGGCATTTTTTCAGTGAGTCAGTGTGTTTTGCTCCATGTACAGAAGCTTGAGACTGTTGAACTTGATGAGCATTTTCATGGGTACGTGATCGGAAAAATTCCCGAAACAGAGGTTTTGACTGATATACTGAGCTATGAAATAGACGCCCTTAACGTTTCATGTTTTAGGAAACAGGAAGTTTATTTGTGCACGTCATGCTCTCATATAGTTTCAGACTTGAGAGTCTGCTTAGTCCATTGTTTTTATGTCTCTCTACTGGAATTTTTATTGCAACAAATAATGTTTTCAGTTTTCTATGTTGATGTCATGACATTGTCTGCCACACGATTTGCATTATTTACATTTCTTTGTCTTAGGCTTCTCACTGCAACGATTAATGCTTTTAAGTTTTCTGTGTTGATGTCATGAAAATGAGCGTTGTGGGTCCTGAATGTCTATAGCGTGATAAAACTCGGGAACACAGTGGCAAATGCCTGTCAAAGCAGCCACCCCAGATAGTGCCATCGAGTGATTGTCGTGGTGTCACAGTTCACCCTATTCAACCTGCTAGTGCAACGTCCCAGACGGATGGCATGTGCAAGAGGACTAACCGTGATCTCATGACAATTGGCCGATGCCACTGGCTGGATGGACTCCTTGAGGGGCACTGGCCACTGTGTTCTTGCGTTGTATCCGGCCATAGCAAATGGCAGCCTATATCTTTGTATTGACAGAAATGCGTATTTGCTGTGAACCTGCTGGCCGACATGGAAAAGTATTCTTCGCCAAAATAAATTTCCTCATGCTTTCAGACAGAGCACATTACTTGTGTCTTGTATTGCTTGCCTGTCAAACAAATAATCTTCACTATCAGAATTAAATTGACTATGCACTCAATCTTTACTATGAGAATCCAATCGACTATGCACAACACATCAAAAATGGAGTGAATGCAACTTGTAGTGCTGAGACGCATCACGGTGCACAGATTTCTGTTCATTTAATTATTCAGCTTTCCATTTCAACACTGACCATTTGAAGGTTATGTCATGTCTTGCTTGAAACCTCATTGTATTTCTGTTTTCTGATTAACGATTTGTATGTTTTGACTACGTGAACAAAGATGGCTGATGAGAAGTTTAGATTTGCCATTGATAAATGAATAAACAGGCATTTGGCACTGCACCTCTGTGTCGTGCTGTATTTGGTACAAATTCCTGTGTGTGCTATTTTCTATTTTCCTATGTGTGACGTGCATATTCTTCAGAGTACCACTAGTAGTGGTCATTTATCCTGCAAAAGATAGCAGAGCAGTCGAGAAATTTGCATTCTTTTGGTAGCGATACCTTTGATGTTTGCTGGTGAACTTGGGGAAAAAAGTTTCCACAAATATAAATTAATTTAAGTACGTGGTGCAGAAAGGTACAGCCGTTTTCAAAAATTTACAGCACGAGGAGGGGCGGGGGGGGGGGGGGTGTTGCTACTGAACCACACAGTGTGTCTACTTTTGCATTCCAAGTGTTCTAAATACGTGGAAGGTGAGAGGAATTTTCGTCCTCCTCCTTCCAAACGTTAGGACTTTCATGAATGCTACGAAAGCCACACCACACGACATAGAAGCAAACCCCCTTGAGCTCAACTTATCCATTCTACAAACACTTATGCTTATATGGCAACAAGCATGGCTAAAAAACATTCCAGAAAGAAAAAGTGTTCGAGTGTGAATAAATTGTGACTGTGGCAGCACCTTGAATTTCTTTTCTTATTGTATGCTATGCTAGAACGCTTGCCTTTAACTGAAAATGCAATGTAGATGATGATGACTGCTGAATGCACGCTCGGCAAACACATGCCGAGGAGACTGATAATAGTGTAATCTGGGTGAAGTATAACTAAAAAATGCTTCGCATTAAAGGATGCATGGCTGTCGCATGCAAGAGACTGTATGTGCGTAAGTCATCTCGACCACCTCACAGCACAAAGGACTCCGTACATGCAAAGAGGGGGAGGCGTTGGTCATGCACATTTGTCAGTCATTCTTTCTTAGCGCTTATAGATGCATAAATGCTTCGAACATTCTTCAAATATAATTCTCTGTTTAAACTTTTGCTTGCTGCTCAGTAAATCCCGTGAATTTTTCCCTTTTACTCCACATCAGTTTGCGCTGTTCTTCATAGCTTGAAAAGTGGTTTTAGTTCTGTCATTTGAGAATAAAGCTGTAGCTTCATGAGCTACTGGGGCTGAAGGTACAAGTCAACACACCCTTGCACCCTGTTGCAGAGCAACACCGTTGCACCTGTGCACCCTTATAGGGTGCATGGGTGTTCTAAAGGTGTGAATGTGCGTATTGCACCCTTTTTCAAAAAAACAGCAAAAAATGAGGGTGTGACAAGGGTGCACTCTGCAGTGCTACACCCTTAAGGGTGCAAATTTGTTAACCGTGTAGCTGACGAAGAACCTTGTACGGGCTGAAATAGCGGCGTAAAAGTTCTTCACTGAATCCGCAGTGGCGAATGGGCATCCAAACCCAGACTCAGTCTCCTGGCGCTGCGTCTTCATAGGTTGTAGTGTCTGGCATCGGTCCGCTGCTGGTCGTTGATCCGTAATCTGGCAAGTCTTCGGGCTTCTTCTGCGCGTTGAAGGTAGGCGGTGATGTCGACGTTATCTTCCTCGGTAACGTTGGGCAGCATGGCGTCTAGCGTGGCCGTGGCCTCCCAGCCATGGACGAGCCTAAAAGACGTCATCTGGGTGGTCTCCTGCATTGCGATGTTGTATGCGAATACGATAAAAGGCAGGATAACACCCCAGGTCTTGTGTTCGGCATCGACGTCCATGGCGAGCATATCGGCGATGGTTTTGTGGAGGCGCTCGGTCAGTCCGTTGGTCTGCGGGTCGTACGCAGTTGTTCTCCAGTGGCTGGCTTGGCTGTAATGGAAGATGGCTTGCGTCAGTTCCGCCGTGAATACTGTTCCTCTGTCAGTGATGAGCACATCGGGGGCGCCATTGGCGACTTTTGCTGCCGTTCCGTTCGGTAGGACTTTTGCCTCGGCATAGCGGGTCAGGTAGTCAGTTGCTAAAATGACCCACTTATTTCCATATGTTGACTTTGGGAAAGGGCCAAGCAAGTCCACGCAGATCTGCTGAGAGGGCCTTGAGGGGGGTTCAATGGGGTTCAGAAATCCTGCTGGTCGCGTTGGAGGGGTCTTTCGTCACTGACAATCTCGGCAGGTTCTCACATATATGCGACATCGGCAGACAGTCGGGGCCAGTAATACTTGTCTTGAATTCGGCGGAGGGTGCGAGAAAACCCGAGATGTCCAGCTGTCGACTCGTCGTGTGAGGCCTGAAGAACTTCTCCGCGCAGACTTGCAGGTACTACAAGGAGGTAGGCTGTCTTGTTCGCTGCAAAGTTCTTCTTCACGAGGACATCGTTCTGTGAACAGAACGGAGACAATCCTCGCTTGAACGAGGCGGGGGTGAAGAAACCTTGCCTTCCAAGTACTCGATGAGGCATTTTAGGTCGGGGTCCGAGCGTTGCTGTTGTGCAAAAGAGCTGGAGCTGATGGGTCCCAGGAAGGCGTCCTCATCGTCGTCCGGCGGCGGTGCATCTACAGGGGCTCGTGACAGGCAGTCGGCGTCAGAGTGCTTGCGTCCGGACTTGTAAACGACGATGACGTCCAACTCTGGAGGTGCAGGCTCCATCGAGCGGGCGCAAGTCAGCCCAAATAAAGAGCTTCGTTTCCAAGACTGGTTGGTGTCTTCCTGATCGCTGGACTGCCGTTACTACAACGTGACAATATGTAGTTTAGTGGCTGACATATCTGTGCCATTTTCTATCTTCTCTTTGCTCCATTCACAGATGCCAGACGATCCACAAGAAAATGGAGACGAGGTTGTATACCTCGAATTCAGCCAGCCAAACTCGCACCTTACATCCGAGCAGTCTCCAATTCCATGCGGACCGGAAGAGGCTACTGAGCGTAGGGCAGGCAGCAAGCAAGCAGGGAGGGAGCAGGGGCCGAGTGGAAGAAGCAATGCCAACATTCGCACAAAGCGGCCGTCCAGCTCACTGCTTCGTGAACTCATGGCTGTGCATGAGAAGGCCGAGGAACGCGCAGCCAAGGCTGCGAAGGAAAGCAGCGAGCTACGAAGGCAGCTCATCCAGCTCCAGAGAGAGAGAGCAATGAAGTTCAGAGAGGGATGCTACAAGTGGTGAAGCAGAATAATTTATTCTGTCTTCTGTGTAGTCAGGAGCGCAGACCTTTGGGCTAGTTGGTTCATAGCAGACACGTACAAGCGCAAAAAAAACACGGAAAGAGAAACAGACTGGGACAACACGAGCGCTTACTTCCAGCTGAAGATTTATTGACCCACGAGCACAATTATATACACCTTGCTGCATGACGTCGAACTGATAGCCCTGCCGACATCATGTGGCCGCTCCCAAAAACATTATTTCCTTTTTAGTCAGTGTGACAGATGGTGCGCTCATGCAGGATCCTGCGTCAGGGCAAGACTTTGCCCATTTCACAAACTACATCATAATTTCCCACATTTACGTGAGAACCTTATTCTGCCCCCTTGAGATCCTCCCGACGTTTGCTTAACTGCAAGTGTTCAGCGCATTCATGGTACCACCAACACTTTCCATAATTCCTTTTTGCCAACTGTTATATCCGAGTAGAATGTATTGCCAATGAAATCAACTCAGTAAAATTTAAACACTTATTGATCACTTATTTCTCTCCTCAATTCCTGTAGAAAGCCTTTTTATTTACCGATTTATTGCCTAGTTAATTTCAATGCATTTACTGTATTTGTTTGTGCTTGCCACTTATATTTCTGTTCTACCTTTGCGATCCGTTATTACCATTTGCCCCCCCCCCCCCCCCCCCCTTATGTAATACCCCAATGGGGCCTTTAAGAGAAAGTAAATGATAATGATGATGATTCAGGCCCTCCCTCAGAAACAGCAGCTTGCTGTTAAGAACTGCTTCATGTTGCTCAATGAAATTCCCGCACAGAAATGACTTATGATGATGACAAGTGGGTTGTTGAGTGTTTAATGATATGAAGTCCCAAAACTTTATGAGCACCTACACAATGTAATTGTCATGGTCCTTCCAGGCCGTACCTCTTAGACTGTTTCGGTACAAATCCAAAAGTATATGCTGCCCTGGGGGAAAAAATCTATGAGGTACACTTGTCTCTCCACGTGCGGAAATGCCAAAGCTGTGCGCGGTCCGCCTCCTACGCCATCTACTGGGCCAGCACCGCACATTGCGAGGGGACTTTTCTGTGGGTGCCGCATGATGGTGCTAAGGTTTGAATTTAGGGCAGTACAGAACCAGCACTGATGCCCTCTTTTGAAGCAACATGTAAAACCTTCTAGCCTATTCATAGAAAGGTTGCCTCCACTGAACGCCACTAGAACTGCTCTAATCTTTGCAGTCACAGCACCTAACACTGCATTGAAACAAAGCGCTACTAGTGCAGTCAAAAGTAAATGGAAGGCGCGGCAGTGTGGCAAATCTTGTCACAGCAATGTCCAATGCTGGCTCTGGTAACTAATCAGCTCAGTCGCAACGTAGTGGCACGCACTATCATCAGACCGTTGTCTCGAGCGTACGGCAATCACTTTCAGTGGCTCAAACGGATGCTTGTTGCTTTTTAAAATGCGACACCACGAATTCCTCTAGCGCCACCTACGATGTGTTTGAAGAGCCGTTTGCGCCGTTTGAAAATAGTTAGCAGCTGGCGGGTGCTCCTTGCGGCGGCAAGCGGACATCGCTATCAACAACGTGTTTTGACTGTTTAGTGATGATGTTGCCATAAGGGCGTGCTGCGGAGAACTGTTTTATTCCTTGCGCTCAGGTCGGAAGGATTCCTTCTGACCTGATGCACACTCCAAGCACGATGCCGCCCAGAATACCAGAAGATGAACGGCGCAACATAATTCGCCTTTACATTGAAGGTGTCCCTCAGCACACTGTAAGTCATGTATGCATGTGAATGTTGTCATGTATGCTTTTTCTTCTTTCAAGGTCGAAGTTTTGTACTTCAGTGTTTTGTACTGAGCCTCTCCTGCTTGGACCATATTTGGTCCGCAGTATGTGATAAATAAATAAATAAATAAAAGTCACTGAGTCGGTCGAGAGATCGGCACTGTGAACAGGATTTGTGAAGCCTGTCAAGGTGACGATGGCAGCATTGAAATGCCACCCCTTCAGAGAGACCACGGTCCACATCTACAGAAGTCTGCGAACTCATCGCGGCAGCGGTGGTGGCCGACCCATTTCTAAGTACTCGACAAATTCGAGAGGCTTTATCCCTGGCATCAGTGAAGCTACAATCTGCCAACGTTTCCATGACGCAGGATTGAGCGGATGCGTGCCTTATAAGAAGCCGTATTTAATGAATAAGCAGAAGCGTACTCGACTGGACTTTGCACAAGCCCATGAAGCACGGTCGGTAGGCGACTGGGGTGAGATCACCTTTACTGATGAATCGACGATAACCTCAAGATCGGATCAACAGTGCCGTGTATGGCAGCCCTATAAACTGCAGGTAAGATTTAACCATATTCCCTTAATGATATCACGCTTCACAACTGCCTGTAATTTTGAGCGTGAGTGTGTAATTCGCTGTGTAAAGCTCGAGTGAGCGTTTCGGAATTCTTTCCAGAGGCATTTAACTTTGACTGGATGCTAAGGATCACATCTGCACGTCAGCAAAATGAGTTTTAGAACAGCACTTGTACACATGTCTAAGAAAAACTTTTTGTTTTATCCATGCAAGCAGGTATCAGATCGGTGCTTGCACAATATGCTCAGCAGTGGTCGCACGGCTGTGACTGTTTGGGGAGCCATCACCAGAGATGGGCTGGGGCCCCTACTGCGATGTCCTGGACACCTACCGCATCCCTTTCGCCCTGGACGGGCCCTTTAAGGATGGCTGCTACTGGCTCCAGCAGGGCCACAACCCTCCCGCCCACAAAGCAAAAGTCGTCCAAGATTTACTAGAAGAGCGAGGAGTTCGACCGCTGCAATGGGTGCCAAAGGGCGTGGACTTCAATATTAACGAAAATGAATGGGGGGCTCCCGCTTGGCATGCATGAACCTGGGCGCAACAAGTAAAGAAAAGTTGTGGCTTGCCGTTGCAGGGATTGGGACCGCATTAAGCAAGACTGCACATCTGTTCAGTCTGTATATGATTCTCTGCCCGAGCGCATGGAAGCAGCCATTCGTGTTGACAACAGTTTCACATGCTTCTGAAAAGACCTTGCATTTTTTTTGTTGTGAAACCGACTAGATGAAATTCTTTTCAGTAAGGCAAATAAAGACTCCTTTTGTTGCGTTCGACATGCTGAGCGTGCATTACTATCTGACCAATTTGCAACATGTGCATTTCGCGCATTTTACCTTATCATCCGTTAAACAGAACACACCAACTTACAATAAACGAAATGAAGGCAGTAATAAAAGTGAAGGCTGTTCACTATTAGTCCTTATTTCCTAAGTGGACACCGAAGAAGTCACGATTAACCATGTAAAGAAGCGCAAGAAAAAAGTTGGGCTTCTGCCGCACGCGGCGGACTTATGGTTGCTTGACGGCGGAACTTATCTCTGATCCGTCAAGGCAACTGTTTGGTCTAAGACCCTTTTCCCAAGCATCTCACCCTAGAAGAGCCGAGCACCAGGCCAGGGGAAATCTGGTACCCATTAAAGAAACCGGTGGGTACCCGGCGGCACTGGGGATCGAACCCACCACCTCCCGAATGCGAGGCGGATGCTCTACCACAAGGCCACTGCTATTTATTAGGTGAAAGGCTGTAGCCTATCGCAGCTTTTGAGCGCGAGCCAATAACCAGATGTCTACGACTAGATATCCAGACCGAAACTCACGTCAGTACATGAGCAGCCAACGCGGGGATAACTCCGACAGATTGACTCTTATTCATTCAGAGGAACCCGCGGCGGCGAACGCGGTCGAGGCGACCACCTGCGCATGAGGCGGGGTGGTCCATCCCAAAAGGGAAGCGGCGTCAAAACCAGCCACCAGATGCCACCCTCAGGAAAGTTCCCCGTCGGGTGAGCCCCCCAAAGGTAAGTTCCTTTCAAAGGTCGCTACCGCACAGCAAAACGACCGCCTTTGGCGAGAGGCTTACTTTGCCGACGCAGGGTTTGAGCTGAAGCCCTCCCCGGAACGTCACGTTTTCACACCAGGGGCGGACGGGCTCACAGCCCTTGTCGATGAGGTCCACCATAGCCTGTCGGCAAAGGCGCCCGCTTTTGGAAGGGTAGTCCCGAACTCGTGTTTCGGCTACTACTGCGCAGCATCGTGCTACGCACGTATGCTCTACATCCATCATGAAAACAAACACACACTCACCTATGATGAGAAAGTGTTTGTGCAGCGCATGATGGAGTTGAAACTCCCGCTGCCTGAGCCAATCTTCGACTTCGTGTCGGGGTTTGGCAACGTGAAGTTCCCAGACGGAACTTTACTTGAATATGAGTTGCCGCCCCGGACCTATACCCATGCAGCACCAACACATGGGTGGTTCGGCCTTATGACGGCGGACAACCATTTCATCTACAAGTCTGTCCCCTGTCTAGCAGTCTATGCTCACAGGATCTGTGCCGACCTGGCCCTCAGCACTGGAGGAGCCGAGGTGTCTTGGAACCTGCCCACAGGTATCAAACCTCAACCTCACGGCACCATCGACCCCGAACACCCCACTCGAAATCTCTTGGGGTATGACATTGCAACCACGTACCGCACTGACGCGGTTACGTTCATGCAATCCTTCGGGATCAGACTTGATCTGTTCCCCACAGAGAACAACTCCATCCCGTTCCTGCCATCCCTGCTTCAAGGCATTGCAGTCCACCTTCGGGGGACGAATGTCTTCAAGCTCATTGAGGCCGCCTACGACACTGTAGGTTCCCAGGCCCTAGTCCCGTTCCAGAGAAATGTCTCTGGAATCACAACAACCGTGCAGTCCGACAGGACTATGTTGACCGGCGATTTGGCCGCCCCTTCTGCGCAACTGGTGGATAGCAAGTTCTCCACTGCATCATCCGTGTACTTGTACCGGCTGGTCAATGAACCTATCTACCGGAAGCCCATTCCAAAAGCGACGGCGCAAAGTGCGTCAATCACAGATTTGCCAGCCGCCCCTGCTCCGGACGCGACGACGGAAGAGATAGACGAATATCTAAGGAAAATGTCGCTCTTCCAATCCCTGGTTCAAGCCAGAGAGAGCCAGGCTTCTGCCAGTGCAGCGACTTCTCCCAGCGACATACGTGTCGACTGGTGGTGCCCATACACCTTTGGGTCCTTTGAGAAGGTCCCTGCTTCCTGGCAAGCGACCCGAAATCGTCTGCGTGAAAAGGAGCTCAAAGGACTGAACAACGAGTCCTTCCTAACAGCGGCGTACAGTCTGAGTGTGCGGCTCAGTACTGTTGTAGGTCTGTTGTAAGAATGATGCTGTGCCTTCTGTGTTCCCAAACTGTCCAAAATACTTGTCCTCAACGCCAGGACGGAGTGATCGCCAGAGACAAAAAAAGCAAGAAGGGAAAATGCTGCTTTGCAGGAGGCCATGAGAAAGTCACTTGAGTCTAATGAACTTGAACAGAAAAAAAAAAAGTTTCATCTTATGAGGACTTCAAACCTAAGCTGCCTGGGATCTGCAACACGAAATTCTGGACCATTTCTGTCGATGAGAAGTGCATTAAGTTCCTTGTCATCAAGAATGATACTTCACCTAATTTGAAATGCGCCTCGGGAATTCTCCCTGATCTGTCACTTTCTGTTTTCCTCAACGGAGTGAAGCTTCTGTCGCTTCCTTCGGGCAGGATTCTGCCAATTCAAGTATGTGACACCTCCAGCCTGTCCTTGCTGCTAGACGAACTTGAGAAAGGCTTGTGTAATATACCTGAGGAGACGAAAGAGCCGAAACATACTACCGTATTTTCCGGTGTATAAGACGCACCCCTGTATAAGACGCACATGCCATATATGCAGGGTGTCATTGAAAAAGTTGGTATATAAGACGCAGCCGTGTATAAGACGCACCCCAATTTAGCCAGTTAGGCTAGTGAGGCTTAATTGAACACGCTTTCGTGACTATCACGAAATTGACCGTACCGGTGAGAAATTCTTAAGCAACGCTAAGTGATCGAAAAAGGCAATACTCACGCCATACCCGCCCACGTTTTATAAAAAAGAAACAACGAAAGAGCTCTCCCATATGTCCATAACAACATTTTATTTCTACTTAAAACCTTCGAAGTCTTCTTCTTCGAATGTGCTATCAAAAAGTTCGCCCATTTCTGGAGGCAACGCGGCTGTCACATTCTCTTCTCACTACATACACGGAGCAAAGAAAGTTGCAAAGGGTGGCTAAAAAAGAACGCCAGCTTGTCTTGGCTTGTCCTGACAATTGCGAGAAGCGTGTTTGTCGCCATCTTTTGGCATTTCACAGTACATTTGCTTGCGGCCTCCGAAACGGTGCGTGTTTGTGATCCAGAAAGTCGTCATCCCCGTCGTTTCATGATAAAGTTCACTTAAAAAAAAGTGGCGCATGGCGGTCCACGAATTGAAGTATTAACCGTGTTACAACCGCGTCACTGGTAGTAATATTTTTTCGATGAAAAAAAACTTGAACAAGACCCTGAGTAATTTCTTATTTTGCAAAAAAAGGAAAAGTTAGCGTATAAGACGCACCCTTGTATAGGACACATCAGCAAGATTTTTGAAAAAAAGCCGCGTCTTATGCACCGGAAAATACGGTAATTGCAGTTTGTCAGTTCACTGTCTGCAGTCCTCATTGAGGACAGTGATAAGACGAAAGAACACTCTGCTTTGCTGAAATTTCTGGTTGAGCAGATAGATCTCGTGAAACAGCCTGTGTATAGTGCAGAGCTGTTCGTATTCGCCAGTATTTTGAATTCAATTTCTCCTCACGCATATCACTTCACAAGAGCTGCATCAAGAATCGTTCTGCCCCATCCTTCCACACTGCGCCGTTCTTGCTCAAATTAAAAAGCTGACCCTCTTCTGGTGCATAATCAACCGCACTGCCTCTCCTACATCCGAGAACGAGTCAAATCAATGAAAGGCCACGAGAAGACAATGACCCTGGTGATCGATGAGATCCACATAAAACCGTAGTATTTGTACCTTGTTGTGTATTTTTGTAATGCAGTTTCGTGGACTACAACACCCTTTCTTTCTAGGAAGCTGAGGCAATCTGGATCTGCAACAAAATCTAAAGGAGTGGAGTGGCAATTTTACTGGCAGCTCCACTCCTTTCTTGGCACACTGCCAGTAAACGACAGTGCTCTAGTGCAGGAGAGCGTGGAGGTAGTCTTTTGTTGTTATCCCTAGCACAGGCTAGCCTGACAGAAGTGCAGTGAATGCTCTGTGCCTGCTTTCCATTCCAATGTGCAAATGCCTTTTAGAAACTAATACATAGTCTTTCAGAAATACCATGGAAAAAGGAATAAACAGAGTCGAAAGCAATATCATGCATGCAAACATGCCTTTGTTTTTCCATATGTGTTGTACGGTATCGGGGCTTGCAAGGATACAAGGAGGGCTAATTGATGTCCTTCTAGTTTACATCGGAGCACTACACGACACCAAAAGCAAACGGCACAAACAATGCGAAGACCTACGTCACTCAGAACTTGACGTGTTTTTATTAATGAGATGAGTGCGCTCAAAAGAGATAAGCATATGAACATATAACAGCAAAATATATACCAGCAAGGATACATGGAAGAAATCGTACTTGTCTAAAACCCAACAAAAACACTGATAACCAAAGTGTCAAATCAACAGGTGATGAGGAGGACCTTGAGCATAGTTCTGTAAAGTGCTTTGAATACCTCCTTACAAAACGGTTTTTTCCCTTGAACATCATCACACAGAATATAGAACTGAGCCTGTAGGCACAATGTGCAATGCACCTCGGAATGTGACGCCCGAGACCCTTTCAGAGAGGCTTCCTATATGCTCTTTGAGGAGAACAGTTGAAGTACAAGAAATTCACTCCGGGGATGGGACAGCGCACTACCGACATATGAGCAGCATATGTAGCAGCAGGTCACAATGAAGTAATCTGGGTCACGACAATTCATTTTTGCATAACATGCGGCAGCCGTGTTGTGTTCAGTGTAAAACTGTTATGGTATTCCAGCACAAGGATTTGCTCACATTCAAATATTAATAGAGATGTTCTACAGAAGGACAAGAGGCAATGAAAAAATTGTACGCCGTAACACAGAGTTTGTTTTCACAAATGAGTAGGAAGCTCTTGTATCCTCCTTCGATTTCTTCGATTCCCATGGTTTTCTAGTCTGTGATCGAGGCTTTACTTGCCTACTAGCCATCATATGTAGTTTAGTGGCTGACATATCTGTGCCATTTTCTATCTTTTTTTTGCTCCATTCACAGATGCCAGACGATCCACAAGAAAATGGAGACGAGGTTGTATACCCTGAATTCAGCCAGCCAAACTCGCACCTTACATCCGAGCAGTCTCCCCGGAACAGCCTACTGAGAGTAGGGCAGGCAGCGAGCAAGCCGGCAGGGAGCAGGGGCCGAGTGGAAGAAGCAATGCCAACATTCGCAGAAAGCGGCCTTCCAGCTCACTGCTTCGTGAACTCATGGCCGTGCATGAGAAGGCCGAGGAACGCGCAGCCAAGGCTGTGAAGGAAAGCAGCGAGCTACGAAGGCAGCTCATCCAGCTCCAGAGAGAGAGCAATGAAGTTCAGAGAGGGATGCTACAAGTGGTGAAGCAGTATTTCGCCTCAAAGGAATGTACAGAATAATTTATTCTGTCTTCTGTGTATTCAGGAGCGCAGACCTTTGGGCTAGTTGGTTCATAGCAGACACGTACAAGCGCAAAAAAACACGGAAAGAGAAACAGACTTGGACAACACGAGCGCTTACTTCCAGCTGAAGATTTATTGACCCACGAGCACAATTATATACACCTTGCTGCATGACGGCGAACTGATAGCCCTGCCGACATCACGTGGCCGCTCCCAAAAACATCATTTCCTTTTTAGTCAGTGTGACAGATGGTGCGCTCACGCAGGATCCTGCGTCAGCGCAAGACTTTGCCCATTTCACAAACTACATCATGATTTCCCACATTTACGTGAGAACCTTATTCTGCCCCCTTGAGATCCTCCCGACGTTTGCTTGATTGCAACAGTGTTCAGCACATTCATGGTACCACCAACACTTTCAATAATTCCTTTTTGCCAACTGTTTTTTCCGAGTAGAAGGTACTTCCTCATGGTATTGCCAATGAAATCAACTCAGTAAAATTTAAACACTTATTGATCACTTATTTCTTGCCTCAATTCCTGTAGAGAGCCTTTTTATTTACCGATTTATTGCCTCGTTAATTTCAATGCATTTACTCTATTTGTTTGTGCTTGCCACTTATATTTCTGTTCTACCTTTGTCACCCGTTATTACCATTTGTCCCCCCCCCCCCCCCCCCTTAAGTAATACCCCAATGGGGCCTTTAAGAGAAAGTCAATGATAATGATGATGATTCAGGCCGTCCCTCAGAACAGCAGCTTGCTGTTATGAACTGCAGCAAGACTGAATTAAGCAAGACTGCAAATCTGTTCAGTCTGTATATGATTCTCTGCCCGAGCGCATGGAAGCAGCCATTCGTGTTGACAACAGTTTCACATGCTTCTGAAAAAGACTTTACTCTTGCACCTTGCATTTTTTTTGTTGTGAAACCAACTAGACAAAATTCTTTTTAGTAAGGCAAATAAAGACTGCTTTTGTTGCATTCGACATGCTGAGCGTGCATTACTATCTGACCAATTTGCAACATGTGCATTTCGCACATTTTACCTCATCATCCGTTAAACAGAACACACCAACTTACAATAAACGTAATGAAGGCAGTAATAAAAGTGAAGGCTGTTCACTATTAGTCCTTATTTCCTAAGCGGACACCGAAGAAGTCACGATAAACCATGTAAAGAAGCGCAAGAAAAAAGTTGGGCTTCTGCCGCACGAGGCGGACTTATGGTTGCTTGACGGCGGAACTTATCTCTGATCCGTCAAGGCAACTGTTTGGTCTAAGACCCTTTTCCCAAGCATTTCACCCTAGAAGAGCCGAGCACCAGGCCAGGGGAAATCTTGTACCCATTAAAGAAACCGGTGGGTACCCGGCGGCACTGGGGATCGAACCCAGCACCTCCCGAATGCGAGGCGGATGCTCTACCACAAGGCCACTGCTATTTATTAGGTGAAAGGCTGTAGCCTATCGCAGCTTTTGAGCGCGAGCCAATAACCAGATGTCTACGACTAGATATCCAGACCGAAACTCACGTCAGTACATGAGCAGCCAACGCGGGGATAACTCCGACAGATTGACTCTTACTCATTCGGAGGAACCCGCGGCGGCGAACGCGGTCGAGGCGACCACCTGCGCATGAGGCGGGGTGGTCCATCCCAAAAGGGAAGCGGTGTCAGAACCAGCCACCAGATGCTAGCCTCAGGAAAGTTCCCCGTCGGGTGAGCCCCCCAAAGGTAAGTTCCTTTCAAAGGTCGGCACCGCACAGCAAAACGATCGCCTTTGGCGAGAGGCTTACTTTGCCGTCGCAGGGTTTGAGCTGAAGCCCTCCCCGGAACGTCACGTTTTCACACCAGGGGCGGACGGGCTCACAGCCCTTGTCGATGAGGTCCACCATAGCCTGTCGGCAAAGGCGCACGCTTTTGGAAGGGTAGTCCCGAACTCGTGTTTCGGCTACTACTGCGCAGCATCGTGCTACGCACGTATGCTCTACATCCATCATGAAAACAAACACACACTCACCTATGATGAGAAAGTGTTTGTGCAGCGCATGATGGAGTTGAAACTCCCGCTGCCTGAGCCAATCTTCGACTTCGTGTCGGGGTTTGGCAACGTGAAGTTCCCAGACGGAACTTTACTTGAATATGAGTTGCCGCCCCGGACCTATACCTATGCAGCACCAACGCATGGGTGGTTCGGCCTTATGACGGCAGACAACCATTTCATCTACAAGTCTGTCCCCTGTCTAGCAGTCTATGCTCACAGGATCTGTGCCGACCTGGCCCTCAGCACTGGAGGAGCCGAGGTGTCTTGGAACCTGCCCACAGGTATCAAACCTGAACCTCACGGCACCATCGACCCCGAACACCCCACTCGAAATCTCTTGGGGTATGACATTGCAACCACGTACCGCACTGACACGGTTACGTTCAAGCAATCCTTCGGGATCAGACTTGATCTGTTCCCCACAGAGAACAACTCCATCCCGTTCCTGCCATCCCTGCTTCAAGGCATTGCAGTCCCCCTTCGGGGGACGAATGTCTTCAAGCTCATTGAGGCCGCCTACGACACTGTAGGTTCCCAGGCACTAGTCCCGTTCCAGAGAAATGTCTCTGGAATCACAACAACCGTGCAGTCCGACAGGACTATGTTGACCGGCGACTTGGTCGCCCCTTCTGCGCAACTGGTGGATAGCAAGTTCTCCACTGCATCATCCGTGTACTTGTACCGGCTGGTCAATGAACCTATCTACCGGAAGCCCATTCCAAAAGCGACGGCGCAAAGTGCGTCAATCACAGATTTGCCAGCCGCCCCTGCTCTGGACGCGACGACAGAAGAGATAGACGAATATCTCAGGAAAATGTCGCTCTTCCAATCCCTGGTTCGAGCCAGAGAGAGCCAGCAACTTCTCCCAGTGACATACGTGTCGACTGGTGGTGCCCATACACCTTTGGGTCCTTGCTTCCTGGCAAGCGACCCGAAATCATCTGCGTGAAAAGGAGCTCAAAGGACTGAACAACGAGTCCTTCCTAACAGCGGCGTACAGTCTGAGTGTGCGGCTCAGTACTGTTGTAGGTCTGTTGTAGGTGGTCCCGGGGCCTAGAGCGCATAGTTGGAGACGCGAGTTACTGCAGCGGCGGCCGGACGGGCTAATCGTGTGGTGGCCAGCGGTGGTCCGGAGTCGTGGAAGTTGGAGGTTTTATTTTTAGTTAAAGCGGAGAGGCTGAAATCATTTGGCATATGCAAATCAGTGTGTACATATTGTAATAAACAATTTCTTGATGGAAGCCTTCCAAGTGCTAAACTCACCTGTCGCGAAGTACGTCCCCAGGGTCACTCACGAGACCCACCCTCTACCACTCCACATCAACATCAAGGAGAACAACAACATCAATCAGCGAGAGAGAGAAGAGAGGGAAACAAATTCATGACTGGCGCAGCTGACAGGATTCGAGACAAGGGACCGCTGCTTTGCGACGGGAACGAAGAAGACAGAGGCAACTCAGGTCGAGAAGACGTCAAGTTGGTGAGCCCACAAGGAACGTTTGCCCTTGGGTGGCAAAGAGGAGGGGAAAACCAGACATCAAGAAAGAAGAGCGAAGGCACAAGAGACAGCAGACGGATCTTCGCCGATCATCGCAGCTTCGACACCGATGTAGGTGGGGAGAGGAATCGTGGACACCAACCGAGGAAACGAAGACGGACTTTATTTGAAGGGGACTTGAAAGTGTGGCGCCGTTGCGCAACAGGACTGGTGGCGTGTCAGCGCAAGGTTCATTGTGAGAGAACTCTGGAACCTGGCCTGACTGACGATCTTTGAAGTGAAGGTGGCGAAAGAAAAACGGTGAGCGAACAGCGCTGCTCTCAACGTTGTGCTCTTTATGCTCACGAGGGGAAAGAGTACACTACTGTCGCCAGAGATGGATGGCAGCACGACTGGGGGGAATGAGCGAGACAAGCACGGAAAACGGCCCATCTGGACCCAAAATGCAAATTGAAATGGAAATTGAGAAAATGAGATTAGAGGGGGCCAAAATTGAATTTGAGATAGAGAAATTATGCAGACAAGGCACAGCTGATCTGTCAGAAGGGAAACCATTCGGGGCTGGCGTTCCGTGCATGAATACGGCCAGTGGTGAAGGATGTAGAAGAGAGGAGGTGGCTGGGACGTTACCACTCCACAGGGAAGAACAGAGGGAGGTGAAGTATGCGCCATTTAAAGCACATACGACGGCACGCCAGTGTTACCGTTGTGACCGACCAGGTCACCTGCCTAGGGAGTGTCGTGAAACAGAAGTAACGAGCGGAAACAGAGATACAGGTGTTCATAACGTTGCTACGGAGGGGCATCCTGCCGACAGGGAATGGGAGCAGGATAAGGGAAGGAACACTGCGTCGCTTCTCAGTTACCACTGTGGCCGTTTAGGGCATATGAACGGGGAGTGCCAAGAGACAGGCAAGGAGAATTGCCGCCACAGGGATAGAGGTGAACACACACGATGCTGAAATCCTGTGCCAGGGTCAGGAGCCAAAAGCGAGCACTCAGCAGGCGGAGACACATAAGGTGGGTGATATTTCTCTCTGTTCGGGCGAATCAGTCATTTTGGCGCGACTGGATTCGGGCGCGGACATCTCGGTGGTCAGGAGGTCACTCCTGCCGCAGGAAATGGTAGATAAGCAAGGCAAAGTGGCATTGAAGGGAGCCTTCGGGCACCAGAGTGAGGCTGAGCTCGCATGTGTGCCGCTGAGAGTTGATCGGGGGGGGGGGGGGGGTCTCACGCGTTGCCGTCTTGCGCACCGTGACAGAGGAGCTGGAGAGTGAAATTGACTGCTTGGTGACAGTGAATGACTATAATGAACTGGTCAAGCAGAAGCAACCCCTGAGCACGAAGCATGAGAGCAGCGATGTTCGATGCTCACCTTGGTGGACTGTTGTTGTGGCTGCTTTCCTTTTTATTTGCATGCATGCTTTTTGTATCATTAACCTTCACTTGAAACATGTAATCCTGTGGCGTATGGCGTGGTGTGTAGAAGTGTACCTAGCTTTCATGCACTTGCATGCCTGTATTCTTTTTCGGAGTGTGTCTCGGGGGGAAGATTTAGTGCATTCTCGCACTAGAGAGAGGGGCGGCGGCTTGAGGCAGCCTAAAGGAGAAGCATACTTTGTCCGGAACTGGCGAAAAAAAAAAAAAGGGGGTCGGGGGAAAGAAGGGAGAAGAAGCGGGGAGGTGTCAAGCCGCAACTAGCCTGCATCGTGGTAAAGTGTGAGGAGTGCCGCCGAAGGGGAGCAGGGGAATGCGCAGACAAAAGGAGAAGGACTGAAAACGGCATCGCGTGCGAGTGTCGTGCTTCTCGGCCCCAGCGAGTGGGGAATGGTTTCTTCTCGGAAGTCGGTTCGAAACACGAGACGACCACAGGACGGCTGGGAGGGACTGGCGCTGTGCTTGTTTTCGTTCTTGCTAGCTGGCCAGAGCGGCTAACAGTGGAGCATGTGTTTTAAATTGTGTTTGTTTCTTCTTCTTGTAATAGCTTCTAGTTAGCCACGGCGGCTTACAGCGAGGCGTGTGTTTTATGATGTGTACTTGTCTTTTGCGTTGTAAACTCTTATGTCCAAACGATGGCGGGAAAGTCGTCTACTGGCTAAAGAGTAAGTTTTGGCGGGAGGATTGTCTATTGGCTGAGGATGGAGTTTTTGGTGGGAGTGTAACGAGATGGGTGCGCGCGAAGGAGAGCGCCGAGGTTGGGTGTGTGGCAGCCGGACAGATCGGTCGTGTGCGGCCGGTAATGGTCCTGGGGCCGAGAGCGTTGAATACACTGTTCAACGAATCTTCTCAAGACGGAAGCGTGCTCGGTTGTCGGATTTTGGGCCTTGGCACGCTGTTCCACTTCATCAAAACACAGTTTGCTTGTTTCCACAGTGGAAACTGTGACTAAGTAAGTTTGAGTGAGATAGCACATACAAGGATTGGTTTGTGTTCTGAGATTAGTTTCAAGTGCACTGCATGTTGCACCGAGGAAAAAATGTGAACCAGAAATCCCCTAAAAGAGCGGCCCCACATTTGTGACATAAATATGCGATTGGCATATACGCTCTGTGCAGTTGGTAAAGGACATGATAACGGTGAGCTTGTGACAGCAATTTTGGATTTGCCCCCTCCTGTGTCGAATTTTGAGACCTACATCAATGCAATGTGGTCTGCAACAAGCACGGTTGCTGAAGAAAGTATGAATGATGCTGCAAGTGAAGTGAGAAGTTTGTGTAGAGAACTTGGTGAGAACAGCCAGTAGTAACAGTTGATGCAACATGGATGAAGAGAGGCTGCTCATCAAAATATGACGCAGTGGCCGTGATGTCTGCAGACAACGGCAAGGTACTTGAAAGATCAATTCTGAGCAAGCATTGCCAAACCTGTGCAAAGGGCGAAGCCAAACAGCACTGCTGCACAGCTAATTACAAAGGGCCTTCAGGTGGAATGGAGCCTGCTGGTGCAGTGGAGAAATATTAAATCGTTCCCTTCACCAAAGGCGGCAGAAAGTTAGATGGGTGGATGAGATTAAGAAGTTTGCGGGGATACGGTGGCCGCAACTGGCGAAGGACAGGGTCAATTGGAGAGACATGGGAGAGGTCTTTGCCATGCAGTGGGCGCCGTCAGACTGATGCTGAAGATGATGATGACACCAGCTACATTGGCGATGGGGATTATAGAGCTTACAGAGCTGTCTGTGAGTCAAAGCCCTATGAAGAGGTCACTGAAAAGCTGGAGTGTGTGGGTCACATTCAGAAGCGCCTTGGCACTAGAATGCGGGCACTAAAAAAAAAAGAACAAAAGGCACAGAGTTATCTGATGGCTTAACCCTAGGAGGAAAAGGTCGACTTACTATTATGAAAAAGCCATCCGTGAAAATACAGAAAATGTGCAAGCGATGAAGAGAGCTGTTTGGGCAACTTACTTTCATCAGTTATGTACAGATGAAAGCCCTCAGCACGGAGTCTGCCCTAAGGGCGAAGACAGCTGGTGTGGGTAGAACCTGAGCCTTGTAGCAGGCAATCATTATGTGCATAAAAAGCGTCTGCCAAAAGCTGTGATGGACGCTGCGAAAACCATTTACTGCGACCTTGCATATCCCACACTGTTTTCAAGAAGCTCTCAATGCGGCACTAAACCAATTAGGAATTTGGGTGAGGTGCCCTAAAACCACTTTTGTCAGTCTCAAAACAGTTGAGACAGCTGTCGATGATGTAAGTGCATGCTTTAATAATGAAAATGTAGCACGAGTAAGGGTGCTGATACATTGGGAGCCACCCCTGGACCTCTGTGTGTGTCAACGCTAGCGTCTATAGACAGACGGCAGGTCCAAAAAAGTAATTTCAAGCTGAGCTCTGAAGCGAAACAGGAAAGAAAGGAAACAAAGAGAAAGGGCATGGCGATGCTGCCACTTCAAAAGACTACAGCCCAGGGAATTTTTGAAGAATAAAAATGTTTTCAGACTTTACTGGCGTTTTTCTCAAAACAACATTTTTGGAAGTTTGTGTACCTTTTTCTTGGGAAGTATAGGTCATAAGCAAACAAAAATTCTCTGATGTGTCAATTAGTGGCAGTTACACAACATGAACTAAAATTAATACTAGCCTAGGAGCATTTTTATTTTTTACAGCATAAAAAGATCAGTCATAACTGGCAATTTTCATGCATCGACAAAAAGAAAAAAACGTAACAGATATAGTTTTTGTTGTAGGCGCATAATTCTAGTTCCACTTTTGTGAAGTGTTTGTTGCTACCTTTGTACAAAATTGGAACACTCTGCAGATAGTAGATCTTAAAGAAAAGGTACATATGTAGAAAAAAAAAAGTAAAAATACTACTTCAAAATTTAAAACTAATTTTTAACTCTAATGCAAGCTGCATCTACCTTTAATTTTCCTTGCAAATTTTATGACCACAGTTTTTATTACTACTGCTGCACAGCCAAATTTTTAAACTCGATTTCAAAGTCTCACCCCACCGGCGGTGACCGGCGGTAACGAGGCAAAAATTCTGTGAAAAGAACAAGTAGAGCTTGCAGACAACCACGCAGTAGCAGAAAAACCATTCCACTTTCTCGGCAAAAAACTGAGCAGAGCGCCAGCTCTAAGGTATGAGTACAGTGCTGAAATGCGTCGTCTGGTTGCTGAAGGCATAGCCGAGGTTGTTCTTAATGATGCTTTTAGCAACAGTCAGCATAGTTACTACACGTCCCATCAGCCTGTGCTTCATGAGAGCAGCAGCACAACACAGCTAAGAATCGTACTTGATGCATCATCTCATGGCTTGGGAGCAAAATCTCTAAATGAAAACTCAGAGCCTGGACCGAACCTGAACCCAGATCTAGCTCCCGACGGCATCAAATAGCTCCGGTGATGGATGCGAAGGAGAAATTTCTGCAAATAAGGGCAGCACCAGAGGAGAGAAATGCATTGAAATTTTTGTCGCATGAAAGCAGTCCTGAAGCTGACAAACCACTAGCAAAGACCACAGTGTTAAGAATGGCGCGAGTACCATTTGGAGTTGCTTCAAGTCCCTTTCTTTTGGCAGCAAGGCTACGGGATCACCTTTCAAAATGTAAAATACCAGTCCCTGACACAACAGAACTTCTAAAAGGGAGTATTTACGTTGGCAATTTACTATGTGGTGCAGCCAATCACGAAGATGTAGCTTGTGACATCGAGAGGTCCGCACTCACCATTGTTGCTTGAGCACTAAACTGCTTGCTTTCCAATGAAAAGAAAATTAAATTACAAATTTTGTACTGAATGAAATGCGCTCATATTTTGGACAACCGCTGCGTAGTGCACAGGCAACAACCTTCCATTAGAAGAGTACTGCTGCATTTTTTTTTTTCACTGCCCAATATTTTGGTTAAAGAGATTCCTGATGTGTTCCCAACACTTGTGCAAAAAGCATCTTTGGAATTGAAGTGTACAAACAAACGTTACTCCACTTAGAAAACTGACAATAAAAAAATTATGACGTGCACTTGAGTCTCCTTCTGTGTGGAAATGTGAAAGCTGTGCGTGGTCCACCATCTCAATTTGCATCTTGGGGCATGGCTAAGTGGCCGAGCTGGCATCAGCTGCTTTACTACACGCGCACCATCTGGTGGGACAGCGTCGTACATTGCGAGGGGGGTTTTAAGTGGGTGCCGCATGACAGAGCTATGACACACCAAGCAAGAGGTAAATTTACCGAAAGATATTTTGCACTCAGTTAATTGAGACACCTGTAATTTATCTGCTCATAATTACTCACATACGCCTCAGTGCATATCTAGAATATACGTTTCTAAGACAACTCAGCATTCACTGGACGCACCTTTATTCAGCTGCAAACAACGAACGATTGTGGTGCGTCCCCGTCTTGCAGGCCGCAGGTCCGAGTTCGATACCTGCCTAACCTCAATTTTCTTATTTTTTTTCACTGACAGTTCGTGCCAAGTTGGATTCTGGATTTGATAGTGGATTATGGTTTGGCTTGTTAGATTATGGATTTAATTATGGATTGGCTTGTTGGATGGCTATGGATTGGATTGTAGATTGGCTATGGATTCGTGAAAGCGTGACACATCCTGTAAATTCCACTCATGAGCCTTAAAAGGCTTTCGCCTTAAAATATATGATGAACTCTCATTTCACTCAAACAGTGCCATCTGGTGCTACCATTGAGAGCCACACCTAACACACATGAAGTCGAAGCTTCCATGCAATTGTTGCTTTGCCACGGCAGCCCGGCTGCACATTTTGACGCCGTCCTTGGTCCATGTACACGTCGCAGACGGGGCAGGGACAACTAACACAACAGACTCCTGAGCATGCATGTCCCCCACATAACACGGGCTTGTGCTAGACCAATGCAGACGGGTCCACTACCCTTTGCTGAGCCTGTCTGCTCCCACTCTAAACGGAGGAAGCGCACAAAATGATACCCCGCATTTGCCAAATCTTGAGCCCCATTACAAACACTGCGCCAATCCCCCAATCTCACGACAGCCTACAGCCCAGCCATAGTCCCCCAAAGCGTGCATGTGGACATACACGCACAAAGCAGACTAAGCACAGACTAAGCAGGTGCTGGTAGAGCTAAGGGCAGTTATGGGCCCCATAGCCATATAGGTATACAACCACATCCTAACTGAAGAATTTATGCGCCTACACAGATGGGTGCAAGAACCCACTTTTGGCCGTGACTTGAGCAAACGTGCAAGGCATATGTGTCTGCCAGTTGGCACACGGAACAGGTGGTGCAGCTCAAAAACATTCAGACTCCACCGGGAGGCAGAAAGGACATGCTACTTACCTTGACGTTGTTTGGGTCAGTTGCGATCTCCCCATTGATTCCCCACAGGTCTTTGCTTTCAAACGACAATCCTGTGCAGCACTAGGACATGGTCGACTGGCAGCGCGAATCTGCAGAGAGAGAGACATAAACGAGTGAATCGGAGAGGGGTTCCCAGCAGGTGCTCTCCTCAGACGGGGACAGGGCACCGCAGCTTGCTGGTTACATTTTAATTGGTTTTTGAGGAAACGTTGCAGTATCTGTCTCTCATATCTTGGCAGACACCTGAACCGCGCCGTAAGGGACGGGAGGAAGGTGGGAGTGAAAGAAGATAGAGAGAAAGAGATGCCGCAGTGGAGGTGCAGTGGAGGTCTCCGGAATAATTTCGTCCACCTGGGGATCTTTAACGTGCACTGACATCGCACAGCACATGGGCGCCTCTTGCGTTTCTTACCCATCAAAACGCCGCTGCCGTGGTAGGGTTCGAACCCGAGTACTCTGGCTCGGAAGACGAGCGCCTTACCACTGAGCCACGCGGTTGGTTTCATTCATGATGATACTAGTGGGCAATCAGCTTCATCAAAATGAAACTTCAGGTGCTGAGCCAACGAATCTGAAAGTTGCAGAATGCCCAGAGCAAAAACACAAAGGAAAAACACTAGGTGTAACCGCTGCAGAAATGCATTCCTAGGGATAACCCATGGAAGCCCCTGTATTACATCCATGTCACCATCTTTTTCTCGCTTCTTCCTCTTCTCGCATGCTCACCTATATAACACGTAAAAACTATCACCCTAGAGAGTCCCACCTATGCAGCCATGTGCGCATACAGTGCGTGTCTTTTAACCCCAAGACATGGGTACTGCTTACCGTTGTTGCCCAGGTGAGCTTTGCACCTGGACTGTTATGCAGGCGAGTTCTGCACTGATGACACAAAAGAGTTGCCAAGAAATGGGGACAAAAAGTCAATGAAAGATCTGGCTACGCCACCACAGAGATCTCGAGCCATGTTTCATCATCATCAGCCTGGCTACGCCCACTGCAGGGCAAAGGCCTCTCCCATGTCTCTCCAATTAACCCTGTCCTTCGCCAGTTGCCGCCACTGTATCCCCGCAAACTTCTTAATCTCATCCGCCCACCTAACTTTCTGCCGTCCCCTGCTACGTTTGCTTTCTCTTGGAATCCACTCCGTTACCCTTAAGGACCAGCGGTTATCTTGCCTTCGCATTACATGCCCTGCCCAAGCCCATTTCTTCCTCTTGATTTCAACTAAGATATCATTAACCTGTGTTTGTTCTCTCACCCACTCCGCCTGCTTCCGATCTCTTAACTTTACACCATGTTTAAAGCAGCATCAAAATGTAGCATTCCAGCAGCTCCACATACGCTCAACTGATGGCAGCATTATGCCTCCAATGAACAACTACTCAAAAATGCGACACATTTAATGCCACTCGTTAATTGTCCCGCAACACGTGCCAAAATAAATGTTCAGTGAAAGTTTCTTCTTCAGAACATTCACACCAACGTAATGACACGACTGATCAGCAACAGAGTTACCAACCAGTGACCGTAATGGCTTTTCTGTGGACTCAAAAAATGCGAGGTGAAGGCCACGAATGCATTTCTGCATTATGAAACAACTACACAGGTGATTACGGTAGCCACAGCCTTACAGCCGAAGTGCTTTGCACAATCTGAAGCATCCATTGCAGTAGTATATTTGTGGACCTGGTGGTGGTATGGCAAGCAGTTCTGGCAAGTACATGTGTTTCTGTTTTCAGTTGCTGCTGCCTAACCCCCAGCACTTGTATTCTTTCTTGGCTGCCGCATTCTTTGAGAATTCTGTAGCAACTATCTGGCTATGTCGAGACAATAACACACAAGAAATGCGCACTAAATGCTTAAGGCCTTAGGTTTGTTATTACCATTATTTTCGGAGTTGGTGCTACACGTCCACATTTAATGCCATTATACGAAAGTCACGATGATGACAACGTTTGCAAGGCAGTCAGAAATTTCACCCTTATAGACCAGATTTTTTTACCCTCGCACGCAGGCTGCGGGCGCGCTCCTACTCTCGACACCAGTCGCCATCTGTCGGCGCGCGCGGCCCGAGGGACTGCGGGTCGCGCCGGCGCCGCGCGTAGAACGCATGTTTACGTGTTCGCTTCTGCCGTTGCTATGCTTCATCAGCTAACGTATGAGGGTGTGTGCTGTGCGTCACTACTCACATTTTCCCTCTTCCAGACAGTACTGCGGTTATCTTGCGCGCAGTTACTCGTTAACGTGACATCCGAGGGTAGTCGACCAGGTAGTGTACGGACTGGAAACCGGCACTTCTAAGCAGATTTCTGCGCTGTCGTGTCGTTTGTTGTCGCCGTTTACGTGCGATATCATCTATGATAATTTTATGCATCAGAATGTAGATCTACTGATTTGACTCAGTGGAGTATAGTAACTGGATAGGCGAGCTGCAGACTGAAGGTTGTCCCGACGGAGCGCGTGTTTTCGATCACCAGTACGTGTTCGGCATCCTTGCGCTGAGCTTGCTCTTGTTCCCATTAAACACATTTCATGACACGATTGTAAGCACGACCGCTACCGATTTCAGCTGCTTTTTCCGCACGCATGTCAGAGGGATCTGGGGGGTAAAGGTTTATCTATAGTATCTTTCTGCTGTTGGTATCTACACTAGTTTGGTTTGGTTTATTAAGGTTTTACGTCCCAAAGCGACTCAGGCTATCAGGGACGCCGTAGTGAAGGGCTCCGGAAATTTCGACCACCTGGGGTTCTTTAACGTGCACTGACATCGCACAGTACACGGGCCTCTAGTATTTCGCCTCCATCGAAATTCGGCCGCCGCGGCCGTGATCAAGCCCGCGTCTTTTGGGCCAGAGCCGAGAGCCGTAACCACTGAGCCACCGCAGCGGTGCGGTATCTACATTATTCATAGGAAAATATGCACGATTTCATTACATTTTCCACACTTAGCCAAACGGCTACGCAACGCTCTCACACGCGGCGAGAGCTCCTGAATAAAATAACGCGACTTCGAACCTCAGAATTAGTGAAAGCTGGATTAGCTGCTCATATCTATTCAAGCTTTGATAAATTAAGCGAAAGTACGTTTTTATGCACCAGGTTGCATAAATAAACCATGGCAAAATTTGTTTTCTGTTGGCACTGCGACGCAGTTGAGCTCACAGGGGTAATTTGTTGATAACTGGCGCGGCGACAAGAAGGCCCTGTTTGTGGAGGGGGCTTTATGGCCGGCCGGCAGGAAGGAATAAGAGTGCATGGGAATTGGAACTGCATGCTAGCCGCACATCTAATGCTTGATATTGAACAAAAATTTTCTTTGCGGTGGAGCACCAAGACGGAATTCGATATAAGCACAAGCGCGTTTTAATCTGAATGTCAAACTAAATGTCATTAAAATACGTCAGTGTTATCGCTTTGATAACGTAAATACTTCCTGCAACACAGCCACGCAGCGGAAGTATGCTCGACAATGTTTTTTTAGCGCCCGAAGCGCGGCTATATGCAGGCGCGGCCGCGGAACTGCCGCAGCCCCGCAGTCCCCAAAGAAACGCCCGCACCGCGGCGCGCCAGTCGGCGCAAAATGGCCGCGCCCGGGAGAGGCTCAAAAATCTGGTCTATACAGACACTGTTAATGAGCACAATAGCTCTCGAATGTTGTCGAAATGTAATATAAAAATTATTTTGCAAAAAACATCGCTGTTCTTGCTTGACAGGTCGCCAAAAGTAGCCACATTCTTGCGGGTTAGCACACAAGCCGGGAGTATCTGTCAGAAGTTCCGGTAAAAATGGCGCCCTTCACATCAAACATGCAGTAAAGATACCTCACCTGACTGAAAGTTATGAAATAACCATTCGCTACAGGTTAGGAAGTTGCTGCCAACAAAGCTGCATGCTTTTCTGCATGTGGAATGGGAACGAGAGTACCCGTTGTTCAGGCAAATGAGTTGTGGCTAACTCAGTAGGTCGCGAATGGTAGTAAGGCTAATGCCATTAAATTTTCACACGTGGCACCACACAAATGCCATTAAACCTTAAGGCAGTAAGCACTTACTGGCATTAAATTTGCCCACGTGGCACGGATATAATACAGGACCGGAAACAGAAACAAAGGCAGAACGTAAGCTAATAAATATATTAGCCTGACAACACGAATCAGTCAAAAGCTGTCAGCCCTCAATTCAAGAATAACTTCACACCATTCATGATCTCAAGAAAAATGTTGCAAATCTCAAAGTAATAATTGATAAACATGATCGCAAGAACAATAACCTCGAAAAATTATCCTGTAGGAATAACGCTACCACTCATGGCTTCGCTGTGCCATCAACTGAAACTTCTACGGAGTTGTTAGCTTCTGTAACACAGTTGGTCTTCCAAACTTGGAATCCAATGTGAGGGCATTGTATGCCACCACACACTAGGAACACGAAGTAAAGAAAAGATAAGGCCAGTAATTTTCAAGCTGCTTGATTTTACAACCAAGCTTGCCATCCCTACAAATGCCAGAAAACTCACATGATCTGATACATGCATCAATGCATTAAAGCCCTGAGGCAGCATTCTGTTGATATTCATTAACAAGCAGTCAAATCTAGATTGTAGTATGATTTCATGATAGCCAACGGTGTTCATTACACATGGTACAATGTTTGCAACACATCTGTTAAAGCTCCCTATACTGCAGTTCGAGGGACACAAAAAAAACTCATTAATGAACAGAAATTTGCATTTTTGAACACACATGCTTGAAGCTTGCTTAACAAAGCTGAAGGTTTTAATCGGCTGGGAAAAAGGAATTAAAGAAAACATTAGGAGCAATGCAAAGGGGGAAAGCAGATGGAGAGGATCAGGTTACAGCAGATCTGTTCAAGGACGGAAGGGAGATTGTGTTAGAAAAACTAGCCACCCTGTATACGCAATGCCTTATGACCTCGAGCGTACGAGAAGCTTGGAAGAACGCTAATATTCTTTTAGTTCAAAAGAAAGGAGATATCAGGGACATGAAAAATTAGACCGATCAGCTTACTGTCCGTAGCTTACAAAGTATTTACTGAGGCAATCGCCAAAAGAATTGAGACAACCTTAGACCTCAATCAACCAAATGACCATGCCAGCTTTCAAAAAAGCCTACTAAACACAAGTCCGTTATTACACTATCAATCAGGCAACAGATAAAGGCACAGAATATAAGCAACCCCTATATATAGCCTTCATAGATTATGAAAAAGCAATTGACTCAGTAGAAACCTCAGCAGTCATGCAGACAGTGCCGAATCAGTGTAAAAGAGCCATATATAAAAATATTGAAAGATAATTATAATGGTTGCAGAGCCACCACAGCCTTCCATAAGGACAGCCTTAACATTCTGATATACAAGCGTGTCAGGCAAGGAGAAACAATCTCTCCAAAGCTATTCACCACCTGTTTACGGGAGGTATTCGAGACCTGGATTGGGAACAGTTGAGGAGGAGAGTTAATGGAGAATACCTTAGTAATTTGCAATTCACTAAAGATATTTATTTATTTATTTATTTATTTCATAATACTGCAGGCCAATAGATTGGCCCATGCAGGAGGGGCTATACAAGGCATTGAAAATAACAAATACAAAGAAAATACATGGGGTTACAAACAATGAGCAGAATAACAAAATACAACGCTCATTCACTCAAGAAAATGCTTCTCAAGAGCTTTACTAAAATTTGAGGACTGGAAAATGGCCTCGGGAAGAGAGTTCCAGTCGGAAACAGTCCGCAGAAAAAAACTGTGCTTGAATGAGTCAGTCTTTGCAAAAATGGGTTCCAGCAAATGAATTCGTGAATGGTGTGTTCGGCGCGACAATTGTTTGAGAATTACAGGGCGGGGAATGTTTAGTTTATGTGTTAAAAGGTTATGCATAAACAACAGACGGGAAATTTTTCTGCGTACTTCAAGTAATGGAATATGGTTGGTTTTCATTAGCGTTGTAGGTGAGTCTAACCTCCTGTATTTGTTATAAATAAACCTAACCGCTTTCCTTTGCACCATCTCTATCTTGTATATGTCTTTCTTTATGAATGGATCCCATAATACCGAAGCGTACTCTAATTTGCCTTACTAAGTCACTCGGGGAATGAATTGCAAAGCGTGACAAATGACTTACGAGGCAAAGTAGAACGGTGGGTCTAAAAATAAATATGCAGAGCACTAAAGTAATGTTCAGGAGCCTTGGAATGGAGTGCCAGTTTATGACATCTAATGAGATGCTGCAAGTGGTAAGGGAATACGTCTACTTGGGGCAGGTAGTGACCACAGATCTAAATCACAAGAGGGAAATAATTAGAGGAATAAGAATGGAGTAGAGCGCATCTGACAGGTTCTGTCAGATCATGAATGGCACTTTACCAGCAACCATCAAGAGAAAAGTATATAACACCTGTACCTTACCGGTGGTAATCTATGGGACCGAACCATGAAGGCTAATGAAAACGGTTCAACTAAACTGAGGACAACGCAGTGAGCTATGGAAAGGAAAATTGTAGGTGTAACGTTAAGAGACATGAAGAGGGAAGTGCAGGTCAGGGATCAAACACGGGTTAACGACATGCTAGTTGAAATCAAGAGGAAGAAGTGGGCTTGGGCAGGGCATGCAATATGAAGACAAGGTAACCGCTGGTCCTTAAGAGTGATTCCAAAAAGAAGGGAAGCCCAACACGGGGCGGCAGAAAGCTAGGTGGGTGGATAAGATTACGAAGTTTGCAGGGATACGATGGCCGCAGCTGGCACAGGATAGAGATAAATGGGGAGAGTTGGGAGAGGCTATGTCCCACAGCGGATAGTCAGACTGATGATGATGGTGATGAGTAATCTGAACTCACCAGAAATATATGCTAACAAAACGAAAGCCACTCTTTTCAATCCAAGACAATTAAGCACCACTACTGTTGTCCAGGCGGTTGACTGAATTAAAAACATTGGAGTATACTTTCAGGAAAACGTATAACATAATTACATGTGTTGCATAAGTTTCCTTGAGACAATAAATAATGGCAAAGAATAATGTTTTTGAACCAATATATACCTAAGCTAGAGCAGCATATAACCTGTGCCCAGAATGATCAAAGATGAACCTAACTTAAGTAAAGCCACCCCACGTCTCTACAGTGTGTCTGAAGGTGGCTCACACACGTATCCTCATTTCAAACTATGAAATGCCTCCATTATTTCTCCCTTTATGATCTCAATGTCTAAACAAAATGCTCGCACCAGTAAAGCAAGGACTCCATCTACACTCCTAGCAACGTTCTAAAAAATGTGACAGCAGACTATAGCTCAACAATTAAGTGTTCCTTCAAGTGAAAATTTAGACATTGGGCAGAGTCACATAGTATTTTTCACAGGAAAGAGACATTTTCAACTCGTGACACATGCCAACAAGTATGACAAAAAGAGCAGCATTGTTTTCATGTCCAAACCTCTCCGGTCAAGTGTTTGTCTGCTACAGGCGTGCATATCCTCCCTACCTTGTTCCTTGGCTGAGAAAACTAGAGGGGACACTTAAGCTGCGTCATAGGGTTATGACACGAAAGCATTAATGCCCCTATACGCGGACGTGGTCATTCTCTACTTTACATGATCGCTGGGAGTCCTCGTACGAATCCTGCTTCAGCGGTGCAGCGGTTAAGCAATGCTCCACTGCACCAACAGGTGGCTTTTTCAAACACAGCCACCTTGTGAGTCACAGGTTGCTCTGCCTAATCAGTCTCTTGTGACCAATCACTTACTTAACTGCCACCTGCCCCAGAGGGCAGTTTGCATACAATCCGGTGGGCACATCACAAGGTCACGTGACTTGCCACCTAGGTTGCTCCTCTGAGGATTTTTCATCAATTTTTCGCTTACGGCCAACGACGCCCTCAACGACACTCACTCGTCTGCAATCCGGACTTAGGTGCCTTCTCTGGCCCGTGCAACAGGCTGCGTACGTACAGTCTAACCCCCACTATCCTTTATTTTTCTTTTTGGCTTGACTTTAACTTCTACTTCAGCACCTTCAGCTTTCACTCTATTCGGGAGTCTCATACACACTATGGACAAAGTCGTGTTCAATAGTCTGCTTTCTCTGACCAAGATACTTGAGCGGAAGCACAGCCTTCTTTCGTGTCAGCCATGTGCTTGCTGATGCCCGCCCGCCGCGGTGGCTCAGTGGTTACGGCGCTCAGCTGCTGGCCCGAAAGACGCGGGCTCGATCCTGGCCGCGGCGGCTGAATTTCGATGAAGGCTAAATTCTAGAGGCCCGTGTACTGTGCGATGTCAGTGCACGTTAAAGAACCCCAGGTGGTCGAAATTTCCGGAGCCCTTCACTACGACGTCCCTCATAGCCTGAGTCGCTTTGTGACGTTAACCCCCAATAAACAAACAAGCTGATGTCCGTCTTGAGACATCCCATAAGGACCCCATTTTGCTAAAGTTTTGAAGTGCTCAGACAAGCAGAGGCTGGCTCGAAGGAAGTTAGGACACAGGTTGCAAAACTGTTACCAGTTACTGACAGGCAGCTGAGAAGTGAAGCTTAATCCACCCCAATAGCTCCCGATGGCTTCCAAGGTGTCCAACACCGACACCTTTGGAGGGGGTTTTATCAAATTCCAGTAACCGTCCATGCACCAAACCACAATCCTGTCTGTCACTTTAAACTGTTTCCAGAGACTTATGCTGCTTGGAACTGGGGGTACGCAGGAACCTATACCTACATCTAAGTTTAAGGTATGTCGCCACCTTTGAAAAATCGTTTTTTTGTAAAAATGACATTTTTTTCTTTTTATATTTTGTGAATCCCCAAACATTCAAAAATCTTTTGCAGCAAGAATAATGTTCGTATCTTATTTTGTTCAAAAGATATAGCCAACTTTCGAATAGGTGGTGAACAGTTCTGAAACCGAAACTGATGTCAGAAAATGATAACTCAGCGATAATCAGCGGCGTATATTGAAAATGTTCTGTTTTGTTTTAGTCTGATATGTAAAAGATTATTCAAAGGCAATTTTAACGCTTCCTGTTTTTTAAACATTGCTTTAAATTTCCGCAAGGGGGATGCAAGACGCTACAAGTATGGCTACAAGCGTCTCGGTTGTTTACTTTGCACGCACTTCACGCTATCGCTTTGAATATTACCGGATTCGTCCTTCAATGATGGCAGCAGAAGTACAGCAGACATTTTGAAGGAAGCAGGCATCGAACCTGGCCACCACACTCTCCTAGCATGTTGCACCAGTGACCATTACCATGAGATGAAGGCCCAGCGTCAATCGATTAACGGGCGAGGCAAAACAACTCCGCAAGAAAAGACGGGCAACAACAAATGCCAAAAGAGAGCTCGTGTCAGCTAAGGAGGGCCCTAGCTATAAACCTGGAGGATTTTAACTTCCTAGGGCATGAGATCGTGTTTCTACAAGGATTGAAAATCTTTAATCTTGTTTTTCTCAAAACTTTATTTCTCGCACTTTCGTGTTGCGCAAACAGTGATAACTTCCAAATGAATACATATTTTTCAATGAAACTTTGCACGCTAGTTCCTTTGTTACTAGCCTGTGCAATGAACTAGGATAAATGAAATTGAATGGAGAGTTTTTATATAATCATGTTTTATGTCAAGGAAGGTAGGCAAAAATGACACATTTTTTTGTTTTCTTTAGCATTTTTGCTATAACTTTTTTCTCTATTATCGGATGGCAAAGATCCTAGTTGGTTGCACAGTATGGTTAGTTGGCTAACTCTGTGCCGAAAAGTTTACAATTCCTTCTCTTCATTCACTAGTTATGAGTGTTTGCATAACAGCCATGTTTGGGCAATTTTTTGTGAATAATAAATGCCAGCATGGCTTTTTTCACTCTTTTTTGCTTTTGAATATAATATAAAGTGGTGCTTTATAAGGTAAATGTGAAATCAAAATTTAGTGGTCAAAATTTTAAAAAAATTTTGAAAAAGTTAGTTAGTTAGTTATATGGGTTTTTATGGCGCATAAGCTACTATGGCTATCATGCGCCAAACACAAGGTTAGATGATGTTATGTTAAGTGTATAGAAGTTACATTATATTAAATTTAAAACATTGGCTTTCTTTAGAAACTTACAAACAAGTGAAAACACGACGAGTGTTTGCTCGCCTAAAAGCAATGCGGGATGAAATGGAATGTGTTCATTGTAAAATACCGTAAAAATTTTTTTTCTAAGTTCTTCGAGATGCGAACAAGAAATTAAAGTGTGATTTACTGTGAGCTCCTCACCACACATTTCACACACAGGTTTGTCTTTTTCTGTTAATAAGAAGTTATGGGTGATGTGTGTGTGGCCTATGCGTAAACGACATAAAATTACTTCGATAAAACGTTCTTTATGACGGCATGATTTCCATTCTTTCAAAATAGGCTTTACAGTATGCAGCTTGTTGTTTCTTTCATTCTCCCAAGAAGCTTGCCATTTGGCTCTTAGTCTGCTATGCAATAACTTCATGTAATCCCTCGGAGGCAAACCCACATGTTTCACCTCCATGGCTCTGGCTTGTGCAGCACACATGTCGGCTCTCTCATTATCCCTAATGCCAACGTGACTGGGAACCCAGCAGAATTTTATAACATGGTTTTGTGCTGTGACCTTTACTATATTGTGTATGATGCTTCCAATCAGTGGCTCCGTGGCATTTTTGGAGTTTAATGCTGTAAGGACGCTCAGTGAATCTGTATAAATGATGCTCTTTTTGATGTTTTCATTTGTTATTTTCTGTACCGCAACACTAATGGCATAACACTCAGCGGTGAAAACTGTAGCACATGAGGGCAGTTGTACTGCATTTTCATTTTTTCCTTGTATTACTGTGCTTCCTACATGAGCATGAGTTTTTGACCCGTCAGTATAAAATGACGTGTAATTTCTGTATTTTTCTTGTAGTGCTAGATATTCTTGTATTAGATGGTCGTGTGGCGTACAGGTTTTCCTGAGGCGTGTTAGTGTGACGTCACACACTGTGGGGAGAGTGTACCACGGTGGTAGCGCTTCGTGTCTTGGGGCAATATTTTTGATTTCCTTTAGTGCGTTAAGAGTTTTACATTTTTCTTCGAAGCGCAAGAGCAACGGCTTAATCGCATGGGGCTTGTTGTTGAAGAGTATTCGGGATGGGCATTTCATGACAATTGGGTAACAGAGATGTTTGGGCTGAGAAAGGATTTTGAGGATGTATGTACAAGTTAGTGCAGTTCTTCGATCTTCTAAGGAAGGTTCATTAGTTTCCACATACAGACTTGCTATTGGTGAAGTTCTGTAAGCACCGGAAGACAGCCTTAAACCAAGATTGTGGACAGGATCGAGTCGTTTTATGTAGGACAGTCTTGCTGAGCCATATACTATGGACCCATAGTCTAACTTAGAGCGAACCAGAGAACGATATATATGTAACAGGGAAGCTCTAGCAGACCCCCAGCGTTTTCTTGATAGTATTTTCAGCACATTGAGGGCTTGGGAAGCTTTTTTCTTTAAGCTGTTTATATGTGGCAAGAAAGTGAGTTTTTTATCGAAAGTTATCCCTAGAAATTTGTGCTCTTGTTTGAACGGTAATGGGGTCTGGTTTAAATATAGTGTGGGGTCGGCCTGTAGGCCTCGTCTCAAAGAGAACAGAACCGCTACTGTTTTCTGAGAGGAAAATCTAAATCCGTTTCTAACTGCCCAGGTAGCCAGTTTATTTATTGTTATTTGTATTTGCCGCTCACAGGTAGGTATGCTGGAAGACGTGCATGCTATTTGGAGGTCGTCTACGTAAACTGAGTACATGATGGATTTTGGGATTGCTTTTCCTATGGAGTTCATTTTGATGACAAATAAGGTCATGCTGAGGATGCACCCTTGGGGTACACCAGTTTCTTGGAAAAAAGTCTTGGAGAAGGTTGCGCCTAGGCGGACTCTGAACGTGCGATTGGTCAGGAAGTCGCTCAAACAGCTCAGCATCCTGCCGCGGATACCTAGGTCCGCTAGGTCACGGAGGATACCGAACCTCCACGTGGTATCGTAAGCCTTCTCCAGGTCGAAGAAGACCCCGATACAGTGTTGGTTGTGGATGAACGCTTCCCGGACTGTGTTCTCGAAGCGGACAAGGTGATCGGTTGTGGAACATGTCTTTTTAAACCCGCATTGGTGTATATCTAAAAGTTGCCGAGACTGAAGTATGAAGGTTAGTCTGATGTTTAGAATGCTTTCGAATGATTTTGCTATGCAGCTAGTGAGTGCTATTGGCCTGTAACTGGTGGGACTAGTTGGTAGTTTGCCAGGTTTTAGGAAGGGTACTATGATGGCTTCTTTCCATGCATGGGGGATTTCTCCACTCATCCATATTTTATTGAAAAATTTTAGGAGAGCTTCTATGGCAGTCTCAGAGAGGTGAGCAAGCATGGCATAATGTATACTGTCTGGGCCTGGTGCTGTCTTTTTACCGGATGTTAGTACTGTGTTTAGTTCCTGCATTGTAATAAGCTGATTGTAGTCATGTATGCATGTTCTGAAGGGAAGTTTTTGTTTTTCTACTATTGTTTTGTGCTTTTGAAATGTGTGTGTGTAGTTGGATGCACTTCAAACTGTGGAAAAATGCTCACCCAATATGTTGGCCTGATCTTCTAATGTTGTTTGAGTACCGGGTGTTGTTAGCATTGGAAATGTGAATGGAGTAAAATTTCCAGTGAATTTCCGTACCTGCTCCCACATTTTCTTTCATGATATTGAGCTGTTTATGGATGATATGTACTGTTGCCATGATGCCCTTTCTGTGTTGCGTCTAATGTATCGTGCTTTGGCTCTAGCCCTTTTGAAGGTGAGCATGTTCCCTGCAGTGGGATATCTGCGAAGGTTGCCCCAAGCCTTGTTTTGCTGCTTTTTAGCCAATGTGCATTCATTTGACCACCAGACTTTATGTGTTTTTCGTGCAATTTGAGACGTTTGTGGGATGGCTTCTATTGCTGCAGATATTAAGCATGTGACAAATTTTTCATTTATTTCTTCTATTGTAAGGGTTTCGGCATATTCTTTTTCTAATGTGGCCTTAGTTCTGAAAAGTGCCCAATCGGCGAGGTGAATTTTCCATTGCCGAGGCTTCGTAGGGAGGATGGATGTCGCTGATGTTAGCTTTAAAACCGTAGGTAAGTGATCACTTCCCCGGGGGTCATCTAAAACATCCCAAATAAAATCATTAAAAACAGATGGTGATGCAAACGCTAAATCTAGGCAGGTCATTTTTCCAGAGCTGGGGCAGCAGTACGTTGCTTTTCCCGTATCCATTAAACATATGTTATTCGAAATAATAAAATCTTCGATGAGCTGACCCCTGCAATCAGTATGCTCACTTCCCCAGAATGAGGAGTGTGCGTTAAAATCCCCAATTATGACATATGGCTCTGGCAACTGTTCCAGAAGTTCTTCAAGGTCATGCATGGCTATTGTGTTGTGTGGTGGTATGTACACAGAGCATATTGTTATTGTTTTATGGCTAATGATGTTTACTGCGACCGCTTCTAAGTTCGTCTTTAATGATACCTCTCTTGCAGGGACATCGCTTTGCGTGATGATAGCGACGACTCCTGAGAGTCGGCTGGCTTGTACTCTGTCTTTCCGGAAAATATTATATTTTTTTAAGATGTTTGTGTGCTGTGGCCCAAGGTTCGTTTCTTGCAGGCACACAGCTGTAGGTGCCATTGTTTTGAGCATATCGGTTATGTCTGTGTAGTTTCTGTGTAGACCTCTACAGTTCCATTGTATTAGATACGCCATTGTGATAAGTTGGGGATTGGGGAAAGTTACTTATTCTCAGGAGCAGTGATTCGTGGTTTCCCTTTTTTCTCTAGGGAGTCTCGCCGCCGCTGCAGCGGTGGCGAACCAGGAGTTAAATCCTTCGCCACTTTCATGGCGCCGGATTTCCGCGGAGAATCCGCGGATGCGTGTGTTTTAGATGTCGGCGGACTTTCGCCGACATCCATATCCTCCACGGTGGACGTGGAGGATGCTTCTTGGTTGCGATGGCCCGTGGCCTTCGCATTCGTCTTTTTTGTTGGTACCACTGAACCATGCTCTGCTCCAGGGGCAGAGTCTCTTGGGCCAGCAGGCGCCTTCTTAGAGGGGTGGGGCGACAGGTGCAGTTGTGGCAGAGCTGTTCTGAGTGTCTGTCGCCGAGGATGCCGCTGCTGAAAGTGGGGCCTGAGGGCCTCCGGCGAGTATCGCGTGGTCTTCTCGCGAAAGTTTCAGCCCTGTGAACTGTACCACCGACTTCTGTGGTGGGGACTTGGGTGTCGACACCAGGTCTACCGGATAGACCTGTGTGCCGACAGAAACTGAAGGCGGCGGCGGTCCCCGCGTCACTGCTTCAGAGTACGTCCCTTTCTGTTGGAAAGAGACGCGTTTTTTTGCCTCAAGGTAGGACAGGTTTTCTGTAGTCTTCAAAGTTATAATTTGTTTTTCTGTTTTCCAGACTGGGCACGACCTGGAGTACGCGCCATGTGCGCCATTGCAGTTGATGCATTTTGGTGTGCGTTTGCATCTTTCTTCTGTGTGTGCGTCTTCTGCGCATGTGACACAAGTGGGTTTGCCCCGGCAGGCCAACGTGCTGTGTCCAAAGCGCTGGCACTTGAAACATCGTCTCGGATTCGGTATGTATGGGCGGACTTTACAATGGAGGTATGCGGCGTGGATGGAGTCAGGCAGAGTTGTGCTATTGAAAGTTAATACAATGTGTTTGGTCTTGATTTCAGCATTATTTCTCCGGATGGTTATTCGTCGGGCTGCTATTACTCCCTGTTCGGCTAGTTCTTCTTTCATTTCAGCATCGGTACTCTCTAGGAGTTCATATTCAGATATGACGCCTTTTGAGTGGTTCAGGGTGCGGTGCGGGGTTACCTGTACGCTCATTTCTCCAAGGTTCTGTAGTGACATTAGTTTGGTGCTCTGTTCTTTTGTGTTTACTTCTACAAGGAGGTCTCCGGTTCGTTGCTTTTTTGCTTTGTAGTCTTTGCCTACACAACTTTTTAGGGTGTTGGCGATGACAAATGCAGAGGTTGGCTACCGGTACATCAGTGTTTGAGTGAAGCATAAAAAACTTCGCAAACGCTTCTGGCTTCTGTGGACTTAGTTTCTTCACATCGGTGCGACCCCTTTTTGGGGGCCGATCAGATTTTTTTGCAGATTTTTCCATACGGCATGTATAAACTAAGGGTTCCTGATAATTTGCCGCCTCTGATTCACCCTTATACACAGAGGAAGGTCCCAGGACTCCCCGCCTGGTAGACAGACGAGGAGCCCATCGGCCGAGGATTGACCACTTCCTCGACCGCCACCGTTCAAGGTTTCTTCCCTCCACCTTTCAACCTATCGCCACGGTACGGATGACAGCTTCGGTATGGGGGCTAAGGGTGGCGCCAAGCACCAACACCTTGGTGATGGCGCCGTGGTGGCGCCGTGGTGGCGCCAAGCACCAACACCTTGTTACACAAGGTGCCCTTGCGGGATTTTGAAAAAGGTGGCCTCATACCTTAAGACTGTGACCTCATGTACTCTCCTATGTCACTGCAAACAAATGAACCCTAGACCACACAGGTGTAGCAGTGCAAAGGTTAACCCACCTCTGCTCTTCACCTGTGCTTATCCTGCATAGGCTAACCTGCGCAGATGCTGAACACAGTGAAACAGGCCACATCGCTTTTACACCTAGCAATACAATATACATGGGCTGCAGTGGGAACCCCCCTCATCAATACAGGCCTAAGCTCACCTGGATGAACCTCTGTGGCAGAACCGTTGAGACAAGTGCCACAAGAAAGTATCCACTGCATAAAGGAATGCCCTACTGCATGGTGCAGTAAGGCAATTCAGAAAGTGAATGCAGTAGCCTGCAAGCTTTCTATGTACAAATTGAAATTAAATATTTCAGGGAATATTACGGAAGTTTAGCATACCGGAGACGCATACCGGGTTTACGTACGCCTGTTGTGCATGCGCAGTGGTCCGACCCGGCAACGTGCTTGACACTGCGCATGCGCTCTATGTTAGTACAGCCGGCCAAATCTTTACCTAGCATGCGCGGCGGCCACTTTTTCTGCACTTCGCGACGAAGCAAACTTGCCGAAAGCTTAATATTAAGCACGGGCTCAATGAGCCCGTGCTTAGATTTGATATTTTCGCGAGTCTGCTCCGTCATAAACTGCAGGAGCACGGAAAACGCGGCCGTCAAGCACGTAAGCTAAAGATTTTGGCCAGCTGCACGTCTCCGGTGTGCTAAATCTGTCTATTATTACTCTCGATTACCACGAAACCGACAGAATATCATTTCACCGTCTTGTGCTGAGGTTACTGCGATATGTACGATATTTACGACCAGCGCTTTAACTGCACTTCAGTAGTGATCGCTACTTTGCACAGTTACACAACGGAGTTTGCAACGTCTTCATGCATTATTTTCGACACGCATAAGCTGGTGACTTAGACGCCAATGATTGGTCATTTGAGGTATTTCAAGACATAGCGCTGCACTTTAAATGCACTTCACAACTTATACACATGCCTGGAATCAATTCAGAAGTGCGGCGGAAACGCACAGACACCGTCCGTTCCGTATGTCTCACCTACCTACCGCAGCGCCGAGTCAAACGAATGGTGCGTCGATAGGAGCTGTTCGCGCATCAAAGAACACGCAAGCGCCCAGAAGGGGTTCTGGTTAGAAACGCCAAGTTGTACACAGATGCGCTTCGGACGATGTTGCGACATGTTCCTGCAACATTGACTCCCCTGAAAAACATGTTTCTACTTCCCTGTCGCACATATATTTCCCCTAATATGTAAGATATGCAACACACAAACTGAATTTCCGCAGCCCAATAAAGGTGCACTAAAAGTGTGACGATCTGCCATGCGCACGCAAGCAAGCTCTTTTCGAGTAGCTTGACAGCAAACATACACAGCGATCCCACAAAACAAATCACCACCACGCTTCGCCCATGAGCATTTAGTAACTTGTGGCGGCAATCTGCAAAAGAAGATGAAAATCGCAACGGAATTACCTTGACCGATCGCGTTCTCTGGCCGAAGGTTCCACCGCACTACACACACATGCCGGTCGCCGCTGCGTTGGGATAACCACGAAAGTCCTTCCGTTCAGAATTTTTCCCTGACTAACGAGGCAGCGCGAAGATGTGGTTAACCAGAAGACGTGACAGGAAGGGAGGCAAGCCTCGACATTACTTTAAAATGCCGGAGCACGAGCTGCAAAGCAAAATCACTTTTCCCCGCCTCGCCACATGCCTTGCTACCATGCTAGCTGGATGGATGATAATGGCTTTACCCTTTGTACCGGGCGGTAGCTTTCGCCACCTAGCCTATACTTCCCCCATTGTTAATTTAATTTTCTTTTCCCTTTCTTTCCCTTTCGCTCTTACAATATCTAATCTGTCTATCCTTTTCCCCTCGAAATTCACGCCTCCCTTGTTTTCCGCCACCAATCCTCCAACCTCCCCTTCGTCAATGTCACGCTTTTCCCATCCACTCGCCCGTCCTCCCCAGTAAATCCCAGCGCTATCTCTGCGGCAAAACGCGCATAACGTCAAGTGTAGCGTGCGAACGCGCAGAAGAGGCGGAGGAAGCGGCGGTGGCACTCGCCCTCACGGATCCGACGTGCACCGTGGTTCTCTGCGACTCGCGTCAGACGGTTAGAAACTTCGCCAAAGGATGGATCTCACAGAGAGCGGCCCAAGTCCTGAGGAACCGGCAAGTCCAGCAGGAGGTAGAATTCCAAACCAGAATTCAATGGTTCCCGGCGCACATGGGAGAAGTATCGAGGACGTATCGCAACCGCAACGAGACGGCACACGCCAAGGCGCGCGAGCTCGCGAACCGCGCCGGCGACCGTCGTCCGTGGAATAGCACCAAAGACTGCTTGATCAGCTACAACGAAATTACCAAGGCCCTCTGCCTGGCCCGCCGAACCTTCCCTCCGCCCAGCGACAAGCTGGACAGGGCGCACGCGGTGACCCTCAGACAACTGCAGACGCTCACGTACCCCAACCCGGAACTATACCACAGGCTTTACCCCGGTACATACCCGACAAATATATGCAAGGTCTGCAACGCCAATGTAGCTACTTTAACTCACATGCTCTGGGACTGCAACAAAAACCTTCACGGTGCTAATTCCGGAACCCTCCCGCCGCGGTTGGCCGCTGCCTTGCGCAGCCCCAGCCTCGGGGACCAACTCTGGGCCGTCCAGCAGGCCCGCGAGGCGACGGCGAGGCAGCGCCTCGACGTCCCCACGTGGGAGACCTAAGGCCCCGTCGGCGAAAGCTCTGCAGGACTATGAATAAAGTTGTTACCAACCAACCAAAATCTCTATGGTCGTTGCTGCCCCCTCTGGGAGGGCTGGGCGGAGTTCTGCGCACCTCAGAACCAAGTGTTCTATGGTCTCCGTTTCCGTTTTACAAGCAGAGCACAAAATATCCACTTCTTCAAATACGTTTTTGTTCTCAGAGTCCCTGTCCTAGCCTCAAAAAGCAGTGAACTGCCCCGCGAATTATCGAATAATCGCTCTTTTTTGATGTCCTGTTTTCGTGTCCTATATATGCCTAGCGCCGATTTTTCCTGCATTCTTTCTTTCCACATCTTTCTTTCCGTCTCCTTTACCTCCGCTTTCACGTTAGTCTTTTGTTGCGTCCCATCCCTCACCCGTAAATACTTCGTTCTTAATTAGCTTTCGGGTTCTATTAGTCCATTTTGTGTAAATACTTTTCATGTACAGATACTTGTACACCTTTTTTGCCCACCTTGTTTCCTCCATTTGAGTTAGTCTCTGATCATATTTCAGTTTGCTGATGGCCTCCCGAACCTCGAACGACGCCCAACCCATATCTCCCTGGACTCCCTCATTCGGAGTGTTCCCATGGGCTCCCAAGGCTAGCCTTCCTACACTTCTTTGTCTGACCTCTAGCCCTGACTGTACTTCTGATTTCATGCATGCACAGGACTGCATTTCCAAATGTGAGGCCCGGTACCATGATTCCCTTCCATACTCATCTAACCACCTCATACCTATTATAGTTCCATAGTGCTCTATGCTTCATAACGTCTGAATTCCTTTTTCCTTTATTCTTCAGAATCCTCTCATGCTCTTCCAGATACTTTTTCCCTTCACTTAGCCATACACCTAGATACTTATAAGTTCTCACATGGTCTATCATAGTGTCTTGTATTTCTAGTGGGTCTCCCTTCTCATCATTATAGACCATTATCCCTGATTTCTCTCTACTGAACTGGAGCCCTAACTTGTTGCCCTCCTCACCACAGATTTTAGCTAGTTCCTGCAGCCTATCTCGCTTGTCTGCTAGTAGAACAATATTGTTGCGGGAAAGAATATATTTACAGATATTTACAAATAGACAAGAACAGCTGCGAGCGGCACCGAGAACACAGTCCGAACTTCTTTGTCGTCTTCTACTCTTCCCACTCGTGCCATCGCTGTTTGTCGTCGTCGTCTACCCGCTTCAGGACCCCCGGCTGCTGAAACGCCGTCTCGGCGTTAGGGCGGCGGCGTATGAGCGTCGTGATAAGGTTTCAGGCGACAGACGTGGACGATGTCGGTGGTGGCGCCAGAGGACGATGGCGAGGTTTCAAGGAGAGCAATTTCATAGTTCACGTCGGTAACACGTCGCACGACACGGTAAGGGCCACGGTAGTGCGAAAGGAGCTTCTCGGAGAGACCGACGCTGCGAGAGGGCGTCCAGAGAAGGACGAGTGATCCTGGGGTAAATTCGACGGCCTGGTGACGGCGGTCGTAAGCTGACTTCTGGGAAACTTGAGAGGCTTGAAGCCTACTACGTGCTATTTGGCGCGCCAGCGTGGCCTGGGAGATGGCGTCCCGAGCGTAAGCAGTGGTGGGGGCTGAAGAAGGCGGCAAGAGTGTGTCCAAAGGCAAGGTGGGATGCCTACCAAACAAAAGGTAGAAAGGAGAATAGCCTGTTCTGTCATGAAGGGAAGAGTTATATGCAAATGTCACATAAGGCAAGGCTGCGTCCCAATCTCGGTGGTTTGGCGATACGTACATGGCTAACATGTCGGTGAGCGTGCGGTTGAACCTTTCGGTAAGCCCATTGGTTTGTGGGTGGTAAGCTGTCGCGAGTTGGTGCTGCGTGTCACACGAACGAAGAATGTCGTGAACTACTCTGGATAGAAAATAACGACGGCGGTCGGTGAGCAGTTGACGAGGGGCGCCGTGGTGAAGGATGACGTCTTGCAGAAGAAAATCGGCAACATCGGTAGCGCAGCTGGACGGCAAAGCACGCGTGATGGCGTACCGAGTCGTATAATCAGTTGCGACAGCGATCCACTTGTTGCCGGAGAGGGACGTCGGAAAAGGGCCAAGAAGGTCGAGGCCAACACGGTGAAAAGGTTCCGGAGGGATGTCGATGGGTTGCAGAAGACCGGCAGGCAAAGTGGAGGGCCTTTTCCGACGTTGACACAGGTCGCAAGCGGCCACGTAACGTTTGACGGAACGATAGAGACCAGGCCAAAAGAAGCGATGCCGCACCCGAGCGTGCGTGCGGGACACGCCAAGGTGACCGGCTGTCGGCAGATCGTGCAGTTCTTCAAGGACAGAAGAGCGTAGACGTTGGGGTATCACGAGCAGGAGCGGAGGGCCATCGGAGCGTAGGTTTCGGCGATACAAAATGCCGTTCTGGAGCACATAAAGGTTCAGAGACGGAGATCGGTTTGCAGAACGGATGCCATCAAAGATAGGACGTAAAGATGAGTCGTGGCGCTGTTCGTTGGCAATATCGGCAAGATCGGAGATAGCGAAGAGGCAGGGCAGGGTCTCACCCAAGCAACCACAGATATCCATCGGCCGGCCGCTGGCCGTCCGTTTCGGATGTTCCGGACGGCCGACGGACGTCCGCGAACAGCCGGTGGACGTCCGTCGGCCGTCCTATAGGCGTCCAAAGGGACATGTTTGTCTGGCCAATGGACATCGATTTCGGACGTCCGTTCCCGGATCTTTCTCGGATGTTTGCATATATGGCACATGCATACTTTCTTCGTGTCCGCGGGGCAATAAAATGAAAAAAGCAACTGAAAGTACAGCGAGAATATTTTATTGTGATTGTACATCAGCACAGGACTGAGTTACTGTGAAGTGTATAACTCCTCGATAAGACGTAAAACTTCGAGCGCACAACCATCTTCCTACTTCCATGACGGTAAAACTTCGAGCGCACAACCATCTTCCTACTTCCATGACGAAGCGGAAGCAAACAGCTTTCTGTAAAAAATGAAAAGAAAAAGGTTAGTACTCAAGCCCACGCCAAATCTCAGTAGACCATGATACATTCAAAAATGCTTGGCAACTTTGTTATTGGTATTCACGTTAATGAAGCCCAAAATAGCACAGAGGTGAGAGACACACCGACATAGTCATCATCCTTGACACCAGAAGGTATTCTATGCTTGCGAGGGGCCAAGAGCTAGGAAATTGAGCATTTTTCATGATGGCACCCGCCCTACAACCCACCTGTTACATGTAGTCTCTAATTTCAGAGTTCTGCCCTCCTTTCCCTAGACTCAAGCAAAAACCAGTGTCAGGACTGCTGACAAAAAGATTATGCCTGCGCCAAATTGCAAGAGATCATGATAACTTCAAGAATGTTCGGCAACTAGTCACTTATAGTCAATGCTATTCATGTTAATGACGACCACTACAGCACAAAGAGGCAAGAGACGTAGCACAAGTCTCAACCCATCTGTAGCCCACACCACAGTATAGCCATAACATAACTCCAACTCTCCCGCGAGAGAATGTTACAGAGCCTGCTCCATTGTCATAAAAGTAATTCCCAAGCAGTGTACTGTACTTACCTCCGTAGGCCATGCCGTAGGCAATTACACTAGGCCTTCTTTCATCCGAAGTCGGTGTAGTACGATATTCCAGCATTCCAGGAGGGCTTCAGGCGCTTGCCGCATCCTTCGAATTGTTCAAGTTGCACACCACTTTCGTCCGCAGACTAACAAAAGCCACACATTCTAGTAACAGAGCTCAAAAGGGGCACCACGCTTCGCACCAAACTAACAACGCCGCCATTACGCCGCTGCACTCTATGGCTGATGGATTGGATTGGGCTGACTGCAAGCTGCATTTATGATGATGATGATAGCGAAGTTCGGCGGGAGTTTTGAATTTACAAGTGGTTTCAATCGCGTTTGACCACGGCGGACACGATGTCGCTACTGATTTTTAGATGTTTTCTAGATGTTAATTAGTAATTGATTTACTGTAAAATTGTGTAGCACTCGCTCCTACCCTTAAATAAATTTAGTTCAGCAGTGGCCCTTGCACTGCAAGTATATAACTAGGGAATTGCTCGAATTTACAAAAGTCCTCAAGTCAAACCCCTGTAGCTCATGGAAATAATTTCTCCAAAGCAGATATGCAGATATTAACGCAATTTCGTGCACACTATCCAATAAAACTGACAAAATTTCCTTCGCGAATAATATTTTCTAGGTTAAAAAAGCGAACTCTACAATATACATACTCGAACGGCGCGAATTTTCTGTGTGAAAAATTAGAAAAAAACTCTATACTCATATCCTGAGAATATGCTCCACCGTACATCCCTCGGACGTACACCTTGTCTCTAATGCGGATATACAGAAGCGGATACTGTCCGTACGTCCGGCGGATGTATGAATACGGATATCCGAAATCGGATTGTATTCGTACATCCGATGGACGTCCGATCTCGGCAAAGGACGTTCGGATCTAGCTCGGACGTCCGACGGATATCTGTGGTTGCTTGGGCAGCGTCCTCTAGGTCAGGTGGTTCTACAGGGTATCGGGATAAACAGTCAGCGTCCTGGTGATGGCGCCCTGACTTGTACACGACGGAGTATGAGTATTCTTGGAGGCGCAATGCCCAGCGACCAAGGCGACCGGTGGGATCTTTTAGTGAAGACAGCCAACAGAGAGCGTGGTGATCAGTGACAACAGCGAATGAACGGCCGAACAGGTAGGGTCTGAATTTAGCCACTGCCCAGACAAGGGCAAGACACTCACGCTCAGTAATGGTGTAATTTTGCTCTGCGGCTGAAAGTAGGCGGCTGGCATAAGCGATGACTCGATCCTGACCCTGTTGACGTTGGGCTAGGACGGCGCCGATGCCATATCCGGAGGCGTCCGTGCGAACCTCTGTGGGAGACGACGGGTCAAAATGTGCTAAGATGGGCGGAGTGGTCAGCAAATGAACGAGGGTTGAAAATGAGTTCTCTTGAGCAGGGCCCCAAGTAAAGGGGGTGTCGTTCTTCAGAAGATCGGTGAGGGGACGAGCGATGCCGGCGAAATCTTTGATAAAACGGCGAAAATACGAGCACAAGCCGACAAAGCTGCGCACATCTTTCGACGACCTTGGAAGAGGAAAGTCCTTCACAGCTTGAATTTTGATGGGATCTGGGCGTACACCAGAAGCGTCAACGAGGTGTCCGAGAATAGTGAGTTGGCGACGACCGAACTTGCATTTCGATGAGTTCAGCTGAAGTCCGGCGTTACGAAATACTGTCAGAATATTGGAGAGGCGCTCGAGGTGCGTGGAAAAAGTAGGCGAGAAAACCACAACATCGTCTAGGTAACAGAGGCAAGTGGACCATTTAAAGCCACGAAGAAGGGAGTCCATCATTCGTTCGAAGGTAGCCGGGGCGTTACAGAGGCCGAACGGCATGACTTTAAACTGGTATAAGCCATCAGGCGTCACGAAGGCGGTCTTCTCGCGGTCCTTTTCATCAACGGCAATTAGCCAGTATCCCGATCGAAGATCAATTGAAGAGAAATATTTGGCGCCGTGGAGGCAGTCTAATGCATCATCGATCCTTGGGAGTGGATATACGTCTTTTTTTTGTGATGCGGTTGAGGTGCCGATAATCAACGCAGAAGCGCCAGCTGCCGTCCTTCTTTTTCACCAGGACGACTGGTGAAGCCCAAGGACTTGACGAGGGCTCGATGATGTCTTTTGCGAGCATCTTGTCCACCTCTTGATTTATGACGGTGCGTTCGGCGCTGGACACTCGGTACGGACGTCTGCGGAGAGGAGCGGAATCACCGGTGTTTATGTGATGCGTCACCACAGAGGTCCGAGCCAAAACACGGCTATCAAAGTCGAAGATGTCGCGGAAAGATGATAAGAGGCACCTAAGATCGCGAGCTTGCAGCGGCGGTAGGTCAGAAGCGATCATGTCGGCGTAGTCGTCCGTTGGGTTCACTGTTGATGGGGCCGCAGGCAGCCGGCATTGCTGAGTGGAAGGTAAGCAGCTGTCCACCACTGATATCACACATTCGGCAGCAGGGCACAGCGTGGCGAGTGAGATGCCTTGCGGGAGCGGTTGGATGGATGAACCAAAGTTCAGGACCGGAAGGTACGCTCGGTTGGCCGACATTGTAAATACAGTGTGTGGAAGCGCAATGCTGCGTGTCAGCTGGGCGACGTCAAGTTCCGGAGTGACTACGTAGTGACCATCAGGTACAGGGGGAACAGATGAGAAAGAAATGTAAGTTGCGGCTTGAGGCGGTAGACGGACAAAGTCGACAGCACAAAGACGGTGTATAACTGGGGACGGCGACTCAGCAGAAAGAGGAAGGTCAAGCTGAACAACATTAGTGGCGCAGTCAATGAGGGCTGAATGCTCAGACAGGAAGTCGAGGCCAAGAATGACTTCATGAGGGCACTGGTCCAGAACAGAGAACAGAACGGATGTATGGCGGCCGGATATGGTCACACGGGCTGTGCATAGTCCAACAACATGAGGCGTTCCGCCGTCGGCAACGCGGAGAACGGCTTTGGGTGCAGGGGTCAGTACTTTTCGGAGGCGGCGTCGTAGGGCTGAACTCATGACGGATACGTGCGCGCCTGTATCGATCAGGGCTCGCACAGACACTCCATCGACATGAATGTCGAGCAAATTATGGTGTGCGCGAAGGGCTAATCGAGGATTTTGGGACTGGGGCTGTACTGCAGCATCACCTCCAGACACTGCAGCGTCTAGTTTTCCGCTTGCGAGCGTCCGTAGGGGCCAGGAGAGGAGCGACGGCGTTGGGGCGAACGGGACTGTCGACGCAGAGGGGACGGGGAGCGGCTGGAGCGGGGAATCCGGCCGTCGACTGGAGCACTGTGCTGGGCTGGAGGGGGCGTGTAGTGGCTGGGCTGTTCGTCGTCACGGTGGGAGCTGAGAGGACGGTATGTGCTGCGACGGGACCAATAATTTCGACAGTGGCGGGAGATGTGGCCAATGCGGTGGCAATTGAAACAAATGGGCCTGTCGTCGGTTGTCCGCCAATCGTTGGGGTTTCGGCGACGTGGAGAGGAGTACGAAGGTCGGCCAGGAGCAATCGCAGTGATTTCGGGTGGTGGTGAAGACCGTACAGGGCTGACGGGCTGGAAACCAAGGTTTGCAAGCTCTTGGCGGACGACAGCTTGTACCAGAGAGATGGTAGGCAAGCGGTTGTCGCCATCATGTAGATGCAGGGCGGCAGGGGACATAGCTTCGAGCTCGCGTCGGATGATGCGGGTCACATTTTCTGGGGGTGCTGGAGTTTCCCGGTGTCGCAGGTCTTCACATGAAGAAGTCGCAGCCGTGTTGGGGAGGCGTGTGTACGGCTGGCTAATACGCCTGCTTTTGGCTTCCTCGAAGCGTCGACATTCCTTAATGATTCCGTCGATTGTAGTGCAGTTCTTGTATACAAGCAAGTTGAAGGCATCGTCGGCGATTCCCTTCAACACGTGGCTGACTTTGTCAGACTCGGGCATGTTGGCGTCAACTTTGTGACAGAGGGCCAGCACATCTTGAATGTACGACACATAGGACTCCGTAGATGTTTGAGCTCGGGAGGCGAGGTCCTTCTTAGCGGCAAGCGTTCGGCCGAGCGGCCGTCCAAACAATTCGCGGAGTTTCTCTTTGCATACGTCCCAGCTGGTCAAATGGTCTTCGTGCGTCTCATACCAGACCCGGGCGGTGTCTTTTAGATAGAATATTACATTTGCGAGCATGAGGGTCGGATCCCAGCGGTTGTAGGTACTCACTCGCTCGTACATGCTGATCCAGTCGTCGACGTCAGTGTTGTCGGTACCAGAAAATGTCCCAGGGTCACGATGGGGAGAAAGAACGAGTGATGTCATGGCCGGGGCTGAGGTTTGCTGGGCGGCGTCTTGGGTCATGATGAGTGAAGGCAACTGGCGGCCGCTGCGTAGCTCCGTCGTCGGTAGACGTAGGGGAAATCCGCACCTCCACCAAATATGTTGCGGGAAAGAATATATTTACAGATATTTACAAATAGACAAGAACAGCTGCGAGCGGCACCGAGAACACAGTCCGAACTTCTTTGTCGTCTTCTACTCTTCCCACTCGTGCCATCGCTGTTTGTCGTCGTCGTCTACCCGCTTCAATATCATCCGCATATATAGTCCAGCCAACACTTGGTTTACCTTCTGACCATCCTGCATATAACTCACGTCAACTCCTACCTCACTCTCTTCCAACCTCTTTTCCATTTGGCTCACATATACCATGAAAAGTAGAGGTGATAGTGGGCAGCCCTGCCTTAGCCCTCTCTTAATTTTAGCTGGTTTTGTAGTTTCTCCCTCCCAGGTTACTACGACCTCATTGTCTGAATATACACGTTGTAGATATTCAACCAGATTTCTATCAGCACCATATCCCTTCAATTGGTCCCGAAGTTTTTCCTGATTCACATTGTCATATGCCCCCTTAATGTCTAAAAATGCCATCCATAGAGGCCTCCGACTTGCCTCAGCAAGCTCTATACACTGCGTTATGACAAATAGATTGTCCTCCAACCGTCTGTCCCTTCGGAAACCGTTCTGCAACTCTCCCAAGATCTCCTCACGCTCTGCCCATACTTCCATTCTCATTTTCACCATCTGCATTGCTAGCCTGTAAATAACTGATGTAACCGTAAGGATTTAATGTTGTCCCTGCTTCCCTTGCCTTTGTATATTAGTCTCATCCTGCTCACCTTCCAGTCTTTTGGAACGTCTCCTCCCTCTACTACTTTTTCAATGATCTGTCGTAATTTCAGTCTGCTTTTTTTTGCCTAGTATGGTAATTAATCTCATAGGTATGCCATCTGGTCCTGTCGCTGTTCCGATGGGAACCTTGCCTTCTATTCTGCCCCAGTCCCCTGCTGTTCTCTCCCTAGGCTCTTCCTCCCCTGCCCCATTGCTGTCCCTGCTCTCTCCTAGACCATCCGCCACAGGCTCTGCAAATGCTGCTTCAATTGTTTGTCTGATAAATTCCTGTGCTTCCTCTCCCTCTACCCTCTTTCCATCCTGTGTGGTCAGAGTGTGTTGGATGCCCTCTGTTCTCTTCCCTTGTAGCCTTATGTGCTCCCAAAACCTCTTTGCAGCATTCCTATCTTTCTTATTTACCTCCATCATCCGCTGGACTCCTGCCTTTCCTATTTTGGCTTGGACCAATGTCGCTGCCTCCCTTTTGCTCTCAAGGTATTCATTCCATTTTGCATCCACTTCGTCTGGTGGGGCCCCCCTTTTCTTTGCAACTCTGTGTTCCCTGGATGCCTTCTGTCGTCTCGCTATGGCTGCCTTCACTTCCCTGTCCCACCAGCTTTTTGGCGTGCGTCTTCCCTTTTTTCTTTGGGCCTTCTCTAACTCCCCTTGAAAAACCCCCACGAGGGCATCATATGTCCACTCCCTATCCGGTTGCCTGCACACTATGTCTTCAATGTGTCCAGACACTTCCTGCAGTTGTGCATCAGTGAGGTTATGTTTGCTTTCCCTCCCTTGAGTTCCTACCGCTGGTATTGCGCTACCAAATGTAATTTTTATTCTTCTGTGGTCGCTTCCCAGGCTTTTCATACCTTCTTCATCAATTTTCATGTCCCCTAACCTGTCATACAGTTTGTGTGACATTAGGCAGTAGTCAATAGTTGAGTGCGAATTATTTCTTACCTATGTTACTTTCCCGTCGCATTTTATTTCCGTATTAACCATTACTAGATCATGGGCATCGCAGAATTCTCCTAACATCTTCCCCATTGTATCTGTAGCTCCGTCAAAGTATTCCAAGTGAGCGTTCATATCTCCCAAGATGATTATTTCCTGATGCAAGCCTAAGTCCCTGATGTCTTTAGACATACATTCGAAATGCCCTTTATTCTCCTCACTCGACTCACTCTCTGTTTTAAGGTATACAAACCCTATTATTGTTCTTAGACTCCCCACTATGCCCTGGAGCCATAGATGCTCTCTGCAGTTTTCTCTTACTCTTTCCCAATCTTGCCCATTTACTAATGCCCCTAGGCCTCCACCCTTACGGTCTTTCTCTTTTCTATTACACCCTATCCAAGTGTAACCTGCAATGTGTGGCGGTTCTTCCATGTCTCTCAGGTGAGTTTCCGCAACCCCATATACCTCAATGTTTTCAGATTTTAGTTGTTCTTCAATTTCATCCCATTTAATTCGACTTCTTCCCCCTTGCATTGAACCCAACACTGAGAGGTTGCTTCCTTTTTGTTCGCCGTGCCCTTGTCCTGCCCCCCCCTCCCTTCACATTTGCTGCCTACTCCGTGGTCTGCAGGGGTTTCCTGCGTGCCTGTAAAAAAGCAAGTGCCCTACGGCCTATCCTCTTCCCAACCTGCCATCCCGCTGGTTCGGCGTAATGGATGCCATCTGGGCAGAATGGGAGAAAGTTCCTGTCTCCATAAATCACCCGGTTTACATCCATCACGTCGCATCTGAGGGTTTTTCCCAGCTCTCTGATTGCTGTGTTGGGCCTCATAACCTGGTCTGCAATGTACTGGCCCCGTCCCCTGATCTCCGGGACTGTGCACAGAACAATGTGCACTGCCTCGGAGGTCGCCCTAAGTTTCTCTACCCCTGCCTGTATTTGCCTTCCCAGGTACTTCCCCTTCTCCTGCAATACGTCGTTAACCCCTGCGTGGAGAACCACGAGGTTCTCACCTGCCATATTCTCCCACAGTTCAGCTTTGGCCCGCTCTGCCACCTCTCTAAAGCACCCACCCGAAATGCTCTCAACCTGCATCTGCTCACTGCCCAGTAAACCATAAAACGTACCATAGACATCAGCAAGATATTTACGCTGGACATTAGACACCTCCATTAGACATCCATATTAGTACCGTTTACGAAAAATCTACGTACCTATAACATGAAAATTGGGGTCCAGTTCACGTTGTAGGTACGTACTGCAGACATCACGCTCTACATTTATCAGATATTTGTGAACATGTAAGTACGCCCAGTCTACGTAGCCTAGACGTCTATATAAAGAGAATATGACTATACATAGATCAATATCCAGGTGAAAATTTCTAACTGGTTCCAGTCCTACTGTTTTAAGAGACACATTTCCAGACTGGAACCAGCTGCAATACGAGATGCAGCTGACACCTGTTACAATTCCAGATGGAATGGAGACCTACTGCAGCCCAGCCACAGACTTCCCTATGGAGTCGTCGGGACGTCCAAGCACTCCAGCTAGCTCAAATACAGTTGAGTAAGCGAGTACATGGCCATCATGGGAGCCCAAAACACTGCAGATGACTTCCTAGTGCGTCAGTATTTTATTGCGCTCGGCGCTTTCACTGAATCTTCTCGTTGAGCATAATCGTCAGGTTAACAGCTGCGGTGGCATCAATACTCTTCAGCCGAGCCCAATAGGCCAGGGTTGCTGCAAAAGAAAGCATAATTGTTCACTTTTACAGGTGACAAGAGAATGGCACAGCAACCACAACAAACAAACCCAGTAATTTACGCCACTTTTACCGACGCAAGTCTATGAAGCGTGAAAGGTTGCCCTTGCAGCACTAAAAGGCAGTCGTGCTGAGCGGAGTGTGCTTGCACACGCACTTCGGCGCACCATCCGAACGCATGCCCACATTTCGGTAGTAGAGGCCAGTTGCATACATCACCAGCCTTTGTTTCAATACACAGCGAGTTTGGCAAAACAGCCAAACGAGTGAGCGCAAAAATATAACGTGCCGATAAATGCGTTAGAATTTCTTCATTACGAACGCAAAAATAGCATAAAATACACTTCAATGAGTAAACTGAGACTGAGTACGCACCAAGAAAGGTCACGATCCCAGCCGGTGAAAACGACTTGTAGTCCTAATTCGTACTGACGGGTCCACTTCGCCGAGTAGTAAAAGCAAGCAAACTGTCTTCCTTCAGCTCCATCAAGGAAAGAACGGCTGAACAATCTCGCCAGCAATAATAAGGGAATAATTAATTCTGTGTCGAGGTTCTTCAAACACAATGTTCCCACGGAACACGATTGAAATCGCACACGCACTGCGCTCTACCACTGCCGCCATGGCTGAACCTATAGTCGGATACAACTTAAGTCTGCAGTGAAGCTCCGCCCACATTCAGCCTCCGCGCGGAGAATTCCTCCACGACGAAAAAGTAGTCTGTGGCTGAAACGTTTCTTGTTAAGTAAACAAGAAGCTTAGCACAAGAAAAAAGTTACGAGCTCTACAGTTCTGATACGTGGATCGTTTGATATAGTCAAGCATTAAAAAATTTATTTCGTTTACAGTTGCGATTCGCCAGCGGAGTAATACAAGACGCCGCGGGCCGCGGCCCAGTGTTAGCAACTGCTGTTTTTATAAGTTGTATCCTACTATAGACCAGATTTTTGAGCCTCTCCTGGGCGCGGCCATTTTGCACCGACTGGCGCGCCGCGGTGCGGGCGTTTCTTTGGGGACTGCGGGCCTGCGGCAGTTCCGCGGCCGTGCCTGCATATAGCCGCGCTTCGGGCGCTAAAAAAACATTGTCGAGCATACTTGCGCTGCGTGGCTGTGCTGCAGGAAGTATTTACGTTATCAAAGCGATAACATTGACCCGTTTTAATGACATTTAGTTTGACATTCAGGTTAATTGTGCCGGCGCTTAGAACGCGCTCGTGCTTAATCGAATTCCGTCTTGGTGCTCCACCGCAAAGAAACTTTTTATTCAATATCAAGAATTAGGTGTGCGGCTAGTATGCAGTTCCAATTCCCATGCACTCTTATTTCTTCCTGCCGGCCATAAAGCCCCCCCCCCCTCTTCCACAAACGGCTTTCTTGTCGCCGCGCCAGTTTATCAACAAATTACCGCTGTGAGCTCAACTGAGTCGCAGCGCCAACAGAAAACAAATTTTGTCATGGTTTATGCAACCTGGTGCATAAAAACGTACTTTCGCTTAATTTATAAAAGCTTGAATAGATATGAGCAGCTAATCCAGCTTTCACTAATTCTGAGGTCCGAAGTCGCGTTAGTTTATTCAGGAGCTCTCGCCGCGTGTGAGAGCGTTTCGTAGGCGTTTGGCTAAGTGTGGAAAATGTAATGAAATCGCGCATATTTTCCTATGAATAATGTAGATACCGCACCGCTGCGGTGGCTCAGTGGTTACGGCTCTCTGCTCTGGCCCAAAAGACGCGGGTTCGATCCCGGCCGCGGCGGCCGAATTTCGAAGGAGGCGAAATTCTAGAGGCCCGTGTACTGTGCGATGTCAGTGCACGTTAAAGAACCCCAGGTGGTCGAAATTTCCGGAGCCCTTCACTACGGCGTCCCTCATAGCCTGAGTCGCTTTGGGACGTAAAACCTTAATAAACCAAACCAAGCTAAGGTAGATACCAACAGCAGAAAGATACTATAGATAAACCTTTACCCCCCAGATACCTCTGACATGCGTGCGGAAAAAGCAGCTGAAATCGGTAGCGGTCGTGCTTACAATCCTGTGCATGAAATGTTCTTAATGGGAACAACAGCAAGCTCAGCGCAAGGATGCTGAACACGTACTGGTGATCGAAAACACGCGCTCCGTCGGGACAACCTTCAGTCTGCAGCTCGCCTATCCAGTTACTACTCCACTGAGTCAAGTCAATAGATCTACATTCTGATGCATAATATTATCATAGATGATATCGCACGTAAAAGGCGACAACAAACGACACGACAGCGCAGAAATCTGCTTCGAAGTGCCGGTTTCCAGTCCGTACACTACCTGGTCGACTACCCTCGGATGTCACGTTAACCAGTAACTGCGCACAAGATAACCGCAGCACTGTCTGGAAGAGGGCAAATGTGAGTAGTGACGCACAGCACACACCCTCATACGTTAGCTGATGGAGCACAAAACGGCAGAAGCGAACACGTAAACATGCGTTCTATGCGCGGCGCCGGCGCGACCCGCAGTCCCTTGGGCCGCGCGCGCCGACAGATGGCGACTGGCGTCGAGAGTAGGCGCGCGTCCGCAGCCTGCGTGCGAGGGTAAAAAAATCTGGTCTATAGACCAGATTTTTGAGCCTCTCCTGGGCGCGGCCATTTTGCACCGACTGGCGCGCCGCGGTGCGGGCGTTTTTTTGGGGACTGCGGGGCTGCGGTAGTTCCGCGGCCGCGCCTGCATATAGCCGCGCTTCGGGCGCTAAAAAAACATTGTCGAGCATACTTCCGCTGCGTGGCTGTGTTGCAGGAAGTATTTACGTTATCAAAGCGATAACATTGACGCATTTTAATGACATTTAGTTTGACATTCAGGTTAATTGTGCCGGCGCTTAGAACGCGCTCGTGCTTATATCGAATTCCGTCTTGGTGCTCCACCGCAAAGAAACTTTTTATTCAATATCAAGAATTAGGTGTGCGGCTAGTATGCAGTTCCAATTCCCATGCACTCTTATTCCTTCCTGCCGGCCATAAAGCCCCCCCCCACTTCCACAAACGGCTTTCTTGTCGCCGCGCCAGTTTATCAACAAATTACCGCTGTGAGCTCAACTGAGTCGCAGCGCCAACAGAAAACAAATTTTGTCATGGTTTATGCAACCTTGTGCATAAAAACGTACTTTCGCTTAATTTATAAAAGCTTGAATAGATATGAGCAGCTAATCCAGCTTTCACTAATTCTGAGGTCCGAAGTCGTGTTATGTTATTCAGGAGCTCTCGCCGCGTGTGAGAGTGTTGCGTAGGCGTTTGGCTAAGTGTGGAAAATGTAATGAAATCGCGCATATTTTCCTATGAATAATGTAGATACCGCACCGCTGCGGTGGCTCAGTGGTTACGGCTCTCTGCTCTGGCCCAAAAGACGCGGGTTCGATCCCGGCCGCGGCGGCCGAATTTCGAAGGAGGCGAAATTCTAGAGGCCCGTGTACTGTGCGATGTCAGTGCACGTTAAAGAACCCCAGGTGGTCGAAATTTCCGGAGCCCTTCACTACGGCGTCCCTCATAGCCTGAGTCGCTTTGGAACGTAAAACCTTAATAAACCAAACCAAGGTAAGGTAGATACCAACAGCAGAAAGATAATATAGATAAACCTTTACCCCCCAGATACCTCTGACATGTGTGCGGAAAAAGCAGCTGGATTCGGTAGCGGTCGTGCTTACAATCCTGTGCATGAAATGTGTTTAATGGGAACAAGAGCAAGCTCAGCGCAAGGATGCCGAACACGTACTAGTGATCGAAAACACGCGCTCCGTCGGGACAACCTTCAGTCTGCAGCTCGCCTATCCAGTTACTATTCCACTGAGTCAAATCAATAGATCTATATTCTGATGCATAAAATTATCATAGATGATATCGCACATAAAAGGCGACAACAAACGACACGACAGCGCAGAAATCTGCTTCGAAGTGCCGGTTTCCAGTCGGTACACTACCTGGTCGACTACCCTCGGATGTCACGTTAACGAGTAACTGCGCACAAGATAACCGCAGCACTGTCTGGAAGAGGGCAAATGTGAGTAGTGACGCACAGCACACACCCTCATACGTTAGCTGATGGAGCACAAAACGGCAGAAGCGAACACGTAAACATGCGTTCTATGCGCGGCGCCGGCGCGACCCGCAGTCCCTCGGGCCGCGCGCGCCGACAGATGGCGACTGGCGTAGAGAGTAGGCGCGCGTCCGCAGCCTGCGTGCGAGGGTAAAAAAATCTGGTCTATAGCCTCGTGCGGATGTGCGAAACTGTCACATATTTTGTATCGTCTCTTTTTTGTACTTAGTAGCAGGCTTGGTGTGGCATGAAAAATAAGTTAATTATTTTTAAATTGTAGCATATTACTTTTTTCACAGCTGCAATCGCCATGCGCAGTTTGCGCTATTATTGATAAAATACGATACGAACTACAACGCGATGGCGGCTTAAACCCCTGCCACACGGCAAATTTAATGTCATTCTCATCGAATGACATTTGTTCGACTTTATGTCATTTTTTCTGCGCGCTGCTACACGGCAAAAACTAATGTCATTTGCAAATGATGGCGATTGCGATGGAAAGAGAGTACAGTGAGTACAGCATACAAAAATTTCGATGTATGCTTCAATACGTTGCAAAAAGTATTGCTTTGCTAATGGAAACCGATTCTAAAATCTTCATCCTCATTTTAATCAACGTATTTAGATAGGCGCGCTGTGCGAGGGATCTAAAAACGTTGATTTCAATAACGTGTTGATCACTGCTATCCACCACAAGTCCAAGCCAAGCCAAACCTCAGCCAGTGGCGGCAGGCAAATGGCGGACGTCATATTGTGAAATGCTCTCTATGGTGAAATTAGACAGTATTAGCTGTGCGTCCGCAAAAGCTTTGCGCATGCTACAGGCGCACCTTGCGCGCACTGCCGCCCCTCCTCACAACAGTTTTAGTAGGGAGCACGGTGGTTGGGTGTGACTAGCGTAGCGCGCGAGAAGCATAACATACTGTGGCGCCATTTAGACGATAGCGAGTCAAACCTCCTGAACTCAGTGCCGAAAAAACGTTTTTCTCTTTTATTAACGGCAGTAATGAATGCATTCGAAGGCTTTGTTTTTTTTAAATGTAAATCAATTGGATGAAATGAAAATGTAGATTCTAGTGCAAAGTTGGAGAAATACTTCGCTCGGGGTCGTTGCTATGACGACAGTGTACGCCGTGCATAGTTAAGCCTAGCATCAAGAAATTCTGAAATTTATCTCAAAAGCGGCTGATATTTCAAACCTATATTGTTACGGAGGGATGAGAATGCACAAAATAAAAGCGAATACAACCGTTTAGAGCAAGCTATCGCGTCGAAAAATGCAGCGGCGACGCAGTATTCGGTCCGAAGCGGGTGAGCTGGGCGTCCACGCAAGGCTGGTAGCGAGAGTGAGTTTTATTTTTTTCCAATTCTATTTGGCATTTTTATATACATAAATGAACGACAGCACAATCGTAGGGATGCGGAAATATTACAGTGCTTGTGACGTTTTTGTAATCGTGTTTTTCGGTGTATATTCTCACCAAGCCTCTGGTGTCGAGGGAACACATTAGCTCGGACGTCGCAGGCGAATGTGTTCAGGGAACTCATTCGATACCTAATGTCATTTTCATCGAATGACATTAGATTTTTCTCGTGTGGCAGCAAACTAATGTCGTTTTGAACGAATGTCATTCGATGGGAATGACATTAAATTTGCCGTGTGGCAGGGGTAGTGAATTCACCGCACTTTCCCCGCCGCCGCCTGTCCGCAGCATAGAACAGGCATATGGGCAGCGCATGTAGCATGAAGGCAAGATGACCAATTATCATTAGGGTAACGGGCTGGATTCAGAGAGAATGCAAGCACAGCAGAGAGGATCAGGGCAGGTGGGCAGATGAAGTTCGGAAGTTTGCTGGGATAAGGGGGCCGCCGCTGGCACAGGGTTAACGGAGAAATTTTTGGCCGGCAGTGGACATGATTACAGTGTTGACATGATGATAAAAAGCGGGACTCAAGAAGTTTATTCTCAAGAAATATGAGGTCACACATTCAGCAACACAAATGCCTAAGCTTTCCTCAGCTCAACATTCCAATAGTTATCATTGCTAGCGCGATTAGCAGATTTAAGACATTTTTGAAAAAAAAAATAACTCCCAAAAATTGAACTGAACCAATTCTTGTATTTTAAATAGTTGGATAAGTTGCATAAAACATGCTTAATCAGAAAAAATGGTTATTATATAGTCCTGGCTGCTAAATAACGAAAGTTTTTTAGTGTGTCCTCACTTTTCAGTGTGGTTGAGATAGCTTGCAGGCTGTAGCACAAGGTATAAATTGAATGTAAGAATAGTAATGAAATAACAATGCGAATCCTGACCAAAGTGACTGGCATTTCAAACCAACTGCGTACAGTTGAGTCAGAAACCTGATGCGTGTGCACTCAGATTTGTCTTTACTACTTCCCGTATTTTTCTTCTTTCTAGGCAGGATAATGTTGCCGTGAAGCGAGCACGAAAAAACACAAAAACACAGGCAGCGCTGGTCATGCCTCCAATTTGTAGTCAACAGCGATTTCAAACTTTAAATGCAGTAAGGCAACACGAAATATCGAACGATTGAAAAATATGGAATTCTTAAATTATATATCTCGCTTACATACCCAGGACGTGACAAGTAATATCTACGAGAAGTCTAGGTTAAGGCAGATATGATGTCGTGGGTACGTCTGCAGCTTTTCCACGAAAAAAGGTTGGTAGATAAGACGTCTGAGAGATTTTGGTTTGGTACATAGACGTTCAGACTTAATCTGGACATCTATGGGAGGTTTGTGGTTTGCTGGGTGTAATTGACTGTTTTAAGTAGTGCTCGCTTTACCCTGTGTATCCAACAAGGGGAAGCTTTGGGCCAGTTGGTCTGACATGTTAGAGGGGAGGAATAACCGCTAGCTTGACAGGACTGAAGAACGAGAAGAGGACAGGACGAGCGGTAACTAGCAACTGAAGTTTATTGAAAAAAGACATGTAGCAGCAAAGGTTGCATCTGCGCATAGCGTACGAGAACGGAGATAGTGACACGTGGAACCCACGAGATAGTTAATGAAATACATCGAAAGGAACAAAAAGGAACAAAAACGAACAAAAAAACAATGAAACGCCCGTCACAGGTTTAACAGAAACCGGGTCTCTTTATCAAAAAAGGGCCACGGCAGGCTCACTCACACACATATCAAGCCCAAGATTGCGCATGTGTGCCGCTTCTAAAATCTCTCTTTCAAGCCTCGACCTGCCCCTTCCGATCGATGATGGTGGCTTTGTTGAACTGTGGGTAGCAGCCGTCGCATTCCCTGCAGTGTCTCGGCAAATTAGCCGAGATTAGCCGATTTTTCAGCCCCTTGCAAGCTATCGCAGCTCTGCGGGCGCGTGGCGGAAGGTAGGCGCAGGGTCGCGTGCACGACGAAACATGAACACAGATATGTCAACTGTGCCATTGATGTGGTATACCAGTTCCCGTTGCGATGCGGCTGAGTATACGTTGGCCAGGCGGGTCAATGTCTAAACGATAGGCTACGACAGCACTTCCGGTCCTTGAAACCTGATAATGGCGCTAATCTGCCGAGACACTGCAGGGAATGCGATGGCTGCTACCCACAGTTCAACAAAGCCACCATCATCGGAAGGGGCAGGTCGAGGCTTGAAAGAGAGATTTTAGAAGCGGCACACATGCGCAATCTTGGGCTTGATATGTGTGTGAGTGAGCCTTCCGTGGCGCTTTTAGATAAAGAGACCCGGTTTCTGTTAAACCTGTGACGGGCGTTTCATTGTTTTTTGTTCGTTTTTGTTCCTTTCGATGTATTTCATTTCGTGGGTTCCACGTGTCACTATCTCCGTTCTCGTACGCTATGCGCAGATGCAACCTTTGCTGCTACATGTCTTTTTTCAATAAACTTCAGTTGCTAGTTACCGCTCGTCCTGTCCTCTTCTCGTTCTTCAGTCCTGTCAAGCTAGCGGTTATTCCTCCCCTCTAACATACCCTGTGTACGTTTGAGCTACCCACTACCCAAACCTTCCTACCACTGCCTGGCTTTGCTCGGTCTACACCTTGCTCCTTTTGCTTATCTGGTCCTGGAGCCTGGGACCCCTCCACAGTACTTCTGTTCTCTGCCTTCTCCGGCTGCTCTACTCTCTTCGGCGCGCTCAACACTGACGCGTCTGCCCCCCAGTCTGTTATGTCGGCTGGCTGTCCTGCCTTCCTCTGCTCTGCCTCCAACCTTTCTCTCGTTCTCAGCTCCTCAACCTGCCTTTCCAATTGGGCTCTTTTCTCCCTTTCCTCGCTCAATTCTCGCTCGAGGGACTCTACCCTGCTGCTCCATTCCCTCTCGACTCTAGTCTCGGATTCCGCACGCCTCTCCCTTTCCTCCCTCAATTCCAGGCTTATCTTCTTCAATTCGCTCGCCAGTTGTTTTTGCAACTTCGCGACTGTTCCACACAAGTTGCACACAAAGCTTGTCCCCTCCGCCTCCGTCACACTTTCGAACCGCGTTTCGTCCATGTAGCACCACCTTTTGCATGACTCGCATTGGACGAGGTCTTCTCCCTCCTCCTTGGCTTTTTTTGCCGGACGCCCCATGTTAGCCTGTCAGTCGCTGGTCGCCTTGATCGATCACACCCGTTACAACTGAACACGTTTATTGAAGGCAATTCTCGGATACATGATCTCCATCACCTGACGGTCGGAGTCGCTCTCCCTGCTGCTTCCCTCCTTCTCTCATCCGCCCTCTCTCCAGTTCCGTCTCCGTTTTCACGCGGCCGCTCAGGTCACGCGCGTGCGCCGATCCAGGTGGCCGTGGTTCTCACCTTCTAGCTCTCGTGATATCGCCTAGCTGGCGCTAGGCGTCCGGAGATAGTGGGAGACTCGAATGCTTACACGACCGGGCTCCCAAACATTGCGTCCTCGCATTGGCGTAGACCCTGTTGCTGCTGCGTATTATTCGGTAATATAATCTTCGAGCCACTTAGGCGATTTCCTTAGGCGCGTTCGGCGATCTGAACAGTCTTCCGGTGCCTCTTCGAGTTCTCTTGAGCGCGGCGAGTCTTGCGTGAACGATTCTTGTGCTTCCGGTAGTTCAGGCGATGGTGTCACCGCGCTGTCTTGCACATGGTAGTGCTTCAGTTGTCTAGCTGTGGCAAGTCGGGTATCTTCGTAGCCGTTTTCTTCCTTAGCGATGGTAAACGTGTCTTTGTTTACATGAATAATTCTGTATGGCCCGTCGTAGAGAGGTCCCAGCTTGGCATCTCTTGCTCCTTTTTGGTACCATACTTCGTCACCTACTTCGAAATTGGATGGGCGGTGTTTAGCGTCGTGCGTCCTTTTCATTTTGCGTAGATAGGCCGTTAATGTGGCATTGGCTTGCGCACGTTTTGCTTCGATGTCGTCAGTTGGGTCCTGCGGGATGTTCATTTCGTTGTCCAGTTGCTTGCGTGGGACGTAGTTGAAAAGCAGTTCGAATGGAGAGAATTTTATTCCAAAGTGAGGTTGGTTGTTCACTTGAAATGTTGTTTCTCTCATGTATTCGCTCCAGTGGCCGATGTCGCCATTCACGTTTTTTCGCAGTGCGGACAAGATTTTGCCGTTTGCTCTTTCGACAAGACCGTTTGTTTCCGGAGCGTAAGGTACTGTCAGGCCGTGCGTGATGCTCCTCTCGGCAAGGTATCTCTTTGCAGCTCTTGACGTGAAAACTTTGTCGTTGTCCGTTATCACGGTCTTCGGTGTTCCAAACGTGAGAACGATGTCTTCCTCGACAAAACGTAGTACATGTTCCGTTGATTTATCGGGTACGGCACGTGTTACGATGAATCGCGTTGTCACGTCAACAGCGGTTATAAAATATTTGTTGGAGTCCTGGGAATTGATGGGTTCAACGTGGTCCATTGCGATGGTTTCGAATGGGTTGGAGGATGGCATACGGGGGTTTAGTGAACCAGCTTGCACTCCCGTCCGCGAGTTGAATCTTTGGCAGATTTCGCATCCTCTCACGTAGTTTTCAACTTCGTTCTTCATGTTTTCACAGAAGTAGCGTCGCTGTATTTTAGACAGTGTTCGAGTAACATCGCCATGACCGTCGTTGTCGTGGTACGATTGGAGTACATCTTGTTTCAGCGATTCGGGTATTATAATGCGATGAATCTCCTTTTCTCCGTTATTCGTCACGTGTACGAGTCTATCGTTGACAAGCTTGTACTGTGACTTGCTTGCCTGCGGCTGCTGCGTTTGCTGAATGAGTGATGCAAGTTGCGGATCGGTTCGTTGCGCTTTGTTTAGTCGATCATCCTCGGCTATGAGAATGAAAACTCCGTGCGCGTCTTCAGGCGTTCTCATATCTCACCGCACCAGTCATCCACTGCAAGTTGCACGCCCATCGTCGCACACTACTACTTTTTCTGCATCGCTCTTTTCGCGCACAGCTTCAGACTGGAACGGCCTTCCCTATGACATCGTCGTCATCGCTTCGCCATCTGTTTTTCAAGCGCGTGTAACAAATCATCTTCAATGTTAATTATTGCTGTTTTTTTCACATTTTCAAGTGTATTCCCACCCCTTATGTAACACCCCCTGAAAAGGGGGCCTTTAAGGAATAAAACTGAACTGAACTGAACTGAACAAGGCGTCGGCCACTACGTTCGTCTTTCCTGATGTATGGCGGATGCTGAAGTTGTAAGACATCAGGTCAAGCACAATGCGTGCAAAACGTCTGCTCGGATTTTTCTTTGACATAATGTGCGAGACAGCCCAGTTGTCCGTGTAGATGTCGAAGTGCTAGAGTCCTTGTAAGTAATGGTGAAATTTGTCGGTGACGGCCCAATGCACTGCAATTGCCTCAAGCTCTGTTGAGTGCTTGTGCTTATCCGATTCCGGCACTTTCTTGCTTGCATATTCGATTATGCGTGTTTCGTTTCCGTGTTTTTGGGACAAGACTGCACCAAATGCCGTGTATGAAGCGTCGACATGCACTTCGGTTGGAAGCGATGGGTCGAAGGTAGCTAGTATGGGTGCTCTGATCAAACATTCCTTAAGTTTGTCCATGGCTTCTTGACATTCAGTAGTCCACGTTATCAAGGAGTCCTTTTTCGTTAGTTCTGTCAGGGGTTTGGCGATCTTCGCATAGTCCTTTATATACTTTCGGTAATGCGACGTCAGCCCGAGGAAAGATCGTATGTAGAAGAAGGACGTCGGGGACGGCGTCGAGGTCGGCGATGGAGCGGGGCGACCAAGACCGACACGATCTGCGCGATGGCAATCCCACAAACGCTTCTTCTTCATCGGCGTCCAGCGAAGGGGTCCATCTTCTTCTTCACAATGCCCCCCAGAGAAAAAGGAGCCATCCTGGCGACTTAAGGGGACGAAGATACGATGGGGTCGTAGAACGGCTTAAGGCGCTGCACATGTACAGTTTCACGGCCACGGCGCCGAAGATCAGAAGGTGGTGTAAGAGGCTCAACAATGTAATTGACTAGCGAAGGGCGCTCGACGACACGGTAGGGCCCATGGTACTTGGAGAGCAGTTTTGTTGAGAGGCCGGGACTGCTGGATGGAACCCATAGCCACACGAGCGAGCCGGGCTCGAAGTGTAGTGCATTCCTCTGAGTGGTGTCATGGTGATGTTTTTGGCGCCATTGAGAGACGGTCGTGAACGATCGGGCAATCTGGCGGCATTCTTCGGCGTGCCGTGCAGCTTCGGTAACGGTGGTACATTCAGAGGCATCAGGTTTGTAGGGGAGCACTGTGTCAAGGGGAGCAGATGGATGCCGACCGTAAAGCAAAAAGAACGGAGAGAAACCCGTGCTGGGTTGTGTAGCAGTGTTGTATGCATAGGTGATATAAGGCAGCACAATGTCCCAGTCGGTGTGATCGGATCCAACGTACTTCGCGAACATGTCACCGAGGGTGCGATTAAATCGTTCAGTAAGACCGTTTGTTTGCGGATGGTAGGCGGTGCAAGTGCGGTGAATGACTTTGCACTGGGCGAGCAGGGCTTGAACGACGTCAGATAAGAAAGCACGGCCTCTGTCGCTGAGCAATTCGCGAGGAGCACCGTGACGGAGAATGAAGTGCGTCAATAAGAAACCGGCCACATCACGGGCTGTTGCAGCTGGGAGCGCGGCGGTTTCGGCATATCTCGTCAGATGGTCGACCGCGGCAATGACCCAGCGATTGCCGGCAGCTGTGTACGGAAGAGGGCCGTAGAAGTCAATGCCAATGCGGTCGAAGGGTCTAAGCGGACATACGAGAGGCTGTAACTCACCAGCCGAACGGTGAGAGCCAACGGTGCCGAACGGTGCTTGCGACCAGATCGGTAAACGACACGGATATCATATTTTTGGAGACGAAGAGCCCATCGTGCCAACCGGCCGGAGGGATTTTTGAGCGATGAAAGCCAGCAGAGGGCATGATGGTCAGTGACTACATCAAAAGGACGGCCGTAAAGGTAAGGTCGAAACTTTGTGAGTTCCCAGACAACGGCCAAACACTCCTTTTCCGTTACTGAGTAGTTAGTTTCAGCTTTCGTGAGAGTACGGCTGGCATAAGCGACCACGTATTCGCCGAAGCCAGAGGGGCGCTGAGCAAGCACAGCGCCGAGGCCGACACCACTGGCGTCTGCGTGCACTTCGGTGGGCGCCTGGGGGTCAAAATGGCGCAGGATGGGCGGAGCTGTGAGGAGGCGGCGCAAGGTATTGTATGCGGTGTCGCATGCTGGTGACCACAGCGAAAAGTCTGAGTTATGGCCAAGGAGCTGAGTCAGCGGGGCGACTATGGAAGCAAAGTTCCGTATAAAACGCCAGAAGTATGAGCACAAGCCCAAGAAGCTCCTGAGTTGCTTAATGGTAGTAGGTTTCGGGAAGGCAGTCACAGCTCGAAATTTGGCGGGATCAGGGCGGATACCCTCCTTGGACACAACGTGGCCTAAAATAGTCAGCTCACGAGCAGCGAAACGACACTTCTTCAAGTTGAGCTGCAGACCGGCATTCGCAAGACATGTCAAGACCTGCTTCAGGCGAGAGAGGTGGGTCGCAAAGTCCGGCGAGAACACCACGATGTCGTCAAGGTAACACAGGCACGTCTTCCTCTTCAGGCCAGCAGAATAGTGTCCATGATACGCTCGAATGTAGCAGGAGCATTACACAGACCGAAAGGCATGACGGTAAATTCAAAGAGGCCATCGGGGGTGACAAATGCGGTTTTAGGGCGATCTTCCGCAGCCATGAGTACCTGCCAGTAACCGGAGCGTAAATCGAGCGAAGAAAAGAGTTCAGCGCCTTGTAAACAGTCCAATGCATCATCTATACGCGGTAGAGGGTACACATCTTTCCGCGTGATTTTATTTAGGCGACGGTAGTCAACGCAGAAGCGAATAGAACCGTCCTTCTTCCTCACCAGGACTACAGGAGAGGCCCACGGACTGCTAGAAGGCTCGATCACGCCATTCTGAAGCATAGTATCAACTTGGTCTTCAATAACTCGGCGCTCGCTGGCAGAGACACGATAGGGGCGCTGACGCAGAGGAGCATGAGAACCGGTGTCAATGTGGTGGGCGACAGTTGATGTGCGGCTCAAAGCAGGCTGATGAAAGTCGAATGAAGAACGGAACTGATGAAGCAGTGCGAGAAGTTCAGTGCGTTGAGGACCAGGAAGATTGGCGTCGATGGAGCGGAGGAAAACATCAGGAGACGACTGGTCCGGCGCAGCAACAGGCGGTGTGATTGCAGCCAAGTCACCAGGCTGCGAAGCGGTGGTTGCGTCAGCGGTGAGAATGGAATCAATGAGCTGTACGGTGCCGAGGCATTCGCCACGACGCATGGAGACGGGAAAGGAGAACGGATTAGAAATCCAGAGCGCGGTGAGGCCAGCTGATATAGAAAGTACGGCATAAGGCAGGGGAAGACTTTTGCGGTTTAGAAAGATGGGCGAGGGTGTGAAAAGGACATCGGCACTGCGGGGAAAATCACAAGCGGTGGGCACAAGGACGAAAGAGCACGCAGGGAGGTCAATATCTTCGGCAACGACGACTTTCGGAGAAGGAACGTTCGGCAACGGTACGTCAAGCGCAAAAAACTCCAGTTCGGCACGAGCACAGTTGATCACCGCATTATTTCGCGACAGAAAATCCCAGCCCAAGATAAGATCATGAGAGCAGGAAGGCAAAACGACGAACTCTATTGCGTACACAACTGCCTGAATGACGACTCGTGCTGTGCACACCGCTATAGGGTTGACAGGCTGGGCACTTGCCGTGCAAAGTGAGAATCCGGAAATAGGCGTCGTTACTTTGCGCAATGAACGGCAAAGACTTGCAGCCATGGCAGAAACAGCAGCGCCGGTGTCGACCAGAGCCAGTACTATAACGCCGTCAACAGAAACTTCAAGTAGATTCGCGGGAGATGCGTGAGGCCTTTGACAGTTCGCACGTTGCGCAGTTCTCGCTTCAGGAACTGCGGCAATCAGTTTTCCTCTTGCGCCAGATTGGGACGCCGTCGCAGCGGAGATAGGGAGCGGCGACGCGGCGAGGTTGAGCGGCGAGGAGAAAAGGAGCCACGGTCATTCGCGACGGAACTTGCAGATGGATCGGCGGCTGCGTACTGATTTCGGGGCGGCTGCCAGGAAGCTGACATTCGGCGCGGTACAAAATCGTCGTGAGTGCGATTTCTGCAGTACCGGGCAACATGGCCAGCAACCCCACAGGAATAGCAGATGGGACGGTTGTCACTTGTTCGCCATGGATTGCGGCGCTGCGGAGGAGGTGGAATAAAAGGCTGTGGCGCCGGAATAAATTGCTGTACAGGTCCTGGAGGCGTAGCGTAGACCAAAGGGTAGCTAGCTGGCCGTGGTCGGGCAGCGACGGCAGCGTACGTCAGCGGTGCGACAGGAGCGGGAGTCAATGGTGAAGCGGCAGGGACGTCAGCGTATGCGAGGGGCTCAACGGCTGGTGCGGGCTGAGGCATGGGAGCTGGTGGAGCGACAGAGGGAAGGGCCTCTGCCACGCGGTCGGCAATGACCTGTCGAAGGGGCGCCAAATTTTGGGACAGCTCGCAGTTCGTCGGAAGTAAAGATATCTGGCGAGCAACTTCCTCCCGGATGAAGTCTTTGAGCTGCTGCAGCAGCGTGGAGCTCCCACATGTAGAGGAGAGACCAGAAAGTGGTTCCACAGGCCCGGAAGGTGGTGGAGTGATGAGGCGCTGCTTGCGCAACTCATCGTAGCTCTGGCAAAGGTTGACAACTTGGGAAACCGCAGTCAAATCCCGGGACGTTAACATTTGAAAGGCGTCATGTGCGATGCCCTTCAGGATGTGCTTGATCTTGTCTTTTTCGGACATCTGTGCGTTGACGCGACTGCAGAGATGGACCACATCTTCAATATAACTTGTGAATGTTTCGCCGAGCCGCTGTGATCGATCGTGCAGGCGTTGTTCGGCGCGGAGCTTGCGTACAGCGGGACGACCAAACACGGTGATAAGGTTAGCCTTGAATGTGTCCCATGTCGTGATATCGGCTTCGTGGTTACGATACCACAAGTTGGCAACTCCGGTCAAATAAAAGATGACATTTGTTAGCTTAATGACGTCGTCCCACTTATTGTAGGAACTCATTCGCTCGTATGAAGCAAGCCAGTCATCGCAGTCTGTGTCGTCGGTGCCGCTAAAGAGCGCAGGGTCGCGCTGGCGTAAGGAGCCAGAGCAGACAACCGGCTGGGGCATCGGGGCGGCCGGTGGGTGTTCGTCCTCAGCCATACGAGCTCGTCTTGCCATACGTGAGGCAAGGAGATCAGGCAGCACCTCCACCAAATGTAGAAGAAGGACGTCGGGGACGGCGTCGAGGTCGGCGATGGAGCGGGGCGACCAAGACCGACACGATCTGCGCGATGGCAATCCCACAAACGCTTCTTCTTCATCGGCGTCCAGCGAAGGGGTCCATCTTCTTCTTCACACGTACTTCGGTTTTTGTGTTCGGTTTGCCATATCTTGATATAGCTGCGGTTCTTCCCGGATCGATTGTTACTCCCTCGCGAGATATTATCGCACCAAGGAAAGGGATGGACTGCACTGCGAATAGGCATTTTTTGAAGTCTGCTCTGAGTCCTAAGTTCTGTAGAGTTTTCAGCACTTGACTCACCGTCTTTATGTGCTGTTACGACGTGTCCGTAAAGATACAGATGTCGTCCATGTAGACGATGACTTGGTTTTTGTCGATCAGCGGCTTTAGACCTTCGTTCATTACGCTCTGCATTGTTGAGGGTGCCGTGCATAGTCCAAAGTGCATACGAGTCGGTTCATAGTGACCATCTTCTGTCACAAATGCGGCTTTTTTTCGGTCTTCCTCACGAAGCGGAATGTTCAGAAAGGCCTTTTTCACGTCAATTTTTGTGAAGTACCGCGATCCAGAAATCTTGCGGACTGCTGCGTCCACTTTCGGCATCGGGTATGCGTGTTTGACAATTTTTGCGTTCAGGAAGCGATAGTCTACACACAGTCGTTTAGGAGTTGATTCGTGATGAGGTTGATCAACCACGATGACGGGTGATGCATAAGGCGATTTCGATGGACGTATGATCCCTTTGTCCAGCCATTCGTGCGTTTGTTGCCGTATGAACTTTTTGTTGATTTCACTGGCGGTGTACGGCTGCATGCGAATGGGTTCGTCGTCGGAGAGCTCGATTGTGTGTTCCGCGTGAGTGCACAGTCCGAGGTCATTCTCAGGGTTTGTGAACACTTCAATGTTGTCAAGTAGAATGGCTTGAAACCTGCCTGTTTCATCTGTGGTGAAGTCTTCAGGTTTCACTTGCGTGATGAGCTGAACAATTTCTTCACGGGATGGAAGTTCTTTGTGCTTACAGTTGTGACGTCCGTGACTGCTCCGCATGTCGTTGATGTCGGGCATTTGCACGTGTCATTAGTCGCTTCGGAGTTTTCGACAGTTTTGTTGTCGGTCGGTGTCGTATTTGTCCCTTTCGTCCGATTTGGCGGTAGCTTCTGCGTACCGACGTTTTCTTCTGCTTCCTTCACTATCGTCTTTGGGATCCATTCCAAGCTGTGAATGCCGTTTGCGAAACGTTCAATGCAGTCATATGGTACGCACTCGCGCCAATCGGTTCCCACAATTGCGTTGTAGGGTAGGTCCTTTACGACTTTGACCTCGATTGTTGCTGAGGTTTTCCCGATCGTTATGCGTGCTTGCGTGACGCCTACTGGTATGTCGGATGTTCCGAAAGGTCCTTTGAGCAGAATGTCTTTTTCTGGTGCCACTTCGAGGTTGTGCTGTGTGGCGAATGCGTGAGACACTAAGGAGACTGTTGAACCAGTGTCCCAGAGCGCTGACGTTTCGATCTCGTTGATTTTTGCCGGTAGGAGAATTAGTTTTCCTAGTGATTCTCCTTTGACAATGCAGTTGGTGTGCTCTTCGCTTGCTCTTGCCTCTCTGCGACGCGCTGCAGACTTCTTTTGTTCTTCGGTCCTCGTGTCTGGTTGGGGGCAATCTTTGGCTCGATGTCCCTTCGTTCTGCATCTTGCGCAGGTGTCTGGCGGTAGACGTTGGGTCTTCGGGTACGTTGCGCTCGGGGCTTCCACCGAATTTTTTTCAGGGAATAGACGATATGCGAAATTGCTTGGCGGTCTGGCAACACCGTGCCCACAACTTCCGGTTTCCATCTTGGCGCGGTCGAGCTCGTCGAGCTGGTGCATCGTTTGCTATGCGTACTTTCTTCTTGCGAGTGGAATTTCAACAGGCAAGCTTCAGCTGCTGCGTTGTTTTCACAGCTGATCTTTGACTAAATGTAGGTGCTTTCAATAAGCGCCAGCTTACTCCTACCGCGTCCTCAGCTTCGCTTGAAGTCTGGCGCTGATGATCGCAATAATCGGCACTCGAAAGTGGGTTGGAAAGTCGAACCGTGACCGTGTGATGTTGTCGTTTTAATGCTCGCATTAAAGCACCAGTTCAAGCATCACGCATTATCATGGCTATTTTATTCCCAGGTGGACGTGAATTCATCTGGTAGGGTAGCGAGCGGTTATTTTGCAGTGAGTGCGCACGTGTGTTGACAAAATTCTGTGATAGTGCGAACTTTCGTTCGCGCCGACGTCAGGAGCTTCGTGCATTGCAGTATAATCACACAAGACCCTCGACCAGCTGCGTAATTCGATTCCTTTACTGTAATGTGCAATGCGCATCTGCGGTTTTCAACGTCACCGTTTCAGAGCCCGGCGTCGGTTGATTTTCGCCGCAATTCGTTGCAACCGCGTCTTTCTTAAGACGCAGTTGAAGCGAGTATTGCGATATTGTCCATCGATATTACCAAGAGGAAAGTGGGCATATATAATTCAAAATGTAAGAAAAGACGCAGTTTTTTTTTCAGATAAGCACTGAGCTACCGCGGCGGCTTGATTAGAGAAAGAGCGTACAGCTGTAGGTGCCTGCACGGACTCGATACGCTGGCCAAGTTGTGTGTGCAGGGGCGAAATTAGCATGTTCGGTTGCTTCCGAAACTTAATTAGCTTACTCCCAAACTTGGTCAAATGGCTTTGTTGCGAAGCAAGCTGTTGAAGCTTGCCACAACGATAATAAAATCTGATGGCCTGAAGCGTTTTCAGAACACTGTTGCACGAACTTTCTAGCTTAGAAATGCGTTCCTCCTTCATAATAAAGTAGCTATATTGTTCGCTTCTTTTATTTAGATTTTCGTCGCCGCAGATATTGGAGGTATAGGAATCCTCAAGAAATAAAGCATTCGCACCTCAGTTTTTATACGTAGGGTGTATTGCTTCATATGCGTATGGTCCAGAGAGTTTGCTCGCCCTTCTAAAACTAATTGAACGCGGGAAAAACTTAACTGAACACGTAGCAAACTAAGCAGTAATCGGCATATGGTTCTTCGAGTGAACTTATTTCGCCACGGCACGAGCGATTGGCCCGCTCAAAAAAATTACCTTCTCTATTACGTTGTTCAAGTATGCGTCTATATATATTCACGCCCGACCGGGGAGTTGATAAATGCACGAAATCGGCTTCTAATTTTGATCAGAGACAACAAAGGCTGTGGTCCTTATCTTAATTTAAACGCAAATCACCTCGAGAGATTTGTCAAAAATCAGCGCAGAAAGCGAAAGCTGCGCACTGATCCGCGTGCTGACACATGATACCTCGCATGGCGTTTTGTGTTACTAAAACGTTGGGACGGAGTAAAAAAATAGAAAAGCGAAAAGCTGGAACGCACCTAGTTCTGGCACGCATCGTAGCGTCTTTTCACAGTGGAGAGGGTAGCGCAACACTGCATCGGCATTTTACTTTTCAAACGAAGCGCAGCCGTTTTAACCCAACGCTGGGCAGCGGTTTCGTTTTCTGTACCGTGCCAACATGGAGGACTTAGTTCTCGGAGCGTCGAGAGATGGCGCTGCGCATTTCGCATATCGTCTATTTCGAAGTCTTGGGGGAGGCTTGGTGTTTGGTGTGATCCTGCGATAGTCCAGCATCTCGTCGATCGAGCTGTTGAACGTAGTGCAAGAACTCACTTATGGTTCCGCGGCGGAGGTCGTGGAAGGCACCGAGCATGGGCTTCGCACTGTCTTGTCGCACTCCCTGAATGAGCCAGTCAACCACATCGTCGTCGGAAAGACCATATGTGCCACGTTTGATGCGTTGGAGCCGGGCGTACATGTAGTCGGTCATGCTTTCGTTTTCTCGTTGCACTCTTGCGTCAACTGAGGCAACCCACTGGCAGAAGAGTAGTGGTTTGTCAAACTCATCTTTTAGCGCTGATACCCAGGTTGTCCAGTCGTTGTACTGGTTGCCTGTGGTTTGATGCCATGATGATGCGCGCCCTCGGAGTCGTGATATTCCTGCATTCAATGTTGCTGCATCGGTCCACGAGCAACGATCTCGCATCGACTCCACTGATGTCTTCCAATCTTGAAAGTTTTTTCTTTCAGTTCCGGAGTAAGTCGGTAGCGTTCCTGTCAAATCTGGCGTTGTTGTTATTTGCAGCGCCGTGCTGTTGTTCAGCAGGTTAGATGATGCCATTTGCCGTTCCAGGAGTCGAGCCATCATCTGTAACGTAGTGTTGAGCACAGCGAGCTCCGTCGTTGCACTTATAGTTCCGGATTGCATCGTTGTTTCTGTACGAGGTGCGTCTGGCGTTGTCGACAGTCCGATTTCGGATGGATTTCTAAGCGGCGTTTGCATTCCGAAAATACCCGGGGTCCGAGGTTGTGTTGTCTGCAACTCACGTGTGCCGTTCCCAGCTTCGTCCGGTATCGGCGTAGAGATTCTGGGGTTCGAAGCGTTCTCCCCGCCGGTCGCCATTGCTGGTGCACTTGCAGCTTCTCTTTCACTTGCTCGGAGTTCAGTATAACGTTTTCGGCTGCCGTTGGTCCGCTTGAAGGTCCGCTTGAAGGTTCGCTTGAAGGTTCGCTAAATAATCCTCGTCGCCATGTCAGTCGCTGATCGCCTTGATCGATCACACCCGTTACAACTGAACACGCTTATTGAAGGCAATTCTCGGATACATGATCTCCATCACCTGACGGTCGGAGTCGCTCTCCCTGCTGCTCCCCTCTTTCTCTCTGCCGCCCTCTCTCCAGTCCCGTCTCCGTTTTCACGCGCCCGCTCAGGTCACGCGCGCGCGCCGATCCAGGTGGCCGTGGTTCTCACCTTCTAGCTCTCGTGATATCGCCTAGCTGGCGCTAGGCGTCCGGAGATAGTGGGAGACTCGAATGCTTACATAGCCCCGAACGAAGGGTCCTGCCCCGCCAATGTATGCTGTCTACATGTCCCAGATCAAAACACACGCAAAAAAAGAAGCTACATCAGTCAGAACAGTAACCTGCACATCCAAGACCAGATTACACACACAAAAAAGACAAAAAGGCAGAAAAGATCGAAAAGATCGAAAAACTTCTTACATAAAGGCCTAGCACATGGTTCACGCTAGCCCTACATGTGCCCAACGCTAACTTCAACTCCCTGAAACCTACTTCCTATTCTACTTCCCTAGTCCTGCCACCTGTTTAAATCTGCCGCCGCTTTCTAGTCCATAATCAACCCAAACAAAACAAAACAAAACAAAACAAAACATAGATTGCACTTAGCTACGAATGGATCGATGCTCTACTACGCGATGGTAGCAATGGCAGTGCGAGCAAGGTCAATTGGTGCGAGTCTTTAAGTTTTGCTTTTGAAAGCAGGACCCTTGTTGAGCCTACAGATCACAGTAATTTTAAAGCATTAAGCACAAGTTCAAATACTCCTGACTGCCTCATCGCCAAATATTTCACGGCATTTTGCACAAGAGGTGCCCTATCGCTGTAGATGACCACCGCCTCTGGAAGGGCGGCTAGCGGGACTTCACGCGGAAATTCCACGAGGGTGGCTTTTTCCTAGCTTTGTTCTAAGCTTCTTCCTTGCTTTTTCGTTTCTTTCTTCTAATTTTTTTCTTCAGCTAGGACACAAGTACTGTGCCCGCCCACTACAAAGTGCGATGCCACACTATCATCACCATTATCACCTAGCACGTGACTGGTCAGCCTGCGCGCCGGATTCGAACGGCTCTGGGAAGTCCGCGAGGCGCGGACGCGAGAGAGAGAGACTCTTTAATGATATACAGAGAATTTAGCCGGCGTTTAAAAATCGCTGGCATGCTACTATGTGTAGGGAGGGGAATTTGGGAGATATAGACAGAAGGAGAGCAGTGTGGAAGAGGTAAAAAAAACATAGATAAAATGCGGCCATGAAATGGGTACTAAGGATGCAATGGTGAGTATTGATGTAACCTATGGAATGATGGAGTGCTTAGTCCGGCAAATGGGCCGAAGTTCGCTGCATGAAGAATGCATGAAGGTAACGTGAAGTGAATTTAAAGCTTATCGAGATGTCCAGTGTCTTTTAAATATGTAAATAGAAAGTTCATTGCAAGTCTCTGTTGCCTAAGGCAGGCTAAGGGACCTAAAACTTTGTCCATTGTTAGGGGCACTGGGCAGAGCTTCTGCATGCAATGTTCATAGTACGCGCGCTCGTTAGCATACGCAGGGCACTCAAGCAGGATATGTTCCACAGTTTCTATCGAGGCACAGTTGTCACAATGCGGACTGTTCATTTGTCCAAAACGGTATCGCAAGCCGTTTGTATATGCAGCATTCAGACGAAGTCGATGATAAAGTGTTTCCAGATGTCGAGGAATTCTGGGTGAGAGTCTTGATATAAGATGTGGGTCGATTGAGTGAAGAAATTGGTACTGATGTGTCGGCAAACTACAAAGCCGATACGTTTCTTCGGAAGCAAAACTTTTAGCCATTTGGGACGCATCAGATTTCGTGAAAAAAGTTCGAATGTATCTCCGATGTTGATGGCCCTTACGGGCCGCTTCATCTCCATTTTAATCAGCCTGAATGCCACAGTGAGCAGGTACCCACTGAAATGTTATGCAGTGGCCTGCGGCAATAGCTAAATGATGTAGATACCTGATGTCCAGGTAAACTGGCTGGTGATTCGTTTTCTTCAGCAGGTTGGCCAGGATCTGCAGAGATGCTTTTGAATCGGCGAAGATAACCCAACGGCCGGCGGTTCGGCGCAGGATGTAAGAAACAGCTTCCTTAATGCCGTGAAGCTCAGCTGTCGTAGAGGATGTCCGCCGCTGCAGCCGGTAAGAAAGGGCATGGCCTGTTGAGGGCACATAAAGGCCACAAGAAGAGGTTTCTTTAGTAGTTGAACCATCGGTGAAGATATGGGTGTGCTGCCTATTATCCTTGGTTAAGTAGGCGAGAGTAGCTTGCAGAAGCGCTGCCTGTGGCATGCGGCTCTTTGCATTCACACCTGGAACAAACTTCTTCACCTTTAGAGGAGAGAGTGTCCATGGAGGAAAGGCCAGAGGTAGTAGTTTCTGAGGCTGATTAATAGTAGGGAGGGGCAGGAGCTGCACTGCCTGGCCAAAGCTAGAGTTGCTGTGAGTTAGGTGGACACTGTGCAGGAAGTGCTTCTTCCCTTGCAGGACATGGCGGAGATGGGTATATAGTTTCCTGGATGGCAATCACCTCTAGTGGGTGACATCCTGCCTCCGCTGCTGTTCCTGATGCAGAGGAACCCTTTGGGAGCCCAAGGCATATTCGCAGGCAGATGTTCCGTGCGGCAACGAGAGTCTTATTGCTTGATGTAGTTAATCTTTGAAGCACTGGTAGAGAGTAGCGCAAGGTTCCTTCAACGTAGGCTTTTTCAAGCAGAAGCACTGATCGGCAGTTGCTACCCCACCTTGTTTCCACCATGAACCTAAACACTTGCGATGCTGCAGTGATCCTCTCGCGGAGTTTTTTGATCTGAGGTGACCATGACCGATTATAGTCGATTACAACACCCAGGAATCGCAGAGATCGTACATATGGTAGCGATCGTCCGCCTAGGAGCAGCGGATACCGGGTCATCGTTTTTCTTGTAAGCGCCATTGCAACACTCTTTTCTGGTGAGAGACGAAGACCTCTGGAAGCCAGGTACATCGAAATGTGCAATAGCGCTCTCTGAAGACGTTGCTGGGTAATAGAGCGCGAACGTGATGCGGTCCAGATGCAGATATCATCAGCATAAATTGTTATGCGGACCCCTCGCGGAAGGTTTCTTCTTATGTGTATAAGGGCAATATTGAACAGGAGAGGGCTGAGCACCGCTCCCTGTGGTACGCCCCTCTCCACTGCGTGAAAGCGGGTTGGACCGTTTGGAGTGGTCATAAAAATTTGGCGTTCTTTTAAATAATGCCCAATTCATTTGTATAGCTTTCCTCCAAGGCCAAGACTGGCAAAGGCTGCAAGAATTGCATGGTGAAACACAGAGTCAAAGGCGGCCTTGATGTCTAGGAAGACGGCTGTCGGAATGTACCCAGCATGAAGGTTCTCTTCAGGTGATGAGATGAGGGCGATGATATTGTCAGTCGCAGACCTGTTTTGACGGAACCCGTTCATTTCTTGGGGGAACTCATTTCGGCTTTCTAGGAACCAAGTTATGCGTTTGCAGATCATGCGCTCCATGAGCTTACCTACGCTTTTTAGGTCTAACTGCGTTTTACTCGACAGCGTATACAGCTCGTTCGGTCGAAATGCTGTCAGCGTCGTAATAGAAGCAGTTGTGGTCGTGAGCACCGCGCGTCGGAAAAAAAATGGCTGTGGTTTAGCTCTGGTTAAACCTGGTAGAGTAGCGAGAGCCTAGCTTCTTTTAGAGACGCAGAACTCGATTCATCGTCATCTGTCGTCGTGGATGCACTGTCGTCGGCTAAGCGGGCCCGTCTAGCCGCGTTGTCCTTACGTCGCTTGTCGAGACGCTTAGCGCGCTCTTCCTGGGTCTTCTCGGCTAGCCACCGCGTCTTGCCTTCATTCCTACGACGAGCCCTAGCTTCCTCCGAGCTGTCCATCCCTATCACAGTTGTTGTTGTTGCGACTGTAGGAAGGATGAAAGGGAAAGTACACGAGCCTGCCCACTGGCTCGGGTCAGGTGACGTGAAGAAAGTTTATTTCCGCCAGAAGAAGACCCGTGCCCCTCCGGGTCCGCAAGCAGGCATCCAGGGAGGGGCAGCGTCGCAGCTGGAAGACTAGCAACGATATAGAGGCGCAGCTTCTGCTGCCAGCTCTTTTTCTGATTGTCTGTGATGCGATTAAAGGCGTTGGTTTCCTCTTTAGTACTGAATTCGTCTGAGGCGTCCACGGCTCCCCCGGGGAAAAAGGAGCGATCGAGTCCAGATGATTAGAATATTGCGGGCTGAGTGAAGTCGCTTCGATATTTAGCCTCCATCTTGTGGATGTGTCCCTTGCTGTAATTTCAAATTGCGGCTTTACAGTCGCTTACTACGTATTTGGTACCTGGCTGAGTTAGAGCGATCGCTATCGCAACCTCCTCTGCCACAACCGGTTTTTAGTCTAGTTGTCTTGCAGCGCTTAATGTTCTGCCTGTGTCTCCGACGGCTACCGAGACGGTGTCTCCTAACGTGCCTACCGCGGCATCAGTGTAGGCCACGGTTCCCAGTGGCATTTTGCCTAGCATAGCAGCCAGCTGTACGACCCTGCGTTTCCTTCTGCCTCTGTCGTGGATGGGATGCATGTTCCTGGGTATGGGAGAGATAATAAGATGGTCTCTTATTTCTCTTCCCAGATCTGTTCTAGTGTTCACTGTGTTATCTACGATTAGCTATTTCGCTAGCCCTAAGTATTTCCTGCCTGCGCGTGTGGATGTTAGCCTTTCGATTTTCGATGTTCTAGCCGCTTCAGTCAGTTCTCCCCAATTGTTATGCAGGCCCATTTTCTCCAGTATATCATTGGACGTGGAACTGGGCAGCCCTAGCGCTCGTTTGGCACATTTCGTGATGATTGGATCTAATGCCTTTTCTTCGGTTTTGTATATTTTCAGGAATGGGGTTGCGTAGCATATCCTGCTAACTATGAAGGCCTGCGTAAGTCTTAGTTTGCTGGACTCTGAGAGTCCTTCCCCCCTTCTAGATACCCTTCTAAAGGCTCTGACGAGAAGTTCAGCTTGCGCTTTGAGCTTGTCCAGGGTAGTTTTGTTTTTCCCTTTTCTGTTAATACACATGCCTAGGATTCTTATTTCTTCAACATTTGGTATCGTTCTATTTTCAAGTGTAACCTCGATTTCCGGTACCCTTTCACTGCCTTTGCTCATTGCTACAAATAGCTCCGACTTTGCGGAGAGCCGCTGAGATCCGCGCAATTCGTATGCTCGTTAATTGATATCCGCTGCCTTCTGTAGCTTTTCTTTCATTCCTGATTCACCTCCTTTGTTTAGCCAGTCGTTCACATCATCTGCATAGGGGCTGATGTTTAAGCCTTCTATCTCTCTAATCTTGCGGGGAAGGTCCCTCATCACCATATAAAGAGAAATGGGGAGAGGACAGCCCCTTGCGGGATTCCTCTACATCCCATGGGAAACTCTTCGGATGTGATGCCCTGAAAGGTAATGGTAGCAGTCCTGTCCCTTAGGAACGATCGGATGTAGTTGTAGGTGTTTTTTCCTACGGCTATCTCATTTAGCCCATCAAGGACGGCATCATGGCTGACATTGTCAGAGGCTTTCTTAAAGTCTATACCTAAGATCGCCTTCAGGTTGCCGAGGTCTAGCTGATCTACAATATCTTCATAGAGTCTTAGCATTGTATCTTAGGTGCTAAGCCCAGGCCTAAATACGACCATTTCTTCAGAGGCCGTTATCCACCATGTATTTGGTCAGTCTGGTCAGGATGACCTTCTCAAGCAGTTTCCCTACACATGATGTTAGTGAGATCGGCCTCAGGTTCTCCAAGCTCGGAGGTTTGCCCTGCGTGTGCATAAGCGTGATCTTGGCCTTCTTCCGCTCTTCGGGTACTACGCCTTCTTTCCACACTCAGTTGAGATACCTAGTGAGGCTATTTATTGATTCTTCATACAGGTTTTCCAACATTCGGTTATCTACTCTGTCGAGCCCCGGGGCTGACCTTGGTTTTAGCTTCAGTAGTTTCATTCTGACCTCGGCTCTTAATAGGGGGCATCCAAATTTTCATTTGGTTATCCCTTATAGTCCTCATATTTAGCGGCCCCATGGGGAGCAATATACAGTGACTTCAGCGTGTCAATAAGTTGTTCATCTGTGCATTAAACTTATATCTAGCTTTTATTTGCTCAGTTCTCATAGCCGTCGTAGATTTTTCTGGGTCTATAAGAAATCTGAGCAACTGCCATGTACTGATTTTCCTATTCTCCATTTCCTGTCATCTATTAGCCCATCTCTGAGATTCTCACTGGCTCGGGCTGACCCACACTCGCGGCCACGAGCAGACAGAAGAGAATTGAAAGATGTGACAGGTGTAGCAGGATTTGTAGCAGGATTTCCGGGGCAAGTAACTGAGCGACAGCTAACCAAAATGCCGGTCCGAGCTTCGGTCATCCAGCCAGCGATCTCGCGCCGCGCGCTAGCGGAGTGGCGGCCGCCGCTGCTCATCTTCCTCTTTACAATCACCCCCGTGCTGAAGGCGAAGCCATCCTGGCGAGTCAGGGAGACGACAAGACACACGGGTCATAGTACGGCTTCAGGCGTGACACATGAACAGTCTCGCGGCTTCGTCGGCGTTGATCTGTGGAGGGTGTCACTGGGTCGACAATGTAGTTGACCGGGGAAGTGCGCTCTACGATGCGGTAAGGTCCTTGGTACTTGGGGAGAAGTTTGGAGGAAAGGCCAGGTGAGGTAGACGGCACGTGAAGCCAGACGAGAGAGCCGGGTAGAAAACTGTCATCAGTGTGGCTTGTGTCGAAACGGAATTTTTGACGCCCCTGCTCGCCGGATGTTAACGACCGAGCGAGCTGACGGCACTCCTCGGCATGTTTGGAAGCCTCCGAAATAGTGGTGCACTCAGACACGTCGGGCCGGTAAGGAAGTACTGTGTCGAGTGGTGAGGAAGGTTCTCGCCCGTAGAGGAGAAAAAACGGCGAGAAGCCGGTGGTGGTCTGCGTGGCGGTGTTGTAGGCGTAGGTGATGAACGGCAGGATCCGGTCCCAGTCGGAGTGGTCGGAAGACACGTACATCGACACCATATCGCCCAAGGTGCGGTTAAACCGTTCCGTCAAACCGTTAGTCTGAGGATGGTAGGCCGTGGTGGTATGCATCTTACACTGTTTGAGAAGAGATTCCACGACCTCGGACAGAAAGACGCGCCCACGGTCGCTCAGCAGTTCCCGGGGCGCTCCATGGCGAAGAATGAAGTGATGCAAGGTGAAAGAGGCAAAGTGTGGTGCCGTAGCAGCAGGAAGAGCCGCGGTTTTGGCGTAACGCGTGAGGTGGTCGACGGCTACAATAACCCAGCGGTTGCCAGCAGCAGTGTAAGGAAGGGGGCCGTAGAGGTCAATCCCAACTCTTTGAAAAGTACGGGAAGGGCAAGAAAGAGGCTGCATCTGGCCGACTTGAGTGGTGAGGAGCCGGCTTGCGACGTTGACAGTCAGGGCACGAGCGGACGTATTTGCGGACGTAGGTGGACATACCGCGCCAATAATAGCGGAGACGGAGTCGCGTGTATGTTTTAAAGGCGCCGGCATGAGCAGACTGCGGGTCGTTGTGAAACAGGGTGCAGAATGTCGACCGCAGATGGGCAGGGACGACAATCAACCACTTTCTGCCGGCAGGGACGTAGTTGCGGCGGTACAGGAGACCAGCACGAATGGCGAAGTGAGCATCCTGGCGGCGTAGGGCACGAGGCACGGGTGCCGCCGAGGAATTTGAGAGAAAACGTACAAGCGAAGATATCCAGGGGTCCTTATTTTGCTCGCTGCCCATGGTATCTGTTGAAAACGACAGCGAAGCGCAACCGGTTGGCGAGTGGCAGACAACGTCTGGCGGCAGTGGAGAGCGGGACAATGCGTCGGCGTCGTTATGTTTTCGGCCGGAGCGATAGATGACACGGATATCATACTCCTGTAGGCGTAGGGCCCAGCGAGCGAGGCGGCCTGTAGGGTCTTTCAAGGAGGCCAGCCAGCACAGGGAATGATATGGTCCGTGACGATATCGAAAGGGCGGCCATAAACGTAAGGGCGAAACTATCCGATCGCCCAAACAATCGCCAAGCATTCCTTCTCGGTTACTGAGTAGTTGGATTCCGCTTTTGTCAGTGCACGGCTCGCGTAGGCAACGACATACTCGGGAAATCCGGGTTTGCGTTGCGTAAGGACAGCGCCGAGGCCAACGCCACTGGCATCGGTGTGAATTTCAGTGGGAACAGTGGGGTCGAAGTGGCGTAAAATGGGAGGCGCTGTGAGCAGCCGGCGTAAGGTGATGAAGGCGTCGTCGCAGTCAGGTGACCAATCGGACAGGTTGTTGGCGCCCCGAAGTAGGTTCGTAAGTGGTGCGATGATAGAGGCAAAATTTCGAACGAAACGTCGGAAATAAGAACGCAGGCCGAGAAAGCTGCGAAGTTCCTTCTGAGTCGACGGCTTGGGGAACTCAGCGACGGCACGAAGTTTGGCTGGGTCAGGAAGCACGCCGTCCTTAGAGACGACGTGACCCAAAATGGTCAGTTGGCGGGCGCCAAAGCGACACTTTTTGAGATTAAGTTGGAGCCCCGCGGCAGTTAAACATGTCAACACGTGCTCCAAGCGGTGAAGATGCGTCTCAAAATCAGGCGCGAAGACAACAATGTCGTCTAAGTAGCACAGGCACGTGGTCCACTTCAGGCCGCGTAAAATGGAGTCCATCATTCGCTCGAAAGTCGCTGGGGCATTACAAAGGCCGAAAGGCATGACGGTAAATTCGTACAGGCCATCTGGTGTAACAAAAGCCGTCTTGGCACGGTCGACAGCCTCCGCCACAGGGACCTGCCAATACCCCGAACGCAGGTCTAAAGAAGAAAAGAACTCCGCGCCTTGGAGACAGTCAAGGGCGTCATCGATTAGCGGCAGCGGGTAAACGTCTTTGCGGGTGAACTTGTTAAGCCGCCGATAATCGACGCAAAATCGTATTGTGCCATCTTTTTTCTTCACTACAACCACAGGAGAGGACTTTGCCATCATCAGCCTTCATTCCCACTTTCCTTTTCCTCCTCTTCCCTTTACCCTGTGTGGAGTAGCAGGCCAGGGCCATGTTACCACCGGCCGACCTCTCCACCTTTCCCTCATTAAAATTCCTTTCTCTCTCTCCATGGACTACTGGATGGTTGAATCACGCCTCGGTGAAGCATGTCGTCCACCTGAGTGTTGATAATCTGGCGTTCGGCTGCCGAAACTCGGTACGGGCGTTGACGAAGCGTCATGTGGGCTCCGGTGTCGATTTCATGGGTCACGGTAGACGTGCGGCCGAGTCGGTTTTCAGCCACGTCGAAAGAAGAGAGAAACTGGTTCAGTAGGTGAAGTAGTCGGGCGCGTTGCGGTGTGGCAAGACTGGCGTCGGCGGAATCGGCAAAGGCATCGTCTGTGGCCACAGCGGGAGATGCGGGCAAAGTAAGAGAATTAGTAGCAAGAGAACATGATTCGGCGCATCGTTCGGGATCGAGCAAAGAGTCGACGGGCTGAATGTGGCCAAGGCATTCGCTCGGAGAAATATGCAGGGGCTCAAAAAAGGGTTCGAGATCGGGATGAGGCTTGTGGGAATCCTGGCTTTCCGCCGTTGCCTTTGCGCGGCTGTGCCGGCTTCCCGCGTTGTTTCTCCTCTTTCCCTTGCTCCCGCCTCAGGCGGTGGAGAGGCGGCTAAGTGACTAATCACTGTCATTTGGCCACAGCTCCGCTCCGGCTCCCCAACGGCCTTTGCCATTGGTGCCTTTTGGCGGGAATTCGGGACCCGCTTGGGGCGGCCGCGCACCGCGCGACCGTCCGAGCGGGGCCCAGAGAGATCCCTCCGAGACAGCGTAAGGTGCGTACGCTACTGTTTTGTCCGTGCCGGCCTTTGCCGTTCGGACCAGTGCATACTCGAGCTCGCCCGCACGTGTCCTCTGACCTGCAGCGGCTCGAGCCTGACCAGCGGGGTCCAGCGACCTCCGACAGGCGTACCTTGCGTTTATTGCCCACTCTCTCTCGCAACCGGCCCAACGGTCGACACGAGAGAGAGATCACAGCACTGCCGCGGGGACATTCTCCTGCAGCGGCGTGCTAGCGGCGCGCATTGCTCGAGTCGCTTCGTGCGCGCAGCGGAGCCTTGCTCCTCGCGCGCCCCCGGGACGGGGTGACGATTGAGTGTGTGTGTACTGCTGAAGGACGACGTGAATAAACGTCTCCTTGGTGAACTTGGAGGCCTATTTCTTTGCGGCGAATCGCTCTCCTCCCAGCGGAGGTTGAGTGCACCGCGTCGGTGTCCCAGTGTGTGTGTGGTGACGGCTGATCGGGGCCCTTGGCTCGCGCGAAGCTCGAACCCGCGGTGGTTGGTGACACAACTGGCGCCCAACGTGCTAAGTCATTGGCGCTTACGCCTTTGATGGCACAATAGCCGAGCAGGTCGCCTTGCCGATCACGCTTGTGCACCATGTCTACCACCCCCAGCGCGGCACTCGGCAGCTACATGTCGGCTCCCTACGGAGTTGTAGCGTCGTTTGATCCGCTGGCTGCTGTTCCTTCGAATAGCTAGACACCGTGGTTGGCCGCGGCCCCCATTGGGGTTTACGGCGGCACAACCCAAAATGTCGACCACGCGGCTCCCATTGGAGCTGTATCGGGAGCACCCTGCGGTGCATCCGCTGGTCACATGCCTCAGCTGTGCATGCTTTCCGCCCAGTGCGAAAGCAGTTCGTGTCACGCTGCCGCAACCGGCAGTTTCGAACAGCAGCAGCCGTGCCCCGCGAGCAGTCAATTCTGCTCTGGGAACGGCGAGGCGCTGGCCCGGTTCTCTGTGGAAACCGCGCCACTCATCGAACTAGGAGCCTTGCCTCCCTCGTTCGTGCAGCGCGCCCAAGCCTCCACTGAGGCAGGGGCGCAGTCGCTGAGGCCGGGCTCCATTGAGCCAGATGCGGAAAAGCTTCGAGCCATACTCGAATTTCCCGCGCCCAAGGACGTACGCGGCCTGCGCCGTTAGGTGGGAGTGGCCAACTTTTATCGTCCTTTGCCCGCGTGCTGGCACCCTTGACCAAGCTCTTGGGAAAGACTGCCGCGTGGCGATGGGAGCCCGAGCAAGAGCGATCCTTTCGCCTCCTGTCTAGTGCCATTGCCGAGACAGCGCAGCTCAGGCTACCCGATCTGACCAGACAGTTCGTAGTCCAGATTGACGCGAGCGATCTGGGTTTAGGAGCAGTTCTCCTACAGGAATTCGATGGCGTGCTGCAACCGCTGGCCTTTGCCAGCCGCTCCTTGCTGCCCTCGGAGATGAATTATTCCGTGACCGAGAAGGAATGCCTCGCCATCGTGTTTGCACTGCGCAAATTCGACGTCCACCTTATGGAACGCAATTCGTGGTGCAGACAGACCACAGTGCGCTCAGTTGGCTGATGCGGCTCCGCGAGCCTGCGGGTCGGCTGGCGCGCTGGGCTCTCCTGATACAGCATTACGACTTTTCGGTGCAGTATCGAAAGGGGAGCACGAATGTGGTAGCTGACGCGCTATCCCGTGCCCCACTCGCCAGCGGCGCCTTGACGCCTGTAAGCGGAGGGGGCGAAACAGCGGACGAGCCGCCGGGCGGCAAGGAGGGGGAGCCCGCAAACGGGTTAACCCATTCCACTAACCAGGCAAGCAGCGCTTCGCAAAGCGGTCGAGAGGCAAAGCTCGTCGTGAGCGCCTCGGAAGTGCCGACGCGAACGGAAATTTTGGCTGCAAACCTGAGTGGGGACGAGACCAGGCTCCCCTCTGGGATGACTGGAATCGTTTTCAGCCGTAAAGAGCTACTGAAAGCCCAGCAAAATGACCCCTTTTGTCGCGAGGTGAGCGACGGTCTCAGGGAGACGGAGCGCCGTGACGCTACTGGTATTGTAGCGGGCGCAGGGGGGGGGGGGGGGGGGGGGGCAGAAGCCAGCGTGTGTCGCGGCGAACCCCGGGGATTCATATTTGCTGGACCATGACGGGCTCGTGCTGAAGTACATGGCCACCGATGACGAGTCCATCGACCCGTTCAAGGTGGTTATCCACAAAAGTCTGAGAGGCGCACTGCTGCGATTCTCTCATGACGAACCACTGGCCGGTCATCTGAGTGGCTCCAAAGTTTTTGCAAAAACTGAGTAAATCGGTGACGTGGCCCGAAATGAAGCGTGACATTTCCCGCTATTGCCGTTCCTGCCATGTCTGTCAAGCGGTGAAGTCACGGGGCGGCAAGCCGCCTGGAATGATGAAACAGATTGACAGTGTGCGTCCGTGGCAGATGTCCACCTGCGATTTGATGGGGCCTTTCCCCAGGAGCAAGCAGGGGTTCATTTACCTGAAGGCCTACGCGTCACGGTCTGACGAGCTTGCGCCGGTACCCATTGGTATCAAAGGCAAGCGCAAAGGCACAACTGGTGCTGCGGAACGCAAGCGTACGGAGCACCGGTACAATCTGAGGCGACGGTCACCGGTGTGATTGATGCCGGACGGCGGACTTTTCCGCAACCGAAGGCACGCAGCCTCAGCTAGCTGGCGAGCTTTCTCGTCAGGCCCTACCCAGGCGAAGCACGGTGTGTTATTTTTTGTTGGTTTTTGTTGTTTTTGCAGCATGCTCAGTTCCAGCCTTGTGTGTTTATCTGTTTATTTATTTGTTTGCTTGAGTCAGTTTCTAGACACTTTCGTTTCCCCGCTTGCTCGTCTGTTTTTGTTCTAACGTACCGAGATGTACATACGTAACATGCGTTTGTGTTGGCGTTCAGTTTCTTTTACCAGACTTGTATATGCATAGGCAAACTTCAGCCCGCTCGTGCTTGCTCTTATCTTCTAGCAGCAAAAGATGGGTGTCGTTTGTACGGCGCGCCTTTTCTCATTTCCGGCCCGACTGTGGGTGGTTGGTTCGTTAAGGAGCCGTGTCTCGCGGTGCGAGTTTTGTGGGGCCCGTATGGAGGGGAAGTTGGCGGGGCGTTTGGGGCGATGGGGGGCGGAAAGTGCACCCTTTGACCCTCGCCGCGGCGCCTCCGGATGCTTCTGATGAGGGGACCGTTGTCGCCGACCGGCGTGCGCGCACGTGCCGGTGTATGTGTGTTGGTGTCTGTGGCTGTGTGCTCGCGTAACCATGAGCCAAGGCGACGCCTGTGAGTTGTGCCGTTGTGTGCTTCTGCGTGAGCGCGAGGATGAGAAGGACCCCTCGCTGTGGCCAAGGTCACGCATCAGGACGCCGCCGAACGTCCTCGCCCGCTTCAGCCGGCGTGAAAGGGGTGCACTAACTGTCTTGTGCCGAACGTGACGTCCAAGGGCGCGAGGTTGGTGCTCTGCCGCGGCCCCGTCGTCATCAACGGAAAGAAGACCACCATCAGTCGTCGGCCCTCCCAACCCGTTTGTTACGCTCGACTCCTTCCGCTAAAACGCCGAAGCATCGGGACGGCTCCTTGGGGCTGTTGCTACTATTTAAAGACGGGAAGCGCCAGCCTACAAGGAATCTACAGACATCTGGAAACTGTCAATAGACAGGACTTCGGAGAGGCGTCGGCGTGGCGGCCCCGGCACCCCGAAAGCAGGGAGCGGCGTCAACAAGGGGACCCCCTGGTGGTTTATGGGGGGACATCCGCAGCACGGAAACGGTCTTCGGCTCAACTCCCATTAGCGGTGCCAAACCCAAACGAAACGCAACGGCATGGTGTGTCGGCGGCTGTTCTGTGTTGTTTGTCGCCAGCGCGGGTGCTGGCGTGCTCGCGCTTCGGTAACGGCTTCAGGTCTTCCTGGAACCTTTCGGCGCAAGTGCGACGCCGGCCCTCCGTCCCCGCGGCTCGCTGTGAAGTGCAGGTGTGAGACTTGTGTTTCGGCTGACGAATGGCTCGACCTTAACGGCTTGTCATCGTTGCTGCGAGGGATCGGCCGGACAGCATCTTCGAGGAAGTGGCGAGGGTGAACTGGGGGACGTCCTTGTGGGCGGAACACTACAAATGGACACGTGACCCAATTCGCAGTGATTGGACGCATTTTTTATTAACCAAATTCCCCAACTAGGGACCTGGGGACAGGACACCCTATTTAAGCGGCTGTTCGGCATGGAAAGAGGCTTTTTCTTCAACCTTGTAACCTTGTTTCCCTACTTTACCTTCTTGCCTTACTTTCTTCATGTAATTAAACCTTTATATTTTACCTGTTACCTTGTCTGGGAAGTTCGTTCTATGTGCCGGCAGTCTGAGGGAAATTATGGTATGGTAGGGAACACAACTGGCGCAGTCGACAGGATCTGCTTAGGCTGAGCGGAAGAACTTCACCGGGGACAAGCCACAACGACGACTAGAGTGGCGGAGGGAGCGACCGGGCTACCAAGGAGACCCACCAGACCTCCAAGCTCATCTGACCCAGCCGGGGCACCGACAGCGACGCTTCGGTAGCTAGGCGAGTACCCGTTTGGTTTCTTGTGTTTGCGTGTAATGTCAAAGCCTTGGGTTTTGGATTAGTGAAATCGCTAAAGAAACATTAATGGCGAACTCGGGTGTAGATGGGGAAGGGGGAGAGGTGGCAGCACTAACAAGCGAAATGGTAGAAGGCCGTAGTAACGCCTCGCCACAGACGGCGTCGGAGCAGCAAGAAAGGCTGCTGGAGTTACAATTACAAATAGCTGAAAGGGTCCTAGAAACAGTACGTTTGCAATCGCAAAGTGGAGTCGCGTCCATCGAGGGGAGCAGCTGCTCAGGTGTGGATACGCGGTTGGAGGGGTCCGGAAACTAAAATTTGCTAGCCTGTTGAAGGGGGTACTTGCGACAATGCCTACTCAAGAAGCACTAGCGCCGGGTTGGTTTGAAGACATCGAGGCAACCTTGGAATCCTACGATGTACCAACACAGTGGTGGGCCGGACTTGTGTTGCCGCGACTCAGTGAGAGGGCGCGGGGACTCCTTACATGTCTGTCTTCAGATGAAAGGCGAGAGTATTTGTGACGCTGAGTGTGCCGCGCGGCATAAAACGTGGTGTTAGTCACGAAAGGTAGAATAAGTTACAGAAATGCATGAAGCCCGGTTGCGTGTAAAAAGTCACATAAGCTTCGGGCGTAAATGTTTTTAGTTACCCACAGGTTCAAACTAGAGTCATTGTTTGCAGACAGTCCTGCCTCTTGAAGAACTCGAGCGCGCACCAGTGAAGTTCCGGGACATGTCCACAGTAGGTGGTGGACACAGTAGGCGAGAGTACGCCATTCTAAAAAGCAAAATTTTGCAGGGACTCAGATTATCAGCTGCGGAATACAAACGCCTTTTCCAATCATCCAGCAGGAGACCGGAAGAGTCGTGGGAGCAATTCGCGGTCAGATTAGAGAATTATTGGGAGTACTATGTCGAAAGCAGTGAAGCAAACTCGCTGGAGAAAATTAAACAGCTGGTAGTCTCAGACCGTCTGAAGGATTGTCTCAGCGCAGACGCAAGAGCACACATTGTGCTAAATCAAAGCCAAAAGCGAGGATTCCTTAAGCCCGAAGATGTTGCTACGATAGCACAGGCATTCGAGGAGAGCGTCAGGTGGAGAGTAACAGCGGGAAGGACATCTAGTGCGAACGAAAAGCAGAGAGCTGAAGGGACACCGACAGCGCGGCCTTCAGAAAACACTAGCCCCCATTCGCGGCTCAGGAAACAATGTTTTAATTGCCACAGCTACGGGCACGTAGCAAAGGAATGCCCGCAGGGTGCATTATCAGCGAGGGAGGCGACAAACAAAAATTGTAGCGAGAACAGAGAGGTCGTTGCTCGGGTAGCCGCACCACTTGAGGCGGGGGTCGCGCCAGTGCGAGTAACAGAAGTCGGCGGGGCCAGCACAGTTACGATAAAGAGTGCAGGTCAAACATTCGACGCGCGAATAGACTCTGGGGTGGACGTGACCGTCATTCGCAAATCACTATGCCCAAGGTACGACAGCGCAGGGTCGACTATGAAACTGACAGGCGCGTTTGGGGAGCAAGTAGTTGCCGAGCTGGCATACGTGCCGATGTCGACTACGGAGGGCGCTCCAGGTGTCTCATTTTACCCCTCGGAGAAGGGCATACTGTGTGCAATCACCGACAAGTTGGCAAAGGGCATAGACGCGCTGATAACCCCTAATGATTACGAGCAGCTCTTGGAGGACAGAGTGGCAGCACCACCTATCGGCGAGCCTGAAGGCGAGGATGAGAACTTAAGGCCCGTTCACACTTGCCAAAAAATCCGGCGAGCGAAGCGGATTCGGCCGCTTTTGACGCCGAGCGACGCGGAAAGCGGCGCGGCGAGGGCGATCGGGCTGGACCCATTTCCGCCGCGCGGCGACCAACATGGCGGCGCTCTTCGAAGCCGGACCCGTCGCTTCGGATTGAATTCTCGTTGTTGCTGCCTTTTTCAGTGCGTTCACTGGCCAGAAATTCGGCACAGGTCTTTCGCTTCGTCTCATCTCGCCTCTACGAAGACGTATAAGTGATAAACTTGCTTTATTTTTTTTATTCAGAGTGACGATTCTGCCGCTTCTAGGCTTAACAGCAGATTCGGTTTATTGACAGTAATGGTTCCCGCCCTGACAACCAGATGGCGCCACTATAGGTAAAGTCTATTTTGGCGTCTGTGCTAGCATACGCTGAACTAAAAGTGAGAATGCGCCTGCGTTTAACGTACGTAAGCATGCATACGCTTATGGTACGTAGACAGCGTAAATTTATGCTCTTTTATCACTATATCTGTGTATGCCGCTATCAGCGAAGCGGTGTGGAAAGGCGAGAAACAGCAGCGGCACGGCGGATCCGCCTCGCTCGCGCGTGAACAAGTGAGAACAGGTCCTTGTTTTTGCGGCGAGCGAATCCGCTTCGCTCGCCGGATTTTTGGGCAAGTGTGAACGGGCCTTTAGACCCAGGGCAGGAATCGTGCGAGAACGAGAGCGAGGAAGTAGCGCGCGCATGCGAGGTGACCGTCGAGAGCACCTCGCAAGAGGCAGCGCAAACGACGCGGCAGACATTCCGCGAGGCGCAACGGATGGACGAAACGCTGAGAGAAGCATGGGCACAGGCGAACGAAGGCACGCACGGCATGCTCGTGCGCGACGAGCTGCTTTATCACCGAGAGCACGTCGCCGGGCACGAGTGCTACCAGCTCGTTCTGCCATCAGAACGCCGCAGGGAAGTCCTAGAAATGGCCCATGATTCCGCATGGGCAGGACACTTTGGCGAGCGGAAAACTCTACAGCGCATTAAGGCGTCATTCTACTGGCCAGGGGTAGCCCGCGATGTGAAGCAGCACTGCCGCACGTGCCATGATTGTCAGATGAGAGCCCCTATGCGAACACAGGACCGCGTGCCGATCTCGCCTTTAGCTAGACCGGGCGTCGCATTCCAAATGGTAAACATGGACTGTGTAGGCCCGCTCGAGCCGCCTTCCGCTAGAGGACACCGTTATGCTTTATGTGTAGTGGACGTCCATTGAAGGTGGCCAGAAGTAATATGTTTGAAGGCCTTGACTGCAAGGGCTACTTGCGACGGGTTACTACAGATATTTGCGCAACTAGGTGTCCCAGAGACGATCTGCTGCGATCAGGGCACAAATTTCACAGCTAAGTTGACTCAGGAGCTCCTTGCAAAGCTAGGCCCAAAAGGCATTCGACGAGTTCAAGGCTAGGCTAAAGTCTGCGACAGCGCTACGCGCACCAGATCCCACGCGAGAATATGTCCTCGCCACAGACGCGTCCGACTTCGCCGTCGGCGCGTGTCTAGCGCAACTCGACGAGGAGGGTAGGGAGTGCCTCGTAGCCTTCCTGAGCAGGAAACTGAGTCCGGCCTAGGCCCGTTGGGTCACCATTGAAAAGAAGGCTTATGCCATCATTTGGGCACTAGAGAAACTCGAGGAGTGGGTGTTCGGCACTAAGGTGCGAGGATCACCGACCATAATCCTCTTCGCTACCTCACCCTTTGCAGTCCACATAGTGCTAAGCTCACTCGATGGTCGTTGGCTCTGCAAAAGTACAACCTCACAATAGAACACAAAAAAGGGGTCCAAAATGCCAACGCCGGCGCCATGTCAAGGCTTGTGGGTGCCGGCTAATCTCCGGCGGGATCTCTGTGTGTACGGGGGAGGGGTCAAGTAGTTTTGTTTTCTTTCTCTCTCTCTGTCTCTCTCTCTTTTCTTTTGCGGTATGGGGAGGTAAGTGGGAGAAGGCTTTGACTTTGCACGCGGCGCGGGAGGCCATCGGGAACTCCCGGCCACCGGGGCTCGGGCTTGTCGAGCTATTCTTGTGTGTTGTGTTGCATGCTAGGAAAACCATGCAACACAGTTGGTGCGGAGGTGTTACGCTCGACTCCTTCCGCTAAAACGCCGAAGCATCGGGACGGCTCCTTGGGGCTGTTACTACTATGTGTTAAAGACGGGAAGCGCCAGCCTACTAGGAATCTACAGACATCTGGAAACTGTCAATAGACAGGACTTCGGAGAGGCGTCGGCGTGGCGGCCCCGGCACCCCGAAAGCAGGGAGCGGCGTCAACAAGGGGACCCCCTGGTGGTTTATGGGGGGACATCCGCTGCACGGGAACGGTCTTCGGCTCAACTCCCATTAGCGGTGCCAAACCCAAACGAAACGCAACGGCATGGTGTGTCGGCGGCTGTTCTGTGTTGTTTGTCGCCAGCGCGGGTGCTGGCGTGCTCGCGCTTCGGTAACGGCTTCCGGTCTTCCTGGAACCTTTCGGCGCAAGTGCGACGCCGGCCCTCCGTCCCCGCGGCTCGCTGTGAAGTGCAGGTGTGAGACTTGTGTTTCGGCTGACGAATGGCTCGACCTTAACGGCTTGTCATCGTTGCTGCGAGGGATCGGCCGGACAGCATCTTCGAGGAAGTGGCGAGGGTGAACTGGGGGACGTCCTTGTGGGCGGAACACTACAAATGGACACGTGACCCAATTCGCAGTGATTGGACGCATTTTTGATTAACCAAATTCCCCAACTAGGGACCTGGGGACAGGACACCCTATTTAAGCGGCTGTTCGGCATGGAAAGAGGCTTTTTCTTCAACCTTGTAACCTTGTTTCCCTACTTTACCTTCTTGCCTTACTTTCTTCATGTAATTAAACCTTTATATTTTACCTGTTACCTTGTCTGGGAAGTTCGTTCTATGTGCCGGCAGTCCGAGGGAAATTATGGTAGGGAACACAACTCCGTTCAACTTGAAGTCTGCGAGCGGTGAGTCGCCGACAGGGCCACTGGGCCGCGCCATCGAACTTTGAGGCTGGCATCCACCTGTAACACAGCTGTACAGTTGAATTCACATCGGCTTGTGTACCGTGTATATTGTGACGTAGCAGTTGGTACAGGTAGCGCCGCGTCCAGACGGCAGAGGAACGCCAACACCGAGATGATGCCAGCGCACACCGAGACGGCCAGGATGGAACGTCCAGTTTTGTCTTCTTCAGCAGCGAACCACGTGGCGCACGAGCTGCGTGCCGAACAGCCGCCGAGCGGCTATTGTTGTAGACGCGGCATTACCCTCCCTCTCGGAAAGAGCATCGGCCCGATGCTTTAACAAGAAAATAGGGAGAGAGAAACAAAAAAAAACAGAGTAACACACAGCACTTAGTCACTGAATGTCTCACGAAAAATAGGGCTTCATCCGCACTACATGAACAATCTCTGGTCTCTGCTGACGGCGAGTAGTCCGGGAAGCCCCATCCGGGAGAACTTCATAGGTTACGTCACTTAGCTGACGGAGAACTCGGTAGGGGCCGAAATACTGCTTGAGTAGTTTTTCGGAAAGACCACGGCGTCGAATGGGGGTCCATACCCACACTTTGTCGTCCGGGGCGAACGTCATCAGTCTGTGGCGGCGGTTGTAACGTCGGGCGTCACGGTCTTGTTGGTTCAGGATGCGCACTCTTGCAAGTTGTCGAGCTTCTTCTGCGCGAAGCGTGAACTCCTCGGTGCCAACGTCGGGGTCGCGGCCATCATGGGGCAGCATTGCTTCCAACATTGTCGACACTACGCGGCCGTACAACAGACAGAAGGGCGTCCTCCGCGTTGTTTCCTGTTGAGCCGTGTTATACGCGAAAGTAATATATGGCAGGATATCGTCCCAAGATCGATGCTCAACGTCAACATACATGGACAGCATGTCGACGAGAGTTTTGTTGAGGCGCTCGGTCAGGCCATTCGTCTGGGGATGGTAGGCGGTTGTTTTCCTGTGAGTAGTGCCACTCAGCCGCATGAGGGATTCCAACAGTTTGGCAGTGAAAGCGGTGCCTCTATCCGTGATAATTAGTGCTGGAGCGCCATGGCGGAGGAAGATGCGTTCCACGAAAAATTTCGCAGCCTCGGCTGCTGTGCCGCGCTGGAGGGCCTTGGTTTCAGCGTATCGCGTAAGGTAATCAGTGGCAACGATAATCCACCGGTTTCCCGAACATGATGTTGGAAAAGGGCCGAGAAGGTCCATGCCAACTTGCTCAAACGGGAGTCTGGGCACTTGAACGGGATGCAAAAGTCCAGCTGGCTTGACAGGGGGTGTTTTTCTTCGTTGACAATTACGGCACGTGCGCACATAGTGTCGTACAGTCGCCGCAAGCTTAGGCCAGTAATAGCTCTTTTTGATCCGAGCCAGAGTGCGGGCGTAGCCGAGGTGACCTGCGGTGGGCTCGTCGTGACACGCCAGCAAGATTTCTTCACGGATATTCGCTGGAACGACGAGGAGGTAGTCGCTTCCGATTGGAGAAAAGTTAGCTTTGTACGGCACGTTGTTGTGCAGACAAAAGGAGGACTGGGTTCTTGCGAAGGGCTGGGGAACCTCCTCGGTACGTGCTTCCAGGAAGTCGATGAGAGGTTTCAACGCCGGGTCCTCACGTTGCTGACTGGAAATAGTCGCTGCGTCCACGGCTGCGATGAGAGGAAAGTCCGGTTCGTCGTCGTCGCGCGCAGCTTCGACTGGATATCTGGACAAGCAGTCGGCATCGTTGTGCTGGCGCCCTGATTTATACACGATGAACATGTCAAACTCCTGAAGGCGTAAGCTCCAACGCGCAAGGCGGCCAGAGGGATCCCGTAAGTTCGTCAAGCAGCAGAGAGAGTGGTGGTCGGTTACAACTTGAAAATGCCGGCCGTACAGGTAAGGTCGAAATTTTGTCACAGCCCATACCACGGCAAGGCATTCTTTTTCGGTCGTGGAATAATTAAATTCAGCACGAGACAGAGTGCGGCTGGCGTATGCTATTACACGCTCAGCGCCGTCCTGCCACTGGACGAGTACAGCACCGAGACCCACGTTGCTGGCATCTGTGTGGACGAGAGTCTCCGCACGAGAATCGAAATGATCAAGGACAGGCGTGGTTTGCAAGCGTCGCCGTAATTCATCAAATGCCTGCTGCTGCTGTTCTGTCCACGCGAATGGGACGTCCTCTCTTGTAAGATGCGTCAACGGTGCAGCGAGTCGGGAAAAGTTGGCAATGAACCGCCGGTAATACGCGCAAAGGCCCAAAAAACGCCGGACCGTTTTCTTGTCCGAAGGAGTGGGAAAGTTGGCGACGGCAGCTGTTTTAGCAGGATCCGGCCGGACTCCACGATGGCTGACGACATGGCCCAGGAAAAAGAGCTCCTCATAACCAAAGTGGCATTTCTCGGGCTTCAACGTCAGGCCGGCAGATCTTATAGCCTGTAGCACGGTCAAGAGGCGCTGGAGGTGTTCTTCGAACGTTGGCGAAAATACAACAACGCCGTCCAGGTATACCAAGCACGTCTGCCATTTCAGGCCCGACAAAACAGCGTCCATCATTCTCTGAAATGTTGCCAGAGCTGAACACAAACCGAAAGGAAGGACCTTGAACTCATAAAGGCCATTCGGCGTCACGAACGCTGTCTTCTCGCGATCCCGCTCGTCAACTTCGATCTACCAGTAACCACGTTTTAAGTCCAGCGAAGAAAAGTAGCGCGCGTGCCGCAGCCGGTCAAGAGAGTCGTCAATGCGTGGTAACGGGTAGACGTCTTTCTTGGTAACCTGGTTAAGCTTCCGGTAGTCAACGCAAAATCGCAGACTACCATCCTTCTTCTTAACCAAAACCACAGGCGAAGCCCACGGGCTCCTCGACGGCTGAATAACACCATCCTGCAGCATCTCTTTGACTTGTTCAGCTATGGCTTCACGCTCCCGCAGTGAGACACGATATGGGTTTTGTCGAATTGGTCGGGTACTGTAGTCCGTAATGATGCGGTGCTTAGCGAGAGGCGTCTGTTTGACTGCCGACGTAGACGAGAAACAGTCTTGGAACTGATGCAGTCGGCCGACTAGGCTCTCCCTATCGGCTGGGGGTAAGTCTGGGTTCACGTCGAGGATCAGCTGAGGTGTGCAAGAATTGCACGTTTCGCTCTGGAGGGCAAGGCAGTCGTTAATTTCGGCGATGCCCTCGAAGTATGCGACCGCAGTGCCCTTAGCGATGTGTTGCCGTTCGGTCCCGAAATTCGTTAGAAGGACATCTGCCAGGCCGTTCCGTAGCGTGACGATACCACTCGCGATGCAGACCCCATGAGAGAGCACAAACGCAGTGTTCTGTTCTGCTACGCCGTCAGCACTGCACCGGTCGTCACAAATGACGGTAACGAGGGCACAGGATCGCGGAGGCACGGTCACATCGGCGTCGATTATGCGCAGGGCCACTCTGCGTGGTTCGGTGTCGGCTGAAATCGTTCCAGGGGTCGAAAATGTTACCAGACAATCAGGAAGGTTTATGATGGCACCATGCTCACGCAAGAAGTCCATTCCGAGGATCAGGTCTTTGCAGCAGTGCGGCAGAACAACAAAAGTGCCAACAAAAGCAGAATTGGCAATGGTGACTCGAGCAGTGCATCTTCCGACAGGCGGCATGAGGTGACCGCCAGCAGTACGAATTTGAGGTCCATCCCATGCTGTCTTTACTGCATCTGCATGCTGCATTTGCATCTGCATGCTGTTTTGATTTACTGAAGCGTATGACAGTGTTTGTTTGTTTGCCTTCTTTTCCTTTTTTTACGTTGTTCTGGCTGGAACTGAAGTGTAGCTAGTTTTTTTTGTTTGTGTATTCATTTCTTTATTTTGGAACTGAAGTGTAGCTTTTTTGTGTATTGCTTTCTTTATTTTGGCCGCGTGCTTTGCCATGGGTAGGAGGGCATTTAAGGAGAGGGGGATGTGGGAATCCTGGCTTTCCGCCGTTGCCTTTGCGCGGCTCTGCCGGCTTCCCGCGTTGTTTCTCCTCTTTCCCTTGCTCCCGCCTCAGGCGGTGGAGAGGCGGCTAAGTGACTAATCACTGTCATTTGGCCACAGCTCCGCTCCGGCTCCCCAACGGCCTTTGCCATTGGTGCCTTTTGGCGGGAATTCGGGACCCGCTTGGGGCGGCCGCGCACCGCGCGACCGTCCGAGCGGGGCCCAGAGAGATCCCTCCGAGACAGCGTAAGGTGCGTACGCTACTGTTTTGTCCGTGCCGGCCTTTGCCGTTCGGACCAGTGCATACTCGAGCTCGCCCGCACGTGTCCTCTGACCTGCAGCGGCTCGAGCCTTTCCAGCGGGGTCCAGCGACCTCCGACAGGCGTACCTTGCGTTTATTGCCCACTCTCTCTCGCAACCGGCCCAACGGCCGACACGCGAGAGAGATCACAGCACTGCCGCGGGGACATTCTCTTGCAGCGGCGTGCTAGCGGCGCGCATTGCTCGAGTCGCTTCGTGCGCGCAGCGGAGCCTTGCTCCTCGCGCGCCCCCGGGACGGGGTGACGATTGAGTGTGTGTGTACTGCTGAAGGACGACGTGAATAAACGTCTCCTTGGTGAACTTGGAGGCCTATTTCTTTGCGGCGAATCGCTCTCCTCCCAGCGGAGGTTGAGTGCACCGCGTCGGTGTCCCAGTGTGTGTGTGGTGACGGCTGATCGGGGCCCTTGGCTCGCACGAAGCTCGAACCCGCGGTGGTGGGTGGCCTGTGTCCACTTAGAAACCCACAGGCTGCAGCCGTCTTGAACAGTGAGCACAGCGAATGGCAGAGGCAGACCGTGTCGAGAGATGAAGACGTCGGATGGTGTAAAGACGACGGTGAGGTAGGAGACAGGGACAGGAACAGATGAGCACGGAGGTATCTCGATGTCATCAGCCACAGACAGTTTGCGCCACGAAGATGACGTATCAGGCGAGGTAGCACTGCACGGAAGAAGTTCGAGCTCGGCACGAGCGCAGTCGATGAGGGCCTCATGTTGGGAAAGAAAGTCCCAACCTCAAATAATGTCATGCGAGCACGATGAGAGAACGACGAATTCAACAGTATATAAGGAACCGTGAATGATGACCCTGGCTGCGCAGGCGGCTAAAGGCGAGATTCGCTGCGCATTAGCTGTATGAAGCGAAAATCCGGATAACGGCGTCGTCACTTTGCGAAGTTTGCGGCACAGTTTCTCGAAACAGCACAGAAACAGAAACAGCAGCGCCAGTATCAACAAGCGCCAAGGCGGTGTGGCCCTCCACAGAAACGTCGAGCACATTCGCTGGGGACAAACGAGGCCTTGAACTTGTCGCCGAATACGCAGTTCTTGCCTCGGGAACTGCGGCAACTAGTTTTCCTGGCGCATAGAGGAATGAGGACGCAGTGGCGAAACAGAACGGCGCCGCGGGGATGGCGAACGGCGGCGAGAATACGGGCGGCGATCGGAGGCATCAAGCTGTTCGGCAGCCGGCGGACGTGGCGGGGGCTGTGGTGCCGCGTAGACGGAGGTCCTGGGGTCATCCACGGGTGGTGGCACACGGCGTCGGCACAGGCGCGCAACGTGACTAGGGACACCACATGCGTAGCAAAGGGGAAGGTTGTCACGGGTGCGCCAAGGGTTGACACGAGCAGGAGGTGGTCGGGTTGGAAAGGCAGGCGGCGGCGTCGGAGAATAATACGGGACAAACGGCTCGGCTCTTGGTTTTCGGACGGCGTCGGCGTATGTGAGCGGCGCTGCAGCGGGAACCGGCGGACGAACAGGTGGTAGCGCTTCGGTCACTTGCTCGCGAATCACCGTTTGTAGGGTCGGATCCAGGTTGGAGGGAGGCCCCTGCACGCCGTGAAGAAGTGGCAGCTGTCGAGCCACCTCCTCACGTACAAAGTCTTTTATCTGGTCAAGCAGCGGGCTGTGAGAGGCTGTCACAGCGAGGCTGGAAAGCGAGTCAGGCTGCACGGAAGGTGGTAGCACCAGAATGCGCTGCTTGCGGAGCTCATCGTAGCTCTGACACAGGTTGAATACTTCGGCAACGGTGGTAGGGTTCCGGGCGATAAGTATCTGAAATGCTTCTGTTTCGATGCCTTTCAGGACATGCTTAATCCGGTCCGCCTCGGTCATAGACGAGTCTACCCTTGAACAGAGGTTGATGACATCCTCGATATAACTCGTGAACGATTCTCCCCGCAGCTGGGCTCTCACTCGCAGGCGCTGTTCAGCGCGCAGCTTGCGTACTGCAGGGCGCCCAAAGATGTCAGAAAAGGCTCTTTTGAAGGCAGACCAGGCGGTAAAGTCTGCTTCATGGTTCCTGTGCCATAGGCTGGCCACGTCCGAGAGGTAAAACACCACGTTGTTCAGTTTCATGGCGTCGTCCCACCGGTTGTGGTTGGTTACCCGCTCGTAGGAGGCAAGCCAATACTCCACGTCGTGATCATCGGACCCGGTAAAAATGGCTGGGTCCCGCTGTCGGAGAGCGCCAGGGCAAACGACGGGCGTAGGCGAAAGGGAAGATGACTGGCTTGCGTCGGTGGACATGGCTGGAGCGATCGTTTTGCTGCGAAGCTCCAGGACGTTGGCCAAAGGCTGTACCCAGCACCTCCACCAAATTGTAGCAGGATTTGTAGCAGGATTTCCGGGGAAAGTAACTGAGCGACAGCTAGCCAAAATGCCGGTCCGAGCTTCGGTCATCCAGCCAGCGATCTCGCGCCGCGCGCTAGCAGAGCGGCGGCCGCCGCTGCTCATCTTCCTCTTTACACAGGTAAAATTGAAAGAAAAGACGCGCGTCGCAACAACCGCGTCCGCCGAAGCGGCAGCGCCGGCTGTAGTAACAGATACCCCCTACCACAGGTGGTCCAAATTTCCGGAGCCCTTCACTACGGCGTCTCTCATAGCATCAGTCGCTTTGGGACGTTAAACCCCAATAAACCAACCAACCATTGTGATATATATACTCGCCGCATCTCTGACGACACTCTGTGCATATGCGCACAACTTACGAGGCGGGCGGCTAGAATTTCGATGGAGGCTAAATTCTAGAGACCCGTGCACTGTTCAAAGTGAGTGCCCGTTAAAGAACCCCAAGTGGTCGAATTTCTCGGAGCCCTTCTCAACGGCGTCCCTCATAGCCTGAGTCAGTTTGGGACGTTAAACCCTCATAAACCATTTCTTTGATCCCACTGTTTATCCCTTCCTATATGGCGCGGTTCAGGTGTCCATAGAGATAAAATTGGTAAATTGGTTTTTGAGGAAAGGAAATGGCACAGTATCTGTCTCATATATATCGGCGGACACCTGAACCGCGCCGTAAGGGAAGGGAGGAAGGTGGGAGTGAAAGAAGATGTGCGAAAGTTACCGCGTATTCCCTTTCCTCAAAAACCAATTTTCTATTGAACGCCATCGCCCGTTCTGCGCGACGTCTTGCCCGCGGTGCCACGGCTCAGCACGCAATCACGCTGAGCGGCTGCAGTGTTCAGCGTGGTTGCGCGCAGAGCCGTGGCATCGCCGGCAAGACGTCGCGCCGAACGGGCGATAGCGTTGAAATGAAAATTTCTCCTATACCCCCACTTGTGTTGCATTTCTTGTGCGCCGTGCGCTCACTTCCATCTCCCACACCTTAGACGTCCCTGAAATAGATCATCTCCTCATCGAACTGGTGCCGCAGCACACTCTGGATAACAGTCTCTTCATCCTCAACGTATACAGCCACCCGAAGTGCCTGCGGCATGACTTCGACCGACTATTCACGCTTGGGCCTGTTGAGCTCGCAGCTCAACTATCCCATAGCATAGCAAGGGGGAAGCCGGCCTGTTGAGCTCGCAACTCAACAGGCCGGCTTCTTCCTTCTCACAGACCCCACTACCCCTACTCGTATCGGAAACAGCGTCTGCGAAAACACTACTCCCGACCTCACCTTCGCCCATCGCCTCCCCCACGCTGCGTGGTGTAACACCCACGAGAATCTGGGTAGCGATCACTACATTATCGAGATTCTCCTACAATCAGGCCAAACACGCAGACCCTCTCGTGGTGCTACCATCACGGAGTAGGACTCATTCCGCACCTCCCGAGCAGCTCGTACTCTAGACACCATATCAGACAGCTACTTGGACCGACCAACTCCAGTGTGACGACTGCGCCGTGACTCGCCCCCTCCCAGAGGAATGCCCTGCAGACGCAATGGATTCCCATCTCATGCACCTATGGGATGCCAAGGCGGGTCTTGAGCGGAGGTGGCGGCGTCAGCGCTGGAATCGAACACTCAGACGCCGGCTGGCCCGGCTCAACAAGATGATTGAGACACATGCCGCGACCCTATCTCGCCAAACTTGGGAATACCTCTGTAACAGGCTGGACGGCAACATGAGCCTGCCTCAGACCTGGACCCTATTCCGCCATCTCAATGATTCGATTCAGTCCAAGACACACCAGCAACACAACCTCATAAAGCTAATATACGCATCCGAGGCCTCCCCGCAGGAACTCCTCGAGGAGCTTCGTGATCTCTACTTCTCCGCATATCCCTCCGCAGACCACCCTCACTACACAGGCTCACCCGACGACCTCCTCGACCGACCGATCCCCGAGGCGGAAGTCAGGGCAGAACTTCAGCGCCTCAACACGTCCTCAGCTCCTGGCCCCGACGGAGTGCACAACAAGGCACTCCGCAACCTCGATTCCCCCTCCGTCAAAGCCCTAACCGACTACTTCAATGAACGCTGGATGCGCCGCGCCCTCCCACCTCAGTGGAAAGACGCCAAAGTAGTCTTTATTCCCAAATCCGGCAAACTACTTCTCCCCGTTAACCTTCGTTCCATGTCCCTTACTTCGTGTGTGGGCAAGCTCATGGAGCACGTTCTCCACACTCGGCTCAGCCGATATCTGGAGAATAACAACCTGCGTGCATGTTTGGTTTCCGCCCAGCCTTATCCACCCAGGACGTGGATAAGCACCACATCCTTGACTCCGCCGCGAGCGACACCAAGGCTATCCTCGGTGTCGACCTGACAAAAGCTTTCGCCTAGAAGGCCTTCACGCCCTAGGCGTAGGTCCGCGGATGTACAATTACGTCCGCGACTTCCTCTCCGAACGCACAGCCACACTCACCTTGGGCGATCAGCAGCTTCCCGATGTCTCACTGGCAGCGCGGGGAACGCCTCGGGGTGCTGTGCTGTCTTCTATCCTCTTCAACATAGCCCTTCTCCAACTCCCTCACCAACTCGCACAAGTTCCCGATATACATTTCAGCTTCTATGCTGACGACATCACTGTCTGGGCCAATGGTGGCAGTGATGGCGACATGGAACACAACCTACAGTTGGCCCTCAACATTATCGGCTCGCATGTTCGCTCGCGCGGTCTAGCCTGCTCCCCTTCGAAATCGGAACTCTTCCTTTACCGCCCCAGGCCGCACGACCCCGCCAACCCTCCCATCTCACTTAAACTAGGGAATCATCCCATTCCCCTCGTCTCAAAAGATTCGCATCCTGGGCCTAGTCCTTCACTCCCACGGCACGCACGGCGACACCATCCAAGCTCTCCAGACCCAAACGTAGCAACAAGTCACCCGTCTAATCCGACGCGTGGCGAACCGGCGCGCGGGTCTGCGAGAGCGGAACACTCTACGGCTCACCCAAGCGTACATCACGAGCCGCACGGCGTACTCATTCCCCTACCTCCCCCTAAAGCAGAAGGAGCGGGACCGCATCAACGCACTCCTCAGGAGCTGCACGAAGGTTGCCCTCCGCCTACCCCCCAGCACCTCTGCTGCCTGGCTCCTCAACCTCGGTACCCACAACACATTTGAGGAGCTGGCAGAAGGCACTCTAACAGCACAGCTGACTCGCCTGTAGAGTACCGCGACTGGCCGCACTCGACTGAGATTGTCACTTTATCAAAAAGGGTTGAAAAGATTGAGGCACAGATTCAGTCAGAGAACACTAACCCGGAAGTCTGCGAACTACGACAGCAAATAAACAGTCTGGAACAGTACAGCAGGCGGAATAACTTGGAAGTACATGGACTTGCGCAAACCAAAAATGAAAACTTGTTCCAAGAACCGTTTCACCCTGGCACTTGCGCACAAAAAACTTTCCATTACTGTGCCAAGCATATTCGTACTGCTTTTCTGTGGCCCTTGTCCTCATCATCCACATGAGCTTTTTGTTCTGCGCTGTCAAATTGTCAAGAAAGTACACTGTGGATTCAGCTTCCCGCATACTTTGCTTCTTTGCCATCCATTGGTCCTTCATTACACGTGAGGAAAAGCGAACCAGAACTGCCGGGGTTTTGCCACGTTTAGCGGGCAGTCTATGAAGGCCTTCAACGTCGTGCTCAGTCAACTGAGGAAGCTCTAGGTCCTGGGCTATAGCATTGATTTCTTGGAACAAGTTTTCATTTTTGGTTTGCGCAAGTCCATGTACTTCCAAGTTATTCCGCCTGCTGTACTGTTCCAGACTGTTTATTTGCTGTCGTAGTTCGCAGACTTCCGGGTTAGTGTTCTCTGACTGAATCTGTGCCTCAATCTTTTCAACCCTTTTTGATAAAGTGACAATCTCAGTCGACTGCAGCTGCATTTTGGCCAGCACTTATCATACTGATCTGAAAGATGCTGAACAGACTTTTCCATACTTTCCACTGTCTCTTTTACCTGGAAAAGGATATCTAACTTCTGTTTGATTTCCGGTAGTTCACAGAGCTTTTTGTTGATTTCCATTAGCATCCTTTCTGTCAGAGACTGCTCCTTCTGTACCTTTGTTACAATTTTTGAGCCTCGAGCAGCTGAAACTACACATGTTTGACACTTCCAACTTTTTTTATCGATATCTGTCATTGCTTTGTAGGCAGCTTTCGTCGTATTAGAACAAGCGCCTAAGTGGTAACCGTATCGGCATTCTGAGCAGGTAAGGGACGAGCCCTCTGCTGGAAGTGACTGATTACAAACCAGGCATATATCACAAACAGGATCACCCATAGCACTCACGATGGAAAAGCATGCGGCACAATAGAAAACAACTACAGCAACAGCACAGACTCAAGCGGCGGCGGCGTTTGGCAGAAGGTTTCTTATGACTTCAATAAGTGAAAACACACCAACCTGCAAAGTGAAGGATTTGGAGTTACTCTTTGCCGATGTTGCTTCCGCCACCGCCGCTGAGCAAGTGTGGGGGGCACAGGTGAGCCTTGTCCTTTTATATGCTCCTGGCTGGCGCTGCTTGTGTCGTTATCTTGCGGGGCCGATCGTCGTAGCTCTTGCCACTTTAGTTCACCAGGTGTATCGCTGCAAGCCTGGCCAAGAACTGCAAAGTGAAGGATTTGCAGTTACTCTTTGCCGATGTTGCTTCCGCCACCGCCGCTGAGCAAGTGTGGGGGGCACAGGTGAGCCTTGTCCTTTTATATGCTCCTGGCTGGCGCTGCTTGTGTCGTTATCTTGCGGGGCCGATCGTCGTCGCTCTTGCCACTTTAGTTCACCAGGTGTATCGCTGCAAGCCTTGCCAAGAACTGCAAAGTGAAGGATTTGCAGTTACTCTTTGCCGATGTTGCTTCCGCCACCGCCGCTGAGCAAGTGTGGGGGGCACAGGTGAGCCTTGTCCTTTTATATGCTCCTGGCTGGCGCTGCTTGTGTCGTTATCTTGCGGGGCCGATCGTCGTCGCTCTTGCCACTTTAGTTCACCAGGTGTATCGCTGCAAGCCTGGCCAAGAACTGCAAAGTGAAGGATTTGCAGTTACTCTTTGCCGATGTTGCTTCCGCCACCGCCGCTGAGCAAGTGTGGGGGGCACAGGTGAGCCTTGTCCTTTTATATGCTCCTGGCTGGCGCTGCTTGTGTCGTTATCTTGCGGGGCCGATCGTCGTCGCTCTTGCCACTTTAGTTCACCAGGTGTATCGCTGCAAGCCTGGCCAAGAACTGCAAAGTGAAGGATTTGCAGTTACTCTTTGCCGATGTTGCTTCCGCCACCGCCGCTGAGCAAGTGTGGGGGGCACAGGTGAGCCTTGTCCTTTTATATGCTCCTGCCTGGCGCTGCTTGTGTCGTTATCTTGCGGGGCCGATCGTCGTCGCTCTTGCCACTTTAGTTCACCAGGTGTATCGCTGCAAGCCTTGCCAAGAACTGCAAAGTGAAGGATTTGCAGTTACTCTTTGCCGATGTTGCTTCCGCCACCGCCGCTGAGCAAGTGTGGGGGGCACAGGTGAGCCTTGTCCTTTTATATGCTCCTGGCTGGCGCTGCTTGTGTCGTTATCTTGCGGGGCCGATCGTCGTCGCTCTTGCCACTTTAGTTCACCAGGTGTATCGCTGCAAGCCTGGCCAAGAACTGCAAAGTGAAGGATTTGCAGTTACTCTTTGCGGATGTTGCTTCCGCCACCGCCGCTGAGCAAGTGTCAGGTTGTTTAGTTTCTTTGACCGTTGGGTCGAGATGCGGTTAGAAGGCCGCACCTTTGAGGTGGTTCGCGAGATGGTCGTGAGCGAGCAATTTCTGAACAACTGTCATTCTCGTTTAGCCCTTTTCTTACGTGAGCGGGAGGGCAAGACAGTTTCCAAGCTGGCGGAGGCTGTCGATCATTTTCTCGAAGCACAGCGGCAAAATAACTTGTTGTTCTTCAAAGAACAGGGGGAGCATACGATGAATAAAGCCAAGGACGAGGTTTCAGGTTCACAATCTCGCCTGCGGTGTTTTCTTTGCGAGAAGACTGGGCACAAGGCGGCGGATTGTCGGACGAAGCCGAAGCAATCGTATTGCACCTGGTGCCGCGAGGTAGGACATGATGCCCAGTCATGCAAAGCTAAGAGGCCAGGAGACCGTGAGGAGTCCGCCTGTTGCATGACACCTCGATATTCACATCCCGATAGCACTGCAGTGGTAACGCGCGTAGAGGGCCAGTTGGGGGAGGTGGTCTGTCCTTCCAACCCGGTGGAAACTGCTATGCCCGTGGCGCACGGTGAGGTGTTCGGCCAGCCTGGTTCGGTATTACGGGATACGGGCAGCACCGGCATTGTTGTGCGTGAGTCCCTTGTACCGGCAGCGGCACTTACAGGGAAGCAGGCTACATTATTCTTGGCCAATGGGACCCGTGTAGAAGTTCCGGAAGCGGAGGTGGTGATTTCCTCACCGTACTTTTCGGGTAAGGCCATCGCGCGGTGCTTGTCTACACCCCTATACGACATCATAATAGGCAATGTCCCTGGCGCTAAACCTCCATTCTCGGTTGACCCGCCAGTTCTAACTGATCAGACAGTTTCCCTTGCCATGACGGGTGCGGTCGATGTTCCTTCCCTTACGGTGACAGCAAAGGTTTCAGACAGTAGTAAAAGCCCCACTCTGAACACACTCCACTTGTCACGGCCGGAGTTTCGCCTCAAACAGGAAGAAGACCCGACCTTAGAGGTGTGTCGCAGGAAGTTGGGGCAAATATTTCGTGGCAAGGGACAGACCGCCCACTCTTTTGATACAGATGAAGGTGTTCTCTTCCGGACATACCAAGTGTGTCCCGGCCGAGTCGTTGAGCAAGCGGTGGTACCGAAGGGCTTACGCACGCAAGTCCTTAAGTTGGCGCATAAGAGTGCATTATCCGGCCATCAAGGAATACGGAAAACAATAGCAAGGGTGCTCAGTGAGTTTTACTGGCCCGGTGTACAGGCTGACATTAAAAGTTATGTCAGATCGTGTGCTAAGTGTCAACCGACTGTGTCAAAGGAATGGGAGAACAAAGTAAATGACGCCGTTGTTCCATCGGTGCCGGCGGACAACGGCCGGCACAGAGTGTATAACATCGTAGGACGGGGACATTTAAAACCATGGTGGAGACCGAGGTCGGTTTGGAGAAACCGGTTTCACAAAGGAAAACGGAAGTACTAGTTGAAAGAGTTCTCGCGACGGTGAAGTGGTTTGATGTGAAGAATGGAATACGGAAGAATATAGCCCACACCTGTTCTTGTTGGCATTATCTGTGTTCATGTTTGTTTTTGAGTGTCGGCTATCTACTTTTGTTGCCTTCCGTGTTTCTTCGCCCTCTATGGACGCTTTACGTTGACATTTCATATACTCTCTGTGCTGTGTGTGCGAATGTCTGTGGACGCTTCGAGCATTGACGGCCATCGTATTATGTGTGGCGTGTAGTGTGCGCGCTGTGGTGCGGTGTTCTGTGTTGCGATCGTCGAACGCGTCTGGTGTCGCTCTCCTGAAGTTGAGTTCTTTCCCTTGGAAAAAAACTTCCGAAGAGGGGGCCTTCTGTAAGGAGATAGCGCCACCCAGCGGCGTTCGTGAGGAGAAGAAGACAAAGCACGAGGAGCGCGTGCGGAGGGGAACGCGGGGCAGGTCGAAGAGGATTACGGGGCAGAGAAGAGAAGAGCGCGGTGGGCGACGGACGTGGACGAGTTCTGCTGGCTCCCCGAGTTCGGTGAGCGCGCAGAGCGAGTGGACGTACAGCGCATCGTCTCCGCCAACTTTTGGCTGGAGCCACGGTTCCTCGGCCGGAACCCCGTCAACGCAGCCGCGTCTGTCTTCGCGAAGTCGACAGCTACCTGTGGACACCACTCACACACAGGTGGGGCAACATTTACGCATTTTAGGGCCGATCTTCACTTGCGTTTCGTGGCGACGGCGCTAGGCCTAACGCCTACGCCGACGCTCGGCCGTGAGCGAGTCGCCCACCCGTGTCAAGATGGCTGCCCAAAAAGTACAACGCGGCTACGACCCGGACGCCATGGCCTGGTCCGAGGTTCCCTCAGCTCCAACGCCTGACAGTCCGGATTCTGCGCCCATCGAGAACCCGAGGCTCTTCAAACTAGTGGAACGCCGCTCCCGCAAGCGGGACGCCGCCTCGAAGAAAGCGGACGCCACGTCGGCAGGCCGCTCAACACGGGACAACGCTGCTGCGCGCGCTGCAGCGCTTCACGGAGGGGCCCAGTCTAAGACGGGACCCTCTTGGAAACCAAAGCCACTGCCGCGTCTTCATCCAGAAGACATCGCGATCATCCTGAAGCCCCGGGTGACCGTCGCTCTGAGGGATGTCTACCAACATGGCGAGCTGGGAGCAGCGTTCGCGGCCTACCTGGGCGCCAAGGCCGCAGCATCCCTCAGCCTGCTCCCCACATGGGAGCAAAACCTCATCGTCGCAGGCACCAGAGAGCCGCACGTCGCGGACAAGCTTCTGCGGGATTTTCAACTAACATCACCGAAGGGCCAGCTCTCTATGTACGGCCAGTTGAAACTCACTGGAGACGTGTGCCGCGGCGTCATCACCGTGGCCAAGCACGAGACCAGTGAGTCCCTCCAAAACAAGATCCAGTGGCGTGCTGGAGAGCTTGCCGATATCCGCAAGCTTGGCAAATCCGACGTCGCGTCGCTCACCTTCGTGGGAAAAGTGGTGCCGCGATATGTGCACTATAACTCTGAGGTGACCCTTGTGCGTGCGTACAAGAGAACCATTCCGGCCTGCGTGCGGTGCGGCACTGTGGGCCACCGAGCAGACACCTGCCCCTGCCCGGATGAAAAGTGCGGCCTGTGTGGCCAAACGGCGCCGACCGTCGACGGAGTCAAGGCGCCGCATGAATGTACTCTGTCCTGTGCAGTCTGTGGGCAAGCCCACGCTACCAACTCCCGCGACTGCACGGGAAAATTCCGGCAGCTCAAGGTGTATGGCCCCAAGGCTAAACGCCCAGAGGTGCCAAAAAACCAGAGACCTGGCAAGCAGCCAAGTCATTCAAAACCAGGTGCCGGTGGCGGAACGCCGCGTGGTGCTCACGGCACCGACCACAAGACATCGTCACCTTCTTCACCGTCGGTGAAGCCAGCGCCCGGGAAGAAGACGGCGCCTCCACCGCCCAGCGGCAGAGACACTGGCCACTTCCCGGCCCTCAAGACAATTGGCGCTGCTGACGCCCGGGCATCAGCGCCTCAACACGACAAACAGGTGAGCAGCTGGGCTGAGATCGCCTCCTCTTCCTCCCATCGCTCACCCTCCCCCGTAACCGTCTCCGCACTCGACGCGGAGTACAAAAAACAGATAGACGTGCTCCGGGCACAGAATGAGCTTTTGCTCAACAAAATTCAAAATTTAGAGTCAAAATTGGCGTCTGCCGCACCGAGCTCGCAGAACTCGGACGCAATGGAGAGCGACGCGGAGAACTCGCCTGCCCTCGTGACAGCCATCTCTGCGATGGAGGAGCGCTTAACCTCTAAATTGCGATATATGATCGAGACCGCCATGGACCAGATCTTGACAAAGGTCAAATCTGCCGTCCCCGCGGTGGTCTCAAAACACATCTCGGACAACCCCCGCCTCCTCCGTCGGACGGGACCCATTAGGGACGTATCCCGCCCTTCAAAATTCAACCGTCTGATTATTGATTCGGACAATGAGGACAGCTGCCCCGCTCCTTCCGTCATCACCCCCTTGATGGCGCAAGTAGCTGGCTCTGAGGCAGCCAATCCCTCCTCCTCCCCCCCAAGAATTTTAAATCATGGCGAGACACCTTAATCAAAGGAGTTCCGCCATATCCAATTCGGCCATGTCAACTTCAATAACACAGTGGAACTGTAGAGGCTTTAAGGACCGCACTAAGCGGGCCAATTTCCGCCTCTACCTTGAAACTTTCGAGTCCTTACCAGCCGTGGTTGCCCTCCAAGAGCCAGGCCTGGGCGCCACAATTTCAAATTACACGACGTTCCAACAGGATCCCGCGTCTTGTCTTCTCGTTCACAAAGACTACACAGCCAACCTAGTGGATCTCGACCTCCAACTAGAGTACTCTTATGTAATGGTGACCCTCCTACCAGTCCGCCGCAGGGACCCACCGTTGCATATACTCAACGTGTACTGCTCTCCCAAACTAAAGCGAGTGACTTTTGCGGACCTCTTTAGCCGCGCGCTAAAAGTAGCGGTACGCGATCCCCTGCTGATTGTGGGCGACTTTAATGCTCCCAGTCAGCTGTGGGGGTATCGCAAGGAGGAGTCGCGCGGACGTAGGCTGGCGGAGCTTGCGTCCACGTTGGGCCTCACCCTCCACACGGACCCTGTCCACCCAACCCGGCTAGGAAATTCCGTGACACGGGATACGTGTCCGGACTTAACCTTCACTCGCAACATACGACACGCAGACTGGCTCAACACCGAGGAGACCCTCGGTAGCGACCACTGCATCATTAACACTACACTACGCACACGCCCCCTCAAGCGTCCCAGAACACAAGCCCATATCCCAGATTGGACGAAATTCAGGCAAAATTTTAACTCACGTGATAATACACCCATTTCCGCGCAAGGCTACACAGCATGGTCCCAACAGCTGCTGGCACACCTTTCCTCGCATGAAACACACAGCCAGCTCCCAGAGGCGGTCACGGACGTGGATGACCACCTTCTACACCTCTGGGAAGCCCGTCGCAGCCTCGTCCGCCGTTGGCGACGCCAGAAACACAATAGAAAGCTTAAAGCTCGAATTGCCGAGCTTACCCAGAAAGCGGCAGAGTACGCGGCCCAACTCGCCGACTCCAACTGGGTAGATAGATGCAACACGGCCGCGCGACAAATGTCCAGCCGAAACACGTGGCGTCTCTTTCGAGCCCTAATCGACCCAACACAAACACGAACCGAAACACAAAAACATTTGCACCGAGCCCTGCACGCTTTTTCTGGCAACACGACTCAACTGGCACAGAAACTTCGGGACCAGTATCTGTGTACAGCCCAAGACCCCCGTGGATCTGCGTACTCTTATGGAGGCAGAGAGAACACGGAGCTGGATCAACCTTTCCAGCTCCATGATCTGCGGGCGGCTCTCGCCAAAATGAAACGGGGCACTGCGCCAGGACGGGATAAGGTCACCGTCAAGCTTTTGACGAACCTGCCCGACTTGGCATACCAGTCCCTCCTGGAATACGTCAATGCGATTTGGCGCGGGGACACCCCCCTGCCAATCGAATGGAAAACGGCTTTTGTCACTTTTATTCCTAAAGCTGGCAAACCAATTGACACAGATAACCTCCGCCCCATCTCTCTCACCTCATGTGTGGGCAAACTAATGGAGACGATGGTGCGGGATCGGTTATCTACATATCTTGAAAACAAACAAGTCTTTGCGAGCACCATGTTCGGATTCCGCCCACACAGATCCGCACAGGATGTCCTCCTGCAACTCAATCGGGAAGTCCTTGACCCCCTCGAATGCCCCCATAATGACCGGGTAGTACTCGCCTTGGATCTTAAAGGGGCATTTGACAATGTAACACATAAGATCATACTCACTAACCTAAGTCACACCGACTGTGGCCTCAATACATTCGAATACATAAGCCAATTTTTAATAGATCGTCAATCCTACATTCGAATTCAAGATAGAGACCATGGTCCTTACCTACTCGGCACGCGGGGAACCCCTCAAGGCGCGGTACTTTCCCCGCTGCTCTTCAATCTGGCCATGATGCACCTGCCGGCCCAGCTGAGTGGTGTCGCCGGCGCGCAGCACGCCCTGTACGCCGATGACATCACTCTGTGGGCCACGCAGGGCAGCACAGGAGACATTGAAACCAGCCTGCAAACAGCGGCGACGATAGTAGACCGCTACGCCCGCCGCTGCGGTCTTCAATGTTCCCCTCAAAAATCGGAATTTGTGCACCTCCGCCCCTCACAGAAGTGCACAACTAAAATATCTCTCTCTCTTGAGAGTGGTCCCATACGCGAAAGTGATGAGATACGGGTACTCGGACTGTACATCCACAAACACAGGCGGCCAGACACTACATTGGCCAAACTCCGTAAGGTGGGGGACCAGATGGGCCGCATGGTCCGCCGGGTTTCCAACAAACGCGGAGGGTTACGAAGTAAGGATGCCTTGCGGCTGGCAAACGCCTTTGTAACCAGTCGAATTCTCTATTCGACTCCTTATCTCCACCTACGGAAACAAGAGGAGGACGCCCTTGAGGTCATCCTTCGCAAAATTGTTAAACGTGCCCTTGACCTCCCCATCACTACTTCAAACAGCCGGCTTATGGCTCTTGGGGTGGTGAATACTTTCCGGGAACTCCGGGAGGCGCACCTTACAAACCAGTACACGCGCTTGTCGCTAACGGAGTCGTGTCGCCGCCTTCTTGCTCGACTCCATATCCAACACACCCCTCCAATGGAAGACAGGTTTCGCATCCCGGAACTGTGGAGATGTGCCCTCCACGTTCGGCCTCTTCCAGCAAACATGTCACATGAAGACCATAATGGTCGGCGCCTGGCACGAGCGGAAGCGCTAGCCCGATATTATGGCAACAAAACAGGTGTATACTACGTGGACGCCTCCGGCCCTCACCACGGGGGATAGTACACGGCCGCGGTAGTTCACAACAGCAACACAGTTAACGGCCTAACTTTCAGAGCCCGCAGTGCAACACAAGCAGAAGAGGTCGCGATTGCTCTCGCGGCCTCACATTCCAATTCAAAATACATAATCACCGACTCGCGAGGGGCCTGTCGGAACGTCGAACAAGGCTGCACTCCCTTCCTAGCCTATCGAATATACCAAAATTGCATACGGGATACGGACCCCGCACACCGTTACCTCATATGGGCCCCTGCTCATCAGGGGTTGGCAGGAAACGAGGCAGCAGACGCAGCCGCCCGCGCGCTCTCTCACCGGGCTGTTTTCTCCTCCCCGTCCGATCAGGAACCCGATTTTAATCCGGTCTATACATTCAAAGATATTACAACATATTATCAAAATTGTCATCGCCTTTACCCTAGCCCATGTAAAGGCCTTAAGAAGGCGGATGAGCGGCTCCTTCTCCGCCTTCTCACCAATACATTGCTGTGCCCGGCAGCGCTAAAACATTTTGACCCCTCCTTAAGCGGCAGCTGCCCACACTGTAGTGCAGTGTCTTCTGACACTTATCACATGGTGTGGGCCTGCCCCTCCAACCCCGCTATTCCCCCCATCCCCAACCCAACCCGGGAGGACTGGGAGGCGACCCTGCTCGGCTACCACGACTTACAGGCCCAACAAGCCTTAGTCGGGCGCGCCCGGGCGGCGGCAACCGCCCTGGGGTCCCATGCTAGGAACCTCCACCTAGTGTTTGTAAGGATCGGTCCCTTACGGGCTGATCCAAACATACCTCCTGCTCATTCGTAATAAATGTTTTCACCACCACCCCCCGAGTTCCGGGCTTGGGCCTCAGCCGCAGACGTCCGGGCCACCAGACCTGGACATCCATCGTCGAGACCTCAACCACCAGGCCCAGGCGCCACCCTTCTCCGTCCATCCGTCAGCTGCTCCACACAGGCCGCTTCTGGCGCCTACGTGACTTTTCCGGGATACCAGACCTGGGAACCGTGCTGGGAGCCCACAGACGCCGACGCTGCGGTAGCGTTGCATCAACATTGGAACGCCCAGAGACTCCCTGACTGCCCAACACCCAGCCAGTCCTCCCCGCTCGTTGCTCGAATAAGAGGCAAGTAGTGTGACTTTCCTCTTTGACTTTCTTTTTCCTGTATTTTTCGTAAGCACTTTGTTCTGTTCCCCCGTGTGTTTTTCCCGTGTGTTGCTGCCTTGCTCTCTTGTTCCTTTCCTTTTTTCTCGCTCATATTGAAATTGGTTTCCTTTCCGATAAAAGCCGCCTCGTTTATTGTTTGTACTTTTGTGTTTGTTTAAAATAAGACCTGCAATCTCACAGATCCTCACAGCGGGCCATCCCAGGTTGTTGTTACCTTCCTGAGTCGGACAGCGAGTGGGCCACTCATGACAGAGTAGTCAGCTCCCGTGTCCACCAAGGCAGTAACCGCGTGACCGTCGACCGTAACTTCAAGGTCACTTGTTCGCGTTCTCGTATTGTACGTTGTCTTCGGTGTCCGATCTCGGCTTCGTCGAGTAGTGAGGCTGCGGTGGGCGTACTGCGACGTTACTTCAGTGGGCAGTGGTAAAAGCTTCAAGTCTCGCCGCGTCGTCGTCGTCGTCATCGGTGTCGTCGTCGTCGGTGTCGTCGGTGTCGTCGTCGTCGGTGTCGTCGTCGTCGGTGTTGTTGTCGTAGTTGAGGCATGGTCTTGCGTACTCGTCGATGGAGGATCTTTGTCATGGCGCCTAGAAGCAACCTCACCTCCAGAGGCTGCTTTATTTAGTTTAACCTTCGGGGGCTGGGGGAGCGTCCACGCACGGCGTAACCTCGGCTAGGAGAAACAAAGCGCGGGGACGATGGCGACGGGGAACGTGATAGGCGACGCGGCGATGACTATTCTTCCCGACGCAAAAACTCCTCGATTTCGGTCGGTCGCTGGCCGAGTCGGGGTCGTGGAGCGTCGTAAGAGAAGCCTCGGATGCCCAGTCTTCTGTATGGGCAGTGCCGAAGGACGTGACCGGCTTCGCCACAGTGGAAGCATAGTGGGCGGCGCTGGTCGGGAGTCTTCCACTCATCGCATTTCCTCGGCGGCGCGCGTCGTTCGTTGGACGGGCGGGTTGGGGCGAGTGGGCGGCGGTCCAACGCAGCTGGCTGAGGGCGATAGGGGCTTGGGTCCCGTCGTCGAGGTGCAGGACGGCGCACAGCTGCGGCTTAAGTCATGGCTGGGGGCTGCAGAGGCTGCGTGGGTGTCGGCGTCACACCCAAGGCCTGTTGAACCTCGTCCCGGATGACGTCAGTGAGCGATGAAAGTTGCGGCTGCGTTCCCGTTGGCAGCAATCGTCGGAGCTCCTCTCGCACAACTTCACGTATAACCTCCCGCAGGTTATCGTTGTTAGCGGTATCCATGCAGCTTGCTGACAAAAAGCGCTGCTGGCGGTCATACTGGCGGGCTCGGGCGTCAAGAGTCTTCTCCATTGTGGATGCCTCTTCTACGAACTCCGCGACGGTTTTCGGTGGGTTGCGAACGAGGCCGGCAAATAGTTGCTCTTTAACTCCTCGCATAAGCAACTTCACCTTCTCTTCTTCCTTCATGCTCGCGTCGGCACGCCGGAAGAGACGCTTCATTTCCTCAGTGTACACAGCAACGGTCTCGTTTGGGTGTTGTATGCGAGACTGTAGCAGCTGCTGGGCTCTCTCCTTTCGCACGACGTTCGTGAAGGTCTTTAGAAGCTGCTCCTTGAAGGTTTCCCAGTTCGTGAGGTTAGCTTCCTCATTCTCATACCAGACTTTTGCTGGTCCCTCCAAGGCGAAGAAGACGTACCTAAGTTTCGTGGCATCGTCCCAGTTGTTGAAGATAGCCACACGATCGAACTGCTCCAGCCATTCTTCGGGGTCGGCGCCACGCGAAGCGTCGAAGGTTGGTGGCACCCGGGGCTGGTGAAGAATGATTGGAGTCGTCGTCTGGGGCAAGCTCATGGTAGACGTTGCGGCTGGCTTCCGCTTCCGGGTAGGGTCCGGCAGATTCCCGAACTCTGGTGCGTCCCCTTGCAGGCGTCGGCTAGCGCGGTGGACTGGACTCAGGTCCTGCGGTTGATGACTCAGAGGGCTGGCGTCACGGCTTGTAGGGGGTGTCCGGAACATTGGAGGCTACCCAGCACCTCCACCAGATGTCACGTTGTAGTGACGGCAGTCCAGCGGTCAGGAAGACACCAGAAATACTTGCAAACGAAGCTCTTTATTTGGGCTGACTTGCGCCCGCAAAAGAACTGACTCACTCGGTGGCGGCGTAAGCAACAAGCGTGCTCGTCAATCGTCGAACTACGAATACCCGCCGCACGCAGCATCGCTCATTATAAAGCCGGCAAAGAAACTTCCAGATAGCAGGACAAGATCATCTACAGTAATCTGGAAAAACCTAGATGCAGCCTTTCATGGCTGCGATCAATCGAGATTAGACTGGTCGCTTCTCGCGTCACGAACAAAAATAACAGCCCTTTCCTGCAGCCTTGAGCGTGAACGAACAAACACTACAATGATACGTGGCATTATTGATGATTAGCGCTCGTGTCCTGTCTTCACATTTTCTGTGTCTCGTTTTTCGCGCTACGTTTTTCAATGATGATATTCTGCTGGCTCAGAATTCTAAACGCTGGCACCGCAGCGGCGACGCTGCTCCACCGAGCCGCTGGTGCGGCGGCGCTGCGCACGGAAATTCTGGAATAGTATTGCAAACAGCAACGATTTTTACCGCGGAGTAGTCGGCCAGGTAGCGTACGGACTGGAAACCGGCACTTCTAAGCAGATTTCTGCGCTGGCGTGTCGTTTGTTGCCGTCTTTTACGTGCGCTAGCATCTATGATAATTTTAGGCGCAGGAATGTGGATTTATTGATTTGAATCAGTGTTATAGTAACTGGATAGGCGAGCTGCAGACTGAAGGTTGTCCCGACGAAGCGCATCTTTTCGATCACCTCCTTGCGCTGAGCTTGCCACAAGCAACCACAGATATCCGTCGGACGTACGAGCTAGATCCGAACGCCCTTTGCCGAGATCGGACGTCCATCGGACGTACGAACACAATCCGATTTCGGATATCCGTATTCGTGCATCCGCTGGACGTACGGACAGTGTCCACTTTTGTATATCCGCATGAGAGACGAGGTGGACGTCCGAAGGATGTAAGGTCGAGTATTTTCCCAGGCCATGAGTATGGACGTTTTTTATTTCACAGAAAATTCGAGTCTTTCGTGTATGTATGCTGTTTTATTTGCATCAGTTGGAGGGTTTGACGCGAAGACGTTTGTAAATTGGTACGATTCCAATCCTACCTGCAGTGCAAGAGCCGCCAACGAGCTAAATTTATCTAAGAGAAGCAGGTGTTGCAGAATTTTGCAAGAACTCAATGACTAGTTTTATGTTTATAAAACTTCTCCAAATTAGAGGAGTTGCGCGACATGTCCACTGTTTTGCTAGCTAAACTTGCCATTGAAACCATTCGTAAGCATCAAAACCAATGATCAAAACTCCCGTGCATTCTGCTATCACCATCATCATAGATGTCAGTTCGCGGTCAGACCAATCCAATCCATCAGTACGGCTCCGTAGCGCTGTTGTTGATATGTCGCGTAGTGTTGTCGCGCAGATCTTTATAGCTCTGTTATTATAAAATGTGGCTTTGTTCGGTCTGTGGACGAAAGTTGTATGTAACTTAAGCAATTCGAAAGATACGGGAAGCGCCTGAAGCTCTTCTGGAACACCGGAATCCCGACCTGCGTCGACCTTGGTGTAAAGAAGGCTTAGTGCACATGTGATTGCCTACGAAGGTATGTATCCAGTACACTTCTTGGAACTTTGCTTCTAGGACAATGCTGCATGCTCATATAACATTCGTTCACAGGACAGTGGGAGCAGTAAGCGCGAGGAGATGGCTTCCCCAAGTGTGTGCTGTTCTCACACTTTCGGGAGCCTACATCACACAGCTGCGGCAGCCCTCAACTCGCGCGACTAATTCCCACTCCTCTTCAAAGTTGTGGGACGGAGTGTTTTCGCATCTTGTTAATTTTTAAGGCATCGCTATGTTCGCTGTGCCTATATAAAGAGTGACAACGCGCGAAAGGCAGACCATAGGAAGCACGTGAGGTCGCAGTGGTTCGCAACGGAAGCTTTGCGGCTTTCTGTGCACAGTCGCGTACAGTGCTGCGCAGGTTAGTGCCCTAAGGCCCATGAAAATAAATAAAGAACAGATACATTGTCAAATATGGTGTGGAAAAGTGAGAGCTGTTATTCCCTTATATTTATTGAGGTGTTTGTTAAAGTGCATTGTCTGTTATACTTGCAGCATTAAACACTTCTATTAATTGGTTCCAATGTTTTTACTTTGGCTGCTGCATTGTGCCATTTGTTTCACATGACTGATGTTTGCCGCGTTCTTTTTTATTTCAGAAATCCTGTGGGTGGGAAGATTACGGATGTGTCCCAAGCTTGCCACATTTGAAGAGTCACATTTAAGAAATTTTCCGAATGTAACCCATTGCTATGCTGATGTATCATCAACCACAATAAAATATGCGTGCTATGCATCAAATTGTTTTTGGTTTTATTTCATTGCGCGGAGGGAAAAAAGCACGCATGCACCATATATGCGAATATTCGAGAAAGATCCGCCAATGGACGTACTCAACTGGACGTCCGTCGGCGGGCGAACCGTATACCTTTGACCACCTTTCGGACGGCCTACGGACGTCTACCGGCTCTTTGCGGATGTTCAGCGGACGTACAGAACATCCGAAATAGACCTCTGTCGGCCGTCCGAAGGATATCGGTGGTTGCTTGGGGCTCTAGTTCCCATTGAACACATTTCATGCACAGGATTGTAAGCACGACCGCTACCGATTTCAGTTGCTCTTTCCGCACGCATGTCATAGGGATCAAGGTGGGGGGGTAAAGAGTTTACCGTAGTGTCTTTCTGCTTTTGCTATCTACCTTAATCACAGGAAAATATGCGCTATTTTAATACATTCATTCACACTTAGCCAAACGCCTACGCAACGCTGTCACACGCGGCGACAGCTACCGAATAAAATGAACGCGACTTCGGACCTCACAATTCGTGAAAGCTGGATTCGCTGCTAATATCTATTCAAGCTTTGATAATTTGAGCGAAAGTACGTTTTTACGCACCAGATTGCATAAACCATGAAAAATTTTGTTTTTTGTTGGCGCTGCGACTCAGTTAAGCTCACTTCGGTAATTTGTTGATAAACTGGCGCACCACGCATGCGACAAGAAAGCCCTGTTTGCGAATGGTATTTTATGGCCGAAGGATTAAGAGTGCATTGGAATTGGAACTGCATGCTAGCCGCACACCTAATACTTGATATTGAACAAAAAGTTTTTTTTTGCAGTGGAGCACCAAGACGGTAGCGATTAAGCATGTTCGCGTTCTAAGCGTCAGCACAATTCACGTTAATGTCAAACTAAATGTCATTAAAACGCATCAATAGCGTGAATACTTCCTGCAACACAGCCACGCAGCAGAAGTATGCTCGGCAATGTTTTTGTAGCGCCCGAAGCTCGGCTATATGCAGGCGCGGCCGCGGAGCTGCCGCAGCCCCGCAGTCCCCAAAGAAACGCCCGCACGGCGGCGCACCAGTCGGCGGAAAATGGCCGCGCCCAGGAGCGGCTCTGGATTCTGGTCTTATGTGTGCGCAGTAGTGCGCAGCGCGTCAGCAGCACCTCGATGAGAAGAGTGCTGCCACCGCTGTTGTCGTACAGCGGTTCCGGGGCGATTTCCTTTTTGCGCGCGGTACATTTGAAGCGTCGCCTTCTTCTGCATAGCGGATTGCTAGTGAGTGGTTTCCGCAGCCTGTACGTGGGCCCATACTTTGCGGCTCGGTTGGCGTTCGGTCTCTTCGGTGCTCTCGATGGACTGGGCAAAGAAACCGAATTTGCCGCGTAGCCGCTGGACGCGAGCACGCCATTGCGTTCTGGTCCCTTTAAAGTATAGGTACCGGAACACTCGGCGCGCCCAGCGGGTCAGGTAGTATGCGCAGCCGCCCCTCGAAGGCGACTTTGCTGCTGGCCTCTCGAGCTTCATAAAAAATTACCGAGGACACTGGAAATTCTAAAGTGTGCTTGGCGAAAGCCTTGTGGTCAAACCAGTGCCGCTACCTCGAACCGCTTGGAGCGTGGCGGGCTTCCCGTATGTGCGGTTTTGTATTGTCACAGTCCAGGCCACTACTAGCTTCAGGCAAGTCATACGAGGTGAGAGAGATGAAATAGAAAGAAGAAAGGAGGAATGAGTTGGCAAACCCAAGAAATTAAGTTAACAGGGTTGGAAAAGAAGGAGATTCTGAAAAAGATATAAAAGCGCATGTCATGACGTGGCAGGGCACCCTGGCCAATACACCCATTGTGAATCCACAGAGGAAGACCGTAGCAGCAACGAAGGTGAAGCCTCCGTTCTAGCCGGTGCTCGGAACATGGGACCTTCCCGGCAGGTCAGGAACGCCTCGGCTGGAAGGGAGAATCGACGGCTGCTGCTTCGGTTTTGCGGTTCCTTCTCCTACACGGCGCCTGTCCTTTGGAACAAGAGGCATCTGAAACCCCTTGCAGCCCTTAGTGGTTCCTCCGACGCCGGCGCCAGTACGCTTCAACGCTCAGGACTTCCTCCGACGCTGACGACTACAACTCTTACTGCGATCAGGACACTGTCGCAACCACGCAACCACGTAAGACAGCACGGGACGCCGTGAGCAAAATACTTAACGTTTTTCATACCTGATTTCATAAAAAATTACCGAGGACACTTTGAAAATTCTAAAGTGTGCTTGGCGAAAGCCTTGTGGTCAACCCAGTGCCGCAACTCGAACCGTTGGAGCGTGGCGGGCTTCCCGCATGTGCGGTTTTTATTGCGAAAGCAATACTGCTCGCAGTTTGAGCCCTTCAGCGTCGTACCGGCGGTGTAACCCCGTTTGACCTTTAGCATGACCTCCGCTGTGATGACGTCACGCCAGACGGAGAGACGCCAGACGCGAGGTGGCGCTCGCTGTGATGACGTCACGGCTAAACGAAGGGCAGATATACACGGAAAAGCATAAACAGTCTCTTAGGGTAAAAGGACGAAGAGATGCTGGGATAATGAAACATAGGGCATTATGGGGGTACAACAAATATGAAGTACTAATAGGTATTTGGAAAGAAATAATGGTGCCGGGGCTTACTTTCGGCAATGCGGTTCTGTGCTAAGGGCAGAAGTTCAGTCGTGATTAGACGTAAATAAGAAAGCTGTTGGAAGATTAGCACTAGGTGCCCACGGCAAAACAACAAACGAGGCAGTACAAGGAGATATGGGCTGGGCATCTTTCGAAGCACGGGAAGCTGAATAAAATACTATATGAAGAACGCATCAGGAAATTGGACGATAACAGGTGGGCACCTAAGGTATTTAAATATTTATACAGGAAGAGCGTTGGCTCGCAGTGGCAGAGGAGAACTAGAAAACTAACCAGTAAGTATGCCAGTCATGAGAATGGAGAAAGAGAATTAAACGACAGGTTAAAAACACGGAACTTAAAAATTGGATTAATTCAATGGAAAAGAAACATAGTGTAGAACTATATCGATGCTGGAAAGGGCAGGTCAGGAAAGAATTTTTCTATAACTCAAGATTCAGTGCCCTACTTTTTGAAGCTAGGTCAGGGTGCCTTACAACGCGCAGCTACAAAAAATTTAACGAAGACGACACATGTGCAGTGTGTGGTCGATCTGTGGAAACATTTGAACACCTAATACTCAAATGTGATGGTATCCATCCGGAGGTCGATGCAGGCACAGTCACTCTTCTGGAGGCCCTAGGGTTTAGAGATAAATATGGTCATGTAAAAAAATCTGCAGTAGAAGTTGGAAAAAAGCGATTGGAGGATTGGTGGCTGAAAAGCAGAGATGTGGCATAAGGTTATAAGTGTAGGAAACCATAGGTAAAGAAGATGGCGAATCTTAATGAGAATTGATAACACAGTTGAACAAAATAGAGAAAAGCTGAGCATGGTGGCCGTTGCCACCACCCCGTTTCAAAGGGGGCGCTCCCATCCATCCATCCATCCATCCATCCATCCATCCATCCATCCATCCATCCATCCATCCATCCATCCATCCATCCATCCATCCATCCATCCATCCATCCATCCATCCATCCATCCATCCATCCATCCATCCATCCATCCATCCATCCATCCATCCATCCATCCATCCATCCATCCATCCATCCATCCATCCATCCATCCATCCATCCATCCATCCATCCATCCATCCATCCATCCATCCATCCATCCATCCATCCATCCATCCATCCATCCATCCATCCATCCATCCATCCATCCATCCATCCATCCATCCATCCATCCATCCATCCATCCATCCATCCATCCATCCATCCATCCATCCATCCATCCATCCATCCATCCATCCATCCATCCATCCATCCATCCATCCATCCATCCATCCATCCATCCATCCATCCATCCATCCATCCATCCATCCATCCATCCATCCATCCATCCATCCATCCATCCATCCATCCATCCATCCATCCATCCATCCATCCATCCATCCATCCATCCATCCATCCATCCATCCATCCATCCATCCATCCATCCATCCATCCATCCATCCATCCATCCATCCATCCATCCATCCATCCATCCATCCATCCATCCATCCATCCATCCATCCATCCATCCATCCATCCATCCATCCATCCATCCATCCATCCATCCATCCATCCATCCATCCATCCATCCATCCATCCATCCATCCATCCATCCATCCATCCATCCATCCATCCATCCATCCATCCATCCATCCATCCATCCATCCATCCATCCATCCATCCATCCATCCATCCATCCATCCATCCATCCATCCATCCATCCATCCATCCATCCATCCATCCATCCATCCATCCATCCATCCATCCATCCATCCATCCATCCATCCATCCATCCATCCATCCATCCATCCATCCATCCATCCATCCATCCATCCATCCATCCATCCATCCATCCATCCATCCATCCATCCATCCATCCATCCATCCATCCATCCATCCATCCATCCATCCATCCATCCATCCATCCATCCATCCATCCATCCATCCATCCATCCATCCATCCATCCATCCATCCATCCATCCATCCATCCATCCATCCATCCATCCATCCATCCATCCATCCATCCATCCATCCATCCATCCATCCATCCATCCATCCATCCATCCATCCATCCATCCATCCATCCATCCATCCATCCATCCATCCATCCATCCATCCATCCATCCATCCATCCATCCATCCATCCATCCATCCATCCATCCATCCATCCATCCATCCATCCATCCATCCATCCATCCATCCATCCATCCATCCATCCATCCATCCATCCATCCATCCATCCATCCATCCATCCATCCATCCATCCATCCATCCATCCATCCATCCATCCATCCATCCATCCATCCATCCATCCATCCATCCATCCATCCATCCATCCATCCATCCATCCATCCATCCATCCATCCATCCATCCATCCATCCATCCATCCATCCATCCATCCATCCATCCATCCATCCATCCATCCATCCATCCATCCATCCATCCATCCATCCATCCATCCATCCATCCATCCATCCATCCATCCATCCATCCATCCATCCATCCATCCATCCATCCATCCATCCATCCATCCATCCATCCATCCATCCATCCATCCATCCATCCATCCATCCATCCATCCATCCATCCATCCATCCATCCATCCATCCATCCATCCATCCATCCATCCATCCATCCATCCATCCATCCATCCATCCATCCATCCATCCATCCATCCATCCATCCATCCATCCATCCATCCATCCATCCATCCATCCATCCATCCATCCATCCATCCATCCATCCATCCATCCATCCATCCATCCATCCATCCATCCATCCATCCATCCATCCATCCATCCATCCATCCATCCATCCATCCATCCATCCATCCATCCATCCATCCATCCATCCATCCATCCATCCATCCATCCATCCATCCATCCATCCATCCATCCATCCATCCATCCATCCATCCATCCATCCATCCATCCATCCATCCATCCATCCATCCATCCATCCATCCATCCATCCATCCATCCATCCATCCATCCATCCATCCATCCATCCATCCATCCATCCATCCATCCATCCATCCATCCATCC